>NC_086449.1:597603575-598251075 GCF_028390025.1 Pseudophryne corroboree | reverse complement strand
CGACTATTGGTACCAGACTAACTCCTAACTTCAATCAAGAATATAAGGACCCACACCAACCCACAAATAATTGGAAAAAATATGTATTTTTTAATTTTATTTTTTATTTATACCAACGTATTAACTGTTGTATCGATAAATTTTAAAAAAACAGTGTTTTATTGGCGGTGCTCCCAATGTTTTATAAACATGCATACAATAGTGGAAGAAAAAAGATGAAAAAAGTATTTTTGTGAACACTCTTTTAAAAATTATAAAAATTACAATAAAGTTGAATTCGTGTTGAAGGTGTACAGTATGTTCTTTAATTAAGACTTAACTTTTGTTCCTTGGTTGTTCTAAAATTAGTATACTGATATAGTATGTGCATAAAAACTTGAGTACCTGTTTAACACATAAGTTTCAAGTAATTGCAGTGAAATCTTCAATTAAATTAAATATTCCAATAATTGATTTTATGGAATATGATAATCAATTATTGGAATATTTAATTTAATTGAAGATTTTACTGCAATTACATGAACCTTATGTGTTAAACAGGTACTCAAGTTTTAATGCACATACTATATCAGTATACTAATTTTTTATATTACAGGTTGAGTATCCCATATCCAAATATTCCGAAATACGGAATATTCCGAATTACGGACTTTTTTGAGTGAGAGTGAGATACTGAAACCTTTGTTTTTTGATGGCTCAATGTACACAAACTTTGTTTAATACACAAAGTTATTAAAAATATTGTATTAAATGACCTTCAGGCTCTGTATATGAGGTGTATATGAAACATAAATGAATTGTGTGAATGTACACACACTTTGTTTAATGCACAAAGTTATGAAAAATATTGGCTAAAATGACCTTCAGGCTGTGTGTATAAGGTATATATGAAACATAAATGCATTCTGTGCTTAGATTTAGGTCCCATCGCCATGATATCTCATTATGGTATGCAATTATTCCAAAATACGGAAAAATCCGATATCCAAAATACCTCTGGTCCCAAGCATTTTGGATAAGGGAGATTCAACTTGTATATATTATGTTTTATATTAGAAAAGAAGGCACTCAAAATGGACTTTAAAATAAAACTTATTTTATGGAAAATACAATTTGGCCCAGGAGAGGTTCAGGAACCCAGTTCCTGATTATGTCATAATTAATGAGTGGTTCAGGACCTGAGGTCCTGCTGGTTGCTGCTGAAAAATAGGACTGCATGTCCCCATGTAAAGTTAGTGGAGGTGGAATTTCAGTGGCATGGGGGAGTTCATGCTGCCAACTTCCACTGCTCAGATCCACACCCGGATTCCTACATTTCCTTTTCAATAAAATTTATGGAAGTACAGTAGGTATGGGTTAATATAGCCGGAAGATTTGACTAGAATATCTGGTCTGGGGGTCCACCAGAGAAGGGGCCCAGAAGCACATGACTCCTGTGCTCTCTCTTAGTACATCACAGGGCATGTGGAGACATCTGGAGAGCAAGTAATAAGGTCTGAAGAGCATGTAAAGGTCAAATGTCGAGATCTACTGGCATTTCTGGAAGGACTGAGGGGCATATTTAACTTCAATACTGTGTGTGTGTTATGTCTGTGTGTGTGTGTGTGTGTGTGTGTGTGTGTGTGAAGGAAGGAGGCCACAGCATGTGCTTTCTGTGGGTGCCAGGTCTCTACCATTCTCTATTGCATTTACAGGCTGTCAGGAAGAAGAGGGTTTTAAGAACATGGCAAGGGGAAGTTGCATGTCTCATTTGTACTGGGTATCACAATTTTTGATGGCAGCCTTGGCAGATATAATTTTATTTTGAAGGAAAGAAATTCTTGAAGTTGCTTAATCTGCTGGTAGCACTACATTAATAATGTATTTCTGTTTCTGATTGCAGTACTTTATTGAGGAGTTTTTTAAGTACTGTATGTGTGTATTTAAAAGTACAGATGGAGTCATCTTCATCTTTGCCTTTAATAGGATTAACTGAGCCAGGGCAGTCAGACTTAATCCATAGGTGTGTGCTGGGGGGATGCCTTGTGTGCACAGGCACCCCCTAATGTCCAGCATCCCCTCACACACGCCTGTAGCTGAGTCATTGCTGAGCTTGCAGTTCTATTCCTGACTGAGTACGCCCGCCAGCACAGGCCGCCCACCAGCCAGCACAGACCACCTACTCTCTACAGCCATCCTCCTGCTCACTATGCCCGACCACCCCTGCTCTCTACACTTGTGCCCACCCTCCACCCACCGCTTCCCTCTCTACACATGCCCGCTACACCTGGTCAGCAGGCTTGGTGATAGGAGAAGAGACATGCTGCTGCAGGGGCAGTAGAGGGTGCATTTGTCAGCTGCACCCGCTACTGGAACCCACATGTGAACAGGACTTCAGGGAAAGAGAGGGTGAAGGAGAGAGAAAGTACTTCAGTAGTTGTCTATGCATGGAGTGGCAAGCGGCGAGGAGCGCTTGGCTGCGAGCGCACTCACAACAAGTAATGTATAATGTATATTATATAATGTGTTTGGAGGGGCACTGTGTGTCACATAATGTGTGTGTGGGGGCACTGTGTGGCATATGTGTTTAGAGGGCACTGTGTATTATATAATGTGCTTGGGGGGTACTTTATGGGGTCTATTCAGGCTGGGGCGCAGCCACACATTCACACATAGAGTAATGTGAATTTTGCCTCATATCATATGGTGTAATGTAAATTTTGGCTCATATCGTGTGGCGTAATGGGAATTTTGACTAATACTGTGAGGCGGAATGTAAATTTCGACTCATAGTGTGTGGCGTAATGTGAATTTGATCTCATACTGCGTGGCGTAATTTGATTTTGATATCTTACTGTGTGGCTAATGTAAATGTTGACTAATACTGTTTGGCATAATGTGAATTTGATCTCTTACTGTGTGGCGTAATGTACATTTTGGCTTAGACCATGTGACGTAATGTAAACTGTGGATCATACTGTTTGGCATAATGTAAATTTTATATCATACTGAGTGGCATAATGTGAATTTTGCCTCATATTGTTGGCGTAATGTGAATTTTCTACCATAATGTGTGGCATAATGTGAATTTCAGCACATACTGTGTGGCGTAATGTGAATGTTATCTCTTACTGTGTGGCGTAATGTAAATTTTGTGGCTCCATCTGTATGTCTACATGTAGTCCATCTCAAGTGCATTCTTAAAGGCACAGAGAATGGTTTTGTTAGTATTTCAATAGTACAAAATCACTAATAGTGAGATACTTGTGTGTAAGGAGTCAATAATACCATGTTAAATAAACCTAAACATATTTTATCAATTTAGCACAATGGAGTTACAGTATTATTAGTGTGGTATTCGTACATGATATTCATATTATTTACCATTCAGGGGCATTTTAAGAGAGGTGGAGGCCCATAACCATTCTCCTCATCTGGTCCCCCTCCTCAATGCCGGCAGTGCTGTAGAGTCTGAGCCCTAGAGGGCTCAGACTCTAATGCGCATGCACAGATCTACAGGAACATGATGTGGCTGCCATTTTTCCAGTGATTTCTCTACTGTGCATGTTCCAAATTCTTGGAAAATGTCCGCTGTGCCATTTATTTGAAGATTTCTACAGTGCTGCTGCCTTTGGCGTGGGACTCTAGAGGGGTAACTATTCAAGAAATGGGTGCAGCATGTGCGATGTGGACCCCCTGGACCCAGGGGCTCGAGTGCACCACACACACTGCATCCATTATAAATATACCAGTGTTACCATTGCATTTTAATAATGGGCTGTGGTCAATCACTGCTACTAACACAATTCAGTCTTTCAAAGATTAATTTATTCTTTCATGAACAAATCACAGTCCTTTCTTACTGTTGCTTTAGTCATGCCGTGCATCTCGCACCATATGTCGTATGGTCCATCGAGGTGCGATGAGGTAACTACTGTAGCTGGTGAGGCACTGACTGGTCTCAGAGACAGATTTACACACACACATATATGATTTGGTTGTGAGTTTTGACTAAAAAGCTATTTGAATACAAAAATAATATGAATAATACAAAACTATATTTATTAGTTATAAATATAATCTTTGTATTATTATAATCTTTTTTATAGTCAAAACTCTGAAGTGTACTGGAGTATGACAGGTTAGGCTCTGCCTCCCCTGCCTACCTTGACCGCATGTCACTGGCACGCTCAACCAGTAAGTGAGGACATATCTGTATATGTGATGGTGATGTTACACTGATTGCTTTTCTGAATTCAGGTAAGTGATCTGGATAAGCTTCAATTTTGTGTTGTACAATGCTCCTAAAATTACATCTGACATTAAAAGAGCAGTATTATGTTCCTTCACACTTCATTTAACACACAGTTTGCCATTTACTTTCCTACTTAGTGAACATTTATGCATGCATAATCCTTGCCCATCAGAGATGCTGTATTGTGACCTTATTTACACAAAAAGTGTGATCTGCTAGATATTAGGTGCTAAATGCCTGTCTGTGTACCCCATCAATCGGAATGCCCATAGTATTGTGAGTTATAATTTTTGTTTGCATTTTAGTTTAATATTATTCAGACACAAAGATGGAGAACATGCTTAAGTATAGTAACCCCAAAATACCATTTGGACCTTTAATACTGCAATCAATCAATCAATCAATCAATCAATCAATCCATGAATCATGTGTACTCTTGAAAACTAATAAAGGGAGAATGATGAGGTGTACTAAATCATAAATGGGCATTCTAGACTTTTATCTTATGCTTCTCCTTCCCTGTCTAATAAATGAAACCTCAGTTGCTTAGAAAAAAATTACATAACAATTCCAAAACAAATTCTGCAATTACTTCTTTAACTTTTCCTCAGTATTATAGTTTTTATGTCTCTGCAAAATCCAAAATAATATGAACTATAGTAATAGTACAAAGGTGTGATCTAATAATCAATTAACTACTCAAAAAGTCTATATTTATAAATAAACACAGCAGCAAGTTCCAGTCTTTGATCAGTGCAAGAATCCCAAAGGAATAAAAAACCTAAAAACTTGATGAGGAACTGTAGAATGAACGAAAGTCATATACAAATAGTAACCACAATAATTAAACATAAATATGTATAGCATGAGACAAGACACTGCTAGTAAAAGCATTGCCCTTTTTAATATTAGGCATAAACATCCTCAGAAATGCTAGGTTTTGCAACCCAACTTTTTGTAAATAAACCCCTTAGTATATACATAAAACAGTAACACAGAGCAAAGAAAGATTGTCTATTGGTTGGTGCACTAAAAAGAGAATGATCTAATATGACAGGAGCAAAACTCCCTTAAAGCCTGTTGCTCATGGCTGATTCAAATGGGCTTCTTTGTAACACAGTATACAATATTATACAATGTTTCAGTTTATTACTAGGTCATTGTAGCTGCTTGTATAATTAACTTCCTCCTCATTCGGAAGAACTCACGATTGAATTAAATATACTGTGATATAGTATTTTATTAAATACAATGTTTCTATTTGTCTCCCACATAGTATATCTTATATCATAGCCTGCTGCAGATGTCCCTGTTTGGCGGGATAGATATAGACCGCTTTTCCTATTAATGTGTACTTTTGGGATTTTTTTAACCTGCTATTGTGATATAATAGACACAGTATTTTGCACGCTTAACGCTGCAGTATCTTATTGAATATAATATTGCTATTTGGCCCCCACGTAATATATTTTGTATCGTGGTCTGCTGCAGCTGTCCCTATTCAGTAAGATAGATGTATGCTGCTTGCCCTATTAATGTATACCCTAGGGTATTCTAACCAATTGTTAGGGTGTAATAGGCATGATGTTTTATACACATGTCAGATCAAGATGGTAATTGTATATCACTTTATATCATATAGTAGTTTACAACAATACTAATTTATACATTTGATGTTAGCGGTGGACTCATGTAATTGACTCCTTATGACAGGTGAATCATAACATGGGGAATGTTCACATATAGCGACTGAGACACCGTTCTCTCCACAATTTTATTCTTTGTGCATATCCTTATAACATACTTTGTTGACTGTGGCTCGGTTTAGGCATTGTTATTCCCATGAAGTATTTCACACACATTTCATCTTATTGTATGTAACATTTTCACATTTTTACACAGTGGAAACAGCAGGCAGGCTAACGCCACTCTTGAAATGCCCACGTGCACGTTTCACAATCACTTTGTCAGGGCCTAAGAACGGAGTCTCAGTCAAACATACCAAACGGCTGTGGCCATTGGTCAAATCTGACCCTGATTTAAAAGTATTTCACAATACGTCTTTCATGCTTAGTTTTTCCTGTAATAAGAACTTACAAGATTGGCTTGTCAGGAATGACCTATCGGAATTTAAGAGTCAAATAACTAGTGATAATTTCCTTACATGCAAACCTGGTTGTTATTGCTGTACAGGCTGCACTACTTGCAGTTACCTGGAAAGCGGCGATTCTTTTCCCCACCCCCATATGGGTAAACATATTTTGATACGTCAAGTATTAACATGTTCCAGCACTCATGTGGTGTACTTTATCCGATGCCCCTGTGGTTTCTTTTACATGGGGAAGACCTTGCGGCAGTTCAAGGAGCATATGAACATGCACAGGTCTTCCGCCTGAACCAGTGTTGCAATATGTGGGTGTCTGTACACCGCAGTGAGCTCCAGGGCCTGTTATACTTCAGGGTGAATGCCAGTCATCCATTGCTATCTCTCTCTCTATCTCTCTATATTTTATATATATATATATATATATATATATATATATATATACTGTATACCTTGTAACAGGTCTGACACCATTGCTGTAGTAAAGAGCAGGATTCCTAACCCTATCTTCCCCTTGTCTTGGGGAGTGAGCCCTGTTCTAAGTATCAGAAGGTGACAAAGCACCTTCTTTGCCACATACCTTTTCCCTTAGCTTTGCCATACTTGATGAAGCAGATCCTTTGCCTGGAAAAGCTTTACCTTTTCCCAACTCACCTTCTCTTAACTTCTCCAACTTTAGCGACACTCATATTTCTGACACCGTTCATTTTGATTTTCCCATTACCTTCCACTGTGGTCTGTTGAGGTGGGGCTTGAAGACAGAAGGGTCTGCATAACCCACAACAGACCATTTGTGGCAGAAGCCATTGCTGAGGATTCGCTTCCTTCATCCACAGGTTGAACCAGTTGACTGGACAAACTAGCTCTGTTTACCATCTACCCAACTGTCATAATAAACAACTTATTGGTCTTATGGCCACTTTTTCCTCATAAAGTCCTTGGACATATTCACCCAATTCGCCATCTTAGGTTAGTACCTGCACAAGCACATTATCACCTGAATTAAGAGTGTGAGGAAGACAGATGTATTTAGCTTAAGCAGTGTCAGCCATTTTGTTAAGTAGCAGCCATTATGTAGTGAAGTAGAAGTATGCTTTGCTGAGTTAATCATAATAATGCTGACATTTCATAGTTAGTACATTCTGTGCGAAGCAAGGTCATATCTATAAGTCTTGAAAAACATGTTATTAGACAGTTTCTGTGTTTAGACTTCTGGTGTGAAGGATACGTAGGAGGGTGTCAGCCTGAGAGGAGTTATGAGAAGAGATGCATTATTGTTTTTAAATGTGACGTGTATCAAGTATTCATACAAGTACCTCTTTCTATATAATGCGCTACTGAATAAAGTAGAGGCAGTCTCATTTGATGGACACAACTGGCGTGTAGTGTCTGTTTTCTGGGATTCCCTATCGATTGGTAAACAAAGGGTAACAGACAGACAATTGAAGGAGATTGATAGTAGGGGCTAATCTCCAACAGTTACATGGGGGCTATTGTCTGGGATCGATAAGCTTATCAAAATCAGATAACGAGGCAACTACTGGATGTGTGTGCAACTGCTGACATATCCAGGTAAGTAATCTGAAGCTTGATCATTATATATATCAACCGGATTACTTTGTCAGTACTTGTATATACATTCATCTGGTCTGTTCATCTGATTAGGTAAGCAATACTCGATTATTTGGACCCAATTGTCTGTCTGTTTGAGAAACATTCATTATTTGTCTGTGTGTGCTGATAAGTTTTAGGTTCACTGTTGCAAGGGAAAAATGTGGTTTTATTTTAGAGTTATAAGTTTCAGTTTCACTTTTGCAAGGAAAAATGTGGTTTTATTTTTAGATAACGTATCATAACTGCAAATGTTCAGAATGTTTGTGGTGTAATCCTGCTATTGAGTCAGAATATTGTAAAATCAAAGGCATATTTGCAAAATAGTGATTTCAGTTTTCTAAGGAACCTAAGACAGGTTTTGCAACAGTTGTGGGGTGTCATGTTGATAAAGGGGTGATAGAAAAATGTATTGGTGATAAATGTCTGTATTGTTTGGATTAATTACCTGTTAATTATATACTCCTTGGTTCCAGAGCTATAGTTGGTGAAGGAAATCCTGCTGACTATAAACAACGTTTAACCAGATGGCATAGACTTAGGTTAAGGCATTTAAAAACATACTCAGTCTTTGCAATCCAGTACAGCCAGGGTGTGTGTGTGTGTGTGTGTGTGTCTTTTAATGTAAGGAATCTGCAGTCGAGATTTAACATACAAGGTGTGGTAATAGTGGTATCAGTTTTTCATAAGTAAAGCATAATAAGTTTTTTGTCACTTAAAATGTATTCCTGGCTAATTCAAAGAGTTTAACATTATTGGAAGTAGACGTTAAAGCCATTATTGACAAAGGTAACTTATGCATATGACTCAGTGATTTGAGAAGTCTTTGTAAACTAGATAAAGTCAAGTCAGTAATGACAGAATTTTGGGTTTGTTGTGTCAGAGGATTAAAGTTCCAAGTGGTTTGCTTCATTTTGGTCCCGCATTGCTGATGACTATAGAAAACACTTAAATAAGAAGTGTGATGTTTAAGAAGAGGAAAGTCTCTTAAACTGAGGTATTTTCCTAAGAATACACTTAATCCAAGTGTGATGTTTAGAATCTAAACTGAGAGTTCCCTAGAAGACACTTATTACTGTAAGTGTGATGCTTGAAGGAGTTAAATTCTTTTAAGCTGAGGTATATACTGACTTGTTGTTGTTTTGATACTGTGCAGTACATTTAAAAGATGGTGCAGTCCAAAGCATTTCGCAAAGTGAATTGATCAATCACACAAAGGGACCACACAGTGAGCCCCTGTCAGTACTAGGGAAGGAAAAATAGGAGCAAACTTCCTGGAGGAAGGGAAGTGTTTACTAATGAGGGAGATTTGAAGCAAACAACAAACACTGAATTGATAAATTAGGTTTTGCTAACACTATTAAGAATTTGACAAACTGTTTCAGGGGCATAAGGTTTAATACATCACCGGTATGAATAAGTAGTTAAAAGCATATACACATATCGACAGAGGACATATGCTCAGAATGTTTGTGTGTGGCATTTATAGAAAAGAAAGGGGAAGGTCCTTTCATATTGAGAGCCATTTCGTTCTGTGCAAAAACAGGAGTGTGGAGGAACACTACGGACTCAATAGAAAGTGTTTATATATTGATGGGATGTCACTTTATTCCAAAACCAAGTGATATCGGTAGAGAGTGGCTGAGTTTCCTTGCTATGTCAGGAAATCGAGCACATAGCTGCATATCCTACGATCCTTTAGATCCTGGATATTGATACTTGGAAAAGTAACTAAGTGTTAAATGTTAAAATACTTAATGGTTTGGTTGTATCTAACCTCCAGAATAGTTTTATTATGTCATCCACAAGGACGGTGGATCCAAATTGTTCCCTGGTTTATACAAACTGTAATGTTCCTAGTTCTGGGAAAAAAAAGCAGAACTGATAAGTCTGGCATACTGCCCACAGCACGTACTGCTAGAAGCGGTAATGAGTGAGAGTTAAGGGTTACTCCCTATAAGCAAGGTTCCTGGAATTGTGAATGTTCTCAGACCAAGTTATGCATAGCAATACATCTTCTAGATTGCAATAGCAAAGAGAAAGGAACCGCTACAGCCCGTCTATGTTGTAAATCCCTCAGGAAAACCATAAAGGCTGATTCCGTATGACCAAAGTACTAGTGTGTAAATCCAAAATATTACAAAATCTGAACAATAGAAAATTGATATATCAAAGTTTATCGTAGTAACATTATCAATTTAATCTGTTGTTCTATGTGCTCTGTAAATATACAGGCTGGGGATGGGAAGTGAGGTAATAATTCACCTGTTATTTCCATGTGACTAATGACATGCGGATGTACAAATGTTTATGACTATGGAATATGGATTATATCATATAATATATATAACATAACAGTAGAGAAAAATTGCATTAGAAAAATAATGGTAATTTTATTCCTTAAGGTCTTAGAATGTTTTAAAGATAATTAGAAAGCAGTAAGTTTTATAAGAACATGCTACTGCAAAGTATATTAATAGGTGACTATGCATAATTATGCAGATTTATATATATTTCCATAAAGTCATATTTTTCACATATGCCATGTGTATTTTAGTTTTGGGTTAGAGAATAATTCTCAGCTGTCAGGTAACTGAAGGATAGTAAGTATAGTGCCCATTATTACAGTGCTTTATTATTATTATTATTATTATTATTATTATTATTATTTAAAATACTACAAGTTTTGTGATGCAGTTTTTGATACAGGGTGAAAATGAGTTAAACATGGCAGCTCCAAACATATTGATTGGGAACATTACATACCTTGGTGTCAGTCAAATGTGTTGGGAATTGTAAACAAGTTGCCAGATATGAGGGAATAGAATCCTGTTGCATTCTTTGAGTAAATACAGTATGTGTAATATATATATATATATATATATATATATGTACATGTATGTGTGTGTATGGGTATATATATATATATATATATATATATATGTGTGTGTGTGTGTGTGTGTATATATATATATGTGTGTATATATATATAGACCCTGTTAAGTGAATCTAGAACAGGTTTTAAAAGCACAGCGGCAGGTTTCTTATCAGCCAGCAGCACACACGAGATGATACAATGTGAGGGTGTGCAGCCCCTGTGTCGGCAACAGTGTACTCAGTTGCCACTGGCAGTTTGACAAAAGTGACTTTACCCACAGGAGAAACAAGGGTTTCAAGAGCTGTTTCTATGCACAGCCAGATTCCTCTATGTTTACTTACAGATCAGGCCATTGCAACAACTGGATTGGGAGGTTAAGACCTACCCCTGCAAGAAAGCAAAGATGTAACCTGAAATACAAGCTGCTATACAAGTCTACCTCTCACAGGAAAAGTAAGACAAAGAGGAACAAAAACTCCCAGCATGGAAATCATTATGTTGAACACCAGCATGGGTGGGCTTGGACTAAGGAGATCACATGCCAGCTGCAGTGGGGGGAAAAATGCAAGTGAATAAAGGACAAAGTATGAAGAATAATGAATGAATTATAAGGAGAGATGATTGGGGAAAAAAAGAAAAGTTGAAAAGAAATATGAAGTGTGCATGAAAGTTTGGAGACTAAAAAAAGTCTGCTTTTAGAAAAACAAAGAAAAACATCTGACAAGTGGTCAGTACTACATGGCAAGATTACAGAAATGATGCCATGATTAGAAGATTTAAAGTACCAGAAGCTCTGGGGTTTAAAGCAAATAATAAGGAACAAGACAGAAAAAGTCCCAGAAGACAAATGAATGATGCTCCTTCTGCCAATATGAAGTACAAACTTCTTCAGGTACTCCCCAGTGAACATAATGTCTCCAGAGGAAACAGCAGAAGGTATGATTACAGTCACCTTGCCCACTGGATAAATACGTTTGTGTTTAATGAATACTGGAGCTAGCACACGCAGAAGAAAGCAGAAGGAGATACCACAAGACTTGATGATATCAGAAATACTTTAAAGGACAGGAGATGCAAGAACTACAGTCACAAATACCAGTCCAGTTCTTGACCTTGGAGTACATGTCCAGTGACTTTGCTGGAGTACAATGTACTGAAGCTTATCCAAGGAGAATACCATACACACCAGCAGAAGTTGAACTTTCCAGCAACTTATCAAAGGAAAGAACTGAACCATTAAGACGCAAGTTAGAACAGAAGTTCAGTATCAGCTCATTCCTGCAGTACCAGTTGTAGAAGAAAGTAAGCAATACTGCTGGACCAGGATCACCCCAAGGAGGGTCTACATCACCAAGTGATTTATCCAAAAGACACATATAAATACAGGATGTGAATGAACTGCTGATTGCCACCACTACTAAAAGTACCACCAAGAAGAGACAGTGTCCTTATTTAAGTTTCTGGAAGTACAAGACCGAAGAGCCTCAGAAGGAGAAATTGCAGCTAGTCAGGCAAGAGGCAATCTTCCTAGGACACTCAAGGCACCCGACATCTAAACAAAAGTGAGAAGGGAGAAATTTATACTGCAAGCTAAGATGCCAACTAGTGTCAAGCAAGTCAGATGATCATTCCTGGGCCTAGTAGGACACCACAGAACACGGATACCTCTAGCACCAGTCTACATGCAAGCATTGTATGACAACACTGAAAGGGTGGGGAGGGTCCTCATCCTACACACAGCAACAGATGAACAAAGCAATTGATCAATTGGAAATAGCAGTTGCCTCATCTCAAGCCCCAGAATTACCTGGCTAATGCAGAAGGAGGCCATACATAGAAGTCCTTATGCAAAATTATGGACTGAGGCGAAGACCTACCTACCAATCAAGCTTGACTGAAGTACTCTAGGAGCACCTACCGGCATCAGAGCAGTGACAGCAACAACAGTCCTAGAAGAGTACAAGAGCACATACACAGTGCTGAATCAGCAGTCCTAGAAGAGGACAAGAGCACAGGCATAGTGCTGAATCATGAACTTATCCCAGTACCACATGCAGGTACAGAAAAGCTTCAGCAAGCAAGAACCAAACACCTGTCAGAGGCAAGGCTGACCATGTATGAAGTAGCACTGCCAAAGTGCGACAAGTAACCATCAGAAGATGTACTACCCTCCTCCCAGCAACCCTTTTCCAGCATCAATCACTCAATGGTGTTGAATCTCAAGATTCAAAAGGAGGGAAAAACAGATTATCTACTGATGAATCGGAAAGCAAGAAGTTGATGATAAGTATAAGGAAGGTGGTCCAAAAGAGCAAGATACAGACAGATCATCATGGATGCAGGACTGGAGGGATAGTCCAGAATAGGAAGAGAATAATTCTAGCAATCAAAAATTTTCCTTTTCCTTGTGTGGCGTTAATGTTAGGGTCTCACGTCGTCATGGCAACCGGGAGACAAGTGCTAGCGGAGTAACCTGAGCGCAGCTGATACTCCGGTTCGGGTCTTTTGCTGTGCAGTGGTTACAGGCTCTGTGCACGGCAGGGGATCCGGTGCTGGTTTTTGTGCTCACAGTCTGTGAGGTCTGAGTGGGGCGTGGACAGCACCTGCTTTATAAGGCCTCTTCTCAGGTTAAGCAGATGCTGCTGAATCTTTGTTGGTTAGTCAGTTTCTGAAAGTTAGCCAGTACTGTGTAGCTTTGTATTTGTTGTTGCTTACTGCAAATAGGCCTGGGGATTTGGTACTACACTCTGCCAACCCAGACCTAGCAGTAAGACTGGAGTCAGTCGTTTAGCTTGCTGGGGTTCTTTTACTACTCTGTGAACTTAGCAAGTTTGCGGCTGTATTCTAAGACTTGCCTGCATAAATCCTGTCTCACTGTGCAAGGTGTCAGGTGTCAGCTTAGTGGCAGTAAACTGAACCTGTGCACTGCAAGTGAGAATTAGGATTGTGGAGACTCTCCTTGTGTCTATCATTCCATCTCTGACCAAGGAGTTTACTGCCACACCCGTTGGTAACCCTTTAGGGTTTTGCTGTTGCCCTTAGCAACAGCATTTCGGGTTCTCTACGTATTAAAACACAACATCTTGCTTTTCCCATCTGAGCATTACTAATACTAGGGAGACACCCAGTTCCTTAGCCTCTGGGCTTCTCTGTTTACTTTGTGTGTATTTTGTTACCCTATCACCTTCTGTGTACGTAATGTCATATTTCCCAGTCTGTCTGTGAGTTCATTTGTTTTGCATACCTATCCGTTCAGACACCAGTACATTCCTGCAGGCACTGGTGTGCATAACAGTTCAAACACCAGTACATTCCTGCAGGCACTGGAGTGCATAACAGTTCTGACACCTGTACATTCCTGCAGGCACTGGTGTGCATAACATATTCAGCAGCCTAATACTCCTGTTGAAATTTTGTGGGAATATGGAGCATACCCCTCAAAATACATTGCAACAGGTGGTCGATCAGGTGCAGGTCCTGACTCGACAATTTAATGATTTTTCCATTAAAATGCACATCTCCCAGGCCGCTGGCGGAGCTCCCGCAGCAGCAGCACCTTCAGGGGTTAAGGAGCCGAAAGTAAATCTCCCGGATCGTTTTTCTGGAGATCGCTCGCAGTTCTTTTGTTTCAAGGAGAGCTGCAAGCTATACTTCCGGCTTAGGCCTCAGTCTTCTGGGTCGGAGATTCAGCGGGTGGGCATAGTGATTTCCTTGCTACAAGGAGACCCACAGGTCTGGGCATATGGGTTGCAGCCTGACTGTCCGTCGCCTAAAAATGTTGATGCTTTTTTTACGGCACTGGGCATGTTGTATGATGACCCTGACAAGATGGCCTCAGCCGAGGCTCAGATTTCGAACCTTAAGCAAGGGCGAAGGCCAGTTGAGGTTTACTGTACGGAGTTTCGGAGGTTGGCCCATTATACCCAGTGGAATGACCCAGCCCTGAGACACCAGTACCGAAGAGGTCTTTCTAACCAGATAAAGGACCAACTGGTACAATATCCCTTGCCTGATAGCTTGGATCAGCTCATGCAGTTATCCATCCGGGTGGATAGACGGCTGAGAGAGCGTAGGCTTGAAAGGGAGACTGAGGTTTCCTTCTTTCCCAAGGGAACCTCAGACTCTGAGGAATTTTCCGAGGAGCCTATGCAGATTGGGGCTACCCGCCTCTCCTCGCGTGAGAAGACGCGGAGGAGACAGCAGGGGTTGTGTTTGTACTGTGGGAATAAAGGTCATGTGGTAGTATCATGCCCAGAAAAGCCGGAAAACTTCAGGGCCTGAGGGTGATGGGAAATATCCTGTCAGGCCAGAAGTCAGAATTTCCCAAGAAGACTTTTATCATTCCAGTGACCTTGAAGATCCTCTGTCAAACTGTCAAGACTGAGGCCTTTGTGGACAGTGGGGCCGACGGGGTTTTTATGGACCGCCAATTCGCCCTGAAACACTCTGTTCCCTTAGTACCCTTGGCATCGGAAATTGAGATTTGTGGGTTAAACGGGGAACCATTATCCCAAGGTAAAATTACCTCTTGCACTAGCCAGATTTCTTTGTTTATTGGAGCCACACACTCTGAAAAATTGTCCTTTTATGTGACTGTCTGTACTTTTGCCCCATTGGTGTTGGGGTTACCCTGATTAAGGGCCCACAATCCTCAATTTGACTTGGTCTCTGGGGAGATTCTTAGTTGGGGTACTGATTGTTTCAGGAGTTGCTTGAGCCTTCCAGTCAGGCTCTCGCAGCTAAGTTTGCCAGGATTGCCAGGGTGTTATGCAGATTTTGCGGACGTGTTCTCCAAAAAAGTTGCAGAGGTACTACCTCCCCATTGCCCCTTTGACTGTGCCATTGATTTGTTGCCAAATGCTAAGCTTCCCAAGAGCAGGTTGTACTCCCTGTCACGTCCTGAGACTCAGTGTCAGGTCTCTGGGTTTGTCTGTCCCCGGCGGGGGCGCTAGTGGGTCAGTGTTGGTGCGATGTACAAAGCGGGGAGGCAATATGAAAGTCCGGCGCATAAGCGCTGATGTTTATTACACAGGAATCACAGAGTAGATGGTATAGCAGTGAATGACAAACTGAAACCAGGCAATAAAATAACAGTGATTGGTAATTGAATCCAAAACAACTGAAAAGTCTCTTGCAACAGAAATATATAGTGACTTGATGCTGAATGTGAATGAAATAAACAGAACTCCGGTAAGACTTGAAAAACACACAGTCTCTGTATAACAAAGTCCTTATGGCCACACTAGGCCCAAGCAGGAGACAGTCTTTATGCAATGAGATGATATACTTGCAGAGATGCACAGATGGTATGCAATTAGCAGTGCACAGGTAATAATGAATGCAACACCTGAGGAGAGTCTCTTACGGCTTGATGAGCTGGTAACTGGCTGTGGATGAAGTCTGAAGAAAGCAGGAGAGCTGAAGTGAGATGAGATGACAGGAGGTAACCACGGGGAATCGCTGGAAACAGGAACACAGGAGTCCGGAGAACAAGGCACACCGTATGTTACTCGTTGTCTGAGGCAATGTGAGTGAGCCACGGACTGGGAGTTATACCCATGGCTCTGCAGTGATTGGTCACTGAACTCTGGGTGGAGACACAGCGCTGGATTGCACACCCGGATCAGCTGAGTGCAGGAGTCATGGCAACGACCTCACAGGCAGGACGCCGGCACACAGCAGGATGCACACAGGACCAGACTCAGGGGTACTCAGCAATGCGGAAGGTGACGCTTGCGGTCCTTACACACATGCAGCCGCACCTGGGGCCATGACCTCCGGAGGCCTGCACACCAGCGCGCTGGTAGGTGAGACGTAGCAGAGCGCCGATTCCTGACAGTTCCCCCTCCTTTATGGGTGGGCACCGAACACCCACGAGGCTTGGCAGGGAAGAGTCTGTGGAAGGCTTGAACCAACCGTGGAGCATGGACATCCGTGGCGTTTACCCAACTCCTCTCTTCAGGACCATATCCAGACCAGTCAATCAGGTATTGCAAATGACCATAACGATGTCGAGAGTCTAAGATATTTTCCACCTCGTATTCCACGCCCCGATGAGTTTGTACCTTTGGAGCTGCTGGAAGCGTTCTCTGGAAACGACTGAGAATTAGTGGTCTGAGGAGAGAAATATGGAATGAGTTGGGAACTTTCAAAAAAGCAGGCAGTTTTAACTTATAAGCCACCGGATTAATAACACTTTCCACCGGGAATGGCCCAATGAACCGTGGAGCAAATTTCATTGATGGAACTCTGAGACAGAGATTTCGGGTAGATAACCAGACTTTGTCGCCCGGTTTTAAACTAGGAACTGCTCGTCTCTTTCGATCAGCAAACATTTTATACCGTTGAGAAACTTTTTTAAGAGATAAATGAATCTTCTTCCAAATTTGAGCGAACCGCTGAAGAGCAGAAGCAGCCGCAGGCACATCTATGACGGGTAACTCTTGGAAATCAGGTACTCTAGGATGCTGTCCATAAACTGCGAAAAAAGGAGTTGTATCTGTAGAAGTATGATAACGAAAATTATGAGCAAACTCTGCCCAGGGCAATAATTCTACCCAGTCATCCTGTGAAGAAGAGATATACAGTCTCAAATAGGTCTCAAGCTCTTGATTTACCCTCTCTGTCTGCCCATTTGTTTGAGGGTGATAGGCCGTAGAGAATTTCAGTTTTACTTGTAGCGCAGAACACAGAGCCCTCCAAAACTTGGCCACAAACTGTACACCTCGGTCAGATATAATTTCTGTTGGAAGCCCATGTAACTTAATATTTTGTGACAAAACAACTGTGCCAATTTTGGAGCAGAGGGTAACCCCATGAGTGGAATGAAGTGCGCCATTTTTGAAAATCTATCGACTACTACCCAGATGGTGTCATACCCTTTAGATGGAGGGAGATCTGAAATAAAATCCATCGATAAGTGAGACCAAGGGCGCTTGGCAATGGAATTGGGTAACAATTGGCCTGCGGGAGCTTGACGAGAAACTTTATGCTGAGCACATTTGGGACATGAAGCTATAAATTCTTGAATATCTATTTTCATTTGAGGCCACCAATACGTTTGGGACAGGAACTTGAAAGTCTTGAGAACCCCAGGGTGACCATTAAATTTGGACGTATGAGCCCAGGACAGGAGATTTGAACGAAGCTTTGGAGAGACAAACATCTTGCCTGGAGGTGGAACTTGCGACACCCCTGTAGCTGCGAAAACCACAGGATTTAATACTGGTCGAGCAGCCTGTTCGGAAGATTCCTCATTTGAGCTCATAGAGCGAGACAAAGCATCTGCTTTAACGTTTTGTGAGCCAGGCCTAAACATTAACTTAAAGTCAAAACGGGAAAAGAATAGGGCCCACCTTGCTTGCCGAGGATTCAGGCACTGCGCAGCTTTCAGGTAAAGAAGGTTCTTGTGATCCGTGTAGATGGTAATAGGGAATCTCGTACCCTCCAGCAGATACCTCCATTCTTCAAGGGCCAATTTGATTGCCAACAGCTCCTGGTCACCGATGGTATAGTTAATTTCAGCGGGTGAGAACCTACGAGAGAAAAACCCACAGGGGTGAGTCTTACCATCAGCGCCCACCTGGGACAGGACTGCGCCCACGCCAACCGTTGAGGCATCTACTTCCAGGATGAAGGCCTTATTGACATCCGGCTGTTGTAACACAGGAGCTGAAATAAAAGCTTGTTTTATTTTATGAAAAGCAGACAGTGCAGCGTCAGACCATTGGGAAGGATTCCCCCCTTTCCGGGTAAGGCAGGTGATTGGAGCTATTAATGTAGAGAAGCCTTTAATAAACTTTCTGTAGTAATTAGCAAAGCCTATGAAACGTTGAACTGACTTGAGTGTTGTTGGAAGAGCCCAGCTCTCTATAGCTTCCAGTTTAGCTGGGTCCATTTGAAGGTCTGTTCCGGAAATAATGTATCCAAAGAAAGATATTGAAGAAGCTTCAAATGTGCATTTGGACAGTTTGCCATACAGATGATTCTGTCGAAGACGTCGAAGAACCTCTTTTACTTGTTGGCGATGAGAAACTAAATCACGAGAGAATATCAAGATGTCATCGAGGTAAACTACCACACATTTATACAGGAGATCTCTGAATACTTCGCTGACAAACTTTTGAAACACGGCCGGGGCGTTATTCAAGCCGAAGGGCATCACTAGATATTTCATAGTGGCCGTCACGAGTATTGAAGGCGGTTTTCCACTCATCACCACTTCGAATCCTGATAAGATTATAAGCCCCTCGAAGATCCAGTTTCGTGAAGATGGACGCACCTCTAACTCTGTCGAACAACTCTGTGATGAGAGGTAACGGGTAGCTATTTTTAATCGTGATGTCATTTAAACCCCGATAATCGATACAGGGACGAAGTCCTCCATCTTTCTTCTTGACGAAGAAGAATCCAGCACCAGCTGGGGAAGAGGATGGACGGATGAACCCTTTCTGTAAATTTTCTTTAATGTATACACTCATTGCTTGGGTCTCTGGAACTGAAAGAGGGTATGTACGCCCTCTAGGCGGCTTGCTCCCTGGAACCAAATCAATGGGACAATCCCACTCTCAATGGGGAGGCAAGACATCCGCTGCTTTCTCACTGAAGACGTCAGTGAATTCCTGATAGGCCTCCGGAAGGCCAGACTGAGACTTTACACTTGAAGACTTGATTGGAAGTACTTGAGCCAGACATGACTGATGACAAGAGGAACTCCATGCTGTTAACTGTAACGTAGACCAGTCAAATTGCGGATTGTGCAATTGAAGCCAAGGCATACCCAGTACAATCTCATAGCCAGCTTTAGGTATAACCAGGAACTCAATAAGCTCGGAATGCAGGAAGCCTACTCCCAGAACCACTGGCTTGGTTTGCTGAATGATGGAACCTTCAGGAATACGGCTTCCGTCCACGGCAGTGAGATATACTGGACGACACAGTTTAGACACTGGGAGATGAAGTCTATCCACTGCAGCTTGTGTGATAAAATTCCCAGCAGCACCACAATCCACTAAGGCGGAGACTGGAGTCCATCTGGCATTTCCAAAGTGACAGGTAATGTAAGGTCTTGAAAAGAAGGAGCTTTATTCAAGGTCCCTAACTTGACTGCTCCTCTACAAGTTAGGACCTGGCGTTTTCACGACCGAGCAGGACAGGAACCAATCAGATGACCAGCAGCAGCACAATAGAGACACAGTCTTTCCTTTAATCTTCTGGACCGCTCCTCAGGTGTTAAACGAAACTTGTTTACCTGCATGGGTTCATCAGCAATAATAGGTAGAGACTGTACAGGAGGCATAGCTCGGTGCTTGCGAAGATCACCTCGAGAGCGTTCACAGGCTCGCTCGCGTAAACGTAGATCCAACTTGACGCATAGGGAAATCAGGGCTTCCAGTTGCTCTGGTAAGTCTCGGGTAGTCAACTCATCCTTTATGCGGTCAGAGAGACCATGCCAGAAGGCGGCAACCAATGCCTGGTTGTTCCACTTCACCTCTGATGCCAATGTCTGGAACTGGATAACGTACTGACCCACAGTACGTGTTCCCTGGCGGATATGAAGGAGGTCTGAAGAAGCAGAGGTCGTACGCCCAGGTTCGTCAAAGATGCGTCGGAATGTGGCAACAAACTCTGTATAGTTGTTCAACAAAGCATCTGCTCGCTCCCACAGCGGAGAGACCCAGTTCAGGGCAGAGCCGGCTAAAAGAGAAACAATATAAGCAACCTTTGTTCTAGGTGTTGGAAAGTTCTGTGGTTGCAATTCAAAATGAACCTCGCATTGATTCAAAAATCCACGACACATCTTAGCATTACCATCAAATTTACTTGGAGTAGGTAGATGGATGCGAGACATTGGAACAGGAGCAACTGGAGAGTTAGAAACTGTGGAACTAGGAACAGGAGCAGAAACTGATGAGGACACTGAAGAGACTGAGGTTGGAAATGACTGTTGCAGAGTATCTAAGCGAGAAGACATTTCTTGCAGAAATTGTATAATCTGCTGCTGCGCAGCCTCTTGACCATCTAGTCGTGACACTAAGCCTTGGAGTGTCCCTGACCCCACACTCTGACCGCCGTCCGGGTCCATGGGCCTCAGACAAACTGTCAGGTCTCTGGGTTTGTCTGTCCCCGGCGGGGGCGCTCGTGGGTCAGTGTTGGTGCGATGTACAAAGCGGGGAGGCAATATGAAAGTCCGGCGCATAAGCGCTGATGTTTATTACACAGGAATCACAGAGTAGATGGTATAGCAGTGAATGACAAACTGAAACCAGGCAATAAAATAACAGTGATTGGTAATTGAATCCAAAACAACTGAAAAGTCTCTTGCAACAGAAATATATAGTGACTTGATGCTGAATGTGAATGAAATAAACAGAACTCCGGTAAGACTTGAAAAACACACAGTCTCTGTATAACAAAGTCCTTATGGCCACACTAGGCCCAAGCAGGAGACAGTCTCTATGCAATGAGATGATATACTTGCAGAGATGCACAGATGGTATGCAATTAGCAGTGCACAGGTAATAATGAATGCAACACCTGAGGAGAGTCTCTTACGGCTTGATGAGCTGGTAACTGGCTGTGGATGAAGTCTGAAGAAAGCAGGAGAGCTGAAGTGAGATGAGATGACAGGAGGTAACCACGGGGAATTGCTGGAAACAGGAACACAGGAGTCCGGAGAACAAGGCACACCGTATGTGACTCGTTGTCTGAGGCAATGTGAGTGAGCCACGGACTGGGAGTTATACCCATAGCTCTGCAGTGATTGGTCACTGAACTCTGGGTGGAGACACAGCGCTGGATTGCACACCCGGATCAGCTGAGTGCAGGAGTCATGGCAACGACCTCACAGGCAGGACGCCGGCACACAGCAGGATGCACACAGGACCAGACTCAGGGGTACTCAGCAATGCGGAAGGTGACGCTTGCGGTCCTTACACACATGCAGCCGCACCTGGGGCCATGACCTCCGGAGGCCTGCACACCAGCGCGCTGGTAGGTGAGACGTAGCAGAGCGCCGATTCCTGACACTCAGGCTATGGCAGAGTACATTCAGGAGAACTTGGCTAAGGGATTTATCAGACCTTCACAGTCTCCAGTTGGGTCGGGGTTCTTCTTTGTGGGTAAAAAGGACGGTTCGTTGCGACCCTGCATCGACTTCAGGGAATTGAACCGTATCACGATTAAAAACTCATACCCACTGCCTCTCATTTCGGTCTTGTTTGACCAGCTTCGTACTGCCACCATTTTTTCCAAGATTGACCTACGCGGTGCGTACAATCTAATCCAAATAAGAGAGGGGGATGAATGGAAGACTGCCTTTAATACCCACTCAGGGCATTATGAATATTTGGTGATGCCTTTTGGGCTCTGTAATGCCCCGGCAGTCTTCCAGGATTTCATGAATGATGTGCTCAGGGAATATTTGGATAGATTCTTAGTTGTATACTTAGATGACATCCTAATCTTCTCCCATTCCCTAGAGGAACATCGGAAGCATGTACGCTTAGTCCTCCAGAAACTCAGAGACCACCGGCTTGGGGCGAAGCTGGAGAAGTGCGAATTTGAAGTTCAGCAAATCGCATTTCTAGGATATATTATCTCCCCAGAAGGTTTCCAAATGGAGGGTTCCAAGGTACAGGCAGTCCTGGATTGGGTGCAGCCCACTAGTTTGAAGGTGCTTCAGCGTTTCCTGGGCTTTGCAAATTTTTATAGATGATTTATCGCTGGATTTTCGTCTATAGTGGCGCCCCTGGTGGCACTCACTAAGAAAGGGGCGGATATTGCTCACTGGTCTTGTGAGGCTAAAGCGGCTTTTGCCCGTCTCAAAAGGGCATTTGTATCGGCCAAGGTGCTGCGACACCCAGATCCAGAGCGTCCTTTTGTGGTGGAGGTGGATGCCTCTGAGATGGGTATTGGGGCAGTGCTTTCTCAGATGGGAGTGTCTGATAATCGCCTTCATCCCTGTGCTTACTTTTCCCGTAAATTTTCGCCTGCCGAGATGAATTATGACGTGGGTAACCGGGAATTGTTGGCTATTAAGGATGCACTCGAGGAGTGGAGACACTGGCTTGAGGGGGCTAAGTTTGTGGTCTCAATTCTCACCGACCATAAGAATATGGCATATTTAGAGTCAGCGAAGTGTCTCTCTCAATGCCAGGCAGGCACGATGGGCTTTGTTTTTTGCTCGCTTTAATTTTTTGATAACATATCGCCCTGGGTCAAAAAACATCAAGGCTGATGCGCTCTCGCTGAGTTTTGCTCCAATCCAGGAGACCACCGAGGAGCCGTTGCCCATTGTGTCCCCATCATGTATTAAAGTGGGCATTACCCAGGACCTCTTATCATTAGTCCTTAGAGCACAGGAGCAGGCTCCTCCAGACCTTCCGGTAGGTCTTTTGTTTGTGCCTCCTAGGTTAAGACAGCGAGTGTTCCTGGAATTCCATGCCAAGAAGTCGGCAGGTCACCCGGGTATTGCCAGAACTCGGGAGTTGCTATCTAGGGCGGTGTGGTGGCCCTCGGTGGCTAAGGATGTGGATCAGTGGGTTTGGGCATGTGACATCTGTGCCCGAAATAAGACTCCTAGAGGGTTTCCTGTTGGCCCATTACATCCACTCTCTATCCCATCTAAGCCATGGACCCACATTTCAATGGATTTTGTTGTGGATTTGCCCAAATCCTCGGGGATGACAGCCATCTGGGTTGTCGTTGACAGGTTTTCGAAGATGGCGCACTTCGTTCCACTGGTTGGGCTGCCATCGGCCAGACGCCTGTCTGAATTATTTATGCTGCATGTTGTGCGTCTCCACGGGTTGCCACTTGATGTGGTCTCTGACCGCGGATCCCAGTTTGTGGCCAAATTCTGGAGGGCATTTTGTTCCGATTACCAGATTTCTGTCAGCTTGTCGTCAGGCTACCATCCGCAGTCTAATGGGCAGACTGAAAGGGTGAACCAGTCCTTGGAGCAGTTCCTCAGGTGTTATGTTTCCAAGTGTCAGACTGACTGGGTTGCTCATCTGTCCATGGCGGATTTTGCCTATAACAACGCGGCTCACTCTGCTACAGGGATCTCTCCCTTCCTTTGTGTGTATGGGCATCATCCTAAGGCCAATTCTTTTGACCCCCTGGACTCCACGCCTGGTGGTTCCTCTGTGGTTTCGGTCCTTAGAGGTATTTGGCGGAAAGTGAAGAAAGCCCTTGTGTCTGTGTCATTAGTGACCAAAAGGGTTTTTGATAAGCGGAAAAGACCCTGCAGCTTCAAATTAGGAGACTTTGTCTGGTTGTCTACCAAGAATTTGAAGTTGAGACAGCCATCTCATAAGTTAGGCCCCCGGTTCATTGGCCCTTATAAGATCACCAGGGTTATCAATCCGGTGGCATTTCAGTTAGATCTGCCCCGTTCTTTGGGTATCAATAAAACATTTCATTGTTCCCTTTTAAAACGGGCAATTAGTAATCCTTCTTCCAGTGGAAGACCTTCCCCTCTTCTGATACGTGGCCAGAGGGAGTTTGTTGTTGAAAGGATTCTTGACTCCAAGATGGTTCGGGGTCGGCTGTCATTTTTGGTGCACTGGAAGGGGTATGGCCCGGAGGAGCGGTCGTGGGTGCGCAGTTGTGATCTTCATGCCCCCAGACTGATACGCTCTTTCTTCTCGCAGTTCCCCGATAAACCCGGTGGTAGGGGTTCTTTGACCCCTCGTCAGAGGGGGGGTACTGTTAGGGTCTCCTGCCCTGTGCTGCCACGTCGTCATGGCAACCGGGAGACAAGTGCTAGCGGAGTAACCTGAGCGCAGCTGATATTCCGGTTCGGGTCTTTTGCTGTGCAGTGGTTACAGGCTCTGTGCACGGCAGGGGATCCGGTGCTGGTTTTTGTGCTCACAGTCTGTGAGGTCTGAGTGGGGCGTGGACAGCACCTGCTTTATAAGGCCTCTTCTCAGGTTAAGCAGATGCTGCTGAATCTTTGTTGGTTAGTCAGTTTCTGAAAGTTAGCCAGTACTGTGTAGCTTTGTATTTGTTGTTGCTTACTGCAAATAGGCCTGGGGATTTGGTACTACACTCTGCCAACCCAGACCTAGCAGTAAGACTGGAGTCAGTCGTTTAGCTTGCTGGGGTTCTTTTACTACTCTGTGAACTTAGCAAGTTTGCGGCTGTATTCTAAGACTTGCCTGCATAAATCCTGTCTCACTGTGCAAGGTGTCAGGTGTCAGCTTAGTGGCAGTAAGCTGAACCTGTGCACTGCAAGTGAGAATTAGGATTGTGGAGACTCTCCTTGTGTCTATCATTCCATCTCTGACCAAGGAGTTTACTGCCACACCCGTTGGTAACCCTTTAGGGTTTTGCTGTTGCCCTTAGCAACAGCATTTCGGGTTCTCTACGTATTAAAACACAACATCTTGCTTTTCCCATCTGAGCATTACTAATACTAGGGAGACACCCAGTTCCTTAGCCTCTGGGCTTCTCTGTTTACTTTGTGTGTATTTTGTTACCCTATCACCTTCTGTGTACGTAATGTCATATTTCCCAGTCTGTCTGTGAGTTCATTTGTTTTGCATACCTATCCGTTCAGACACCAGTACATTCCTGCAGGCACTGGTGTGCATAACAGTTCAAACACCAGTATATTCCTGCAGGCACTGGAGTGCATAACAGTTCTGACACCTGTACATTGCTGCAGGCACTGGTGTGCATAACAGTTAATGGCACAAGAACCTCAACTTGCAATATGTTACATACACAGCCCTACCTAATGCTCAGCAAGAGCTATATGTGGATGGATCAAGGTACCATGAGGATTGAATTCCTTATACAGGAGTAAGTGACCACTGAACATGAAGTTGTGGATTCAGGATCCTTACCATCCCAGTACAAGAGTGTGGGCCAGATATGGAAAAGCAGATGCTTCAAGGAGGCAAGTGGTGAAGACATACAACATGCTTCCCTGATTAGACACCAGGTCAGAGCTTTGCAAGAGCCACAGTAAAGGTTGCAGTAATGAAGATCCAGGCACATGCAAGAAATGATACTCCTGATATAAGAAGCAACAATCTGGCAAGATGCTGAAGCCAAGAGGGCAGCAAGATGCCCCCAGCAGGAAAGGCAAGTCTATCCATTAACCATTCCTTTGCCAGACTAGATACGCTGATTAAACTTCAGAACCAAGCAGGAGAGAGTGAAAAAAGTAGGCTGTGGATAAAGAAAGCAACCAAACAAACAGCCAACCAGTTAAACTAGCCATCTACACCACACATGCAGATGTAACAGAAAGAAGCAAGGCATCAAATGCCTGATCTACAGGATTTGAAGAAATTTCAGGAACAAGCAGGGCCTGAAGAAAATGCAGCATGGCAAAGAAGAAGAGCCAGACAAGAAAAATACACTGGCTTATGAAAATTAGAAGAGAAGCTATACTTACCCAGAAGCTTATATCCACATATGTGTTAAGTCAGCCATGGACTCACACCTGGGAGAGGATCAAATGGAAAATTTAGTTAATGGAAGATGGATAGCTCAAGGATCCAGCTGCAACCAAGTTTGTACAAGCCTACTAGTTATGTAGGCTTACTGGAAATGTCCAATCCAGGACAGAAGGTCAAGTCAACCCTTGGAGCAATCCCCCAAAAGTTATTTTCCATTTAAAGACTGAAAATTGACTATATCTAACTGCCAAAAATGTATTTGTAGCCACAGACATTTTCAGTTATATGCCAGTGGCAAAAACCACAGCAAAACCAATACCTAGAAAAGTAGTTTCAGAAGTTATGTGCAGATATAGAGTACCAGAAGTTATAATAGTAGATAGCTGTATTTATTTCATTAAATAAATAATGTAGTACATAAGGTATGATTTGGTAATAGAACAGCATTCCATGTATCCACCACAGGTTAGTGGGTGTGTCACAGAAATCAGAAAGGGATGCTAAAGTGTTTACTTTTAGTACTGGTTAATAGTAGAACCATATTCAGTAAAACCATAGGTTATTCACCTTATGAAATATTGTTTGATAGTATACCAAAGATAGGATGTTATTATCCATAAGAGTTACATCATAAATATGGTAATTTGACTGCACATGTTAAAAAGTCTTACTGAAGAAACTGACACTTCTGTATTTTCTAGTTTGCTTTTCTCCCAGATTTAGGAGCAAATCTGAATCCCGACAAGCTTTAACCAGGAGATTGGGTGTGTGACGACATGTGATGACACATCTGGCGCGTCGTGTCGCTCAGTGGTAAAAGACACGTGGTTACTTTCCTAGCCCTCGTCCTACACATGGACTTCACCAATTGCCAATATGTTATTAGTTATATGTTAGGCAATACCTTATTATATTGTATGATGTTATTGTTATGTTTTCAATGTATATATATGAATGTATTGGTTATTCTGCTATAGTTTGTAAAATAATGTTTCCCCCTATGTGATTGCGCAGATAACCTGTGTATTTGCTGTTGTGTAGATACAGCCAGTCTCAGATGTCAGGCCATACATCCCCCTCATTCTTCCCCATACAATGGATTCCAGGCCACACAATCAGATTAAGTAAGGTTCATTTAGTTAACATCTATTGTGGCCTAGGGGATATGCCTGGACATGTGAAAGTAGGTTTGCTCTGAAACTGTCTCGGGGTGTCGCCTTATTGTAGGAAAGACAAAGGTTTTGATAATAGCAAAGAGGGGAGGAGAGAGAGATCGGAGAGAGAAGTTGAGAGAGTAGCAGGAGACTGACTAAGAAGTAATGTTCTGTCAGGAGTTCCAGGAGGGATTGTCGTGTAGAATTGGATCACAGAAGTGTGCTGAGCTGTTTATAACCCATTCTGTTCAATAAACCACTGTTGGTTTTTCATCTACCACCGTGACTGAGTGATTTTGAACCCAATATCCTCACATTTGGCGGCAGCAGTGGGATCACTCAAGACACCAGCAGAAAGGTATAAACCACAGCAGGCAATGGATTCCGCCCTGCTATGCTACTGATACAGCAAGAAGGATCAACTACAGGACCTCTGTCGAGCAAGACGGATTGAGTTTAATACAGTGGATACCAAGGAATCCCTAATTGGAAAACTGGCTCAATGGGACTTTGAGCACCCTTGTGATAAGGAGGAAGAGGAGGATATGGTCCAGGCCTCAGCGGAGGAGACCAGTAATGGAACCAGGGCAGTGGAGCTTGTGGTTGGAAGTTTGTCAGCATATCGGCAGGCTGGGAAGCTGGATCTGTTATGTATAGTTACCAAAATGCAGTACATTTGGGAGTACTGGAATGAAGCTCAGTGGGAAATCAGCAGGTGGAGAGTATCCAGCATACAGGACAAGTTGTGTCATCTGGGGAATGCGTTCATGCACTGCAGAAGTGAAGCAGCCACATGGAATCTGCTAGGGGAGTCAGAGTTTGAGGAATTCATGGAGGAAGTGATCGAAACAGTGGCCCAAATGACACAAAGTATACAATATACAGAGACGGAAGGGCAAGTGCAGAGTAAATTGCCTTCCCAGCCAGAGGAAGTGGCATTGGATCGGGGGCCCCTGGATACCCCAGCATGGCGAGACCAGTGGTACAGGGTGGATACGGAAAGGCACCACCTGCAACAGCTTCTCCCATACCCAAGGGAAGAAGTTGCCCAGTGGTCTATACGGAAGGAAGCACACGAAGTGAAGACAGCAGTGAGCACAATCCAGGCACCCCAGGAGGAACTGCACTACAACTTCCCTGTTGCTGAGATGGAGGATGAGGACTTAGTGAGAGAGTGTCAAGAACTGTCTGCCCAGTATGTTACACTGGAATAGGATGACCTTGACCAGGTGGATGCAAGGAAGCGCTGTCTGCAACCCGTTCTCTTCTCCCTGGGGGAATGTCACAGTGAAACACTCAGTGACCGGCCTGAGCTGTGTTACAACTGGCCATTTGCAGGCTTGGAGGATATAGAAACCATCCCAGAGTGCCAGCGAGACATTGAGGAAGAAGTTGCCACTATCACCCGACCACCACTTGAGCAACAGAGCCTCCAAGGGAATCCTTCAGGTGAGCACCAACCAGTCCTGGCTACTGAGCCATTTACAGTGTGGTGTTTGGGGGAGGCTACTGAAAATGAGAAGGAAGTGGGGTCTGTCATCCAAACACCCCAGGAGAAGATGCACTATGCCTTCCCATTGGCAGAGGTGGAAGAGGAGATCTCTGCGAGGGCAGCAGTAGGTGGTAATGTCCCATCTATAAGCATGGTTAGTGCAGACAGTGTCTCACTTCAGGCTGATCAGCATATTCGGCTGAGGGGGGCCTATTGTGAAGCAATGTCCATGGCTGCCCCAGTTATTTTATCAGAAAAGAGGGGGCAGGAGGTGCCCAGTGTATCCCCAGCTATTGTATCTCTCCCAGAAGATTCTGGAGGTCTGTTCCCATTCAGTGAACTTGATGGTAAGAAGCTGCAGTCTGAATGCCAGAATCTTCCCTGTGACTCAGAGAAAATCCAGGTATCAGAGATGGTGAAAATAGCATCAGCTCAGGAACTGGAAGGGAACATGTTGCTCTACTCTAGGGCACCTGAATGTGTTTTGGACTGGCATTGTGTGCAAGGTGAAATGACTGACTC
This sequence comes from Pseudophryne corroboree, assembly GCF_028390025.1. Classification (NCBI taxonomy): domain Eukaryota; kingdom Metazoa; phylum Chordata; class Amphibia; order Anura; family Myobatrachidae; genus Pseudophryne; species Pseudophryne corroboree. The sequence goes on along the minus strand of NC_086449.1, from coordinate 598,221,667 downwards.
TAACCAGGACAATGCTGTTCAGCCAGGACATGTAGCAGTGAATGGAGAAGGTAATGCCACTGTCCCTGTGAACCTACATCCATGTTCCAGTACAACCATGGTCGAGTTGGTGGCTACACACAAGGAAGCTGAGCAGATTGTACTCCAGGCCAAAGCATACAAGACTCAGAGTAGGATCCCACAAGTTACCCAGCCAGCCAGGCTGGAGGAAGCATTTACCCAGGATAGCACAGAAGAAATTTCTGGCATGAAGGAATCCCCATTGTGCCCTGACCATTACCATACCCGTGGTTCTTGTTTGGGGGAGGCAAGCCACTGTCCTGATGCACCAGAGGTGATGGAAGTGGGGTTCCCAGGGAATACATTGTTGGGGAGGGAGAGTGAGGGCCCCAGAGATCAGATTTTGTTTATGGAGGAAAATTGTGACTATCTGCAATGTGAGGTTACCCAGTTGGGTGTAGGGGAATTATTAAGTCCCCAGGTGCAGTTATTGGACTTACTGAATTATACTGTTGCACATGCTGTTACCCCAACCCAGCGGCTGTCTACAAAGGGGACTTTGATTAATGTATTTGGATGGGACACCAGGGGGAAATACAAGAACTATGCACTGCTGATCACATTTCCACCGGACCCTGGTAAGACTGTAATGATTTATGTACGGTGGGCCACACACCCACCAGACCGGGGAAAGAAATTCCCACACAAGCCTCATGACAATTACCACAGACTTTGGACCTGGGACGCTGGTGGGCTACGTACAAACTGTAAAATGCTATTCACAAAAACCACCAGACCCACAAGAGAAACCAGCCAGTCATTGTTATGATGGGGCACAGACTGTCTGATGTAGAAGAGCATCACTGCGCTCAGCAAGATTAAGCTACTTAGGACACAGAGCGAGAAAGTAGGGGAAGGTAATGTGACAACATGTGATGACACATCTGGCGCGTCGTGTCGCTCAGTGGTAAAAGACACGTGGTTACTTTCCTAGCCCTGGTCCTATACATGGACTTCACCAATTGCCAATATGTTATTAGTTATATGTTAGGCAATACTGTATTATATTGTATGATGTTATTGTTATGTTTTCAATGTATATATATGAATGTATTGGTTATTCTGCTCTAGTTTGTAAAATAATGTTTCCCCCTATGGGATTGCGCAGATAACCTGTGTATTTGCTGTTGTGTAGATACAGCCAGTCTCAGATGTCAGGCCATACATCCCCCTCATTCTTCCCCACACAATGGATTCCAGGCCACACAATCAGATTAAGTAAGGTTCATTTAGTTAACATCTATTGTGGCCTAGGGGACATGCCTGGACATGTGAAAGTAGGTTTGCTCTGAAACTGTCTGGGGGTGTCGCCTTATTGTAGGAAAGACAAAAGTTTTGATAATAGCAAAGAGGGGAGGAGAGAGAGATCAGAGAGAGAAGTTGAGAGAGTAGCAGGAGACTGACTAAGAAGTAATGTTCTGTCAGGAGTTCCAGGAGGGATTGTCATGTAGAATTGGATCACAGAAGTCTGCTGAGCTGTTTATAACCCATTCTGTTGGTTTTTCATCGACCATCGTGACTGAGTGATTTTGAACCCAATATCCTCACAGGGTGTATCTGGAAAGACACGTGAAAGTCATTTGAGCCCAGAATTGATGGTCCATATCGAGTGTTGCTGACCACACCCATGTCTGTGTCAATTTAGGAAAGAGAAACTTGGGTTCCACTACAATTTTGCTCAAGTTAAGTTTGAACAATGAAATACACAAACATGCAAAGGTATATCGGGCCTAAACTAGACAGACCACTATAAGTCATTATATTGGGAACTTCAGTACTCACTGTTGTCATAATACACTCTATATCTCTCACAGGAGAGGGCAGGGACTGGCATGTCTGCCAATCAAAAGTTACATACCAGTGTTTAGTATATAAGTATATACTTTTTATATATTCAGTATATGTAGTATGTGCTTCTTATATATATCTATAGTATATAAGAAGTATAGTATCACACTAGAGCTTGTGTTAGTAAAGTTAAAGTAAAGATCATAAAATCTCTAGAAGTTCAAAGATACCAGTTAATTAAGAAATACTGGGCTCACATGGGCCCACATCTGGAAAAGGAGGGGAATGGACATCTGTCCCCACTACATAAAAGCGTACAAGAGGTTTTATTTTGTTTAAAGCAAATACACATTACTAAAATAAAGTGTAATATTTTTTAGAATATGTATGAAGAGAACTCCAAGAATGTGTTGTATTTTTATTACTAATGAAACAAATAGTGCGCAAGAAGTGGTTTAGAGAAATGTTTTGCGCAAACCCAGCTAATTGGTTTAGTGGGATCAAAGAGTAGATTGTTGAAATAGTAATGTTTTTATTAAAAATTGTTGGCTTAGCAATTTTCATATATCTGTGTTTTAAGATGCTATTTTGTTTGCTTTTCTTTCAGCTTGAAAGAAATCTGTAAACTCAAAGTTGTGAATCCTCAGAGTTTACCAAAACTACAGAAGAGCTTGGCAAGAAGGAGCCGTGAGCAGTCTACCTTAATGGATATGATGTGAACGGATCTTTACCTTCCGTGGGATAGAGTGGCAAGCACCATCCTATGGGAACATAACCTTTAGCACAATTATAGCTAGACTGTTTGCTTAGTCTTGTTAGGCAGAGTTTATGTGATGCCTTGTAGCTCAACTGTAATGTCATATTGTTATCAGCTGTAATGTCATTTTATTATGAAAGGAGGGATTGAGGAAGATAGATGTATTTAGCTTAAGCAGTGTCAGCCATTTTGTTAAGTAGCAGCCATTATGTAGTGAAGTTGAAGTATGCTTTGCTGAGTTAATCATAATAATGCTGACATTTCATAGTACATTCTGTGCGGAGCAAGGTTGTATCTATAAGTCTTGAAAAATATGTTATTAGACAGTCTCTGTGTTTAGACTTCTAGTGTGAAGGACACATAGGAGGGTGTCAGCCTGAGAGGAGTTATGAGAAGAGATGCATTATTGTTTTTAAATGTGACGTGTAACAAGTATTCATGCAAGTACCTTTTCTATATAACGCGCTACTGAATAAAGTAGAGGCAGTCTCATTTTGATGGACACAACTAGCGTGTGGTGTCTGTTTTCTGGGATTCCCAATCAATTGGTAAACAAAGGGTAATGGACAGACAATTGAAGGAGATTAATAGTAGGGGCTTATCTCCAACAAGTGTGTGTGGCATCTCGGGTATCATAGTCCCTCTTTTGCCACTCCTGTGCTTCCTTTACTTCCTTTAAGTGCTGTCTCACTAATGGAACTGGTGTGATACCAGGGCAATGGCAGGTCCGTCATTGATTGTAAAGCATTGGACGCCAGGCCATCTAATCACAAACAACAAGCAGTTTATTTAAAGTTCAGACAGAGTTATCATGACAATCACATGTAATTTCTTGTTCTCCTCTCTCTAGCACAATGTTCTTATAGGTTACATCACATTAGCATTTTCTTTCATTCACTTCAATTGCAATAACAGCATAAACAATGATGGGACAGCATTACCTTACATACCAGCGCAGTCTCTGGGAATCAGTAGTGCAGTGGCCGCAAACTGAGATTATTTTCAGTGTGTTCTCCCCCTATTCGCTGGGGGATCTCTTCTGTCTCTCTATACAGGATATCTCATGGACTCATCACTGGGGAACTTCTGTCACATGTGGTTTCCTACCACTCACACAGAGAGTCCTCTCCTGAAGACTTACACCTCTGGTCCAGCTCCTAAACTGCCCCTGATGGTGGGGATCCTCTTTGTTCCTGGTTCCTTCCACTGTACTCCGCTTACTGTGGTTCTCATCTCTCACTAAAGTTGCTGGCTCTCCTGTTACTCTGCAGATATAGGCTCTTCTTCTTTTCATAGCAACACCCACACGCTGCTCTTCTCTTTATAATGCCAGGGTCCATGGAACTTACCTTTGCCAGTCCACGGTCCTCCAACTGCATTTCTCCTGCACACTATCCTGTGCCCTCCATCTCTCAGTCCAGTCTCCTGCTCATCTCCCTCTACACATTTGTACATGACTTTTCTCACTTCCTGGCCTAACCCCCTACATGTGACAGGGTCTGCAGGAAACTGGTTTATTTGGTTTGGGTCATAAACTCTCCCACTCACTGATAAGGAGCAAATGGCTTTGAAACTTTCCAATATCTGTTGTCTACTAGCATTCTAGTATGTCACATTGGTATTATAGGAAGAGGTACCTGGGAACCACAGTAATTGGGTTAAGGAGCAGTCTGTTGGCAGACTGTGCAGGATTGTCAGTCTCTCCTGACCACAATGCGATTTCCTGACCAATAAACTTCTTTAGCAACCATTTGAGAGTTTTGTCCTCTCCCAAATGCCCTACCTCAGGGTGTATATGGGCCGCTGCCAATACCAATGTAACATGTACCTGTGGCACCAAGAACTGTCTAGCTATCATCTCTTTTACAAACTCTACTCTATATAGCAGGTCCCTTTTTATTGTAAAGTATAGGTCTCTTTTTTCTGGTCTTTCACCCTTCCATACTCCTTCATCCCCACAACATTTTTGTAAGCATTACCCAAAGCACAATCTTGTAATTTATCTCAAGCAAAGTAGAGTGTTTCATTTCTGAACACCGAAGACCAATCTTCTCCATGAACTGGCAAGGTCTCTATTTCCTTTCAGCTTACTCTGACAAGGCCTTCTTTCTCCCATCTACTGGAAAAACCACTGGTCTGGCAGCAGTCAAAGCCTGGCTCCCAGGCACCAGATATTGCTGCTTCCTTACTCCGGAACAGGGGAAAGTCTTTCCTCAGAATAAGGGCATAGAACATGCATCATAACATGGCAAAATACCTTCTTTGTCACCAGCCTGTTCCATGAAACCAGACACAGCATGCCCATCCTCGACGGGAATGCCAGTCTTTGGACCCACGGCAGCTGCATATGAAAGGGAAGCAGGCACAGAAGCGAGAGGCGCAAAGCCCTACAGGGACCAAGAGCTGGAGCTTACAAAAACTTCCCGGGCATAGCTGGGAGGGGATGACATTATATGCAGCTTGCGGCTGCCACCCCAGAAAGGCTGACATCACCATCAGCACTAGCATGCTCAAATGCAGCCAGGGAGCCACCTTTATTGTCCCCAGACTCCTTAAAATGAAAGGGGACTGCAAACCGGTGCTGAGGGTGAGCCATGAGAGAGAAGGATAATTAAAATAAAAGTAAAGACACTGCTAAAGAAGTAAATATACTGACAGAAAGAAAAGGAAAAACCAGAACCAGACAAGCTGGAGAAGAAAAGGAAGAATGACAGGTAGTAAACAGAAGAATCAAGAGGGCAAAAAACACACAACAGATCAATATAATAAATTTATTTTAACAGCCTCAACATCTGACACATGAGCCAGCTGCACAGTGACCCATGCACCACCCTCATGCCCCAGAACCTCCATCCAGGGAGAGAACCCCTTGAAAATCTACACCAACTGTGCCGCCAATGGGCAAGTTGCACTCCCTGCTGCTGTGCATCAAAAATGGGTCGTGGTGCGACAGGGTCTTGCGGAACAGGGCTCCAGGCACTGGCCAGCCAAAGAGCTGCCCACTGAGTGACAATTGCCCTCTGCACCAGTGACATGAGAGGAGTGATGGGTGGACACTTACAGTACAGGTGCAATGGGGGAAGGAGACACCACCATTGAGAGTTTATGACCATCAGGTTAACTGGTGAATGAGAGGCACGGATGGTCTACATAAGGTTACAGGGCCATAACTAGGTCTGTGCCAGCAGTGCCTGGCACACAGTGCATGTGCACTGTGGGTGCAGGACTGCTGGCACAACACGCAGGACCGCTTCACTACTGCTTATTGTAAAACACAGCTCCATTGCCACTGCCGCCCAGCTCCATCTCGCACCTATGTTAGACACCTAAATGGGCAGCGCTGAAGCTTCTTGTCCACAGGCTCCGCCCCCTCCCGACTTCCCCTCTTGGGCTGCAACTTTCTTGTCCCCATGAGTGGGCCTCTGAAGCTCCACCCACTCCCTTCTCCTGCACTGCAATCATGCCTGTAGCATGGAGATATGGAGCATTCTCTCTTTAGTCCCCTTCTCTGGCTACACCTCCAGTATCTTTTCCCCGTGAGTGGACAGCAGAAGCCCCGCCCACTCACTCCTCCTGCACCTGCAACCATGCCTGTAGCATGGAGATAGTATGCACAAAATGGTAGGCTGCTCAATCAGATTGTGATGTCACTCAGGTGCTAAAAGGGAGGGGTAATTCTGTGTAAGGAAAAACAATTTGTGTTCCCTAATCCACACTTAGTGAGAAATAATACTCTATAATAATCAGATAATATGGAGATCTTAGTTGTGTATATCTGCTGATATAGGGTTAAGCCCCCAGGTCGTTCGGCAAGGTGTCTCCGTCACTGGTGGTCTCTAATACTAAATATGGGTCTGGGGTGCAGGACCCCATCATGTCGGCACAGGTTGGCTACCCCAGGTCAGCACACAGGTAAAAATTAATAAGGGTTAATAAGAAGCACGTAAGTGCTATATAAGTGAAGTGCGATTAAAAGAATACCAAAATATATACAAAGTGATAGGGAAAATCATAAGTGTTAATAAAGTGTTAGGGTGTGCCGACCTGAAGCCGCCCAGCCGTACCGACACAGGGGCCACCGTACCACACACCCACCCCATAAATAATTACATATATGTCTGGGTCTGAATGCCCAGTGTAAGGCCACATGATAATGGCTCCTACAGAATATGAGAGCCAGCTTACCTGGAGACACCCCTAACTTCTCCAATAGCACTCTGAAGTCAGCAATCCCTCCTAATGCTAACCCATCCATGCCTCTCTAAATACAATGCACAAAATGGTAAGTTGCTCAATCAGATTGTGAGGTCACTCAGGTGCTAAAGAGGAGGGGTAATTCTATGTAAGGAAAAACAATTTGTGTTCCCTAATGCACACTGAGGCCAATAATTACTAATATTCGTGTTTGTGTCGAATTGTGTAGTGTTTAAACTCGTCTTGTATCGGGTGCATTTTCATGCAACTTTTTGAATCTATGGCCCTCATTCCGAGTCGTTCGCTCGTTCTTTTTCATTGCATCGCAATGAAAATCCGCTTAGTACGCATGCGCAATGTTCGCACTGCGACTGCGCCAAGTTATTTTGCTAAGAAGATAGTATTTTTACTCACGGCTTTTTCATCGCTCCGGCGATCGTAGTGTGATTGACAGGAAATGGGTGTTACTGGGCGGAAACACGGCGTTTTATGGGCGTGTGGATGAAAACGCTACCGTTTCCGGAAAAAACGCAGGAGTGGCCGGAGAAACGGGGGAGTGTCTGGGCGAACGCTGGGTGTGTTTATGACGTCAAACCAGGAACGACAAGCACTGAACTGATCGCACAGGCAGAGTAAGGTTGAAGTTACTCAGAAACTGCAAAGTAGTTTGTAAACGCAATATTGCGAATACATCGGTCGCAATTTTAAGAAGCTAAGATACACTCCCAGTAGGCGTAGGCTTAGCGTGTGTAACTCTGCTAAATTCGCCTTGCGACCGATCAACTCGGAATGAGGGCCTATATACGCCAAGTTACAAAACAGTCAACTTTATGCTTTTTGTGTTTTCCGATGTCGATGCCAGTCAGGTTTTTTTTGACCATTCTCGGCCGTCATTGTCATTTGCGTACGTCTTTTGGTTGTTTTTAACTGTATTTTTTCTAAGTTAAACGCGGCAGGTTTTTTTTTTAAGACCCCGGCCGCATTTTCCCTTTTAGTTTCGATTTTCATCCCCATTCGTGATTGGTTGTGTTTCAGATGGTAGGAGTGTCTGTGCGCAACCATATAAATGCGCCCCAAACCGTCCGTACCTTGTGGGTTTAGTTAGTGGTGAGGAGGAGGGAGGTTGTGCTGTGGAGGTAGGTGTGTTTTGATGAGGAGTGTTGATATCGATTTCTGAGTGTGGTATTGTGTTTGTAAGTCATCTTGTCATTCTTGTAGTCTTGTTTTATGTGGTTTTGTCTCATTTTTGGTCCTAGTTTTTTTTCTTTATAGTCCCTTGTCAGTGTTTGTGTGTGTGTGTGTGTGTGTGTGTGTGTGTGGGTGTGTGCGTGAGTTGTGTAGTGGTAGTGGAGGAGTGTGTTGTTTGTCTTTTTTTTCCTGTGTTAAGTGTTTAGATACACAATTATGTGTGACTCAGAGGTGGGTGAGGTGGAGGATGTGAGTAAGGGGGATGTCAAAGTCAGAAAAATATCCCTATACACGCTGCCATATTTGCACCTCATGCTGGTCCGCGCTGCGCATGCGTACACTCTCCCGTGAAGGCGCATACCCGCAATAGCGTGCACCCGCGGGCGCACGGTATGCGTATTTACGGTAGAGTTTATGTAATCGTAGCGTGCGACTCATTCGTTACATATTTTCAGTAATAATGTAGTTTGTAGATCATGGTCCCTTTGATAGATTCTGAAAGTTTGGTTAATATAGAATGTCCCTGAGCTGAGGAATCCCTCTTTGTATCGTAGGAAGGGTCTAACAGGAGTCATGCAGTAGTGTTTGGTACCCATCGGAAGAGTATTTAAATAGCAATATTCTGGTGTTGGTTTGGAGCGTATTAATCGCTCGTGCGAATAGTTATGGACATAAGAAGTTTATGTCCATTTCTACTATTTACTCATACTCAGGTATGCGGCGGGAAACCTAGTTCCCCACCCACCTGAGCTGTTTGAAATCGTCACAGCCCACCTGTATGAATCAACCTATGACCTTTTGTTATGATGCAGGGCCGAATTCCGACGTCCAATGGACAATGGGATTGTAGGGACTGTAGGATTGCATTGTGTGTGGGGCATAAATAGGCAGGCCGACCACATCCAGCTCTCACTCTTCAACGGTTCTCATTGCTGAAAATCGGGTGCTGGATGTCCAGGCGCATGCGATCGTTTACCCTTGTGCGTAAGTTTCTCTCCGTAATCATTGTCTTACTGTGAGCCAATTTCTCTCATCTCTCTCCATTTCTCTCTCTCTCTCCTTTCTCTTTTCTCTCACATCTCCCCTAGACTAGTATTGTATTGTATTAGATAGTATTGTATTTTGGTTAGGAAGTCTCTGTTATATTGTAGTGTATCATTTGTACTGTTATCCCCTTTTACAAGTATATTAGATATAATACAGTTAATAGGCTTTGGACCCTAAACCAGTATCTGTGTATTTTCTATAGTGTTAAGTGTTCACTGGAGCGTCGGTGACGCTCAAGCAGCTTTGTAGTTAGTCAGGTTACACAAGGTTGCACTTACACCCTGTACTCACATTAAGGTATTCTGTGCATTTCATTGGTATAAGGTTTAGACATAAAGGTATAGCGTTGTGAGCGTCTGCGCCGCTGGTGATCTCCTCGTGGTCTCGAGCGTCCGCTACGCCATAGCGAATCATTACTCTAGTCATAACCAATAACGTGTTGTCCTGTGATCACTGGGCCGTGAGCGAACGTGACGCTTGAGCGTCTCGCCTACGGCTGAGCGATCGTTACGCAAATAGCGTACCCTTACGGTACTTCTTAAGTAAGCAGCGTACAGTGTTCTTAGACTTCATAAAGGGTTGTTTATACGACAAAGGAATTTAGCAATTGTCAATTGGGGACTCGTCCTATCCTTCTCATATCTGCACTAGGTAGATCAGCAGACATTATCCCCCCAGCAAAGGGTGGGAGGTTGTCTCGCAGTGCTGACGGGATAAGCGTCTGCTTCGCTTAGATAAAGAGTGCTGAAGGAATCCGGGAACCGGAAGTAAGAACAAAACGCTTGTGTCTTTTAAAACTGTTTTATTTCTCTTCTGTCTTGCGTATACACGCACGCATACATATATATCTGCATTTCTTTTTCAATTTCGTATATCACTATTCCTGTTTGCCAATTTTTATAGTTGATAGAAAGTGCTAAAAGAGATTTGCTGTTATTTCATAGTAGAGGTAATAGTTAAAATATAGACCAACACACGGCTTGTCTGGGAGACAAGGCAGTCAGTGTGGTGTGCGGTAGATGATCAGGGATCATCTACATTGATAAAAATAGAAATTGTGTTACGGTGGATCTTTGTTTTGCGTACACGTGTCCCTAACAAAGAACTTGCGTACGCAATCCAAAGGCAGACGCACGCAGCGTACGTTACGCAACGTAGCGTCCGGTTACGCCCACGTAGCTCAAGTCACGAAAAGTTGAATTAGCGCAAAGCGATAATTAGCGCAAAGGCGATAAGTAACGCACAGCGGTAAATAACGCAAATCTATTTTTGGAAAAATCTGAAATTTAGTTTAACAGATCCTGCTCCAAATTGGTAACACTGCTGGGCTGAAGAAAAATTTCTGCGCAGAAATAGATATAGAAACAAAGTGTACATGTGTTGAGTGAGTGTGTTTTTATCACATAAGTTTATATAACTTAGAGGTTGAACCAAAAGGAAAGTCGGGTACTCGTCAAGGGACACACGTGTAAGTGACATATACGGTGGCTAGGGAGGCATCCCTGGTTAAATAATATTTGAGCATTAGAGTATAGAGGTCATAAGGTAACAGACCAGGAGGTCATTAACAGACGGTAACAGACCAGGAGGTCATAAGGTAACAGGTAAAATAGACAAAGAGGTCCGCTATAAAGGTACAAGAGGCACAACGCCTGGGGTGTTGGTGCAGAACCCATATAGGCCATACAAGCTCTTGCTGAAGGAATCGCGGCCGGAAACATCGATTCCATTGATCTTTCAGTACATGACAAGTAGTGCTTATGTACTGAACGATTGGACCGCACGTAATTGTGTGCAGTAGTTAGTAATCTGACCTAATACCATTAGAGTAAAGTGGTCACAAACGCTATTTGTACATTCTGACGTGATTTGTGTAATTTTTTATTTTTGGAAGGGAAGTTCGCTGGTCACTCAGGAACTATCTAACAACCCCACCTTTACTGGAAAGAGTAAGTGTCCCGCGGGTAACCCTCATATGTTCCAGTAAACACAGGTTCACAGGGGCCCTGAGTTGGGTACAGCAGCTCTGGTTACAGTGATTGCAGTACTGGCCAACGTGGGCGAGAAGTAAGTGGGGTACTTGGTAAACCGCCACCGCCGGCCTGCCCAGGACATCTTGGTTTGTTTGTAAGGGTTCGCTGAAAACCTTGATATAAAGATCCAAGGAGTAGTAAGCAACACCTGCAGATTATGGGGGCCAGCTGTTCAGGTAGGGGGCGATCAACCTCGGTTCGGGTTGATTCAGAGAACCGACCAGTCGGGTCGGCAAGATACATCATGTGTGAAAAATACGGAAATCACACAGAGGTTTTATGTGATGAATGGGAGAGAATGACTGTACAAGACAGGGACAAATTCCCAAGAATAGGTAGCTTCAGTCCAGAAGTGTTACAAAATTTAAGGAGGAGGATATGTCTCGTAAAATCAACAAAGAGACGAATTCAGCATCATGATTATTTACAGTTATGGCACCAGGAAGGTGAGATACAGAGAGGTTTGGCTCTGGCGGCAGGATCTGGGGCAGTCAGTAAGCTGATAGCCACAGCCCCTCCTCCACCATACATTGCAGGAGAGAAGTTGATTGCGGAGAGAAACGCACTGGGTTGTAAAACACAAACACTTAGTAACCCTGTAAATGTAAATGATGTTAACCAAGTAACTCATGCAATTATTAACCCGTGCAAGTTGTACCCTGTTTTGAACTTTCCTCAGGAGTGTGATCAAGAAGACGATTCAGCAACAATTTCAGCTCTCTCTCTTGCGGCCACCATAGCAGAGACCACAGTAGGCACAGCGACACCCACGAGATTAGCGAAAGCCCCTAGCGGAGGGATAGGTGAGGTCGTGTCAACGGGTAAGTACGGCACCATGCACTACACTGAAACAATTGTACCACAACAAGCTGTAGAATCTACACAGGAAGAGGCTGTTAGAATTGCTCCTGTAAGGGTAATAGCAGTTCCCAATGGAAAAACAGATGTGTCTGGAGCCACTCCCATAAGGAACATTGCCATGTACACTCCATTTTCCCGAATGGAATTAAGAACAATAGTGTCCGAATTTCCTGACCCCAGGAAGGACTTAGTTGCTAGCCAAAAATACATCAGGGATCTAGGCAACACTGTAGAACCCAACAACAAGGATTGGCAGATACTGCTAAGAGCTTGTTTACCTTCCAATGTCGACGCAACTCAATTCTTAGCTGACTGTGCATTGGATAAAGATGTACCGCTTACAGACGTGTACAACAAGGATAATGTAAAAAGGATAAATTTACAGCTAAAAGAGTATTTCCCAGCCGTTGTTAAATGGAACAAGATATTCTCCATTAAGCAAAAGGAGTCCGAAACGGCAACAGAATATTTTCACCGGGCACTATTAGAAATGGCAAAGTACACTGGTATAGAAGACATTAAGACCAACCCAAACCACCGAGAAGTAGCAGTATCTGTACTGATGGATGGTTTAAAAGAAACATTAAAAGCTAGGGTACAGACCACGCAACCATGCTGGCGAGGTCTGTCAGTGTCCACATTGAGAGAGGCTGCTATTGATCACGACAGAAACATCACTAGGCACAGGGAGTCGCAAAGTGATAAGTTGATGTCAGTAAGTATACAGGCGCTGACCACAAGGCAGCCTGCGTATGTACCACCGAATCCTGTGGGTAAGGCAAGTGTAATAACATGTTTTTCTTGTAACAGACCGGGACACTATGCACGAGAATGTAGAACAAAGAGTGTACAAAGATCTTTTCAACCCCCTAGACAACGACACGACACACGACATTGGGAGCAGGGTCCACAGAGGCGGAGTTTCGAGCCACATACAGGGGAAACAAAAAGATATCCCCCGAACAGAGATTGGCATGCCTCTGGTAGTTCCCAGCTAACCCCCTCACAAGTAGTCGCTGCCAGCGGGATTCAGGGAGGTCAGCATACCCACTAGGGGTGTGGCCATACCTGTAATCTGCAGCCAGTTAAGTTGATTGCCAGTCTTGGAAGTGAACCAGAGATTGCAATCAATGTAGCTGGTAAAACTTTAAACTTTCTTGTAGACACAGGGGCGGCCAAGTCAGTGATAAATTCGACAGTGGGCATGAGAACCACTGGTAGGACAATTCCAGCCATGGGAGTAACAGGAGTAGTCCAGCACTACCCTGTTAGCAAACCAGCCGAGATTACAATAGGGCCGTTGCATACCAAGCATTCCTTTTTGCTGGCTGCATCGGCACCAACTAATCTCCTGGGTAGAGACTTACTATGTAAAATGGGTTGCGTCATTTATTGTACTCCTGAAGGTGTATTCTTGGACATTCCTGAGAATCACGCTCAGGAGGTACGAGACATGTTAGACTCCCCATCAAAATTAATGTCACATTCCATTATGACAAATAGGAATCCATCCCAAGTAGAAGAGATGACATCTCAGATACCAGAGTCACTTTGGACAAAAGATGGACAGGACACTGGATTAATGGCAAATGTAGCTCCAGTAGTTGTACAAGTAAAAGATGGTAGGATAGCTCCAAAAATCCCACAGTATCCTCTGAAGCCAGAGGTGGAGTTAGGAGTTTTCCCAGTAATAGAACGCTTGCTACAACAGGGCATTCTAGTAAGAACGTCCAGCACAGCAAATAGTCCCATCTTCCCTGTTAAAAAAGAGTGGGGGGAGGGGTTACAGGCTAGTGCAGGATCTAAGGGGGATTAACAAAATAGTTGAAAGTCAGTTCCCCGTAGTGCCTAATCCAGCTGTCATCCTAATGCAAATTCCTCCCACTGCCAAATTTTTCACTGTTATTGACCTCTGCTCCGCTTTCTTTTCGGTACCTCTGCACCCTGACAGCCAATATTTGTTTGCATTCACATACAGAAGAGTCCAATACACGTGGACTCGGTTACCCCAAGGTTTCATAGATAGTCCAAGTATATTTTCTCAGGCTTTGCATGATTGTTTACAGTCCTTCCAACCAGACAGTGGATCAGTATTGATACAGTATGTGGACGATTTATTACTGTGTTCAGATTCACTGGAAGCATCTCTGAAGGATACGAAACAGCTCCTGTTTCATCTTTCAGACACAGGTCACAAGGTTTCCAAAGACAAGTTACAATTATGCCAAACTAAGGTAAAATATTTGGGACACTGTCTAACACAAGGACTGAGACACCTGACCGCTGATAGAATCCAAGCCATTAGAGACATGACACTGCCACAAACCCAGCAACAGATCAGGACGTTTTTAGGAATGTGTGGGTATTGCCGTAATTGGATCCCAGGGTTTTCCATATTGGCGTTACCTTTGCAGGAAATGGTCTCTTCAAACAAACCTGATCGGATTTCGCATACAGACGAATCCGAAACAGCATTTGAGAGACTCAAACAGTGCCTAACGCAGGCACCAGCACTAGGTATGCCAGACTATGGGAAACCCTTTGAACTATACGGAACAGAAAGTGCTGGGTGCGCAGCAGGTGTACTAACCCAAAAACACGGTGACGCCAGCAGGCCAGTCGCATACTACAGCGCCCAGCTAGACACGGTAGCGCGATCTCTCCCCACATGCTTGCGTAGCGTTGCGGCGATAGCATTGCTAGTGACAAAAAGCGAAGATGTCGTGCTAGGCCACAACCTCACAATCCATACACCGCATGCGGTATCTGCCTTATTGAATTCTGCCCAAACCAGACACGTCTCATCAGCAAGGTTTACAAGATGGGAATTGGCATTAATGGCCCCAGTAAACATCACCATAAGGAGATGCAGCGCATTAAATCCTGCAACGTATCTCCCAGGTGTGCCTGGCCAGGCACAAAGGGTGGAAGGTGAGAGTGATGGGGAAGGAGGATTTAATGCAAAGGAAGATACACATGATTGTATGGAATATTTGACCCAAAATTTTACCGCAAGGCCTGACATCAGTGACAATCCACTGGAAGATGCAGAACTCACGTTCTACACTGACGGTAGTTGTCATAGACAGTCAGACTCGGGAGACTTGTGTACTGGATACGCAGTCGTAGATGACCAAGACACCATAGAAGCGGAACCGTTAGGCCCACCTCACTCAGCCCAGGTTGCTGAACTGGTCGCCCTAACCAGAGCATGTGAATTGGCTAAGGGTAAGTCAGCCAATATCTACACCGACTCTAGATACGCCTTCGGGGTAGTACATGATTTCGGAGCCCTATGGCGCCTCAGAAATTTCATGACGGCAGCTGGTACACCGATAGCGCATGCAGCATATATAAAAAGGCTTCTAACAGCGATACAGGAACCCGACAGAGTGGCTGTTATCAAATGTAAAGCACATACATATAGCCAAGACCCAGTATCCCTTGGTAACAGCCGAGCAGACGAAGCCGCAAAGCTTGCAGCTGCTACCCCCATACAGACAGACACCACACAACTGATGGTATTTAATACCATCAACACACAAAAGTTGTGTGAGATGCAGAATTTGTGTTCCACACAGGAAAGAGCAGTCTGGAAGGCAAAGGGATATGGCCAGGAGTCCTCAGGGCTCTGGACGGATGGACATGGTAAACCAGTGGCCCCCAGGGCATACCTTCCATGTCTGGCTGAAGCAGCTCATGGGCTGACTCATCTAGGCAAGGAGGGGATGTGCAAATTGGTAAGAGCATACTGGTGCGCCCCAGGATTCTCCTCTCATGCGAGTAAAAGAGCAATGTCATGCCTTACCTGTCTGAGAAAGAATATTGGAAAAGCAATACCTACAGAACCATCCCATATCCCACCTGCCGGCGGCCCTTTCCAGGTAATACAAATTGACTTCATTCAATTACCCCCATGTCGAAATTTGAAATATGTACTTGTCTGTATAGATGTTTTCTCGAATTGGGTCGAAGCTTTTCCAGCAGCTACAAATACCGCTATGTTTACAGCTAAGAAAATTGTGCAGGAATTTGTATGTAGATATGGTATCCCTAGAATCATTGAAAGTGATAGGGGTACCCATTTTACAGGTGATGTCTTTCAAGGAATGTGTAAATTAATGGGTATTGATAGCAAGCTGCACACTCCGTACCGTCCACAGGCGAGTGCGAAGGTCGAAAGAGTGAACAGCACTATTAAAAATAAATTGAGTAAAGTAATGGCAGAGACAGGATTGACGTGGCCAGAAGCTTTACCCATTGTTTTGTATAGCATCAGAACCACTCCCAGGTCCCCTCTTAATCTGTCTCCTTTTGAAATCTTGTTTGGTCGACAACCGCATGTCATGATTAACCCTCAGGATGATTTGAAATGTAACAATGAAGTAACTGTAAATTACTTGATTAACATGAGTAAGCAGTTGAGGAATCAAAATGATAATCTGAAGTTGGTGATTCCTGATTTACCAGATAGTAATTGTCATGACATTGAACCTGGGGATTATGTAATGATACGAAATTTTCTACGCTCAGGTTGTCTTATTGATAGATGGGAAGGACCATACCAGGTCTTATTGACTAGCACCACAGCATTGAAGGTTGCTGAGAGAGAGACTTGGGTCCATTCATCCCACTGCAAAAAGGTTGCTGATCCAGAGAAGTCCCGTGATAAGGAACAGACGGTAGAGGTTGTATCACTGGAGTGTCTGTTCCAGGAGGACTGAGGCGGCACCTGAGCCTTGAAGACCGAAAGCAGTTGTCGACTCCCCTCTCCCTTTTATTGTTTTTCTCCACTTCCCATCCCCTCTTCCTTGAAATTTCTTTTCCCCCCTTCTCATTCTTCTCTATTTCCTCCTCAAAGATGGACTTGCCCCAAGAGACTGTGATCCGGATTTTGATGTTAACCGTGATGTTGACCAGAGCAGTCTGTTCCGGCGAGAGTACCATAGAGATCGAGAGAGGTTCTGGAATGGGTTCCGATTATGATAATGGAGGCGCAGTTTTCCAAGATCAACCAAGCCAACAAGCAAAGGTGAGTATCAGAAAACGATCCGATAGAAGAAATTGTGATGGATTGTTAGCTGAAGAAAACTGTATCTGTAGGCTCTGTGATAATCTGGTTGAAGATGGATGCATAAAGAAATGCCAATCCAGTTTTAATATCCATATGGACCGGCATCCATTGAGTGACTATCACTCTTTAGTGGGTAACGTGTTAAACCAAACAGATTGTTGGGTATGCTCTCAAGTACCTCAGGGTCATAGCAAATCAGGGCTAGTACCATTTCCTTTAACGTTAGGGGAGGTACTTGAGCTAAGTGGTGGGAGACCGGTGGACCGGAGGTTTAACATCTCCAGCCCTCCTAGTTTGAAGCTCCACCAATACCATGTGGATAGGTCCCTCTTATGTTTTAATATCTCCAATCCCCGTAAGCCGGGAAATTGGGAAGTGTCATGGAGCAACCTTACCATGACCTTTTCACACAGAGCAGATAGAATGCCTACAGATACAGAGCTTGTACGCCACATAGCCAGTAGAGGAAAATCTTTCCGGTATAGATACACCCTAGGAAATAGAATTACTAGAGTTGGAGAAGTATCACCAGGATACTGTGCACATATCGTACAAACTGATACGTGCCTTAAGCAGATGGAAGAATTAGGGTCAGGAGATTTCACCTGGAAGGTTTGTAACATGGTCATGTCCTTCTCCGTCCCATATGTTCTCCCCGATGACGCATATTTCATATGCGGGAGAAAGGCGTACAAGTGGCTTGCCCCAAACTCTGAAGGATTGTGTTATATTGGAAAAGTATTGCCTGAAGTGATGACTGTTACACATGACAAAATGAAGGACATACACCGTGGTGCCCAAGCTCCTTATACTCACACTCATTACGAGCACCGAGTTAAAAGACAACTGTCAGAAAGGTTAGAGCATCCGGCCTCTGATCTTATCCATGAATCCACCGGGATTCAGGTTCTGGTAGCGTTAGATTTCACTCGTACCGCTCGAGGAGTGATGAATTATAGATACATTTCCGCACTCGCCAATTTGTTAGATAATATCACTGAAATGTATGATGACACGTTTAGATACACTGGAAGAGAACTTCAAGCTTACAAAACAGAACTAGTTCAGCATAGGATGGTTCTTAATTATCTTACAGCAGTAACAGGCGGATATTGTGTTACATTGGCAACACAGTACGGCATAAAGTGTTGCACGTATATCACAAATAGCACCGAGGATCCGGTAGAGGTCATAGACCAAAAGATGGACGATATTCTCCAATTGAAGTGGGAATTTCGTCGGAAACACAATCTCACCCTTGCTGCTGTAGGTAATGAGCTGACTGGTTGGGTGTCATGGTTGAACCCGCGAAATTGGTTCTCCGGTTTGGGAGACTGGGCTCAAGGAGTCATAATGGATGTTGGAAAGTTTCTACTATGTATCTTGGGTGTCGTTATATCGATTGGATTGATATTTAGATGCGGGCAGGCTTTAATGAGGTGCAAACAAAGTACAAAAGTGATGAGCTTGAGGAGTGAGGAAACCGTAATTAACCTGGATTTGATTTATGACCCAATGATAGAAACCAGAATGTGATGAAAATGCGATTATACGGTCCGTTTCTTTCACCTGTTTTTCTGCTTTTCTCCAAGATACAAAGACCCCCTTGGACGAGGAAGTTGACGAGACGCTATACAGACAACAGACAAGCACCAAAGATGAAGTTTTGACAACCTATGATATGGACACTTGATGAACTTTGCCATGGATCCCCAGTTTCCCTAGTATTTTTAAACTCACGCTAGCCCAACATTTTTTGTAAATCCGATGGCTCTGACAAAGCTATTTGCTCATGCCCAAGGAGCAATACAGCGCAAAGAAGACGACTCTCAACAGATACCGAACACAACTTCAACGACAGATGTACATTTCCCTGACATAGAATATCATTGCATTTTCCATAAGTGTTCTTTATCTTCATCTCTACAACCCTCAGGTAAATGACACACATAGACGATAGGGAATACAGGCACAGATATCAGCAATCACATATCCCCCCATTCATGTATCATCAACTAAAATGTGCTCCCCATTTTGTTCAAAATCCGAAAAGAGCTCGGTAAAGTTTGACAGCCCATCCACAGACCTGTACCACAGGATAAGAAGGAATTCAAATGTATACTTCGCAATACCTCGAAGCTTGATTTACCACACGTACGGCACGATGATACATGACCCTCCAAACATGGACTCATACACACATGCTTCTGCTTTCTCACTAGGTCATACCCTCTTCACACCTACTCCTCTCTCCTCCCTCACCCAACCATGGAAATGAATTAACCACTGACATATATTTTTCTCCTTTTGAAATGTTTTCAGGAAGTGGCAGTTATTATTGACTGCCAAAGGGTGGACTGTCAAAGTCAGAAAAATATCCCTATACACGCTGCCATATTTGCACCTCATGCTGGTCCGCGCTGCGCATGCGTACACTCTCCCGTGAAGGCGCATACCCGCAATAGCGTGCACCCGCGGGCGCACGGTATGCGTATTTACGGTAGAGTTTATGTAATCGTAGCGTGCGACTCATTCGTTACATATTTTCAGTAATAATGTAGTTTGTAGATCATGGTCCCTTTGATAGATTCTGAAAGTTTGGTTAATATAGAATGTCCCTGAGCTGAGGAATCCCTCTTTGTATCGTAGGAAGGGTCTAACAGGAGTCATGCAGTAGTGTTTGGTACCCATCGGAAGAGTATTTAAATAGCAATATTCCGGTGTTGGTTTGGAGCGTATTAATCGCTCGTGCGAATAGTTATGGACATAAGAAGTTTATGTCCATTTCTACTATTTACTCATACTCAGGTATGCGGCGGGAAACCTAGTTCCCCACCCACCTGAGCTGTTTGAAATCGTCACAGCCCACCTGTATGAATCAACCTATGACCTTTTGTTATGATGCAGGGCCGAATTCCGACGTCCAATGGACAATGGGATTGTAGGGACTGTAGGATTGCATTGTGTGTGGGGCATAAATAGGCAGGCCGACCACATCCAGCTCTCACTCTTCAACGGTTCTCATTGCTGAAAATCGGGTGCTGGATGTCCAGGCGCATGCGATCGTTTACCCTTGTGCGTAAGTTTCTCTCCGTAATCATTGTCTTACTGTGAGCCAATTTCTCTCATCTCTCTCCATTTCTCTCTCTCTCTCTCTCCTTTCTCTTTTCTCTCACATCTCCCCTAGACTAGTATTGTATTGTATTAGATAGTATTGTATTTTGGTTAGGAAGTCTCTGTTATATTGTAGTGTATCATTTGTACTGTTATCCCCTTTTACAAGTATATTAGATATAATACAGTTAATAGGCTTTGGACCCTAAACCAGTATCTGTGTATTTTCTATAGTGTTAAGTGTTCACTGGAGCGTCGGTGACGCTCAAGCAGCTTTGTAGTTAGTCAGGTTACACAAGGTTGCACTTACACCCTGTACTCACATTAAGGTATTCTGTGCATTTCATTGGTATAAGGTTTAGACATAAAGGTATAGCGTTGTGAGCGTCTGCGCCGCTGGTGATCTCCTCGTGGTCTCGAGCGTCCGCTACGCCATAGCGAATCATTACTCTAGTCATAACCAATAACGTGTTGTCCTGTGATCACTGGGCCGTGAGCGAACGTGACGCTTGAGCGTCTCGCCTACGGCTGAGCGATCGTTACGCAAATAGCGTACCCTTACGGTACTTCTTAAGTAAGCAGCGTACAGTGTTCTTAGACTTCATAAAGGGTTGTTTATACGACAAAGGAATTTAGCAATTGTCAGGGAGGAGGTCAGTCAGGTGGAGGAGGTGGGTGAGGTTGCTGCAGCAGCCTCAAGTGACAGTGATAGTGACAATCAGACAGCTCCGCAGCCACACACCACTATTAAGACTGGGCGGAATGTCAAGTTTAGTTTTGCAGAAAATATGGCATTGGTGTGGGAGCTGATGAAGTATCAGCGGCAGCTATTTGGTCCTGAGTCCACCAAGGTGCCAACACAGAGGAAGATGGTGTTGTGGGCGAAAGTTTTTGCTGCTGTCAATAGTGAGGGGGTGGTCAAGCGGACGGAGGACACGTGCCGCAAACGGTACTATGACATAAAGCAACGTGTCAAGTCCAAAATGTCCAAGGAGGCAAAGTCGGCTCGAAAAAATTGTGGTGGGCAGCGCTATATTGCAAGATATCTGGAGTATGAGTAGCCCTTCTGAAGTAGTCTCTGCAACCCATGTCCGGGATTCAGATAGGCCCAGGAAGAATGGTGAGCATGTGTATTTGCATTAACATTCTATGACCTTATTTTTTTTTTTTTTTAAATGTGTGTCATGTCAAGTTGCATATGACTCCCATCTTCAAGTGTGTGTCAGCAAATACATTATTTTGGTTAATGTTTTATACAAAAGCCAATGTAACATCTTACTTTATTGTATGTCATGTGTTTTTTCCCAGTATATTTTGCATGTGTAGTTTGGACTTGGTGTGTCATTGAATTGTCCTGCAATAATGTTTTCCTTTTGGACATTTTTGGATGTTTAATTTGGCCTATGTTTTATTTTTAGGTTATCCATGTGTAATGTTTCAAAAACAGTGGTTGTCATGTTAGAGGCTGGAGTAGTGGAAAGTGGTTTGGAAACCACTTACATGTGTAATGTCATTATTACAGAATCTAATATTTTTAAAATAAAAACCACTATTTGTT
The DNA here is from genome assembly GCF_028390025.1 of Pseudophryne corroboree. Lineage (NCBI taxonomy): Eukaryota > Metazoa > Chordata > Amphibia > Anura > Myobatrachidae > Pseudophryne > Pseudophryne corroboree. Next base: position 598,199,993 of record NC_086449.1, on the reverse strand, counting down.
TGTTCAGTTTGAGTTTGTATTTGTACCGTGACACAACACTGCAGTCTAATTTTTTTATTTGTGTTTTTTTTTGTTTGGCTCATATAGTGGTAATGTATGTTTGGAGTGCCACATCACACAGCAATTTCTATATTGCATCTGTATATTTTTCCTCTCATTACAAAATTAAGATGTGTGTGTTTTTGGTTAATGTATGTATTTTTACTTGTGGCCTATGTCAGTGTCCTGTACATGTTTTCCTGTGTTGAACTTTCCATAGTGCATATGGCTATTTGACAATGTTTATTGTTTTATGTAGTGGTTTTTTGGTTTCCGGTCCTTATGTTTTTCAGAAAAATAAAGCAAGCATTTCTTAAAAATAAATGTTTATAAGCATAATGGGTGGATGCATCAACAATAGCATGAATCCTTTTTAAAAAACATTTTTTTTACAGTGTTTGAAAAAAGCAGTACTACTCGTCCTCCAGTAACTCCCATCCCATCTGAGGATGATGATGCTGCGGAAGCAGGTAAGTGTCCATTGTTGTCTAGGGTATACTTGTAAAGGAATGGGCATAACAAAATTTAACTTCCATTAATAGGTCCATCATAAGAAGTCTGGAGCAGCAGAAGTGGGACTTCTGGAAGACACCACCACAAAAAGCCTGTGGCAGCAAAGAAAGCAAGGGCTGATGTCCAGGGCCAACCACAGCAGGCTACCCCACTACAAAGATTATCCACAGTATGTTCGGTCCCCCCACTCCAAATTTTGGACACACCTCCAAGACGTCATCCACACTCCCCTCATCTTGATTGTGAGTATCAAACTGAAATAAATGTACACAATTTCAGATCGTTAACAAACTTTTTCATAACCGCATTAAGTCAAAACATATCAAAATCTAAAATAATTACCGAAGTAAGTAAAACATGAAATGGAATCCAAACAAAATTGGCCTTGTCCACATCCAGTAAAGATATGTATGTCCACTTGAGGCATACAGTAGCACGTTGTGTGTAAGATGCTGCAACAGAAACTCATGTTAAATTTTTGCAAATAGTAAGGTTGTTTTTCAAATTTTATCATGTGTGTTTGAGCTCACATTGCCAAATACATATAAAAACATTACTATGTTTGTTTGAGAAAAGCTATAAGGTAACACATTATGGGTTACAATGTGTTTTTATGTTGGAGTATGTCTGATCTACAATAAAACTAAAGTGTTTGCTTTCACAATTAAGTAACCAGAAACATTTGCCACAAACAGGCATATGTATGTATTTAAGTTAAGAGTGATGATGTTGCTAGACAGAATATCTGAAAGCAACAGTGACTGACATGTGTTCCATGTTTAGTGATTTGTTTTCATTTTTCAAACATATGGATAGTTAACGGCAATTTTTTTATACATTTCAGCTTCTAGTCCTGGTAACAGCATCCCTCCACAACAATAGCAACATAGTGACATGGAGGAGACAACCATCTTAGAAATGCAGCCATTAAGCCAAGGAATCAGCCCCCCACCACCTATGAGTACACCACCACAGCAAAGCACACCACCACTACAACACAGCCCAACAACACCAGTAACACAAGGCCCTGATCAGGTGTTTTGGACCATTTGGGCTATACAGCAGGCCACTAATGAAGATTGCCTGCATAGGCAGACACAAATGTTTGCAAGCCTACCATGTCACCTCAGAAGAATCCCCAGAAATCTAAGTAGACAAAATGAACAAACAACCAGAATTGCCAATACCATGGAACTCATACCTACAGACAATACACAGGTAATGGGCAACTTACAGCGCATAATGGAAGAACAGCACAGACTAATGGAAGAACAGCACAGACAACAGAAAAGTTATATGAACATTTTTCAAAACAATCAAAAGATTAATGAAAGTTTATTCCGAATTGTAGACAATCAAAATGTTGCTACACGTGAACTCAATGCCACCCTCACTAACCTGAATGAAACAATCAGATCCATGCACCAACAGCAAACAAGCAGCAGTTCTGGTACGACTACTCCAAATATCACGCCAGTCTCATCACCACCAAGACGCTCCAGTAGAGCACGACAACATGACAGTGCTATTGGTAAAGGGCAGGACAAGCAGGCACCCAAAAAAATAAATAAAACAAAACAAACAAATGAAATATTTCTGAGAAGTAATTCAAAACAGTTATTAAGTGTATGTTTGGTAAAATATATATAACACTTAGCTCCTTGAAAATTTATACAACATCATTAATTATAAGTGCTACAAACAACATCATCAAATTTGTACGCACATTTATTCTTTTCCATCTTTTTTATTTTTGGAGGAGGGAAATGTTGTTGGAGCTGCACATACATGTTAGCAGGAAGTAACCAGACCACTTGATTTTGTTCTAATTATTACTCTTTCTAGATTCCAATTATTCTCATATCCTGCAGCTAATCCAAATTACAATGTGATTGTTTACTATTTTACCTTTCTTCTCTATACAACATTACAAGAATAACACAATTGAGTTGCGTAAAAAACTTTTAATATGTTGTCATTGAATTGTGATAATTCATTGCCAAAATGAATGTCATTATTGTTGGGCCATGTTTGTGTTTGTTAAAATTGAGTAATAATATTATTTCACATGATGCAGAAACAAAAAAAAAAGAAATTCTAAACCAAAACACAAATAATGTGTATAATAATGTATATATGTGGCAAACTGTGTATTTCCTTACAAATCAGCAAGTTTAATGCAGCAAACATTACGAAGTAAATTATTTTTGATGAGAGTAAGTTTGTGTCCCTTAAATATGATGGAGCATCACACATAGGGACACATTTATTCCTCAAGGCTAACATATTATATGTTGAGGACTGTTTATGTAGAACACAGGTTCTCAAATTCAGCCCTCAGGACCCCACACAGTGCATGTTTTGCAGGTCTCCTCACAGAATCACAAGTGACATAATTCGCTCCACCTGTGAACCTTTTAAAATGTGTCTGTGAGTTATTCATACTCCTGTGCTTCTACTGGGTTACCTGCAAAACATGCACTGTGTGTGGTCCTGAGGGCCGAGTTTGAGAACCTGTGCATTAGGATGTCCAACACAATCATAAAGTAAAATACTAAATAAATTACTATGTGGATTATGTGTGCTTGTAATAAATTATCAGTGCAAGTTTACAAACACTTATCCAGACTTAATGCATGCCACTCATAATCTGTTGTTTAGATTTTTTTTTTAAAACACAAGACACATGTGACATTTGTTTTGCATAAAGCGAGGGTATGTTTGTATGTCTCAAGGAGACAGACACATTCTGAGTAATGGTTTTTACACTAAAAATGGGCCAACATCTATTTATGATTACACATCAAATGAAATAAGCAAAACAAATTTACCTTAGAAATAGCGAGTGATGAGCTCTTGCCTAACCTGCCTCCCTACATCTGTACTCCAAGTATCACCAGATGTCTCTAATTCCTCTACTTGCTGGCTGCTTTCTTCATCCTCCTCCTCCTCCTCAGCATGTGGCAGATGTTGTTGCAAACACATGTTATGAAGAAAGCAGCAGCAGAACACAATTTGAGTCACCTTGGAGGGACTATACAACAAAAGGCCACCAGACTTATCCAGACACGAAACCTAGGTTTCAGCACACCAAAACATCTTTCTATCACATTCCGCGTGGACTTATGTGCATGATTGTAATTGTGTTCAGCAGGGGTATCAGGTCGGGACAATGGAGTTAGAAGCCAAGAGAAACAGCCATATCCTCCATCACCTAAAAGACAGATATAGTAACGTGATTCATGTTAAGATACAGCAACACATGAGTAACACACTGTGGGGCAGATGTATTAACCTGTAAAAGGCATAAGGAAGTGATAAACCAGTGATATGTGTAAGGTAATAAAGGCAGCGGACAATCTGTTCCTAAATGTTCATTGACATATTGGAGCTGATTGGCTGGTGCCTTTATCACCTTGCACATATCACTGGTTTATCACTTCCTTATGCCTTCTACAGGTTAATACATCTGCCCCTGTATTTTGACAAAGTATATGCAGGCCTACACTTATCAAATTACATACCCAGCAGCCATCCATCTTGCATTTGTCAATCCTCAAACTTATCAAAGAGGGATGACTGACTGAGGATAAAGGAGTCATGGCAGCCCCCAGGGTAACCAGCAACAACACTCATTATTTTGAGATTTGCATCACAAACCACCTGCACATTTGTGGAGTGTTCGAAATGGCGATTAATATATATGTGCTGCATGCCCCTAGGCGGTCTCAGCTGAATGTGTGTGCAATCTATGGCTCCAAGCACATTGGGCATGCCAGCCAGCTCATAGAAATCTACCCTGATGGCATGCCACTGAGACTCCTGGGTAGGGAAGCAGATTGAGGCATCGATGTGGGGCTGTAAAACAGCCAACACCTGTGTGTATATTTGAAAGAACAATAAACATGAGATTTTAGGACAAAACTGGCCACCGAGAAATTAAAACAAACAAAAAACAGAAGAGGTAGATAGGTATACATCACCTGTGTTAATATTCTGGAAAGTGAGGGCTGTGTGATTCCTATGACATCCCCAGACACAGCCTGAAAGCTCCCAGTAGCCATAAAGTGCAACACAGCCAGGAGTTTGTGCAGGCCTGAGACAGAGCGAGAGCGTGCTGTCTCAGGGTCTATGCCCAGTTTGACAAGGTCATATAGACGGAAAATGTTGTTACGATTTAGACGGAACATCTGTATGACCATATCATCGGACAATGCGTTCAAGTTTAAACGCCCCCTAAAAAACGAGGCCTGCGCAGCCTCCGCAGAACCTGTACGACCTGCTGACCATGTTTAGTTTGTTGGCTCTGGTTACTTACAGGCTGATGTCTGAGTCTCAGGAATCCCACAGCACACAAAATATCACTGGTCCACAGTCCTGCTGCCATTTCTGAGTGTAGGTGGATTTAATTGGGCCTAACATCCTTATATAGGCATCCGTATTCAGGTGTGATTGATTTTTGAGTTGCAACACATGTAAACACGATTAAAAAAAAGGTCTATTCTTTTGCCGCTTTTTTTTCCGAATTGCAAAAAAATACGACCGCAATTGAGCACTCAGAAACTAACACCCAAATACGATGAATAGTGAATTCCCATATTGTATGAAATAACAGCCGCATTTGACCGATGGTCTATTCATTCGTATTTCTGACCTTTGCTAATCAAACCATTACAAATAGTCCAAACACTGCCGAGATTGGTGCTTAGTGAATTCCTGGATTGGGACTTAGAAAAAACAAAACACAAATCGGACAAATTCGAATTCTTAGTAAATATTGGCCTGAATGAGAAATAATACTACATAATAATCAGATAATACGGAGATCTTAGTTGCATATATCTGCAGATATAGGGTTAAGCCCCCAGGCCGTTCGGCAAGGTGTCTCCATCACCGGGGGTCCCTAATACTAGGTATGAGTCCGGGGTGCAGAACCCCATCACATCGGCACAGGTTGGCTACCCCAGGTCAGCACACAGGTGAAAGTTAATAATTGGTTAATAAGAAGCACATAAGTGCTATATAAGTGAAGTGCGATTAAAAGAATACCAAAATATATAAAAAGTGATAGGGAAAATCATAAGTGTTAATAAAGTGTTAGGGTGTGCAGACCTGAAGCCGCCCAGCCATACCAACACAGGGGCCACCGCACCCCACACCCACCTCATGGATAATAACATATATGTGTGGGTCTGAATGCCCATTCTGAGTAGGGTAAGGGGGATGCAACTCACACTGTCACTCTCTTTACACACACACACACACACACACACACACACACACATACATACTAGTGTAATGTGACTGACGGTCGCTACTGTGTCGTGTAATGTGACTGATGGTCGCTACTGTGTCATGTAATGTGACTGACTGTCGCTAATGTGCCGTGTAATGTGACTGACGGCCGCTACTGTGTCATGTAATGTGACTGACGGTCACTACTGTGTCATGTAATGTGATTGATGGTTGCTACTTTGTCGTGAAACGTGACTAATGTACACTACTGCGCTTGGTAATGTGACTGACGGTCGCTACTGTGTCATGTAATGTGACTGATGGTTGCTACTTTGTCGTGAAACGTGACTAATGGACACTTCTGCGCTTGGTAATGTGACTGACGGATGCTCCTGTGTTGTGAAACGTAACTAATGGACACTACTACGCTTGGGAACTAATTTTCTTTTTGGCACAGGGCACCAAAAAGTCTAGTTATGGTACTGCCTGCCACAATGTGTAAAAAGTAGACTCTACCTGGCGTAATGTGGAAAAGGGGTTCTACCTGTTGTAGTGGCGCTACTGTGTGGCATAATTTGAATAATGGTGAACACTGCATCTTACCTCTTGGTCTTCTCCCCCTTTTAGTGTGGATGAATTGCCCCCTTTGTGTATTGTTTATCTTTTTTATATATGTGTTGGACTGAGTATAAATATACTATACCATTGTATACTCTTATACCTTTATGTATAAGTTGGATAATATTTTGATGTGAGTTTGGTAAGCCACATTATTCTGAAGTGGAAAAGATACCTTTATTTGAATTATTTATTTTCTTTGTAAACATGGTACGTTACCATTATTTTGGCTACTGAGATAGTGGAGGGTCTCCTATAAACTTACCACTCTATATAGGAAATACCACTGAAACTATCAATTTCGTGTTGGAGTAAAGCTAATATACTATGCCATTGTATACACTTTTTTATTTTATGTTTAATGTGGTTTGAGAATCAAAGAGACTCCCGCCTTTATCATGACCTGAGGAATACATGATATCGTTCCTTTACGAAAGTATCACCAATGATTAAATGGAAGTAAAACCATCCTAGCGATTATACTGTACTTACCTGTATCCACAATACTTGTGTAGCATATTGGTGCATCTGCCCTGCTCTATATCCAGCACTAAGGGGGAAATTTACTAAGCAGTGATAAGTGCAGAGAAGTAAGCCAGTAGAGAAGTTGCCCATGGCAACCAATCAGCACTAAAGTAACATCTATATTTTGCATACTATAAAATGATACAGAGCTGCTGATTGGTTGATGGGCCAATTTCTCTACTGGTTCACTTCTCTGCTCTTATCACTGCCTAGTAAATGTCCCCCCTAAGTGCCTTATTCAGAGGTGGGCACGGCCGCTGCGTTCACACACAGCGGCCACATCCACAGGTCCTGTGCACGTGCAACGGCTGTACAAAGTGCCAGATTAACAATGGGGTGGAGGGAGCTACAGCTTCAGACCCCAAATAAAAATAGGCCCATCACCATGATAGCAGGATGATGATTACCTACCCAGCTGGGCACATGTTGCCATAAATGATAAAAATTTTAATTATATTTCTAAATTCTTCAAAAAGTGATGCTGTTTTTCTACTTTTACATATTTTTGGACACATTGGGGCTTATAGTTAAGGGAGAGTACATGCCCATTTGTTACCGACCATATTCACAGAACATTAGCCACACCTCTTCAACTTCTCACAATATACCCTTGATCATTTTCAGCCCCAGGCCCATGTGGGCCTTAATCCGGCCCTGGCTGTAGAGTGCATTAATGACACTTCACTATGCGATTGCATCCTCTAAGGCTGCAATCACAAAGAGATTGACAAGCATTGGGTATCCAGGGCATCGGAGGGGATGAGGGCTGGAAACACAGGTGTGTCATGGACATTTTTGAGGCCAGCCGATGACGTCATCTGTGTTTCCTGCCATGCTGCATATGTTTGCATAGTGATTGACGGGCGTTCGGGGGTGGGGACATGGCTTTGGAGGGGATTGGATCAGGAACCTCAGGCATGTCATAGCCATATTTGAGGGCGGCCCAATATTGTCACCTGCGTTTCCTACGATAGGAAACATGTACCTATATTTACTAATAATCAGAGTTTGACCGTTTTTTTTTTAAGTCCCAACACGGGAATTCACTAAGCACAAATCTCTGCAGTGTTTGGGCTATTCGTAATGGTTTTAATGGAAAAGTTCAGAAATACGAATAAATAGACCATAGGTCAAACGCGGCTGTTATTTCATACATCACGAGTATTCACTATTCATTCGTATTTGGGTGTTAGTCTCTGAGTGCTCAATTGCGGTCATATTTTTTTGCGATTCTTTAAAAAAAGCAGCAACAAAATAGACCTGCTTTTTTCAGGCGTGTTGTTTACATGTGTTGCTACTTGCAAATCATTCACACCTGAATTAGGATGCCTATAAATGGATCTTAGGCCCATTTCAATCAACCTATACTCAGAAATGGCAGTAGGACTGTGGGCCAGTGATCTTTTATGTGCTGTGGGATTCCTCAGACTCAGACATCAGCCTGTAAGTAACCAGGGCCAACAAACTGAACATGGTCAGCAGGTTGTACAGGTTCCGCGGAGGCTGCGCAGGCCTCGTTTTTTAGGGGGCGTTTAAACTTGAACGCATTGTCCGATGATAGGGTCATACAGATGTTCCATCTAAATCGTACAAACTTTTTCCGTGTGTATGACCTTGTCAAACTGGGCCTAGACCCTGAGACAGCACGCTCTCGCTCTGTCTCAGGCCTGCACAAACTCCTGGCTGTGTTGCACTTTATGGCTACTGGGAGCTTTCAGGCTGTGTCTGGGGATGTCATAGGAATCTCACAGCCCTCATTTTCAAGAATATTAACACAGGTGAAATAACTACCTCCTCTGTTTTTGGTTGTTTTTAATGATTCTCGTGGTCAGTTCTGTCCTAAAATCTCATGTTTTATTTTCTATCAAATATACACACAGGTGTTAGCTGTTTTACAGCCCCACATCGATGCCTCAATCTGCTTCCCTACCCAGTAGTCTCAGTGGCATGCCGTCAGGGTAGATTTCTATGAGCTTGCTGGCATACCCAATGTGCTGGGAGCCATAGATTGCACACACATTCAGCTGAGACCACCTAGGGGCAGGCAGCACATCTATACTAATCATCATCTAGAGCACTCCACAAATGTGCAGGTGGTTTGTGATGCAAAACTCAAAATAATGAGTGTTGTTGCTGGTTACCCTGGGGGTTGCCATGACTCCTTCATCCCCAGTCAGTCATCCTTTTTTGATAAGTTTGAGGATTGACAAATGCAAGATGGATGGCTGCTGGGTATGTAATTTGATATGTGTAGGCCTGTGTATACTTTGCCCAAATACAGTGTGTACTTATGTGTTGGTGTATCTTAACATGAAACACGTTATTATATCTGTCTGTCAGGTGATGGAGGATATGGCTGTTTCTCTTGGCTTCTAACTCCATTGTCCCAACCTGATACCCCTGCTGAACACAATTACAATCATGCAAATAAGTCCACGCGGAATGTGATAGAAAGATGTTTTGGTGTGCTGAAATCTAGGTTTCGGTGTCTGGATAAGTCTAGTGGCGTTTTGTTGTATAGTCCCTTGAAGGTGACTCAAATTGTGTTCTGCTGCTGCTTTCTTCATAACATGTGTTTGCAACAACATCTGCCACATGTTGAGGAGGAGGATGAAGAAAGCAGCCAGTAAGCAGAGGAATTAGAGACATTTGGTGATACTTGGAGTACAGATGTAGGGAGGCAGGTTAGACAAGACCTGATAAATACTTATTTTTAAGGTAAGTTTTGTTTGCTTCTTTCATTTTTTGTGTAAGCATAAATATATATTGCCCCATTTTTCATTTAAAATCCAATACTCAGAATGTGTCTGTCTCCTTGAGACATACAATTACAAATTTACCCTCGCTTTGTGCAAAAAAAATGTAGAATGTGTATTGTTTTTTTTTAAATCTCTAAACAACAGATTATGAGTGGCATGCATGAAGTCTGGATAAGTGTTAATAAACGTTTACTGATAATGTATTAAAAGCACACATCCACATAGTAATGTATTTATTATTTTACTTTATGAATGTGTGTAATGTCCTAATGTAACACTTCTCCACATATAATATGTCAGCCTTGAAGAATACATGTGTCCCTATGTGGGATGCTCTATCATATTTAAGGGACACAAACTTAATATCATCCAAAATAATTTATTTAATTATGTTTGCTGGAGTAAACTTGCTGATGTGTAAGTCAATACACAGTTTTCAACATATATCCATTATTATATACATTATTTGTGTTGATTAAAATATTTACAATTTCTTTGTTTCTGCATCATGTGTAATAATCTGATTACTCATTTTTAACACACACAAACATGGCACAACAATAATGTCATTAATTTTGGGACTGAATTATCTAAGTTGTTTCACAACATATTAGTACCTTTTTAGGCAACTCAATTGTATTATTCTTGTAATGTCATCTAGAGAAGAAATGTAAAAGAGTTAAAAATCACATTGTAATTTGTATTGGTCATGGATGAATCTGCATGGCTGCCAATTAGTCTGCCTGCAAGATATGATGATTGGAATCTAGAAAGAGTAATGATTAGAAAAACATTAAGTGGACTTGTTACTGCATGCTAAAGACATTTTGCATGGCTGCCAATTAGTCTACCTGCAAGATATGTGAATGATTGGAATCTAGAAAGAGTAATGATTATAAAAAAAATCAAGTGGTCTTGTTACTGCATGCTAAAGACATTCTGCATGGCTGCCAATTAGTCTGCCTGCAAGATATGTAAATGATTGGAATCTAGAAATAGTAATTATTATAAAAAAAATCCAGTGGTCTTGTTACTGCATGCTACGATCAATGTGCAGATCAAATTACTTTTTCCTCCTCCAAAAAAATACAAAGATGTTAAAGAATAAATGTGTTGGCAAAAATCCTGTTGTTGTTTGTAACACTTATAATTAATGATGTTCATCAAATTCACAAGGTGCTAAGTGTTATATGTATTGAGACAAACCTACACTTACTAACTGTGATTATTTTCTTCTCTATAGAGAAATCGGTGTCTCCATTTTTTATGTTTTTGGGGTTGGCTGCTTGGACTGGCCTTTGCCTTTACCACTGTTGTGTTGGCAGGCTCTGGTGGAGCGCCTTGGTGGTGAGGACACTGGCGATAGAATAGGAGTAGTCGTAGCAGAACTACTGCTTGGTTACTGTTGGTTCTGGGATCTGAGTGTTTCATTGAGGTTAGTGAGGGTGGCATTAAGTTCACGTGTTGCAGCATTTTGATTCTCTAAAATTCTGGTGGTAGATTCATTGATCATTTGATTGTTTTCTAAGATGTTGATGTAGCTTTGCTGTTGTCTGTGCTGTTCTTCCATTATGCATTGTAAGTTGCCCATGACATGTATAATGTCTGCACGAATTTCCATGGTATTTGCAATTCTGGTGGTTGGTTCATTTTGTTGACTGATATTTCTGCTGATTCTTCTGAGATGAGATGGTAGGTTAGCAAAAATTTGGGTCTGCCTACGCAGGCAATATTGATTAGTGGCCTGCTGTGTAGCCCAACTGTCCCAAAACACTTGATCAGGGCCTTGTGCTACTGGTTTTGTCGGGCTGTGTTGTCTTAGTGGAGTGCTTTGCTGTGGTGGTGCTGGGTGGATGATTCCTTCCATTAATGGCTGCATTTGTAACATGATTGTCTCATCCATGTCACTGTGTTGCTGCTGTTGCATCGGGATGCTGGTACCAGTACTAGAATCTGGAATTAGAACAATTTTGGCATTAGTTAGACATATGTTTGAGAAATTAAAGCAAAGCAATAAACATGGAACACAGGTATATAAATGGTGCTTTCAGATATCCAGCATAGCAACATCATCACTCAGAACTTAAACACAGACATATTCCGGTTTGTGGCAAATGTGTCTGGTTACTTCATTCTTAAAGTAAGCACATGAGTTTTATGGTAGATCAGACATACTCCACCATCAAAACACACTTTAAATCATAATGTGTTGCCTTATAGTGTTTAAAATATAAACATAGTAATGTTTTGGTATGGTGGTGCCAATGTTACGACAAACACATAAGTGAAATTGTTGTAAAAAACCTTACTATTTGCCAAGCTTACACATGTGTTTATGTTGCAGCATCTTCCACACAATCTGCTGCTGTATGGCTGAAGTGGACATACATATCTGTACTGGATGTGTACAAGGCCATTTTGCTCAGAATCCATTTGATGTTTTCTTTTTTTTTGGTAAGTATAGCAGATTTTGTGAAATTTTGAGTTAATTAGTCTAATTAAATGGATTATTATGAGATGAGTCATTTTTTTAATCGTTACAGTTTCTTACTCACAATCAAGATAAGGGGAGTGTGGTTGGCGTCTTGGAGGTGTCAACAAAATTTGGAATTGTGGGACCGAAGAAACTGTAGACAATCTTCGTGGCGGGGTAGACTGCTGTGGTTGTGATTGGACATCAGACCTTGCTTTCTTTGTTGCCACATGTATTATTGTTTGGTGTGCTACAGGAGTCCGCCTTCTGCTGCTCAAGACTTCTTTTGATGGTCCTAGGATTTAAAGTGTACTTTTGTTATGGCCATTCCTTTACAAACATAACCTATACTACAATGGACACTTTACCTGCTTCCGCAGCATCATCATCATCAGATGTCATGGGAGTGAATTACTCATTTACTCATGCTATTGTTGATACATCCACCCATTATGTTTATAAACATTAAAACTTTCAAAAATGGATGCTTATTTGTGTGGGAATAATTTCTGAACAAAACCATAATTTTTTTTAAAAAACACACACATTGGCCAATAGCCATATGCACTATGGAAAGTGAAACACAGGAAATAATGTACAGGACACAGACATAGGACACAAGGGCATATTAATTAAGCCTGGTGAAGTGATAAAGTGGAAGGTGATAAAGCACCAGCCAAATAGCTCCTAAGTGTCATTTTGCAAACCCAGCCTGGAACATGGAAGTTCTGACCTGATTGGTTGGAATTTTATCAACTTCCACTTTATCACTTCACCAGGCTGAATAAATCTGGCCCACATTTAATAATACATACACTAACAAGACAAAGCACAGACATCTTCATTTAAAAATGTTATGTAATTAATGAAAGATGCAATATAGAAAATGTTCTGTGCTGTGGCTCTCCAAACACACATTAGCACAATATGAGCCAAAAAACAAACCAACATTAAAAAAAACAGCATAATAGTACGGTAACTAAGTATGCAGTGTTGTGTCAGGGTACAAATACAGACTCTAAATGATCAAAAAAAAAGTGGGTTAGTCTTAAACAAGATTACATACAGTACTAATGAAATTACACATGTAACTGGCTTCAAAGCCACTTTGCACTACTCCAGCCTCTAACATGTCAACCACTGATTTTCTAACATTGCACATGGATAACTGAATTCAAAAATATAGGCCAACTTGCAAACTGTCAAATGTGCAAAAGAAAAACATTATTGCTGGACAATTCAATGAGACACCAAGTCCAAACTACACATGGAAAATGTACAGAAAAAAACCCCCACATGACATACAATAAAGTACTATGTTACATTGACTTTTGTAGAAAACATTACCCAAAACAATGTATTTGCTGATGCACGCATGAAGATGGGAGTAATATGTAACATCACATGACACACATTTCCCCAAAAAATTATGCAAGAAGTAATGTAATAGAATGTTAAGACAAATACACATGCTCACCATTCTTCCTGGGCAGATCGGAATCACGGACATGGGTTGCACACACTACTTCAGGAGGTATTAAACTCTGCATGGGCTCCTCATAGTCCAGATATCTTTGCAATATAGGGCTGTCCACCACCGGTTTTGCAAGCCAACTTCGCCTCCTTGGCCATTTTGGACTTGACATGTCGCTTTATGTCATAGTACCGTTTGCGGCACGTGTCCTCTATCCGCTTGACCACCCCCTCACTATTTACAGCAGCAACAACTTTCGCCCACAACACCATCTTCTTCCGTGTTGGCACCTTGGTGGACTCAGGCCTAAATAGCTGCCGCTGATACTTCACCAGCTCCCTCACCAATGCAACATTTTCAGCATAACTAAACTTTACATTCCGCCCAGTCTTAGTAGTGGTGCGTGGCTGCGGAGATCTCTGACTGTCACTATCACTGTCAGTTGAGGCTGCTGCAGCAACCTCACCCACCTACTCAACCTCACTAACCTCACTCTCACTCACTTCCTCCACCTGACCAACCTCCTCCCCCTCACTCACACCCTCCACCTCACTCACCTCAGCCACCTCACCCACCTCTGAGTCAGACATAATTGTGTGGTTCAACAATTAACACAGAAAAAACAAACAACACACTCCTCCACTACCACTGCATAACACACACACACACACACACACACACACACACACACACACACACACACACACACACACACACACACTGACAGGGGACTATAAATAAAAAAAACTTGGACAAAAAATGAGACAAAAAAAAAAAAAACAAGACTACAAGAATGACAAGACTACTTTCAAACACAATGCTACACTCAGAAATCGCCCAAAAAACTCCTTACCAAAACAACTACTCACCAACCTCCACAGCACAACCTCCCTCCTCACCACTAACTAAACCCACGAGGTTGGGATGGATTGGGGCGTATTTATATGGTTGCGCACAGACACTCCTACATCTGAACATCAACAAATCATGAACGGGGATGAAAAACGAAACTAAAAGTGAAAATGCGTCCGTGGTTGATAAATAACCCTGTCGCGTTTAACATAGAAAATAAACCAGTAAAAACAACAAAAACACGTACGCAAATGATAATGATGGCCGTAAACGTAACAAAAAAACCCCGACTGGCATCAACATCGGAAAACACGAAAACCATAAACTCGACTGCTTCGTAACTTGGCGTATATAGTTTCAAAAAGTTGCATGAAAATGCACCCGATACAAAACTGAGTTTAAACACTACACAAACCGACTCAAACACGAATATTAGTAAATAAACCCCTTGGTGGCGGTGCACCTGCATACGCAGCATGGCTGCGTATGCAGAGCGCTACCACTGTTTTCTGATTTCTGCATTGCGATTGCATTTGATTTGCGATCATATCACTGGGCAGCATGTCGCTTGCTGAACGGCCTTGCCCTCTGCTGGGTGGCCCCCTGCATGCCAGTTGCAGTTTTGCTATTTTAGCAAAACTGTTACTGATACTGAATAAGGTTCAATGGGGGTAATTCAGATCTGATCGTAGATGTGCCGAATTTAGTTACTCTGTCATGGGGGAAATGCCCAGCACAGGGCTAGTCCACCCCACATGTCAGGCCCTAACCCCCCGGCAAGATTGCAAAAGCATCGAACGGAGTCAATGCTTTTGCACCCACTGAGTAGCTACTTGCCTGCGCAGCCTAGCTGCACTAGTAGGCGGCTACCCACCACGTCCCGGGTTGCAGTGGCTGCATGTGATGTGATGCAACTCCAACGGGCCACACCTGCAATGGTCCAGACACGCCTGCATTGTCCGGACCGTGCCCCACCAATGGCATTGTAATGCCAATGGCATGCCCACTCCTGCCCCGCGACCACATCTTCCTGTCAATCAGACAGCGGCAATCGCAGCCCTGAGATGCTGTTAACATCTCACTGGGCCTCCCAGATTGTGCACATGCAGTGTGTGCTGTGTGCCTACTGTGTACTCCACAATGGGCTTCAGACTGCGATTACTGCCGCTGTAGCAATCCAGTCTGAATTACCCCCAATGTCCTTTGCTGCACAATTAACCATTTTGGCACCTATCAGTAAATGTACAAACATACTTTTTACTCTACAGATATAATTTATATACACTGCTCAAAAAAATAAAGGGAACACTTAAACAACACAATGTAACTCCAAGTCAATCACACTTCTGTGAAATCAAACTGTCCACTTAGGAAGCAACACTGATTGACAATCAATTTCACATGCTGTTGTGCAAATGGAATAGACAACAGGTGGGAATTAGAGGCAATTAGCAAGACACCCCCAATAAAGGAGTTGTTCTGCAGGTGGTGACCACAGACCACTTCTCAGCTCCTATGCTTTCTGGCTGATATTTTGGTCACTTTTGGAAGCTGGTGGAGCTTTCACTCTAGTGATAGCATGAGACGGAGTCTACAACCCACACAAGTGGCTCAGGTAGTGCAGCTCATCCAGGTTGGCACATCAATGCGAGCTGTGGCAAGAAGGTTTGCTGTGTCAGTATAGTGTCCAGAGTGTGTCAGTAGTTCCTGCAAGACAAAGGCCTTGATGCTATGGACTGGCCCACCCATTCCCCAGATCTGAATCCAATTGAGTAGATCTGGGACATCATGTCTCGCTCCATCCACCAACGCCACGTTACACCACAGACTGTCCAGGAGATGGCACATGCTTTAGTCCAGGTCTTGGAGGAGATCCCTCAGGAGACCATCCGCCACCTCATCAGTAGCATGCCCAGGTGTTGTAGGGAGGTCATACAGGTACATGGAGGCCACACACACTACTGAGCCTAATTTTGACTTGTTTTAAGGACATTACATCAAAGTTGGATCAGCCTGTAGTGTGTTTTTTCACTTTAATTTTGAGTGTGACTCCAAATCCAGACCTCCATGGGTTAATAAATTTGATTTCCATTGATCATTTTTGTGTGATTTTGTTGTCAGCACATTCAACTACTGTATGTAAAGAACAAAGTATTTAATAAGAATATTTCATACATTCAGATCTAGGATGTGTTATTTTAGTGTTAGATACAATTCGTATGTATACATAAGATGAAATGAATTACAAATGTTATTTATTATTTACAGTAAATAAATATAGTGCTATATGTATGGTATTAATGTTGTCAGTGGGAGTATGGTTTTCATAGTTTGTGATGCGGTAGGGTACGGACAGGCTTAGGTACCGTAGAAGCTTCCAGAGCCCTCAAGTCCCACTGCTGGGTGTCTTGTGAACCCCTGTGATAGGAAACTTTGGGTTCACAAGCTGCTAAGTGATAGGTTCTCATGGTGTATAAAAGGGAGCCCAAGCACTGCATTAGGCAGAATGTTGTCCCCCCCAGAGAGATGATGCCTGTTCTGAAACTGTAAACTGAGCTGTGAACATTGTGGCCAGGTTCAGCTAGCAGTGAAGCCACAGAAGGCATCTGTGGCACTGTGGAGCCAGCACGTCCCATAGAGGTCTACCTGAGATCTGCTGGTGCAGAGCTGAAGGTGTTCGCTGCAGCTGGGGTCTGTGCATCCTTCCACTTACAGCTGGGTCCTGAGCCAGAAGGAGGAGATTCCAGCTGATGGAGGGTTGCTAGTAGCAGCTGATAGACTGGTGAGTCTGATGTAGAGCCGCTCCGAGAGCTTCCACTGTCCACTAATGGGAGAGCCCACCTAATGAGAGGATACATGGCTACAGTAATGCTACAGTGATTGAACTAACTGAAGTAGCTCAGCTAGTGGTAAAATGAAAGCAAACCCTCATGCCCTGCACAGACCCCTATATTCCAGTGTTGCACTGTATGTACATTGCTAATGGATAGCATGGACAAAATATAGTGCAACAATAGGAAGAGATTACTATGTCTAATGGGAGTAATATAAATACCAAGATATTTTATCCTCTGTGTTAGTACCACTAAAGTGGAAATAAATCTTCTTAAGAGGATTTAGTCGTACTAGGTATATAAAAGTCTGAAACTTTAGTCTTACTTGTGTTAATTACATAACCTGAGTATTTGGAATATATAGATCGATTTCAGCTAAAAGTGGTTGGTTGGAATGGGAGGAATTAACTAGTGAAATGAGGACATCACCCGCATATTGGGGCTAATTCAGGTTGGATCGCAAAAAATGAGAAAAAGATGTGGGCCACAGAAAATACGTTCCCCTCTGCCTGTCAATCAGGCAGAGGCGGTCATGTGATGGGGTGGGTGGTGGCATAGCTATGTTTCTAGGGCGGGGGTGGAGAAGGAACTTTGCAGGGGTGGACTCCGGCAAATGGGAGGTGGTGTGGCACGAGCGGGGGTATGACTGTGGTGACTGCATGATGTCACACGCAGCCGTTATCATCGGAAACATGGCATCTGGACTCCTGCGGGTGCAGCTAAGCTGCATCTGCAGGAGGCATCATTAATTTCTACTAACAAGTTGTTGAAGGGGGGGGGGAGGCGGCAGTCAGTTATCTGGACTGCCGTGCTCTGTGAAGGGAAGCCCCCCAGCATGCAAAGAGAAGGATTGCAAATTTTCCTAATTAGCTGAATTTGCAATCCTTACTGAATTAGCCCCATAATGCAATTTTACATTTGGATGAGCAAACTGTTACACCAATTAAATTACTACTGCGGATCCTCACTGTCAAAGATTCCATAATCAAAGCAAAAATGTATAGAAATAGTGGGCAGCCCTGTCTTGTACAGTTATTAATTTCAAAGGAAGGAGAAGCAATTTAATTAATCATCACCCTTGCTGATGGGGAACAGTATAATGCGGAATTGCCATCCAAAATGTTTTCACTAAAAACCCATTGCTCTGAGCACACCAAACACAAAGGACCAAGAAATACAGATGGTGCCACGCTAGTCATGGCTCCATCTGTGCCTGGGCATGCCTATCGTTGAGAGCATCTCCGTCCTGGCGGGCATTCCCCATTCACTATAATGGGAGAGCACGTGCCCGGACAGAAACGCTCTCCCATTCATAGAATGGGAAGCATCTCTGTGCACTCCCAGCATGACTAGGTGGATGGATCACCTAGTCATGCCGGTAGTGCACGCCTGTGATGCAGCCGCCTCAGATGAGCACGGCTCCATCTGTATGGTCAAAAGCTTTTTCTGCATCGAGTGCCAATATTAGTGATGGGAGTTTCTGAGCATGAATTGGGTGAACCAGATCAATGTCTCTCGTGGTATTGTCCAGAGTCTGTCTGCCTGGAATAAACCCCACTTGATCTGGTTGATCTAAGTAAGCAAGAAGGTGGCCCAGGTGATTTGCTATGATTTTGGCATAGGTTTTAAGATCTACTGTACTTTTAACAAGAAAATTGGTCTATAATTGGAGCATCGGGTAGAATTTGTTTCTGGCTTCGGGATCACCACAATATTTGCTATGGTCGAGGCTGGGTCAAATGAGGCACCCTCAAGAATTTTATTAAAAAGAGATGTGAGGTGCAAAGTTATAAAGCGAACTATAGAATTCCCTAAATTCCTCTACCATAGTTTTAGGGTCATAAGTAACTGAAAATGGATTATAGGATATACTTGGTTGCACTGATAATGTGTCCAAATGTACAAATCAGAATCCTCTGAACTACCGCTGCAGTTTATAGATAAGCCCCTCTTTTTTTTTAGAAAGTCATAGGTTAACATGACGAAACGCGTTAAAGACTTCCATTTAACTGGGACCCGGTACAGGTTGTATTACCTGTGCCACCATTTTCAACCAGACACCACAGCAGGAGCTCCCAAGGATGCTTCGGTAAGCAGCACTCAAAGCCGCCTTCAGCCTCCGTGTTACAGCCCGCAATGTGGCTGTGATTAACAGCTCTCCCTATGAGAACACCCGGCGTAACACTGACGAACAGAGATTGCGGCACTGTAGAACGGATGTTGTAGAGCCGCTCTGATACAAGTATTTGTAAGAAACATTACACTTCTAGTGAAAGCACGGAGCCATTGGAATACCGATTACTGATATCGGACATACGCATAGGTGTGCGCAGGGGGGGTGCCAGGTGCGCATAGGCACCCTCTAATATTTGGCATCCCGAACTCACATGCCTGATGCAGCGATCGCCGAACAGGCTGATTACTGTCCCCTCTGCGCTGCACCCTGTCAGGACTGCATTACTGACCGGATGCTTGTGTTAATTAAGGGTGCCACTGCCACGGCTTTCAAACTCCCGGCTCCACCTCCATGTACAAAAACAGCGTGATGTGATTACATCATGCTGCTCGCACGCCCACCCGCCACATGCCCACCTCTCTCCTTCTATGCTATGTCAACGCCAGCCACTGATGAGGATCAGCATGCAGCCAGCGTTCCTCTTAGGAAGACAAATTCAATACTGGCAGGCGGTCGGCAGCAACATTGACACATCACTCATTTTTCCAGCAGCAGCAGTACTAGTCTGCGACTGTCAGTGTCAGTGAGTGACTGACTTGTAAGTAAGCTGCTGCAGCTTGCAGGGGAAAGAGAGAGGAGAGCCAGACCAGGCTGAGGAGGAGCAGTGTAATTGCAGTGAGTGCATCAGGGGTGTTTGCTTGGTGCACACCACAACATCTGACAATGTATCTGCTTTATTAGAATTGGTACAAGGGTGGATATTTTATATTGCGTTAACCGTCAATAGATGGTGCTAGACACGCCCAAAAGGCGGTTCTAGACACACCCCTCCGACGGTGCACCCCCTAATAAAATGTGCTGTGCACGCCTGTGGATATACGTAGTAATCAGTGGCATGCAGGATCTACTCCATACATAAAGCCTACCACATTGATTTTAACACCGCTGTCTTCCCACTATAAATAAAGAATCTGTGGCTTATGATACATTCAGATTAATATCAACTTGATCCATATTCCAGATAATACAAGTACTACATGTTAACTTCGTGGACCCTGAGAATTTGAACTCATTTGAAAGAAGGAATTCATGATTTGTTTTATTTTTATTTTAGCATGCATGCTATTTAATGGCTAATCTTTTAATGGGATTTGGCAACACTGCAACAAATTGCGATATATTTTTTTCTTTATTGTTACAATTTTTGTATACAGTACATATTTTGCAACTGTACGTTGCATACTGTAGTTTTTAAATTATATATTTTTCTTGATCATGAATATTAATTCCATACTAAAATATACCATAATTACTCTGATATACAGCACGGTTTTTCATCTCATAAGTAACTGAACCCAATTTTTTTGAATATCGTTTATCGATCCTACTAAAGATGAGCAGGTTTGGTTCCCAAGGAACAGACACCCCTTCCCTGAACTTCCCTA
This sequence comes from Pseudophryne corroboree, assembly GCF_028390025.1. Classification (NCBI taxonomy): domain Eukaryota; kingdom Metazoa; phylum Chordata; class Amphibia; order Anura; family Myobatrachidae; genus Pseudophryne; species Pseudophryne corroboree. The sequence goes on along the minus strand of NC_086449.1, from coordinate 598,179,050 downwards.
TCTGAGCCGGAATGCGAGTCTGGCTTGGGACTTCCCACCTTACTTGGATCCCAAAACGAGGCAAAATGTCATCATCCCACTGTCGGATTCTCGCGGGTTTTGGATTCTTTATAAGTCCCCATGCATCGGCGCCATCTTCACTCCGGCATTAGAGAGTGTACTGGACAGACGTGTCCATCTCAGCACTGGGTCTAGCATGTCATGGCATGGCATGGGTGTTCTGTCTGCTCTATCTAAAAGGGGTGCTCTCTCTGCCTGCTGTATTTGAAAGGGGTGCTCTGTCTGCAGTATCAGTCCTGGGGTGCCCTTTCTGCTGTGTCAGTCCTGGGGTGCCCTGTCTGCTGTATAAGTCCAGGGGTGCTCTGTATGCTGTATCTAAAAGGGATGCTCTCTCTGCTGTATTTGAAAGGGGTGCTTGCTCTGTTGTATCCATCCTGGATGCCATGTCTGCTGTATAAGTCCTGGGGTGCACTGTCTGCTGTATAAGTCCCGGTGTGCCCTGTCTGCTGTATAAGTCCTGGGGTGTCCTGTCTGCCATATCAGTTATGGGGTGCTGCTAAGTTTATCATATCAGTCCAGGGGTACCTTGTCTGCTGTATTAGTCCTGGGGTGCTACTCAGTCTGCAATATCAGTCTAGTGGTGCCCTGTCTGCCACATTAGTCCAGGGATGCTAGCTAAGTATTCCATATCAGTCCAGGGGTGCCCCATCTGCTGTATAAGTACAGGGGTACTCTGCATGCTGTACCTGCAAAAGGGGTGTTCACTGCTGTATCTAAAAGGGTTGCTCTCTCTGTTTGCTGTATTTGAAAGGGATCCTCTGTCTGCTTTATCAGTCCTGGGGTGCCCTGTCTGCTGTATAAGTCCTGGGTTACCCTGTCTGCTGTATCAGTCCAGGGGTGCCCTGTTTGCTGTATAAGTCCAGGGGTGTCCTGTCTGCGGTATATGTCCAGGGTTGCCTTCTCTGCTATATATGCCCAGGTGTGCCCTGTGTGCCCTATCGATCTAGGGGTACTGCTACAGTTAACGTATCAGCCAGGGCCACCCTGTATGCCATATTAGTCCAGGGGTGCTGCTAAGTCTGACATATCAGTCCAGAGTTGCCCTGTCTGCCGTATCAGCCAGGGGTGCCCTGTTTGCTTTATGAGTCTAGGGGTGCTCTGCCAGCTATATGTGAAAAAGGGATGCTCTGTCTGCTGTATCTGAAAGGGGTGACCTGCCCATCCATCCAGTGACTCCGCCCCATTGTAAAATGAAAATAATAAAAGCTAAAAACAAAAAGCCTAAAAGTATAATTATAAAATAATATATATTTTTTGTTTGAGCTGTACCCCAGAGTAATGTACAATTTTTATTTTCATAAATACTGTGACTATTATTACCTACTTATACACATTTTGTGCAACACTGTCGGTGAAATCAACTGCAGTGTGTAATTATTATATATATTTCTGACTCTTTTGTGCAACACTGTTGCTGTGCCCCATTTTGTGTTGATAGAAATGGAGACAATTAAAAGATCAGGAACCACTAACTAGTACTAGTGCTGAAGCTGCTGCCACTAGTCATGACATTGACAATGCAAGTCCATCAACATCATCTGCTAAGGCCAATGCTCTATGGCACGGAGGCATGTAGTAGGGTATGCCGGTGGCCGGGCTCCCGGCGGCCAGCATACCGATTCCAGAATCCCGACCGCCGGCATACTGACAGCTGGGCGAATGCAAATGAGCACCTTGCAGGCATAGTGGTACGCTATATGCACCAAGCTATCTATTCTCCCTCCAGGGGGTTGTGGACCCCCTAGAGGGAGAAAATGTGTCGGTATGCCGGGCTCCGGTATACTGTGTATGTACATATAAAATCAAAGAAGCCATTTTTAAAGTGATAAATAAAAAAATTAAAATAAAGTTAGCTGATGAGAAACAAAATTGTTAGTATGCCATTAACTACACAACGTGGCAAGGAAAGGCTAAGGCCTTGGACTGTGTTTACGACTGGTGGTTAAAAAAAATAAAACTTGTTAAGGCACAGGAACCAACTGTGCATTCAGAAATTTCCCCAATCCCCAAGGAGAGTCTAAGCAGGGGGTGGGGGGGGAAGGGAGTATTCAATTGTTTGAAAAGACAGTTGGGGGTCTATTTTTTCCTGTCTATTAGATAATATAAAACAGACACCGAACTGACTTTTCAAAAAATTGAATAACCCCCTAAGTGCGTCTGTGGTTGCGATGTATAAGCCTGAAATTTCCAATACTGTATGGGAAGAGCAGGCTCATTCCACCATTTGCACGCCTTCTGCAAGTGTTGGGAGGAGCAGCACCAGTCAACGTGCAGACATTGAAATTAAGGATGCTTCCGTGGAATTGCACCAGGATGAGGCTGAGCAATCCTTTGCAAGGGGGATAAAGTATGACAGTGGTCACACAGTTGCGCAGCAGATTACTGACGCCATAACAACTATGCTGGTATTAGATGCGCGTCCAGTATCCACCATTAATGCAGTGGGTTTTAGACAGTTGAGGTCCTGTGCCCCTGGTACCAAATCCCATCTAGATTTCAATTCACTAGAAAACCAATTCCCAGCCATGCTGATGACGATGACGACATCTTGCCTATGTATAGCCAGTTTGTGCACTTTCCATTGCCAGCTTGTTTTGTGGGGGCTCAAACAAACCAATCATTTCAGCCACAAGTGACTGTCCCTATCGCTGAAATGATTAGTTTGTTAAACTACATGTCCTGCTTAATATATACAACATAAGGGTAGGTGGGAGGGCCTAAGGACAATTCCATCTTGCACCTCTTTTCTTAGCCTTAGGTGCTATTTGGAGCCTCTTTTTGGCTTAGTTTATAAAACTGATATCCTTTCTGCCACTGCAGTGCCACTCCTAGTTGTGCCACTTATTTGTGCCACCCACTTCTGTCGCTTAGCTTAGTCATCCAGCTACCTCATTGCAACCTTTATGCCTAAAGTGGATGAAAACAATGTTATGAGCTGTGGGGTGTTCAGAATAGACTGGAAATAAGTGGAAATTAATGTTATTGAGGTTAATAATACTGTAGGAAACCCCCCCTCCCAATTCTGTGATTTTAGTTGTTTTTATGATGTAAAAAAAAAATACAGATCCAAAACCAAAAACCCGCAATAGCAGTTTTGGCAAAACCAATAGAGATCCAAAACACAAAGGAGATACAGATCCAAAGCATAAACACAGAACCCGAAAAATGGCTCGGCGCTCACCCCTAGATCCTACCCAAAGTCTTTTTTCGCCTTAGTTTGTTTGCAAGCATAGTGTCAATTTTATCTGCTTTATCTTAAAAAAATTGATGCTTTTTTATGTTACTGCAGCCCTACAGGAAAGGAGAGTATTCAATTACCCATAAAGCGGCATAATCTGAGAGAGAAGGAAAGCCGAGGGGGAGTGTTTGTGCTTAGCCAAGAGATCTACAATTTGTGACTTCAGATATAGGATTTCTTGTGCCACATTTTTCCTGGCAGTAGAAGCTGCCGAAATCAAATGACCATGGATGGTTGCCTTATGAGCTTTCCAAATAACACCTGGTGAGATGTCTGGAGAGTCATTGTCAGTAAAGTAATGCGTAATGGCAAACTTGATATCAGAGAATATGGAGGGGTGCAATAAAATGGAGTCATTTAGACCCCACTTGCTTTCACCACATTGTGCCCTGTAAATGTCCAAGAGTTTATAAACCCCTGCGTGATTTGTCCAAGACAATGGAGTAATACCTGCATCAGTAATAGCTGAAGGAATCAAACGTGAGACATGTATCATGTCGATGCGTTGTGTAGAGCTGGTGAGGGGCAGAATAGTGGGTGTAGTCGGGGGTACTATTAAAATCAACACTGTTCAGTGGAGAACTCCCTGTACAATCAATATTAACTGTATTTGCATGTTATTGGTATTACTGTATACAGTATTACTGTCATGGAACCATGCATGAAGAAGATGTGTACTACAGGAATAGAAGTTTTTGTTAAGCAGTATCCTGAGTGGTAAGCAACATCCCGAGTGTAATCGGGAGAGGATGAAATCTTAAAGGGAAGATTTATTTTCCTTTTTAACGAAAATAATGTGAAAAAGGTGTGGTTTTCATCCCTTTTTCATATTATTTTAGTATCATCTGAATGAATTAAAGGGCTTTTGGAACAGATTTAATGAAAAACTACTTCAAACCCTTTAATTCACTTATTTTTAGTAACCAGATTGCATTTCCCATACTTACAATGGGAAATGTGATCTGACCAAATTTACTAAAAAAATAAATAAATGTGTGATAATTATGCCATCTTCAGATAGCTTTACTCAAAAGGCTGACTGTGGACACTGTACTTCTGCACAGCTTTCTCTGCAAACAAGCAGAGAAAGCTATGCAGGGACATGGCTCCAGTGACCACCTCTGTGTGTCCGATGGACACACAAGCTGATCACTGTGTAAAAATGAAATATATATATATATATATTCATAGTCACCTACCTAGGGACTGGTGATCAGTGCTGTGGTGCAGGCTACCGGTCATCAGAGCTCCCTGCTGCTCCTGTGACCCCCGGAACAGTTAAGTGATGCTGCAAAGCGGCAGCTCACTTTACAGTACCGGAAGTCACAGCATTAGGGAGCCCGATGACCAGCATCCCCGCAAAAGCACCGCTCACTGGTCCCAGCCTCTGGTGAGTATGAGCTGCTGTGTGGGGGATTGTCGTGACAGGGAGGTTCCTGGTGGCGGTAGTGGCAATGTCAGCAGCGGCGCATGATGCATATGGTGATAAATATGCCCCTAAATGTCTGGGAATAACTTATGCCAACTTGTTAAATTGGGGTGAACTCAAGGCTCAAAGTGGTCCTGGAGAGTTGGAGGAACTAATTTCCCCCACCACCTACCACCCCCTCCCACTGGGTGGAGCCAAGGTTTTGGCACCCTAATGTTTGCACAAAAATGGGTGTGGTATCACTAGTAAGTGTATGGTCACACAACAGTACCCCCAATTCAAATTATGCCACACAGTAGAATAATTATGCCACACAGTAGAATAATCTTATTCACATTACACCGGATGCAGTGCCCCGATCCATATTATGCCACATAATAGTGCCCCTTATTCACATTACATCACTCAGTAGTGTCCCTTATATACAATGCCCACAGCAGTAGTGCACCTTACACATAATGCTCACAACAGTAGTGCCACGTATAAACATAATGCCCACAGCAGTGCCCCTTATACACATCTCTGCCTCTGTCACTACACCAGCTCACTGACCATGTCTCTCAAGCAGCTCCATGCCCTGTGTCCCTTCAGCAGCTCCAGGCCCTGTGTCCCTCCAGCAGATTCCCCACCACTCTGTCTCCCTCCAACCCCTGCCCACATTGTCTTCAGTATGCACAGAGGCAGCTCTTCTTTGTGGCATTTCTTTGCTTCAGTGTTGGTGATGGCAGAAAAGGATGTCACTGGGACCAGAGGATGGGATGAATGCCATGCAATAGGTACAGCATGTGTGAGTACTAGGAGTGTCGGACTGCAGGCAGAGGACAATGGAGCCTCCAGGGCCTGAAGAAGAGGGAGGTAGCTGCAGTTCATCAGTGACACTAGCGCAGTCTGCAACATCTATTGACAAGGGTGGTGGGGTGGTCTTTTCTGTTGTAGTTACTGTGCAGTGCCATGAAGGAGGTGAAACTAGTTCAACCTGCCATTACAGGTGGTGGAACTAAGTTCCACCCCATTCTCCCTTACTTTAAACCCTGGGTAAATTAGTGTAACAAGGGTTTTTAAGTGGACCCACATTTTACCTTATTTTTCACACATACTTGGGTGGAGGCACCTACCTATCTAAGAAAAACACAGGGTGGGTTACATACCCACTGTATATTCTCAAATATAGAAAGACAGGTAGGGGTTATAAATGCAAAATTCAAAATACATGTCAGTGATATACAGTATGTTTAATAAAAAAAAATCAGCAAAGTTAGATATATCCCATATGAAGAATGTCTGCCTGCATTAGTGGATTCTCACTAATGAGGTAAAAACCTGCAGGGGAGGATTGGATTTGAAAACCAGCAGAAAATTTCTGAAAGCAGCCCTAATGGGGGTGGGGTCTGTTGAGGGGTGGAGTCTGTTAAGGGGCAGGGCTGGTGACTACCCAGCTGGGATCCGGACTGAAAGTCGACAGTAACTAGGTCGACAATGTCTAGGTCGACCACTATTGGTCGACAGTAACTATGTCGACAGGGTGTCTGTCGACAGGGTCTTTAGGTCAACATGTTCTAGGTCGACAGGTCAAAAGGTCGACATGGGTTTTTCACAATTTTTTTCTTTTTTGTAACCTTTTCATACTTAACGATCCACGTGAACTATGATTGGAACGGTAAAGTGTGCCGAGCGAAGCGAAGGCACCATGCCCGAAGAATGGCGAGCGAAGCGAGCCATGCGAGGGGACGCGGTGCACTAATTGGGGTTCCCAGTCACTCTACAAAGAAAACGACACCAAAATAACATAAAAAACTCATGTCGACCTTTTTACCTGTCGACATAGAACACGTCGACCTAAAGACCCTGTCGACCTAGACACCCTGTCGACATAGTTACTGTCGACCAATAGTGGTCGACCTAGGCATTTTCGACCTAGTTACTGTCGACTTTCAATACCACACCCACCCAGCTACATACAGTATAAGCTGGGCTATGTGGAGCTTCTATATGCAAAAGAAACAGGTGGCAGTGTCCAGTCTAACAAACATCAATGTATTGTTTAAAAATAAGGCATAATAAAAACCACCAGCGTTTCAAGACTCTGGCAGGTGTTTTTTTTATCAAGGATATACAGCATAAGAAAAGAGATGGGAGGGGTAGGCAATGGATAAGTACACACTGGTGAATGGGGTGGGAGTAGGAGGACATGGATACATACATATTGGTGACAGAGGTGGGAGAAAAGGGACATGGTGACATACACACTGGTGACTGGGGCTGGAGGAGTGGGACATAGTGACATACACACTGGTGACTGGGGTGGGAGAAGGGTTACATGGAGACATACACATTAGTGACTTGTGTGGGAGAACGGGGACATGGTGACATACACACTGGAAACTGGGGTGGGAGGAGTGGTAGATGGTGACATACACACTGGTGACTGGGGTGGGAGAAGGGGGACATGGAGACATGCATACTGGTAACTGGGTAGGAAGTAGGATGACATTGATATGTATACCGTGGTGACAGGGGTGGGAGAAGAGGGACATGGTAACATACACACTGGAGACTGGGGTGGGAGGAGTGGTAGATGGTGACATACACACTGGTGACTGGGGAGGGTGAAGGGGAGCATGGAGACATACATACTGGTAACAGGGTTGGGAGAAGGGGGAGATGGAGACATACACATTGGTGACTGGGGTGGGAGGAGGAGTACATGGTGATGTACACATTGGTGACTGAGGTGGGAGAAGGAGGACATGGTGACATACACACTGTTGTCTGGGGTGTTAGAAGAGGGACATGAAGAAAAACACACTGGTGATTGGGGCTGGAGAAGAGGGACATGGTGAACACTGGTGACTGGGGTGGCGGAAGCGGGACATGAAGATGTTCTATTAAGACTGTAGAGCAATTTAAACATGCTTGTTGTAGGCATATGAATTGTCTTACAAAGAAACAATGCTCAAAAAGGGTTAAGATTACCTAAAGAGTAACTAAAAAGGGAAGATTATATGTGTGATGCCTCACCAAGAAATGGCCCTTGGATAGCCCAAATTCACCCCACCCCCCCCTTGCTCTAAGTGAAGAAGAAAGTGTTCTGGGTGACATTTGTGACAGGTAAATCGGGCTGGTGCATGAGGTGGATCAAGCACCCTTTTCCATGCACCCACTTTGAACTTGCTCGAGGCCCCCGCAGGAAGCATCCAGGGACCACTGGCGAAGGGTTAAGAAGAAGCAGGGACCGATGGTTTAAAGAGCTGAGGATACCGGTGTGAGGGTGTAGCTGTGCAGGATGGAATCGTAAGTGCTACCTGGCTCCAGCAGCTGACAGTGACTCTTTCCCTCCCTCTTCACCCTGGACAAACTTGAGCCCCGTCTGCTTTAGACTGGAACAAGCAGGGAAGCAGCGGCTGCTGACGGAGACCCGGCGGGACGGAGGAGCAGAGATCCGGCCTTCCCCTCCTGTGACTGAGGGGAGTCGGAGACTGGGAGGCAGCCTTAGTAGGGACCAACACCCCTCATATCCTAAAAGGACATAAGTAGGAGCAGCAGCCACTGATTTACAATGGCAGCCTTGAACCAAGTGACAGCGGGACAGATCTGCACAGGTGCGTCCAGCATCAGTTTTCATTCCTCTGTGACAATATGGAGCCCCTGTTACCCTTAAGGAGAGGTATGAATAACTTTGCCCTTAACAACACAATGAACAAGCCAGCCACATAGTACTCTCATCTGTTCAGGGAGACATTTAACATCTTTAGACTAAAAAGAGAGAGGTAACCCCAAACTGCAATCCTGTGTAGAGGGTTGGCCCCTGTGTTTATTATTGCTGCCTAGAACAGATTTAACTTTGCCAGCTCTTCACCTCTGCAGCATCCCTTCATGTAAATGTATCAACCTGGTCTCTACTGTCCAATGAGCCCCAAAGGCAGTATTACCAGGCTGCTGCTAGTGGCAATAACCCTTGGCAGCACGTGCTGCATAGGAGGGCCAGATTGCAATTGATGCTACCACCTAGGATTTCATCAGCACTGACTGCTAGGGAGCGAAAGGTAGTCTAAGAGTGGCCCTTGAGCTACCCCTGAGAAAAGGTGTTAGAGGTGACCAGTCTTCCCCAAGGAATTGTAAAGGGAGACAGTCAACAGCTGCGTACGGATTCCTCACCAACCCAGGAACTCCTATGAGCAGCAGTATAGTCAGTATTTCCCCTGATCCTTAATGACCATTGCCACATGATCTAATTCCTCCTGGAAACCGTCAGCCTAAGGTACCCAACGTGCACCAATGTTACTCCAGCTAGCTGAACTAAGGGAGAGAGGGACGTACAGGAATGGTTGCGCTAACAATGAAAAGGGAAAGCTATTACTGACCCAGTATAAGGTACTTATTGCAGTAATATATGTGAAATTGTACTTTGCCATCAGTGTGAGGGAAAGCTATTACTTACTCAGTATAGATTGTTTACTGTAGGTATGATATGTGATATTATAGTTTGCCGTTAGTATTGATGTAGTGGAGTCACAACCATAAAGTTGAGCCCGATCTGCATGAATTTAGTCTTACGAAGAAAGAACCAGACTTACAACCAAGGTTCCAGGTCAATAAAATAACTTTATTGGTTAACATTGGCGAAATTATTAACTTCAGTAGTGTAATTGGTAGGCATTGGTGTGAACATACAGCTGCACCATAGGATAACCAGTTGAGGCACCGGCTCCCGTCCAATCTGTGGATCTGAAGAAGAGACCTGTGGAAAAGGTATTGTTTCTCCACCAACACCTATCTCTACACTTGGTCATCACAGATGGGCAAAGGAATGAGCATAGAGAGGAGAAGGATAAGTCCATTAATTTACTGTGCGACTATTCTCCAATCCTAGGAGCGGGGTTAAATGTCCTGCCCCTAATGCTGCATCAGCACAGGTGACTCCACCTTGAGACAATGATGCGCTCAGCCTGCATCTGATGGTTATCAACGTTCCAGCACACCTGGCAACCACAGTGGCCCCGCCGATGGAAGGCACTAAATTGACAGTTAAAAAGCGTCTTTCCCTCTTGACAGGCTTCAGCACAGTGACCCCTCTACAGGATGATATCATACACAACACAGCCGCATACCTGGCTCTTCTGGCTGTGTTTCTATTCTTGCTTCTTGGTTGACCCCCCTCAATGCTCGATCAGAGCTTAGCGCTGATTGAAGTAGCCGGCCCTGCAGAGGGAAAAGGGCAACCAGTGAGGGGACAATGGGACTGGCTAAGTGGAATCGTCAATGTGTTCTAATTCGTCCTTGTAGTTTATTCTAAGTTAATTCATGTTACGTTATATTTATACTAGTGTTTTTGAATCATATACACCAGGACCCAAACGCATACAGTAGCATGGAGCCATGGTGCCCAGGGAAAGAGGATTCTATGGCAGTATTTAAATCCATCTGGGAATGGGGCATGGCCAGCATCTGAGGGAAAGTTAAAGTAAATAAGGAAAAGCAGGGGTAGTGTCGGACTGAATGGTGCACTTTTGAGCTCTACCCATATTTTAGCTTGGGGTGCCATCACTTAGCACTTTTATCAGTAGTACATGTAGTGCACCCTATCTCTTAAAGTGGTTTTAGGTACCATGAATATGGCGAAGCTCCTAAATTTATTATCTTGTTGGCTGTATACCACTGCAACCTATGGCTTTTGGAAATACAAGTTTCAGCGTACCCCCAGCCTGTATATGTTTCACAAAGCTGAGGAGTCAGAGACATTGATAAAAATAGTGTCATTGATTGAAGGCCATCTACAGATGTGTCTCAGCTGCTAGTAGAAAAGATGAGCTAGGACTCATCTCTAGCTTGCAGTTTTTACAGTATTTTGACCATCTGCCCCACTTCTGTAGCTTTTTCAAATCTGTGCGTTGGACCATACATTTATGGTAGTAATGTGGTTTAAAGCCTTTGGTGACCATTAAAACTACTGTATTAATGTGATGCTTTAACGCTGTGTTTGACATTCTAAAGATATTGTCAGTGTTGACATTGTGACTATTGACATGGCATAATGATCACGTGCGTGCGCAGATATCCAAAAAGCGGGCATTTGTGCAATCACAGTCATAGCGATCAACTATGATCTTACTGGTGAAGCTTCAATTGGTGAAGTAAATTGTGTCTGTCATTGCTGTGTAAATATGCCTTTATTTTCCACATTACAGTATATTGTTGGCTTTTCTTTATCTGTTTCACTTCTCATAGTACAAGAATCTCTGCTTTTCTTTCTTTCTTACATTTTTTTGTTCTCTTTTGTCCTTACTTTCTGTCAACTTACTTTTTGCCATAATGCATCATGCCTTCCATGATGTCTAACCTTTTCCTGAATAATTTCCCAAGCTAACGTTCCTGCTCCATTTTTGGTGACATTCCATATTGGGTGAGCTGCAATGGAAGTTCACAGCAGCTATGTCCAATAGTTGAAGTCCTATCTTCATTGCAAGGCCTGCATTTGGCTTTACAAGGCAATTGCAGTTGAGACAAGTCATGCTGTGATACACGCAGAGTAAGCCTGCAAAATAGGAGGGCAAAGGATCCCTGTAGAAGCCCTAAATGTAGTTTCTGCAACCAGGAATGATGCAGCTGCAATCACGGCTAGGCATCTGTAATACCCCACATATGTATATAATTTTTTAAAATATTTAATCTACATACAGGGGTCCCCTGGGAGTAAATTGTCCCCTTACATATGCAAAAAATCCATAGAGCCCATAGAGGAACATGGGCTGTACTTTTGCTGACCCTGTTAGCTCAGGCAGGGAGAGTTTTGTACCACTTTTGTTAGTCTGCCCCTCACGTGGTTGGTAACCAGTTTGCCCAGGAACAGGGACCCCCTATTGATTGGGTCCCCCAGGTTGCAGGACTGAAGAACTCTGGGGTGGGTTGTTGCTGGGGCTAGGGAACCAGTGAGGTCCCAGGATAGGGGAGTTCCAGGGAGAGTGAGACCAATATAAGCAGGGAAGGAGAGCTCAGAGTGAGATTTCCAAATGCCTGTTTGAGGAGTGCTTTCCCTGGACTGAGGCGGTATCGCCCATGGAATCTGAGGACCCAGTGCTGCACTATCAGACAGCTGTGCTGTGAATGCTGAGAACAGGAGTTGGAGACTGGAGCAAGAAGGAGCATCTACATCCCGGGGAAAGAACCCTTCATCGGATCAGAGCTGTCTACGTGACTGTCCACCCGTGCAGAGAGGTTCGAGAGGAATGCAGAGGTGCAGCAGCGCTGAGGTGGACAGGCAGACTGGAGGTCGAGAGGCAGGATCCGGTCGCCAACCAGATCGGACCCAGAAGGAGGCGTCACAGACAGCCAAAGAGAGGACAACAAGCATCGCTGAAGACACCCAGCTGGAGAGGATCAAGTATCCACAGGAGGACCCCAGTGGTAGTGCGGAGGACAGCACACAGCAGAGACCGGGGAATAAGAAGATATCGGCTGCTGGAAGATAATAGACCTCCAGTGAGTACCCCAGTAAGGACCCGTTGACAGCATGGCTGCAGACCGGAAAATACCCCAGCGGACCTCAGCGCAAGGGTGCATCCCTGGTGCGGTGCTCTGCATCCTGGGTGGCAACAAAGACAATGATGATCAGAGGTGGCAGAAGCGCTACAGCTTGTGGTGAGGAGACCCATTAGCCCTTCTGCTGTCAGACTCTGCCCTGTAAGCCCTTCTGCTGCATAACTCTGCCATGGCCACCTTTATAAAGATAATATGGGTAGATTCCATACATTAGCAGGGCCCCTGTATATTTTTTTTAAAAAAAGGGGTAGGCTCCCTTCAATCATCTATTCCCTTTTCACCAGAGCAAAGGGGGTAGGCTCCCTTCAGCCCCCAATGTGCCCCACAGGACGTTTTAATAGAAAAGGGGTTAGCTTCCCCCCCACTACCTGCTGGGATGGCATACTGTTAACAGGGGGTAGTCTCTCCTTCTGGGTCTAATTCAAGGGTGGGCTCCCCAGGGGCTGCTACTCCATACAGTAATTTAGGGGTGGGCTCCTCACTTCCAAGCTCCTTGTCATTCATGTGAATGTTGGTCAATGCAAGTGAGTCTTAAGCAGCTAGTTTACTGGTGGAGATGTGCCTTTAAGTGTATCTGTACATGCATTTTGTGTTAATGCAAATGTATGCCTTTCACTGCTAATGTAGTTATGCAAAGTAATTTTCCTGTATTTTGCTTAAGCTAATGATGCTGTACCTCTACTGATGCTGACAGGGGAGTCTTATACTGATGAGTGAGGCAAAGGGGTCTGAAAGGCTTATGGTATAATACAGAGCTTTGGTTAGAGATGGATGAATTAGTGGAATTACTAATTGCTGTTCTGCTACTGCTGGTACCTCTTTGACTTTGTATGCAAGCTCCTGCTTAGAGTTGTTTCACCTGTCTGCTAAATCTGCTACTGCTGGGGCATTAATGACTGTGTTTGCAAGCTTCAAATCAGCTGTGTACCTGCTTAAAGTTATTTCACCTGTCTGCTATTCTGTTACTGCTGGTACCTCATTTACTGTATATGCAAGCTCCGCTCAGCTGTTTACCTGATTATAGTTATTTCACCTGTTTGCTAAATCTGCTACTGCTGGATCATTATTGACTGTGTTTGCAAGCTTCAAATCAGCCATGTACCTGCTTAAACTTTGTTCACCTGTCTTCTATTCTGCTGCTGGTACCTCATTAACTGTGTATGCAAGCTCCGCCCAGCCTTGTACCTGATTACAGTTATTTCACCTGTCTGTTAAATCTGCTACTGCTGGGGCATTATTGACTGTATTTTGCAAGCTTCAAATCAGCCTTGTACCTGCTTAAAGTTGTTTCACCTGTCTTCTATTCTGCTGCTACTGGTACCTCATTGACTGTGTATGCAAGCTCCGCCCAGCTGTGTACCTGATTAGAATTATTTACGTGTCTTCTAAATCTGCTACTGCTGGGGCATTAGTGACTCTGTTTGCAAGCTTCAAATCAGCCGTGTACCTACTTAAAGTTTGTTCACCTGTCTTCTGTTCTGCTACTGCTGGTACATCATTGACTGTGTATGTAAGCTCCACCCAGCCGTGTACCTGCTTAAAGTTATTTTCACCTGTCTGCAAAATCTGCTACTGCTGGGGCATTATTGACTGTTTAAAGAGTCAGATTTATCTCTAACAATTATTTAAAATGCCAGCGCTAATATAAGTTGCGGTCGCAAGGCGCATCTTATTATTATATACGATAAAAGTGCGCTGTATGTTGCAAACACTGCATCCCTTAAGAGAAAACAAGTACACGCACACATTTCTGAGTTCCAAAGCTCATTGATGTATATATTTGATATTAAAAGGCTATGTATACAATATATAACCTGTACATTATATATATAGTCACATGAATACAATTTACACAGGAAGCAGTTATTACAAACTAATTCATTACAGCTAGCAATACATCACCATATTTGCTCAATGCACCCTCCACTCCATATCTCTCTCTCTCAGCAAAAACAAACAGGAACTGGGCAGACAGCATCTCAAACAGCACCCAGGAAAAACAGGAAGCTCTTGTGTCTGGGATCAACTATACACTGTGTATGTTGGGGAAGTATAGGTCTTCTGTTATTGGTCCAGGGGAGTTAACTTTCTCATTCATGATGAGTCATTGGTCAGTTCATATGCAAGCCTTGAAGACATCAAAAGGGCTGTCCTCTGGTTTCCTGGCCACACATGCTGTCTTTTGTTCTCAGTTGAATTGTTGCTTCATATTTATACATTCAATCATAACTAATTGTTGCAATGAGCTGCAACTTAACCACAGGCATCAAATGAATCTACTCATTAATCTGATTACTTTGACACAAAGGACGACATGTCCAGCTTGCTCCGCTCCAACAATACACATACATGACATTATATTCCATTATATCATTTAAAACCTTATAATGTCTAGTGTTTGATATGTTTCATTTACGTGCTGTATGAAATATGTGTTGAATATATCTTTGTGGCATGTCTGTGTAAATGCATATGTTACCATATATTGCTGTGCATGCTGTGCATATTCGCAAGCATAGCGACTGATCTGTTTGGAGTTTGGATGTCCTCTCTATGTAATATTTTTGACTTTGACAGTCCACCCTTTGGCAGTAAACAATAACTGCAATAAATTATTAACAGAAGAAAAATATTTCAAACAATAATTGGTGACCTAGACACACGTATGTATAAATTTTAGTAAATCAGACATTTGGCTATATTTGTGGAAGACATGGAGGAGGACGAGACATCCTCTATATGCACTCGGCTGTCACGAGACCACTGGTTGGGTGTGGGATGACATTCAACCTATAGAGTATGCTGGGACAGTGCTTTGGCCTATGATGTCTGATTTGAATGAACATTTCATACATACATGTACCTACATCTTTGTACACTGATGTTCAGATTTGATAGAGGTTCTGATGGGTAGAGGGAGAAAACACAAACAAATTGTGAAAGAGACATATAAAATTTTAATGGTATATATTCCTATCACTCTCTGAACATTGTTTCCATTTCTGGAACGTATGCTAGGTCTATTTCATCACTGAACAAGGGTTATTAGTAGTGTCCTTTCTAGATTACATAAATATTCAGAGTTTGGGGAAAGCCATTCATAAACCTTTCTTCCACATATATTAATGAGCTCTTTATCTGCTATGTGTGAATAGCAATTGTCTGTTTGTTCCTGATTACCTCCCAGTTTCCTGATTTCCTGAAATTGGTGAGGTTTAAACATACCAGGGAGTTATTTACAGTACTGGTTGATCTCAAGACTAGGGGGTCTAGTTATATTACATTCTTTGTCCATAAGTCCCACCCCTCCTTGTAATTCAAGTACCTCAGCTAACTCTAAAAAAAATATGGCACTAGTCTTTCATCATTTCATCTTAGAGGTACCTGTGAGCACATCCAACATTCCGTTTGGTTTAAGACCTTACCCACTAGGGAGTGGTAATCACTCAATGCATATCTGTCAAATGCTGCCTTATTGCCAGACTGACATCTCTGGATGCACTCATCTTCAAATATG
Source organism: Pseudophryne corroboree (assembly GCF_028390025.1). Classification (NCBI taxonomy): domain Eukaryota; kingdom Metazoa; phylum Chordata; class Amphibia; order Anura; family Myobatrachidae; genus Pseudophryne; species Pseudophryne corroboree. Next base: position 598,163,270 of record NC_086449.1, on the reverse strand, counting down.
GGGTCACAATAACTACAAAATACAGCATTCCTCAGACAATAGCCTATCACGTTACCTCCGAACTCCGTAACTACTAGACCTTTGATTTTCTCTGGCTTTAACAAAGTGATAGGCTGATCCTGGGATCCTATAAAAAATCACTCCTTTCTCCAGAACCAGTTCCAGTCCCACACTCGACTCCTCATGAAAAACCTCACAAAAATAGAGTGTCCTGAAAAAAATGTTTGTCAACGGGAAAAATAAGAAAGAACAAAACAAATCTTGTCCATAGCAAATAAATTACAATGACTGGTCTTTCTGTAATCTTTTAGTACGCTCAGGTAGTGTTCAACAGTTCCACCTCTCAGTCTTCACGGAACAGACTCTCTGGTGATAGTTCTGCAATCTCACTCCCTTTATGAGTTCCTTCTGGACTACCAACTTTCCTGCGATAAGAATCGTGGACCCAAGTCTCTCTCTCGGCTCATTTCACTGTCAACAAAACTTGGTACGGTCCTTCCTACCTGTCTCTTAGGCAACCTGAGCGTAAGAACAATCACACAGTCTCGTGGTTCACAATCAAGACAGTTAATATTTGGCATACCAGGAATCAACAGTTCAAGTTCTTTTGTCAAGTTCTCAAATGCTGGCTCATCTCGATAAGGTACTGTACTGTCACCTCATTGGTGTATTTCTGATCATGGTGCTGATCAATCATGACATGAGGTTGTCTTAAAAAAAAATGTTTTTGAAGAGGGTGACTCATTAAGTGAGGATCTGGGAGTGGTTCAGATGCTACATAATACTAGTGGCAGTGTCTATGACCACAGTAGTTCAGTTTCAAGCTATCACTTTGTTCCTACTGCTAGGGGTACCATAGCTACACTCAAATGTCTGCACAATTGTCTTTGCGGTAAACACATCAGCATCCATGGCAGCAGGAAATGCCTCTACCCAGTTTGAGAAAACATCAGTGCACAACAATACATAATTCAAATTCCTACATGGTGTAATCTGTACTAAGACGATTTGTATTACCTGAAAAAGGTCTGTCTGCAGCGGAGTATGGGATGGCTTTGTTGGTGCTACCTTACCAAATGTTCTTTCTCATGCAAGTATGACAGGTCATTGCATTGCTGCTTGCCCGAGAAGAGAACCCTGGTACACACCAATAAGCTCTTACCAATTTGCACATACCTTCCTTACCCTAAGTGAGTCAGACCATGTGCCGCCTCAGCTAGGCTTGGGAGATACATCCTGGGGGGCCACTGGCTTAACTTGTCCATCTCTACAGAGTCCTGAGGACTCCTAACCATACTTCTTGGCCTTACAGACCTCCTTTTCCTGTAGGGAACACAAATTTGTATCTCAATTTAACTGTTGTGTGTTGCAATGTAGAGTACAATGACTTTAACTCAAAAAAGAAAAAAAAAGAAAAACATCTCTCGAGAAGAAAAAGAAAATATCAGGTCTGTGTTCACCAACGGGTAGGCACTTATGTCTGGTCTCATAGCAAAGGTCTGATTTAGATATTCCATACCATCATGCATATCAATATACAAAATTTCCCTTCACCAGTATTCTCATCCTCCACCCTTTGTGCATGACAAGGCACACATCAGTAATATCAAGGTTGGGAGGAAGAAAGAAGAAGAATCTGTATGGTTGACACACTGAGAAGAAATTCAATCATAAAACATAACCTTTAGTAAATACATTAAAATATAAAGTTGATGCGTCCCAGACAACAGTGAAACATAAGAGTTAAAATCAGACAAATCAACATATATGTGAATCCTAATAGATTGAAAGGTGCAAATAAAGAGTTAAAACACGTGTCCGCGTGTATGTCCTGTGTCTAATGATTATTACGTTATGTCTATTCCAATGTTATCCTAGATGAATCATTCATCTTGTTTTAGATCGATTATATGTCAACTATCACAGGCAGTGTTGATAGTTCACCCTATCCAGGTTGGCAGCTTTAAATGATCACTCCTATAATTTATATACCTCCTACTCAACAGAAGTATCTCCCGGGAACTCACTCCTCTTATATGGACTGTGAGTACAGGTAGGTATAAATATATGAATTTATTCAGAGTTACATTAGTTGTTTGTGTCACAGACTGTTACCACTGAGAATTCCTAATATATATAATCCCAATTAGGAGTAGGTTGAGGGATGGACTTTTATATAACATGGATATCACCTTTATTCTAGCATAAATCACAGTAGGTAATTGGACAATGCATATAATGGGGAATTACTTGGTCCTGTTATATATAGGGGAAAGTTGCTAAGGGGACAAGGCGGTCCCAATGAAGATGATGTGGGGCTTTAAGGGGTATAGCAATCCCAATTTTAACTATCTGCCCACATATATTGCAGATATTCCCTGGTCCTATCATAACAGACTGAAAATACATAGAAGATATTACTTCCCTCTGGGATATGGCAGCCCCACTTATAATTTAGTGCTTGCCTGTATAGACCAGGAATATATTTTGCTTAGATGCACACTTCCCTATATCAGGATAGATTCAGATTTTAGTATCTTTTATTAGTTTCATTAAGAGATGTCAAAAAATTTAAAAAATGTGACAGCCTTAAAATAAGTCCCCATGCATTTCGGTCACTTAAAGTATATTTTGTTTTAATTACCACTGTATAATACCGATATTAATGTAAAGAGATATTAGGTATTCTAGATGTGAATATCCCAGTGATATCTTTTAGAGTGTTGTGCTATATATTTTAACTATAGCTATGTATCTATCAGTAATCTGTACAATAGTATTAGGATTCCCAGCCTTTCCTCCTACATATACTCTCCTAGTGGTTACTGTAACAGTATTCAATTTATTTGGCTGCTATCTGATTTTATATGTTGCCAGTTCACTCACTGCAGCATTGATACATATGTGTAATTTCCTATTTCAGCCATCTGGTTTCCTGATCGTGTTTCAATGTAACCAAACTTTGTGGAGACCTTCCTAATGCATTCAGTAACTGTAATAGTTAACACAAGATTAAGGGTCTGTGGCTAAGGTTCTGATTGTCACTTATTCCACTGGTTCAAATATAATAAATCAGAGTAAAATAAATAAATAAATCAACCTGAGGGGATGCGTATGCACGGGGGAGTCGGTGCACGAGCAGCGGGCACGTGCATTGGCGTTAGTACAAGGCAATAGTGAATCATGATATTTTTCGACTTTGACAATAGGACCAGGGAATATCTGCAATATATGTGGGCAGATAGTCAAAATTGGGATTGCTCTACCCCTTAAAGCAACACATCATCTTCATTGGGACCGCCTTGTCCCCTTAGCAACTTTCCCCTATATATAACAGGACCAAGTAATTCCCCATTATATGCATTGTCCAATTACCTACTGTGATTTATGCTAGAATAAAGGTGATATCCGTGTTATATAAAAGTTCATCCCTCAACCTACTCCTAATTGGGATTATATATATTAGGAATTCTCAGTGGTAACAGTCGGTGACACGAACAACTAATGTAACTCTGAATAAATTCATATATTTATACCTACCTGTACTCACAGTCCATATAAGAGGAGTGAGTTCCCGGGAGATACTTCTGTTGAGTAGGAGGTATATAAATTATAGGAGTGATCATTTAAAGCTGCCAACCTGGATAGGGTGAACTATCAACACTGCCTGTGTCAGTTGACATATAATCGATCTAAAACAAGATGAATGATTCATCTAGGATAACATTGGAATAGACATAATTTAATAATCATAAGACACATGACATACACGCGGACATGTGTTTTAACTCTTTATTTGCACCTTTCAATCTATTAGGATTCACATATATGTTGATTTGTCTGATTTTAACTCTTATGTTTCACTGTTGTCTGGGTCGCATCAACTTTATATTTTAATATATTTAATAAAGGTTATGTTTTATGATTGAATTTCTTCTTAGTGCGTCAACCATACAGATTCTTCTTCTTTCTTCTTCCCAACCTTTATATACGCATACTGTAGTTGACAGCACCCCCATATACCTAACAAGCATTGTCTGAAATACGGGAAAAAGGGGTTTATTTAAGTGGTTGTGGGGTGACGGTTCCCCTACACCCACGATATAAGAATAAATGAGTGTGCAGATATTCAGCTTCACACTGCAGTAATATACTGGTGCCATTGTGCTGATGAGACATACCAGGTTCGGGCAGAACTTTGAAGAACCAATACGGCATGTGGTGTATGATCTGTCAAATCATGTACCAGTACTACGTCCAAGGTATTTAACCCTTGTACTACACAACTGTAGTTTATCCCTTGATACCTGGTGACCTGTTTGGAAGAGATTAAACAGAAACTGCTTCGTATCTGCCAGGGATGACTCAAATGAATCAGTGCACAACAACAAGTCATCAACATATTGTATCAGCACCAACCCACTCTCAGGCTGAAAGGATTGTAAACAGTCATGCAGGGCTTGGGAGACAATGTCACTCGTAATCTTGAGAGAGACAGGTCCATGTATTGTACCACCCTGTGTGAACGCAAAGGATGAAGCGAAAAACTGTGAAGAAAAACAGAATATAGGTTGGTGACAGATAAGTTTGTAGAGGTAGAGGGGATTTTATTAAAATGACAACTGGATTGGTCACTACGGGAAATTGATTAACTACTTGATCTATACTCCTTAAAGCTTTTGCATGCTGTGTCACTACTGGGACTACCTCAGCCATCAATCCAGTGTCCTGTCCATCCTAAGTTCAAAGGGAACCCAGTATCTGGGAGATAATTTCCTCTACCTGTGATGGACATGAATCTATAATAGTGGAATGCATACCTTGCACTTCCTGACAATTAAGTTAAGTTTAGTCAGGGGCCACTGCTGCTAGAAAAAAAAAAAAAAGGTTTAGCATTATAGAGGCCCAATTGTAAGTTCAGTAGATTTTGTCAAAGGGTAATGTTGCACTTCTTTCATTCCTCCCATTTGCCGAATTAATGTTTACCAGTGGTCTTATTCAGACGGAGAATTTTCTAGTACTGCAAAAGAAAAAAAAAACAACAAGCTTCTAGGTCATGCAAAGTATTTATTCAATCCTCATCCCGTAGTAAGGGTCTGCACATGGGTGGTCATTCCGAGTCGTTCGCACGGTAATTTTCATCGCATCACAGCGATTTTCCGCTTAGTGTGCATGCGCAATGTCCGCACTGCGACTGCGCCAAGTAATTTTGCTATGAAGGTAGTATTTTTACTCACGGCTTTTTCATCGCTCATGCAATCGTAGTGTGATTGACAGGAAATGGGTGTTACTGGGCGGAAACAGGCCGTTTTATGGGCGTGTGGGAAAAAACGCTACAGTTTCTGGAAAAAACGCAGGAGTGGCCGGAGAAATGGGGGAGTGTCTGGGCGAACGCTGGGTGTGTTTGTGACGTCAAACCAGGAACGACAAGCACTGAACTGATCGCAGATGCCGAGTAAGTCTGAAGCTACTCTGAAACTGCTAAGAAGTTTGTAATCGCAATATTGCGAATACATCGTTCGCAATTTTAAGATGCTAAGATTCACTCCCAGTAGGCGGCGGCTTAGCGTGAGCAACTCTGCTAAAATCGCCTTGCGAGCGAACAACTCGGAATGACCTCCATGGTCCAACAAACATTTCTGAGCTCATCTAGACTAGGGGCATTACTAGAAATGAATACTTCTTATGTGGTAACTAAAAGAAATACCTGTGGGTTACCCTATCTCTGTCCTCTTTCCTACTGGCAAATACTAATGTGACAGTGTTATTCTCCATTTAAGACGTTACTTACTTGATTTTTTTATTTTATTTTTGGGTTTTACTATATATGTACTTGAATGACTCCATAGTTACCAGTTCCACTTCTCCTGCAGGCTACTGCTCATCTTTTACATGTTGAATACTCCTCTGAGTGCATGAGAAATGGCTGAAACCAGTCAGGTCGCCTTCTCCTCCTAAATAAAACTTTGACATTCATTAGTACATATATAGGTTACATTTATATTTTTTTATTTTTATTGTTTTCTATAGTTTGTATGCTGGCTGTAACTGCTTCTTCATCTACGTATGGCGGTGTACTTGCTTTCTCTTTTATACTTATTTATTGTTGCTACAAGTTCAAACAGTTATTATATTTCTGTTCTTGTCTTATATGACTTTGGTTAGACATACTGCCTGCAATACCTCAGGATAAAACTCAACAACCCTAGGAAATTATGCCCTATCATCAGCAGTTATACATATCCATTTGTCACAAAAAGCCTTCATGTGTGGACCATACTTCCCACACATTATCTCCTCCGCACGTTTTCACACCCTACGTGCCTCAATAAACCAAGCGGGCCCTCTTGGCCTCCGCTATCCAGCCTGAACCCTGGCTGCTGAATGTTTCTCGCTTGTTCACTTGGTTCCCATCGTGGACTTTTGACACGAGCCCCAAATGAACAATACGAGCAAACGGTGAAAGTCCTCAGAGTTCTCTCACCAACTCCTTCTCCACTGAACTACCACGACTCACTCCAATAGTGACCACCACTTACCCAGTGAGGATCCTATCAGAATCTGGTCTCTATCCACTGGAAGTTTTGTAAGATGAGAAACAACTTATCGATCACCCTTTCCAGTGAATGTCTTACCTAGGAAGATTTTCCTGAGAGACAGTCAACGAAAATTTCCTTTTACTATACACAAATCACATTTTTGTGTGCTTTACACAGCACGTATGATGATGCAATTTGTGCAAAAGAACGCAAATGGTATCACGTTGCACCATGTATCGCACATTCAAACGTGTGGTCCAATCGCACAGCATGTAGATACTTGTTATCTATGTGCCCTACAATCACTGACGTCGAATTCACAAGCTGCGCTCCACAGCCGGAGCGGAACACTAAAACCTTAAATCAATACTTCACAATTTATACTCTATCGCACTCCTTTGCACGTTTTATAAACACACACTACGTGCCTCAATACCTGATTAATATGCAAGGTTGCGACACTACACGCCGCTGAGCCTCTGCCAACTAAGCACCTCCACGGGATTCCCGGCTTCCAGGGTTCAATACATCCACACCTACTTTCAGCTACGGTAATACACAATATTTTTATGTACAGAAAAATATCACTCCCTTTGACTTATAGCTTGTTCCAGAGGTAGTACAGTTTAAGCAAAATATTATATTAATCTGCTTTTGAAATCGGATAGTTACTTGCTATGGTATAACTACACATGCTTTATCCCACCGTTTAAATTTATTTCTATTGTGTGGTTAAACTTGCGCTTGCTACTTCATGCAAGTTTGCATAAATCACGCAACCATGTGCGTCCATGCACCACGTGTGCGTTCCTGTACACTTACTTGACGTACCGTTCCACGTGTACACCTTGCATTCGCAACTTAAATACACCAGACTATTATCACGATAAATGTGAGCAACAAAATACTACTGCTCACTACACAACACAACACACTTGTTCCTTACACTCGCTGGAAGTTGCCCCAAAGGTAATCCTCTGTTGAGTGTTTACCTATACCAGAGGTTCTCAAACTCGGTCCTCGGGGGCACACACAGTGCATGTTTTGCAGGTCTCCTCACAGAATCGCAAGTGAAATAATTAGCTCCACCTGTGGACCTTTTAAAATGTGTCAGTGAATAATTAATATACCTGTGCACCTGCTGGGTTACCTGCAAAACATGCACTGTGTGTGCCCCCGAGGACCGAGTTTGAGAACCTCTGACCTAAACATTTAGGCCGGAACTGTATTTCGTGTTATGTATAATTACTCCCTTAACTAAACATATCAAATATATATAACAAATAAATGTATCCAATTCTTTGTAGATCTATAATGACTATTGACTATAATTTAAATGCTATGATTCAGATTGAATAGCTATCCTGCAGAACATACACTGATATAAATATACACAGAATTATAATATTATAATATATATAATATATGTATACACACACACACACACACACACACACACACACACACACACACACACACACACCATTTACTGCACTCTTATGAGACCCTTCACCCCTTCATATGTATTCGTAAACACACTGAATTAATGTAGTTTCTCTCAGAGCCTCTATAATTTTCATATCAAAGATATTTGCCTTACTCTACTAAAGTGGTTAAACAAGTTAATTAACATTTCTGTGGCTATCCTACCCTAGCAAACAGAGAGTTACCAAATCCTGGAAAGAGGAAAAACATTTTTTTTTCAGATCTGTGTGTAATTTCTTAAATCAAGTATTCATTTCACTATTAACTCTCACTACGCTCAATTGAAACTATGTGTAATTTACTATGGCATGGGTCAAATAAATTCATTGGCAGCTTATAAATGGTGTTGGATTTGTACATATATGTTGTTTCTCTGTGACAAAGGGAACTGATTGTTTTAACCAGACTGAAAGTCAGCTATTTAGCTAAGTTGGATAAAGCGACCTTCCTAAAATGGCCACTGCTTCTCCCCCCTATTCACATCCATGTACTTGAACAAGATGGTAGACAGGCCATGTGGCTAGTCCAAAATGGAGGACACAATGTGGCTTTCTCTTTGTCACAAAGAATTCACAATCTATACATGCACCAAAAGTTACTTTAGGCCTGGGTTTAAAAGTATGCGAATTGGCCTCAGCATGCTAACACAGGTATATTATACCTATGCACCAACTTTTAAATGCTCTTTTAAATTTACTTAGCAGATAGACAATCTATTCTGAATCAAACACAATATGACATATTTGAACTTTGTTTTGCAACAATAAAAATATGCTGTAGCATTTTCAAATATTCTGCATGTCACACTCCCACAAGAAAGAAATATATTGTCCCTTGAATTTCATATCAGCGCCTCACTGATAACACAAAAACACAAACAGCAAGTGATTCAGCAGCATGTCGTGATGCGTCCATCGTTAGCTGGTAGACCACAGCGGCGCTTGTACAGTGCATCATTAAGAACGTGATATCGTGGATGCTGCCCCATCTGTAAGAGTCAGATTTTATTTCTAACAATTATATAAAATGCCAGCGCTAATATAAGTTGTGAATGCAAGGCGCATATTATTATTAAATACGATAAAAGTGCGCTGTATGTTGCAAACACTACATCCCTTAAGAGAAAACAAGTACACGCACACATTTCTGAGTTCCAAAGCTCATTGATGTATATATTTGATATTAAAATTATATGTATACATTATATCACATGTACAGTGTATGTATATATATATATATATATATATATATAGTTTCAATTTACACAGGAAGCAGTTATCACAAACTAATTCATTACAGCCAGCAATACATCACCATATTTGCTCAATACACCCTCTGCTCCATATCTCTCTCTCTCAGCAAAAACAAAAAGGAACTGGGCAGACAGCATCTCCAACAGCACCCAGGAAAAACAGGAAGCTCTTGTGTCTGGGATAGCTATACACTGTGTATGTTGGGGAAGTATAGGTCTTCTGTTATTAGTCCATGGGAGGGAACTTTCTCATTCATGATGAGTCATTGGTCAGTTCATATGCAAGCCTTGAAGATATCAAAAGGGCTGGCCTCTCGTTTCCTGGCCACACATGCTGTCTTTTGTTCTCAGTTGAATTGTGGCTTCATATTCATACATTTAATCATAACTAATTGTTGCAATGAGCTACAACTTAAACACATGCATCAAATTAATCTACTCATTAATCTGATTACTTTGACACCAAGCATGACATGTCCATCTTGCTCTGCTCCAACAATACACATACATGACATTATACTCTATTATATAATTTAAAACCTTATGTCTAGTGCTTGATATGTTTAATTTATGTACTATGTCTAGTGCTTGATATGTTTCATTTATGTGCTGTATGAAATATGTGTTGAATATATCTTTGTGGCATGTCTGTGTAAATGCATATGTTACCATATATTGCTGTGCACGCTGTGCGTATTCGCAAGCATAGTGACTCATCTGTTTGGAGTTTGGATGTTCTCTCTATGTAATATTTTTGACTTCGACACTGTTTGCAAGCTTCAAATCAGCCGTGTACCTGCTTAAAGTTATTTCACCTTTCTGCTATTCTTCTACTGCCGGTACCTCATTGACTGTGTATGCAAGCTCCGCCCAGCCGTGTACCTGCTTAGAGTTATTTCATCTGTCTGCTAAATCTGTTACTGCTGGGGCATTATTGACTGTGTATGCAAGCACTGCCCAGCCATATACCTGCTTGTTGTAATTCACCCATCAGAGACTCTACATTTGTTGGTTCATATCAACTGAGTGTACAAGCCTTCCAGCCAGCCGTAAGCCTGTCTGGACATCATTCATTCACCCTTTTACTGCTGGATGATACTGCCCCTGGCTACAGGTGACAACTAGCTGACACTCATGGTGAACTCTCAAGGGTCTCTACAGCTGGCAAGGAACAACTGCAAAAGCATAAGGCAATCAGCCAGTGTATAGACTCCCAAGGCCTCATCTACGGACTCCCCTTTTCTGCTACCAGCTAGTAAAAGGTGTTTGTGGGTGGGGACTGCTCACCCACTCTTTACACCTGCTTGAAGTGAATCTTATTTTAGTAGTTATCTCCCAATAGACTGCTTGCAAGTGTTTTATCATAACTGACATTTGTTCATATGCTAAGGAACTGGTAAACTTTATCACATTTGTGTTAGTGTAGATTATATATGTACAATAAAATTGAGTTGTACTGTTAATCAGTAGTTCCGTGTCTGCGTAACAAGGGGAAACAAAAGCACTTGCCTCTCTGTCATGGTGTGTGAAGGTAGGGTGCAGTATATAGAGCCCCGGCGGCTACAGGCATTCCAGCACACCATGCATCTGGGCATTATACATCTGGTCATTAGCTCCAGCTGTCATTTTAGGCAGAGGGTTGAGGGCTTCAGGCATAATCACAAATCTTACAGCCCCAGAGATACTTAGTATAGATGCCAATGCTATGTTGCAGAACATTTAATGGGTTCTTCCCAAAAGTCTCCAACTGCAATAGATATGCAGGATGCATTAAAGAGTGTTAATAATGTATTCACTGCCAACTTACAGCAACCCCTAGAGTACTTGAAACAGATCTCCTGGCATGCAAAGTACACTCCCGGGAGCAGGTTCCAGTTCCACAGGTTGCAGTGAGAGGGAAGAGGAGGTTGTGCAGGTCAGTTAGACATGTCACTGGCATGCAGTATCTTACTCTAGGGGTTATTCAGATCCCAAAGGATCTGCGACAGGATGCCTAAAGTATTGGTTTTCAGTACTTTGCACATGCTCAGGACCTGCTTTGCGCATGCACAAATGGGGCCTGTGACATAACATGCATTAGATTGTCAGTGATTTACATAATGCAGAGGTTCTCAAACACGGTCCTCAAGCAGGGCCGGCGCTACCATTAGGCAGCTTTAGGCAGCTGCCTAGAGCGCCGGCCGCTGGAGTGCGGCCACTACTGTCCCCCTACAACACACAGGACCTTTTTTTTTTTTAAATATATATTTTTGCGCATTACGGAGGGCAGGGGGGATTGGAGAGGCAGAAGCCGCCCGCCCCCTCACCAGCAGCAGCCGCCGCCCGCCCCCTCACCAACAGCAGCACCAACCACGCGTTTATGTAGCTGGGGGCAGTAACGGGAGCAGTGCCTCCCCACCAGTACGAACAGTGCTGCTAACCCGGCGGTTGTCAGTGGTGTAACTACCATAGGTGCAGGGGATGCAGCTGCTATGTGGCCCCGGCTAACTCCATGGCCCGCGCAGCTCCCCTGCACCCAGTCACACTCACACCGAGAACAGGAGACAGGCTGAGGCTGCTCAGGGCTCAGGCACACTGTCCGCGGCAGTACTAGAAGAGAAGGGGAGAGCCGTAGGGAGGGGGCGTGACCATATGCAAAGCATTGCCCATTCACTGGCAAGATGCTGTACCTGAAGCTCCTCTGCAGTAGCCGCCGAAGCCCCGCCCACCCGCGGCTCCTGGTGCCCCGCCCCCATTTTGGCTGTCACCTTCCAGTAACTGTTGGGAACTCTGGGCACTGAAATTATGAGAAAAGGGCAGCTGCAGGGGCTGAGCTGCCTACAGGAGTACCAGAAATACCAGGATGAAAAATGCATGGACACAGGGCAGCTATCAACGTCTGTGAGGTGAACTCTGCATGTATCCTACAGGTCAGTGCAACGCCTGGAGCTGCCTCACACACACACGCTGCCTCATAGCCTCACACTCACACACTGCCTCATAGCCTCACACTCACACGCTGCCCCATAGCCTGACACACACACGGTGCCCCATAGCCTGACACACACACGCTGCCTCATAGCCTCACACTCACACGCTGCCCCATAGCCTGACACACACACGCTACCTCATAGCCTGACACTCACACGCTGCCCCATAGCCTGACACTCAAACGCTTCCCCATAGCCTGACACACACACGCTGCCCCATAGCCTGACACACACACGCTGCCCCATAGCCTGACACACACACACTGCCCCATAGCCTGACACTCACACGCTTCCCCATAGCCTAACACACACACGCTGCCCCATAGCCTGACACACACACGCTGCCCCATAGCCTGACACACACACGCTTCCCCATAGCCTGACACACACGCTGCCCCATAGCCTGACACACACACGCTGCCCCATAGCCTGACACTCAAACGCTGCCCCATAGCCTGACACTCAAACGCTGCCCCATAGCATGACACACACACGCTGCCCCATAGCCTGACACTCACACAGTGCCCCATAGCCTGACACACACACACACACTGCCCCATAGCCTGACATACATACGCTGCTCCATAGCCTGACACTCACACGCTGCCCCATAGCCTGACACACACACACACTGCCCCATAGCCTGTGACACTCCAACACGCTGCCCCATATGCTGACACACACGCTGCCCCATAGCCTCACACTCACACGCTGCCCCATAGCCTGACACACACACACGCTGCCCCATAGCCTCACACGCTGACCCATAGCCTCACACTCACACATGCTGCCCCATAGCCTCACACTCACACACTGCGCCATAGCCTCACACTCACACGCTGCCCCATAGCCTGACACACACACACGCTGCCCCATAGCCTCACACACACACGCTGCCCCATAGCCTCACACTCACACACTGCCCCATAGCCTGACACACGCTGCCCCATAGCCTGACACACGCTGCCCCATAGCCTCACACTCACACATGCTGCCCCATAGCCTGACACACACACACGCTGCCCCATAGCCTCACACACACATGCTGCCCCATAGCCTCACACTCACACACTGCCCCATAGCCTCACACTCACACACTGCCCCATAGCCTGACACACGCTGCCCCATAGCCTGACACACACACGCTGCCCCATAGCCTGACACACGCTGCCCCATAGCCTGACACACACACACACGCTGCCCCATAGCCTCACACACTCACATGCTGCCCCATAGCCTGACACGCACACACTGCCCCATAGCCTGACACACGCTACCCCATAGCCTGACACACACACACGCTGCCCCATAGCCTGACTCACACACGCAGCCCCATAGCCTGACACACACACGCTGCCCTATAGCCCCACACTCACACGCTGCCCCATAGCCTGACACTCAAACGCTTCCCCATAGCCTGACACACACACGCTGCCCCATAGCCTGACACACACACGCTGCCCCATAGCCTGACACACACACACTGCCCCATAGCCTGACACTCACACGCTTCCCCATAGCCTGACACACACACGCTGCCCCATAGCCTGACACACACACGCTGCCCCATAGCCTGACACACACACGCTTCCCCATAGCCTGACACACACGCTGCCCCATAGCCTGACACACACACGCTGCCCCATAGCCTGACACTCAAACGCTGCCCCATAGCATGACACACACACGCTGCCCCATAGCCTGACACTCACACAGTGCCCCATAGCCTGACACACACACACACTGCCCCATAGCCTGACATACATACGCTGCTCCATAGCCTGACACTCACACGCTGCCCCATAGCCTGACACACACACACACACACACACACACTGCCCCATAGCCTGTGACACTCCAACACGCTGCCCCATATGCTGACACACACGCTGCCCCATAGCCTCACACTCACACGCTGCCCCATAGCCTGACACACACACACGCTGCCCCATAGCCTGACACACACACACGCTGCCCCATAGCCTCACACTCACACGCTGACCCATAGCCTCACACTCACACATGCTGTCCCATAGCCTCACACTCACACACTGCCCCATAGCCTCACACTCACACGCTGCCCCATAGCCTGACACACACACACGCTGCCCCATAGCCTCACACACACACGCTGCCCCATAGCCTCACACTCACACGCTGCCCCATAGCCTGACACACGCTGCCCCATAGCCTGACACACGCTGCCCCATAGCCTCACACTCACACATGCTGCCCCATAGCCTGACACACACACACGCTGCCCCATAGCCTCACACACACATGCTGCCCCATAGCCTCACACTCACACACTGCCCCATAGCCTCACACTCACACACTGCCCCATAGCCTGACACATGCTGCCACATAGCCTGACACACACACGCGCTGCCCCATAGCCTGACACACACACACATGCTGCCCCATAGCCTGACACACGCTGCCCTATAGCCTGACACACACACACGCTGCCCCATAGCCTCACACACTCACACGCTGCCCCATAGCCTGACACGCACACACTGCCCCATAGCCTGACACACGCTACCCCATAGCCTGACACACACACGCTGCCCCATAGCCTGACACACACACGCAGCCCCATAGCCTGACACACACACGCTGCCCTATAGCCCCACACTCACACATGCTGGCCCATAGCCTCACACACACACGCTGCCCCATAGCCACACACTCACACGCTGCCCCATAGCCTCACACACACACACGCTGCCACATAGCCTCACACTCACACGCTGCCCCATAGCCTCACACACACACACGCTGCCCCATAGCCTGACACTCACACATGCTGCCCCATAGCCTCACACACACACGCTGCCCCATAGCCTCGCACTCGCTGCCCCATAGCCTGACACACACACGCTGCCCCATAGCCTGACACACACACGCTGCCCCATAGCCTGACACACACACGCTGCCCCATAGCCTAACACACGCTGCCCCATAGCCTGACACACACTGCCCCATAGCCTGACACACGCTGCCCCATAGCCTGACACACGCTGCCCCATAGCCTGACACACACACACGCTGCCCCATAGCCTGACACACGCTGCCCCATAGCCTCATGTGATAGGTGTGGTCAGATTGTCAGTAGGTGTACAGTATTTAAACCAACAGGACATGGGTCAAAATAACTGAGATACTAATTGTGGGGGTGATTCAGAGCTGATCGTAGATGTGATAAATTTAGCACATCTACGGTCAGATTCTCAGACATGCGCATGCGCAATGTCCGCAGTGCGACTGCGCCAAGTAAATTTGCTATGCAGTTAGGTATTTTACTCACGGCATTACAAGGTTTTTTCTTCGTTCTGGTGATCGTAATGTGATTGACAGGAAGTGGGTGTTTCTGGGCGGAAACAGGCCGTTTTATGGGTGTGTGTGAAAAAACGCTACCGTTTCTGGGAAAAACGCGGGAGTGGCTGGAGAAACGGGGTAGTGTCTGGGCGAACGCTGGGTGTGTTTGTGACGTCAAACCAGGAACGACAAGCACTGAACTGATCGCAGATGCCGAGTAAGTCTCGAGTTACTCAGAAACTGCACAGAGATGTCTTTTCGCAATATTGCGAATCTTTCGTTCGCAATTTTGATAAGCTAAGATTCACTCCCAGTAGGCGGCGGCTTAGCGTGTGCAATGCTGCTAAAAGCAGCTTGCGAGCGAACAACTCGGAATGACCCCCATAGAGCCTGACTCAGAGGCACATGCAATACGCCGCCTCTGCATTTTCACCTTACTGACTGGGGAAGTGGATAATTGATGGTGCTGGGGGGGCAGTAGGCAGACGTTTTGCCTAGGGTACCAAGTAACCTTGCACCGGCCCTGTCCTCAAGGCACCCGAATGGTCCAGGTTTTAAGTTTATCCATGTTTGGTCACCGGTGACTTATTTAGTACCGCAGTCACTTTGATTTAACCATCTGAACTGTGCCATGGATATACCTAAAATCTGCACCATTGGGGATCCTTGAGGACCGTGTTTGAGAACCTCTGACATAAGGCATAGTGTAGGTAAGACCCTTATTAGTGGGCTATCTTCCTTGTGATAAAGCCTCTGTCTGTCAAAACGTAAAGGAGATAGCAGGTGTATCCGTAACCTGCGCAGTGTGTTTTATACCAGCACCAAGGTCCAGTATGCTATGATATTTTAATTATTTTAATTACATGATTCCAATAGTGTCCTAAGGCTATAATGAGTGTCTTCTCTGTCAAGCACACTGGCCATTGCATTGTTAAGTTTACTAAATGAAACAGTTAACCATGGGACATATATTATAGGTTGCCATCTACATTATGTTATATTTTGTGATATGTATGGATAAAATTGAACACATATTACACAGTACTGCACACTAAGGGTCCATAATTGAGCAACGTCATGAAGTGTTTCCTTTGCCGGGCGGACAGCAGCCGCCTGTACACACTGAGTGATATGACCGCTCATATCGCTCAGTGATGTCATGCAGCCACCGGTCGTGCATGCAGCTCCGGGATGACAATCCAGATCGAGCTTGCATGTACTGCCGACAGCGGCGATTGTTGCTGACTCGCGGGGCCACACATCATTCATCGCTAGCGGCATACACACTGGCTACCAAAATGAATGACATTGCTCAGGAAGGGGGGAAATGAGCGACGTTGCTCATTTTATCGACCAGTGTGTATTAAGAAACATTGATTGTCTTTACATATGTCTAACTATTGTTACAGCAATTACAACTAATTACGTTACTGTAATTATTTGGATTCAGTATTTTTCTCTGAGATGCTGTGCTTAATGGAACATATGAAACAACCTGAATTATATCTTGACCGTTTTGCATACTGTACTTTGTAACCAAATTGCCAACATTCATAAACACTTGTACTGGTACAGTTGTAACTCTTTTCTATTGTTTCAGTCAGAGACCCTGTTAACCTAGGAATTCTCTTATTGGCTACTCTAAACTGCATTATTCAACAGCCAAAATCAGAAATTAAGAGTTTCCACAGTCTCTGGCACTTTATTTCCAAGGGCTGGTACGAGTAAGAACCTCTCATACGTCCTTCAATGCCTAGGAAAATGAGGGACAGTAGAACTCAGAAAATGCTTTTAGACCCCTGCCTACCTTACAACTGCATCATTCTTTGGACACTTTCCTGGATTAAGGATTTTATAATTATGGCATTAAGTGTTACGTTTTAATCCAAATATACCCCAGTATCATGAATAAGACTGCCCCACTACTATAAAAGTCTTACCTACACTTTGCCTTAGGTTTTTTTGTTTCTACACTCTGCATTACTCTGAGGGAGCACCACCACTACACAACATTGGAACCTCTGCTTTGGTCAAAGAATATGTGGTATTACAGCTATTGCTATTAGACACATAACTCAAATGACTCAAGACCTGTGAGGTAAGGAAGTCTCTTTTGTTTTTGTCAGTAATTGACAGTCTGATGCCATCTGGGGTGGCAAGGGGGCAACAATGGCCCTCATTTCTCCAAATGGAAGTGTGTCACCACTGTTTAAGCGACAGAAGAGGCCAGGAATCTCTGTGGTTGCAGGTAGATTTCCTGGCCTCTGCAATTGGCAGCTTGTGTGGCACCACGGGTGCTGCAAGCCACCCAATGGTGAGTGAGAGATCCAATGCTGCATCCTAGGATGCAGATCAGATCACTGTTGCAGCAGGAGGCATCTGCTTGTAATAGATGCCTCCTGCTGTATCACCATACAATTCTTCCAAGGAAGCAGCAGTGATAACAACTACAATCACATCTGAGTCAGGCCCTCTATGCAGGACCCTGAGTCTAATGTTGTTTACATTACTGTGACACAGGTACTATTGGATCCAATGAGGGTCAAGCAGTGGGACACAGTGCTACTGTTGGGGCCCCTTCAGTTCACTTAGCATATGGATATCTGCAATGAGATGCTCTAGACATGAAATTAGTTGGGAGTTTTTCTTTGTATTGCACAATGGCGGCCACAGTAGGTGCCTTTAGGCATCTTGCTGGATATGGTTTCCAGCACAGATATTATTCTGTTCTTGTGGTCCCATTCAACATGTTTTCAGATTTGGGTTTTCCAGAACAGTAAACACATTATATCCTGCAGGCAAATAGCACTATGTGAGCACATTTGCACTACAATAAAAGTGGTTACTAAAATATTCCATTATTATATACATGTCGAACCTAGCTAAGTGGGATCTCAAGGGACAACATGTTTATTCTCACATAAAGTGGTATCTCACTTATCCAGGTTGAAAAGGTGTTTGTCTTACTTATAGAGGTTCTCACTTATGCAGATTCAAAGAGTACTTGTTTCACTTATATTGGTGCCTAAATGCTAATTAAAAATATGTACATTATGTACATGCTTGGTTTCCAGGTTCCTTCTGACATCACTGATCGGAAGTAGAGACTTGTCAAACCTGTACTTATTCCAGTTATAGCGGTTGTCTCATTTATAGAGGTTAACAAACTGTACTAATCTCACTTAAAGAGGTCCAAGCAATCGTCTCAGTTATAGAGATGATTATTCCTAATAATCATCTGAGTTAAAGAGGTTTGACAACCTCACTAACAGAGGTTTTTTGGTGCAAAAATGCCAGGACTTCACAATTAGTCCCAGTAATAAAGGTTTCCCACTTATCCAGGTTTGACTGTATTAAAAAACTAGGGATGAGCGGGTTTGGTTCTCAGAGAACCGAACCCTATGGAACTTCACTATTTGAATCCGGTTCCGAGCCAGCCTTTGGTTTTCCTGTCTGACTCGGAAACCAGATTGAGGCAAAACGTCATCATCCTGCTGTCAGATTCTTGTGGGGTTTGGATTCCATATTAGGAGCCTTCCATCCCCGCCATTTTTACTGCAGCATTGGAGAGTGTAGAGAGAGGACGTGTCTCCATCCTCAGTGTCCTCTGTGGTAGTGCCTTGTGCTGTATTTGTCCAGTCACAGTGTTTGTGTCCTCTTGCTGCCAAATGTCCATTGCTGCTGTGTTGTGCTGCATCAGTTCAGTGGTGGTGTATTGTGCTGCATCAGTCCAGTAGTAGTGTCCTCTGCATCGGGTGGTCAACAGTTTGCCAGCTGTCGGGATCCCCACACCGGAATCCTTACAGCCGGCATACCGACACCTTTTCTCCCTCTTCGGGGTCCACAACCCCCCTGGAGGGAGAATAGATAGTGTGGTGCACATAGCGTGCCACCGTGCCCGCAGCATGGCGAGCGCAGCGAACCCACCAGGGGCTCATTTGTGCACATCCAGCTGTCGTACTCGGTATACCGGATGTTGGAATTCCGGTGCCGGTATGCTGGCCCCCGGGAGCCCAGCTGATTGCATACCCTACTACACCCCTTTGCATCAGCCAACATTCCAGTGACCAGGCAGTCTCAGTGTTTGTGTCCTCTTGCTGCCATATGTCCATTCTGCTGCGTTGTGCTGCATCAGTTCAGTGTTGCTGTGTTGTGCTGCATCAGACCAGTGGTAGTGTCCTGGCCATCAGTCATTCTAGTGAACAGGCAGTCACAGTGGTACACGCTGCTGCTGTATGTCCACTGCTGCCGTATTATAATAATAATAACAGCAACAAGTCCCTTACAGTGTTGCTGTGTTGTGCTGCATCAGACCAGTGGTAGTGTCCTGTCCATCAGCCATCAGTCATTCCTGTGCCACATATTGGCCCTCATTCCGAGTTGTTCACTCGCAAGCTGCTTTTAGCAGCTTTTGACACGCTAAGTCGCCGCCTACTGGGAGTGAATCTTAGCTTCTTAAAATTGCGACCGACGGATTCGTAATGTTGCGATTAGACCTCTCTTAGCAGTTTCTGAGTAGCTCCAGACTTACTCGGCATCTGCGATCAGTTCAGTGCTTGTCGTTCCTGGTTTGACGTCACAAACATACCCAGCGTTCACCCATACACTCCCCCGTTTCTCCAGCCACTCCCGCATTTTTCCCAGAAACGGTAGCGTTTTTTCACACACACCCATAAAACGGCCATTTTCTGCCCAGAAACACCCACTTCCTGTCAATCACATTACGATCGCCAGAACGATGAAAAATCTGTGAGTAAAATACCTAACTGCATAGCAAATTTACTTGGCGCAGTCGCAGTGCGAACATTGTGCATGCGCAATAAGCGGAAAATCGCTGCGATGCGATAAAAAATACCGAGCGAACAACTCGGAATGACCACCATTGTGTTATATAACTACAAAAAAAAATGGAGAATAAAAATTTGGAGGATAAAATAGGGAAAGATCAAGAACCACTTCCTCCTAGTGCTGAAGCTGCTGCCAATAGCCATGACATAGACGATGAAATGCCATCAACGTCGTTTGTCAAGGCCAATGCCCAATGTGATAGTAGAGGTCATATAAAATCCAAAAAGCCAAAGTTCAGTAAAAAGACCCAAAGAAAGAAAATTAAATGGTCTGAAGAAAAAAGTAAACTTGCCAATATGCCATTTACAGCACGGAGTGGTAAGGAATGGCTGAGGCCCTAGCCTATGTTCGTGACTAGTGGTTCAGCTTTACATGGCGATGGAAGCCCTCATCCCCACACAATCCCCTGCCTCTAAACTCCTTAACCTCACCTCTTCACTTGGTCTCTCCCAGTGGACCTCCTCACCCTCCCATGTGAATGGGAGCTCACTGGATCTGGTCTTCACTCACCGCTGTGATATTTCTGATTTTTCCAACTCCCCATTTCCCCTCTGTGACCACCACCTCCTCTCCTTAACCTATCTCTCTCGACTTCCCCATCTCTAGCTCCTAAGGCTACCATTACTAAGCGTAACATTGAAGCTATTGACACCACATTCCTTTCCTCCAATTGACTCACTTCTCTCTCCTATTCTCTCTCTCATGCCCTGAACAAGCCACTTCCACATACAATGCATCCCTTACTTCTGCTCTTGACTCTGTTGCTCCACCAACCACTATTCACCCTCGCAAATTAACACCTCAACCCTGGCACACCACTTGCACCCGATATCTACAAAAATGCTCACGTACTGCTGAGCGTCACTGGAGGAAATCATGCTCTAAGGCAGACTTCCTCCATTTCAAACTTATGCTCTCATACTTCAGTGCTGCCCTTTCTCTTGCTAAACAGTCATACTTTAAGAACCTCATCTCCTCCCAGTCATCCAACCCCCGGCGCCTTTTTGCCACTCTCAACTCACTCCTCTGCCCACCTCAACCTCATCTCCCTTCCTCACTCTCTGCTCTTGACTTTGCCACTTACTTCACATCCAAAATTGACTCCATATGTCAGGACATCACATCACACCAGACCATCAGTAACCAGCCTTTTTCCCATCGCTTACCAACCCTCCCCATCCCTTGCACCTACTCTGACATCTCTCTCCCTTGCATCTGGAGAGGAAGTCATGGCCCTCATTTGTTCCTGTCCCTTTACCACGTCCCCACTTGGCCCTATCCTCTACCGCCTCTTCCACTACCTCTCTACTTCTGCTTGATCCCATCTTTCCCACCTTCTCAATCTCTCGTTCTCATCAGGCACTGTCCCCTCTCCTATTCTTAAAAAATCTACCCTTGATCCAAACACTCTCTCCAACTACCGACCCATCTCTCTCCTCCCTTTTGCCTCCAAACTCATTGAGCGTATTGTCTACAACTGCCTTACTTCCTTTCTTTACTCACACTCACTGCTTGACCCATTCCAATGACCTCCTTGCTGCTAAATCTAAGGGACACTACTCTCTACTAATTCTACTTGACCTCTCTGCTGCTTTTGACACTGTGGACCATCCTCTCCTACTGCAAATCCTTCACTCCATTGGTCTGTGTGATACTGCCCTCTCTTGGCTGTCCTCCTACCTTTCTGACCATTCATTCTCTGTCTCCTCTTATGATTCCACCTCCCCCTCGCTTCCACTAACTGTAGGGGTACCCCAAGGATCTGTCCTTGGTCCTCTTCTCTTCTCTCTCTATACGTCCTCACTAGGTAAGCTCATTAGTTCTTTTGATTTCCATTATCATCTCTATGCTGATGACACCCAAATCTATCTTTCCTCTCCTGACCTCTCCCCTGCTCTCCTCACTCGAATCTCCAACTGTCTCTCTGCTACCTCTTCCTGGATGTCCCAGCGCTTTCTTAAACTTAACATGTCTAAGACTGAGCTGATCATCTTCCCTCCCTCCCGCATAACCTCACCTCCTACAATCTCATTATCTATTGATGGCACTACTATCTCCTCTAGCCTACGAGTGCGCTGTCTTGGAGTAATCCTTGACTCCTCCCTCTCCTTCAAACCACACATTCAGCACCTCTCACAAACCTGCCATTTTCATCTAAAAAATATTTCCAGGATCAGACCCTTTCTGACCCAGGATGCTACTAAGACTCTTATCCACTCACTGGTCATCTCCAGCCTGGACTACTGTAATCTCCTCCTGACTGGCAAATACCTCTCTCCACTCCAATCTATCCTCACTGCTGCCCGGCTCATTTTCGTCACCAAACGCACCACGTCCACCTCTCCTCTCTTACTAGACCTTCACTGGCTCCCCTTCTTTTTCAGAATCCATTTCAAGCTTCTCACACTCGCTTACAAAGCCCTCACCCACTCCTCTCCCATCTACATCCTGACCTTATCTTCCTTCACACTCCCACCCATCCTCTTCGCTCTGCTAATGCTCGCCGACTCTCCTGCCTATGGATTACTTCCTCCCACTTCTACCTCCAAGATTTTTCAATTGGTGCACCACTTCTCTGGAATTCCCTACCTCTCCCCCACAGACTCTCCACCTCTTTACAAAACTTCAAAACGGGCTCTCAAGACCCACTTCTTCACCAAACCCAGCCAAATCTCATCTTAATCCTTTGTTCCACATTCTCTATGTACCCCATCTATGTCACCCCTGTTTCTCTACCCCTCCCCTTTAGAATTTAAGCTCTCACGAGCAGGGCCATCTTCCCTCATGTGCTTATCTGTTCTTTAATAATCTTCAACTGCAACAAATCCAGCAGTCTTCTGCCACCTGATACTTATTCCAGTGTCATCTGCTGATATAACTATGTTTATTAACCCTGTACTTGTTCTATACTGTCATCAACTGTAAGTTGCTGTTTTCCTGTTTGATTATTTGTTTATGTACTCTGTAATTGGGCACTGCGAAACCCTTGTGGCGCCATATAAATAAATGATAATAATAATAATCCTCCCACTAGAAAAATGAAAAGAGTTGAGCTGGAAAAAGCACAGAAAAGATCTGTGCATTCTGAGATAGTATCACAAATCCGCAAGGAGAGTCCAAGTGTTTCAGCAGTTGCGATACCTGACCTTCCCAACACTGGTTGGGAAGAGTTGGCTCCTTCCACCATTTGCATGCTCCCTGCAAGTGCTGGAAGGAGCACCCACAGTCCAGTTCCTGATATTGAAATATATATCACTGTTGAAGTACAGCAGGGTGAGGATATGGGTGTTGCTGGCACTGAGGAAGAAGTTGACAATGAGGATTCTGATGGTGATGTGGTTTGTTTAGGTCAGGCACTGGGGGAGACACCTGTTCTCCATGGGCTGAAGATGCCCATTGTGATGCCTGGGCAAACTAACAAAAAAGCCAACTCTTCGATGTGGAATTATTTCTCCACAAATCTGGACAACAGGTGTCAAGCCATCTGTTGCCTCTGTCAATCTGTAAAAAGTAGGGGTAAGGATGTTAACCACCTAGCAGCAGCGGATCTTGCCACGGGCAAGCAGAACTTTTGCCGGGGGCGCCGCCGTCTGGAGGGCACTGCACCATGTCAAGATCTACTACAGCTGTGCCCTCCGCTGCCCGCTGTGTCCCCCGGCTGTGTCCCCATGTGAAGGGAGCTAGACACTACGCGTCTAGTTTCCCTTCGTGGAGAGGACCTTTTGCTGTGCGGTGCGTGATGACATCATTGCACACCGCTCAGCATTTAAGCAGCGCTACTACTGTACAGGGGGCGTAACTGACCGCGTCCCCTGTATTAAGCCACGCCCCCATTTCCTGCCCGGGGTGCAGAGAGGGCTCGAACTGGCCCTGCCATCTAGGAACATCCTTCCTTATACGTCACCTGCAGTGCATTCATCATAAGTCAGTGTCAAGTTGTGAAACTTTGGGTAAGAGCATAAGCAGTCCACTGACACCTAAATCTCTTCTTCCTACTATACCCAAGCTCCTGCCAGCCACACCACCAACTCCTTCAACGTCAACTTCCTCCTCAATCAGGAACGTCAGTAGTCTTGCAGGCCATGTCACTGTCAAGACTGAGGAGTCCTCTCTTAACCAGGATTCATCCAGAGGATCCTTGAGTGGTACGCCTGCTGTTGTGGCCACTGCTGTTGTTGCTGCTGGGAGTCAATCATCATCCCAGAGGGGAAGTCAGAAGACCACTTGTACTAATTCCAGTAAGCAATTGACTGTCCAACAATCTTTTGTGAGGAAAATGAAATATGACAGCAGTCATCCTGTTGGAAAGCGGATAACTGAGGCCTTGACACTTATGTTGATTTTAGACATGTATCCGGTATCCGCCATTAGTGCAGTGGGATTTACACAATTAATGGAGGTATTGTGTCACAGTACCAAATTCCAACTATGTTCCACTTCACTAGGCAGGCGATACCGAGAATGTTCAAAGACGTCAGAAAAAGAGTCACCACTGTCTTACAAAATGCGGTTGTATCCAGTGTACACTTAACCACGGACATGTGGACAAGTGGAACAGGGCAGACTAAGGACTATATGACTGTGACAGCCCAATGGGTAGATGTATGGCCTCCCACAGCAACATCAGCAGCAGCAATGGTAGAAGCATCTCACAAATTACAACTCTTTCCTTGGCAGGCTACGCTATGTATCACAGCTTTTCGTAAGAGGCACACCGCTGACAATCTCTTATGGAAACTGAGGGACATCATTGGAGAATGGCTTACCCCAATTAGACTCTCCTGGGGATTTGTGATATCAGACAATGCCACCAATATTGTGCATGCATTACATCTGGGGCAAATTCCAGCACGTCCCATGTTTTGCACATACAATTCATTTGGTGGTGCAGATTTTTTTGAAAAATTAAAGGGTTGTACAGGAGATGCTGTCGGTGGCCCACAATTGTGGGCCACTTTCGTCATTCTGCAACCATGTACCGAAGACTGGAGCGACAGCAAACACTCCTGAACCTGCTTTGCCATCAACTGAAGCAAGAGGTGGTAACGAGGTGGAATTCAACACTCTATATGCTTCAGAGGATGGAGGAGCAGCAAAAGGCCATTAAAGTCTAGGCATCAACCTACGATATAGACAAAAGAGGGAGAATGCTTTAAGCTCAAGTGCAGTGGAGAATGATTTCTGTCTTTTGCAAGGTTCTCCAACCGTGCAAACTTTCCACACATGAAGTTTGTTCAGACACTGCCAGCTTGAGTCAGGTCATTCCCCTCATCAGGCTTTTGCTTAAGCAGCTGGATAAATTGAAGGAGGAGCTAAGATGGAGCGATTCTGCAAAGTATGTGAGACTTGTGGATGGAGCCCTTCATTCGCTTTGCCAGGATTCAAGGGTGGTCAATCTGTTGAAATCAGAGCACTACATTTTGGCCACTGTGCTCTATCCTAGGTTTAAAGCTTAAATTGTATCTCTCTTTTCAGCAGACACAAGTTTGCAGATGTGCAAAGACCTGCTGGTGAGTAAATTGTCAACTGAAGCGGAACATGACCCATCAACAGCTCCTCCTTCAATTTCTCCCGCCACTGGGCTGCAAGGAAAAGGATAAGATTTCCTAGCCCACCTGCTGGCAGTGATGAAGGGCAGTCAGGAGCAAGTGCTGTCATCTGGTCCAGACTAAAGAACCTGCCAACGACTACTGACATATCTACTGTCACTGCATATGATTCTGTCACTATTGCAAGAATGGTGGAGGATTATAAGAGTGACAGCATCCAAGTAGAAAAGAGGCAATTTGGATGCCGTTGCACAAACTGGCTTTATTTTATCTAAGTTGCCCCGCCCTCCAGTGTGTACTCTGAAAGAGTGTTTAGTACAGCCGGTAACCATGTCAGCGATAGGCATAGGAGGTTAATTCCACAAAATGTGGGGAAGATGATGTTCATCAAAATGAATTATAAATTCCTCTGGGAAGACCTTTACCAGCAATTGCCTCCAGAAAGTACAGAGGGACCTGTGATGGTGGATTCCAGTGGGGACAAATTAATACTCTTTGAGGAGGATGATGTATACAGTGAAAGGGGAGAGAAATCAGAGGATCAGGATGAGGTCAACATCTTGCCTCTGTAGAGTCAGTTTGTAAAAGGAGAGACTGATTGCTTCTTTTTTTGGTGGGACCCAAACAAACCAATCATTTCAGCCACAGTCATGTGGCAGACCCTGTCACTGAAATGATTGGTTTGTTAAAGTGTGCATGTCCTGTTTAAACAACATAAGGGTGGGTGGGAGGGCCCAAGGACAATTCCATCTTGCACCTCTTTTTCTTCTTACCATCTTGTGCTGATTGAGGACTATTTTTTAAAATGCCATCCTGTCTGACACTTCCGTAAATATGTCCAGTGGTACTGCCATATAATTCCAGTGATTTGGACGTATAATTCCAGTAATTTTGCCATTAAATGCCAGTGATTTAGATGTATAATTCCAGTGATTTGGATGTATAATTCTAGTGGGAATTGTTTGTATTGCTTGGCTTAGTCATACAGCTACCTCATTGCACCTCTTCGACATCTTTGCATGAGGTGCTGTTTGGGGCCTAGTTTTTGAAAAGTGCCATCCTGTCTGACACTGCCGTATGAGTCCAGGGGTACTGCTGTATTAGTCCTGGGGTATAAGTCCACCAATTGCAGAATTTTTTAAAAAGGAAAGGGGCGTGCTGGAGATGCTGTCAGTGGACCGAACATTTTCGTCCCACTCTCGACATTCAGTCACTGCCTGACACTACTAGATGGGCCAGGTTGTTGTGTCACTTAGCTTAGTCATACAGCAACCTTGGTGCATCATGTGCTGTTTGGGGCCTTTTTTGATATCTGCCATCCTGTCTGCCACTGCAGTGCCACTTTTAGAAGGGCCAATTGTTTGTGGTGCTTGGCTTAGTTAAACAGCTACCTCATTGCACCTCTTCTACATCTATGCATGAGGTGCTGTTTGGGGCCTAGTTTTGAAAAGTGTCATCCTGTCTGACACTGCAGTGCCACTCCTAGAAGGGCTAGGTGTTTGTGCTGCAAACTTGTGTCACTTAGCTTGGCCATCCAGCTATCTAATTGCACCTCTTTTTCTTCTTTGCATCATGTGCTGTTTGAGGACTAGTCTTTGAATAGTGCCATCTTGTCTGCAACTGCAGTGCCACTCCTAGATTGGCCAGGTATTTGTGCCGCACACTTGTGTCACTTAGCTTAGTCATATAGCCACCTCGGTGCAACTTGTAGGCATAAAAACAATATTGTGAGGTATGTAGGAGCAAAATTACCCCCAAATTCTGTGATTTTAGCTGTTTTTATGTTTTTTAAAAAAAATCATCCAGATCCAAAACCAAAACCCAAACTCGAAAGGGTGATTTTGGCAAAACCAAGCCAAAGCCAAAACACAAAAGTGGAATTAGAACCAAAACACAAAACACGAAAAGTGCCAGCCGCACATCTCTAAAAAAAAACCATGTACTGTAGTTCTGTAATCATTATTTCAGTATAAGATCTCATATTTAGGCATACTTTCTTGAATCCATTAGAAAAGCTGTTGCTTTAAACAATATACTTTTCCCATCATTCCATGAGCTTGCTTCAATATGTGTGTTAAGTTATCCTTTATTTTAATGTATGCTTCATTAACAGGATTTATTTTAAATCTATCCTTATTTGAAAGTTGAGTTTATATGGCTGATAGGTACTTTATTTATTACTAGAATCCAACACTATTTTATAGATGTCTGGGTAAGCAATTTTCTTCACACATCACATGTCCTATTTTTACACATATCAAAGGTAATGCTGAGCATCATGACTACTATTGATGACATGCAATAACCACTAGCATTTATTTTCAAATACCATTTACACGTTTCGCTGTTCTGTTATTTGGACAATGACTTTGGAAAGAGAATGGCTATGGCATTGAGGTTCCCTATTATACAGGATCTTGGACTTTGGCTGCTTGGCCCTCATGCAATGTGGTATGGTCTTTCAATGTTCCAGACCTTGTTTGGCAAGTGTCACAAAAATGTTTCCATTTTGTCTTATACGAGCCTGATGTGGCTTAAGTCCCAAGAATATTTTCTAGTAATGTGTTATTGCTTAGCCTTAGCCTATTGAGAGTGAGGGGTTGTGTTTTGAGATGCAAGTCACTTTAACTGGTGATACATTCCTACTTTCCGTTCTCTGATCCTTGATGATTAATTTATGTGAAAAAGAATGGCAGATAAACAGCCTGGCTGCCAGTTTGTTATTTTTGGGGTGCACTCACTTTTGTTGATGGGTATTACGGTATTTTTCACCTTTATGGGGGCAACAGCACCACACTGTTGGGTAGACTAGTCATATAAAAGGGGGAATTGGATATCCTAGTGTGAGTAGATAATAGCACCTAGGGCAGTCTGAGCCTACAATGCATAATAGTTATTGTTTTAGTTGAGCATTGATGGGCTGCACTGATTCCTGGCTGTCCTCGCTTCACCAGCATACTGTTTTATTAGGAATTATTGCTTTATTAATAAATAGATAGCATTTTTCTGTCAGTTCATGTCTCTGAGACTTAAAGCTTTTATAGATGACATGTACAAATGCCACTCTCCAGCTTTTAGGAGGTTTAAAAGTTTACAAATGTTGATTTCATGGAGTCTTCACAGGACCTGTGCCCAGCACCAATGTGGGTGTGGGCATTGCTAGGCAAAATATGTGTCCAGTATCTATTTATCACAGTGCTGTTGGCAATGCTAGGCACATTTGTATAATTCCTGGGAACAGTGCATGCCCAACGATAAAAGTAGTGTTTTATGGGATTGTAGAAAAGAGGATTGTGTGCAATACTTATTTGTATTTAAGTATGGGTCCAAACAATTGATTCATCTTTTGAGCCTTTAGGTTCTCCAATTCAGCAATGAGTCCCAAACTATTGATTTATATTGATGTGCTCATGAGGCCAAGTATTGTACATTAAAAAATGACTTATACAATGAAGAATCTCAAACGGATGTCCATCTCAGGTGTGGGATCTTCTGTTTTCTGTGTCCCTCAAAGACAATATAAAGAACACCTCATAGGGCAATATTGCAATCCACAGATAGTACAGTAAAAAACATGATAATTCAAGCCTCCTACCCTGTGTAGCATATTGTCTTTGACGGACACACACTGAAAACAGAAGAACCCACACATGAGATTGACATCCATTTGAGATTCTTCATTGTATAATTCATTTTTAAGTGAGGAGGTGATATTGGTTTTTTTTTCTGTGTATTTCTGAAGTGTTAGTGACGCTTTGCACCAATTGATTTCCATAGGCTGCTTTTTTTGCAGAGGATAAGTTCATAAAATCTTTTGTTTTGTTTTACAAGTTTTGTACATACCCGCACAAGGAGCATGATATTAGCTCTCCATTCCATCTTTCCACTTACTGCCATTACATGAGCAAAATCTAGCACATACATATTTAATGGGCATGGACATAATTGCTGTGATTTGTGTCCAGAGGATGCCACTGAGTTGCACTGGGATAACAGCACAAGGAGGAGAAAAGGTGGTATGATAAGACAAAGGGCACTCAGTGTGGTTGGGTGTGAGCGCTTCAGAATGTTGCTGTGTGGCCTAGTTATCTAATATTACACTTTTAAATTCTACATCAGATTTTCAAAATTCATCTTTACCACCAACGATTATTCTCCTGCTCAACTCTCCCTTTTCGTTATTACTCCTGATCCATTACAGACTGTCATCTGTCATCATTTCTACAACAGATCAATATTGCTAATAAATAAATGAATTAGAACATATGTTTGAATGAATAAATTTAATTTGATTTGAAGTGATTAAACTAGTAATATACTCATATATCACCAGTCATAGAGTAACAGAAATACACCAGTGTACACCGAAAGAAGATCATAAAATTAATTATCTGATTTCACAAAACAATTCTGTGTTGAAGACTCCTGAAAGAGAAAATACATGGAGTGAATGTAACATTTCTGTTTATCAGTGATCTGGGAATAATATAGAGTCAAATATGAAGACTAAAGAGTAACTCTCATTTTTACCTCTTCTTCAGCCCAATACTTTCAAAGCACCTTTCACAGCACCCAAGTTCAGGTTCAGCTTTTTCTATAAAGATACAATTGAAACAGTCTCTTATTTTAGAAGTCAATTAGGTTTCAAGTGATACATGTAAGTGAAGTATAAAGATTATCAATTACTTTGAAGCTACCCTAATTATAAAAAGTCATGCTCCAAATAATAAATCATAGGCCCAATAGTTAAGGCAACAACTGGACATTTTGATGTCATTATATTTTTGTCCAAACTGTAACGATATCAGCCACTACCATATTTTGAAATAAGCATCATCTTATAAACAATAGATTATACTGTAGCTGAGTTTTGTTCCTTATTACAAAATGCATAAAGCACAATATCTTACAAATAGTAGGTACTGTACTAGAGAACTATATAGCCGGAACTGTCTGTCATTGGCCTGATGTTACTGTACTTCCTATGTGGTGTATTGTACTAAATGCACAAGATATCCATTCTTTCAGCTTATGTAAGAGGTAGTGCTGGGGACTGGTGAATGGTTTGTGGTCCAGGTTGATGTCATATTCTATGTGTGTTTTTGCCTTATGTAGTTATTTATTTATTTTAGATATTTGTATTCAGTTTCTTCTTTGATTTTGTTCTTGCAATTTTCTTCTTTCTCATCATTTAAATGAAAGCAAAGAATAAATATATATTGTTTTGGTGTATATGTAAATTAAGTGGACACTTGAAATAAAAATATAAATATGATTAGTTGGGAATACACAATTGGCAGTATACTATGAGGACAATATGTAGGCAATGATCTGTACTGATGGCCCTAGTTTAGATAACCGATTCTCAAATAATCATACTGTATAATATTTCTTCTATGGTACAAAGGTGCTGTCTGTGTATATACAGGAGATGCCACCTCACCTCACATGATCAACACAAGAAACAATGTGTACACGATACATAAGGATAAGGACAAATTCAATGGAAATGTTATTGCAATGATTCCAGAAATTACAGTCCTAGAAAACCACAATCACCTCTTGCATCTATTGCTAGAGTCACGGCTGCAATAATATACGTACAGTATGCTTGTATCAGACCACCCCTGGTGAATTAACCAGCGTATGAATGTACAAGGACTGAGATGCCTTCTTTCTGCATCTCTGCACACGGTAATACTGACGGTGATTCTCTAGATCCCACAATTGGTGCACCATTGCTTGCACTGATGACAATTGCAGCAGCCATATGGCCTCTGTGCCTGTGGCCATGCATTTGGGAATGCAGCTAGCTTGACTGACATGCCCGCTACATTCCCATAACATGCCTATGAGACAGACATTTTGCATTCACTTCTAGCAATCTACCAGTCACTGCCCAGGAACACCCATCACTTTGCAGCAATATTTCTAATACTGTTTGTCCCGATCGCAACAGCATTTTCATGTACATTTTCTGTATAATGCATGCACTGTAGGGTTTTCTGATTTTTTGCATGTGCACAGTTGCAAATAATCACTCAATTACCTAATTATAATCAACTAATACGACTATTTTGAAGAAATCTATTTTGCCATTTGAGGTGATCGTGGTCTGTTAGGCCTTTTTTTATGGAATCATTGTTCTTATCCTTGTGTCTTTGTTTAGTTTCCTTGTGTATTTGTTTAGTATTGTCCTGTGTACAGTACTGTATATACGTTATCATTTTTTTGTTGATTTGAACATTGTTTGTCTACACGTTACAATACATCATCTTGTGGGAACATCAATTGACATCCCTAACTTTAGCATTTGACAGATAAATGAAATCCTCAGGATGACTGAGCCCCCATACCCTACATAAGACATAAGGAAAAACTTACAAATGTATCACCCAAGGTCAGAAGTAGATCTCCCTGAAGAATGCAAAAACATGTTATATGTACAGTATGTGTTCATTAACTAAATAGAAAGGCAATCAATATGGTATATACATTGCTTTGTGTATCTGTATAACTATTAAATGTATCAATCCATGAATTGCACCATTAAATGCTAATTATTTGTTAAAGCCAGTCATGAATTAGAGACCAGAGAAAGGATTTATCTACAATGTATATATGAGACAGATGTTCCTGATTGTAAAAACATAGACACAGGCAAAGCATGCACTCAAATGATACATTATTTATATTATTATTAACAACAGTTTCTAATATAGGGCAGCAAAATCCATTGTGCTTTACAATACACCTGTACATTCACATATTCATGTTCTACACATACACAGGGGCTTCATTCCAGTTTACCCGTATCGCTACCTTTTAGCTCACACTGTTGCCTTGATTGCAAAGCGAAACCTGATTTTAGTGAATTAGGGGAATATTTTTTTCAATTGATGCCTTTAAAATATGCTGATACTGCTGTTTCTGCATCTTTAAGGCAGAATTGTGTCACTGGAATGTACCAATATAAATATCAGGAGATATGGGAGACACAGGGTCTCCTGATTTCTGTCCTGCAGATCTCACAGCATCCATCCCCATAGATGGTACTTTATATGAGTATCTTTCCTGCATGGGCTGATGCCATTTTCAGATGGTATTACCTCATTACCTGCAGTAGGGCTGCCCTGCTGGAGAGGCACCTTCCAATCTTTCTCCAGTGGTCTCCAGAAGGTCCCTAAGTGCATCTGAGCTGTTTCTGCACTGCACATTTGCAGCTGGAAAGCAGCTCTTGCTCAGTACGTAGATGCAAGGGGATCCATAGGTAGAAGTAAAGTAATTGTAGATGCAATCATTTTACCTCTTCCTGATTGCCTGGACAGGCTGTTATTGGAGCCCGTGCCCCGGCAATATAAATTGATACATACAAATAGAAGCATAGTAACAATACTTATGGCGAAAACAGTCCTTAATATTCGGGGCGAGCCACACATCAACATAAATATGCAGCTTAGCTTGTCAGAATGTCATAATATTGTCAAGCTTGTTACCC
The DNA here is from genome assembly GCF_028390025.1 of Pseudophryne corroboree. Lineage (NCBI taxonomy): Eukaryota > Metazoa > Chordata > Amphibia > Anura > Myobatrachidae > Pseudophryne > Pseudophryne corroboree. Next base: position 598,129,809 of record NC_086449.1, on the reverse strand, counting down.
TTAGGAACCAGGGCAGTAGAGAGCCTGGCTAGGTTCAGATACTCTTCAAGAGGGGGAAGGAGGGGGGGCTAATCACAGGAGGTGTGGCCATGCACCCTATACAGAAAAAATATGTATTTTAAACACAACTCCCTGGCCACACTGCGGCCCAGCACACATCAGTTTGTGTTTGGCTGAGAAGAAATTTCGCAGCTGCTGCCAGGTAAGGGGGGACCTGGGCCCCCACTGGGCCCCTCCATCATAAACCTAGGTCTGGGTAGTTAGTACCCCCCCTCCTTTTGGCTCCACTGTTAGGAACACTAGCTACCGCATTTCAACTGCTGTCAAGAAAGCAATTATTTCTTACAGTACTTCACAAAAAGTTCCATATTGCAATACAAAGCCATTTGCCTTGGCGAAGTACTCAGTATAACTGCTGTAGGTACAGACTCATGACATTACCGCAAGGGAAATCTGTTCGTCACACTACTTAGCATTGTACCATCCTTTTTGTCAATTTTGTCTGTTATATCATAAAATGTATATGATGCTCTTTATATTCTTGAGATAATTAATTTATCTTACCGTCAATTGACAGGCAAGCTTCATCACCTCTCCAGTTAACTCACAGTCATCCTAAAAGAGGGATAAAAAGTTTAACATTATTATGAAACAAGTTTTGTTACAATAAAATGACATATAAAATACAAATATACTCTGTACAATCACCAAAATCACAAATATTTAAGTAAAAATAAGATTTGCTAGAAATAATTTAAAGACGATGGAGTAATGTAAATACTGATATTGTAATATGGTTACATTATATAGTTATTATTTAAATTGGCAGATTATTCTACAGTTCATTTCAAATGGTCAAATTCAGTTAGCATCGCAAATCGCGATCCATCCGGAATTATTGGGATTGCCCCAGGTGCTCATGCGCAGTGCCCGGTTTGCGGATGCACCTGCACCCACACCGCATCGTGGCGGCGGTGCATTGCTAACAGGGGCGTATCATGGGCATGACCACAGCGGCTGCTATGCTGTGCCAGCAGAAGGCATCCCTAATTTCTATGATGAAGCAGAAAATTGCGATGCAATTGCAATTTCTGCTTCATTAAGGGGGGGGGGGGGGAGGCGGCAGTCAGCATACTGGACAGCCTGTGATGAGCAGCCATCACCATGCGATCTAATGGATTGCAAATTCTGCTAATTAGCAGAATTTGCAATCCTTACTAAATTAGGCCCATAATGCAGTTTTCTTAGCATGTAGTAAAATGACACATATATAATACTGGCAGGAATACCTTACCAAAACTGTTAGAATTTTATATACAGCTTCATGCGCTGCTTCTCCAAGTTTGTCACCAATTTGTTCCTAAAAGATACATTTGTATTTAAACATAAAATATTGATTTTTTTAACCTTCTTTTTCAGTTTACTTATTTTAAATATAATTTTTATTTATTTTGAAAAAGGCAAGTTACAAGTGCAACTGCAAAATGGGAAAATAATACATAAAAAACTCTTCAAAAAAGGCAATAAAGTAACTGCATATCATACAACTAGCAATACAACTAGGGTACAGAAAACGAGTAACAGCTGATATTTGGTGTAAACAGTTATGCATGTATGTTATGTATGATTAATGTTATGTTAGTAAAATTCCTAAAAACACGTCTGAAGTTGTATTAAAATCAGAACATGCAAAGCATAGTGGTAGGAGTAATTTTCCCAGTGATTTCCGCAGCACTGCTGCTGAGTCACAGGACTTCGGAGGGTGACTAGTAAAAGTAATGGGTCCAGGTGTGCAGTGTGCCAGTGCGTCTGACACTGCACAGGACAGGAAAAGATAAAAAAATCAGCATTTATTAATACAATATAAATTTACCAGAATACACTAATCATGTTTGACAGTTGAAGCGTAACAATTTTGAAATGTTAAGAACAGAAATCATATGAACGAGATTTCTGTAAACATAGTTAAATGTAAAATGTTTTACCAAAAAGTCTTTTTGATCCAGAATTTGATCCACGGCACAACCTCCATCTTTCTGTAAATAATAAAAATATAACAAATGCTGCAATGAGTTGTCAAATGACAATGGGATATAAGCTGCAGAGACAAGTTTGTATCCTTGGCTCTGATCTTTGTGAATTTGGACTTATTTCTATTTTGCGAGAAAGCAGTTTGTTAATGAATTTAATTATGACTATATTAGGACTGTGCATATGTTAAGAAATTAATGTTATACCAAAGACTTAAGACGAAGAGCAAGGGTGGGTTAACAGCCCATGTGCTGACTCCGTGCATGCCAGAGTCTACTGTACATGTGCAGGTCTCAGGAAATATGGCGCCCTCCATGTTCCCATGACTAATCTCTACTACACAATCATAAATCACTGGGAAAATGTCTTCCACACCATTTTCTGCGTGATTCCTACTACAGCGCCAATGCAGGCTTCCGGACAGGAAAATAATTAAACGGGTGCAGATTGTGCTGTGTGGGCCCCTCTTGGACCCAGGGAACCAAAGGCCTAATTCAGACTGGATCACTGCAGTTTTTTCATGGAGTGCGCTTGCACAAACCTGGAGCCCAGTGAGATGCAAAAAGCATCTCTGGGCTGCAATTGCCTCTGCCTGATTGTCAGGTAGAGGCGGTGGGAGGGCACTGCGTCCCTGGACGTGGTGAGTAGCAGCCTACCAGCGTGCAGGAGCTGCGCTGGCAGGGAGTTACTTGCCAGGTACAAAAGCATCGCCACCATGCGATGCTTTTGTACCTGTGTGGGGGTGGGGGGGGCTGACAAGCAAGGCGGACTAGCCCTATTCTGTGCGTACCCCGGCATGTTAGAGTAAATGATTGTAGATGGGCTAAATTTAGCACATCTATGATCAGATCTGAATGCACCCCCACATACACTGCAAACAACGCACTCATGGGCAGATCATGACGGGTTATGAGCTTTTTTCCTTTGGCAATGTACAGGAAAGGTAACATCAAGTATAGTAAGGGTGTTTTTCTGCAAATGCGTTCACGTGCAGACCTGCCAGACCTGACCATTGTCAAATACTGTAATTGTGAAAGTTTCACAGGCAGTTGGGAAGTGACTGGTACAAAATCCAGATGATAGTAATGGTGGCTGAAGATGGAGCATTTTGCCAATGATTGTCAGTGTGCAAATGCCCCGCTAGCATGAATTAGTCCTGCCTTTTTTGGGGGGCAGAGTAAATTCTTCTGAGAGCTTTTTGAGGGTTTTAAAAAATGTATTTTGCATTATTTGTTTTGCATATGCATGCTTGGTGTGTTTTTCTGCTGCATTAGACATATTGGGCCTGCTTCATGTTTGTAAGTAAAGCAAAAAAGCATGAAACTGGGCAAAACCATGTTGCACCGGAGATGGGGCAGATGTTAGATGTGCAGCGAGATTCAGATTTGGGTGGGGTGTGTTCTAACTGAAATATAAATTACAGTGTTGCAATAAAGCTAGCATGTGTGAGCTACATGTAAAAACAGACAGCATTTACCCTGCACATAAAAAATATAAATGTATTTGCTCCCCTTGCATTGCAATATGGTTTGTTCCATACACAAAGTTACTTGCTTATTTTGCGTCAAGTCCATTGTATCTTATATTCAAAGAATAAGTTGACACAGTGGTATAACTATTACCAGAAGTGTGTGCAGTTCAATCAAGAATCTCTTGTATAATGCCTCATTGTTTTGATCCTGCAAAATAAAAAAATAAAAAGATAAGGAAATAATAATATAAGGAACAAAAGTTTGAACTGTTTATTATTTAATCATTATAGACAAAATTGCCAATTATTAAGTTACAGTTATAATTTAATTATTAAATTAGAAATTATCTAAGTTCTTAACTTATTAATATCACTTACATGGTTTATTATTTTCTCTTATTGTGGCTGTTCTGTTCTATATTATGGCAACTATTTATATTTTTTTACATGCTGCAAATCCCAGCAATGTGGCCACTACAAGCTTTAAGCTTTATGAGACAAAAGAACCTATAGCATACATTTATCCTCGCTCAGAAGCAGGATATAGATTAAAATAAATGTATATTGTCTTCAGTAAAGGGTGCAGATTTACCATAAAGCTGACATTCAGGGGAAATTATTTTGCCAAGACAATGACATTACATATAGACTCTGTATTTTTACCCTGAAGCTCCCACCAATAATGATGTAACAAATTTCCTTCTTTAAAAATCTTTTACACATTGCTATTATAATTTAATATGAATCAATTTGATTAATGCTTAGTTACATGATTGAGCATTGATATTGTACTTGTATTTCTGAAAACATTGTTAGACATAATTGTCTACTATAGCCTCCTGTACTTTATGATTGCAATGTTAATTTTTATTTGACATCACTATGGTATTAAGAGAACCTACATGCTTGGCTTTAAGCAACTTTAGTGTACCCAGCTGGTCCTCGGTGACTCGCGGACGGTGTTTGGATGTGCACTTGGTGTAACTCCTTTTTGCTTTGGACTGCACTTCAGCCCTAGCTTCACAATCGCCATTGCATAGACTTCTTTTCAGATATGTCTGTTACAAAGCCAACCCTAGCACTTATATGGATAGAATTTCACATATCTTAAAGCCAGTGTGCATAGCTTCTCTTAACAAACAGTGATCACAGCAGCAGCCTCTAATAGGTTGGCAAGAGTTTGCCTACAAAGGTTCTTTGGGTTGCCCAGACTATTAACCAGGGTGAAAAACTTTACAGTATTTCAGAGAGTTCTTAATTGGTCATTTTGATTATGAGGTAGTAGATTATACCAGACTAATGTGCTATTGTACTCTAAATCCCAACCTGATTCAGTGAAGTACACTTTGGGCTCTTTTTATCACTATTCGCATTTTAATGGTGATGGGCTAAATCATTTTTTACTACATTTTCACATGAATTTAGTAAGAAGCTTTTGCCACAAAAGATTTGGAAGCTTACACTATCACTCTGCTCTGTTCGGCTCCTATGAATGTAATCTGTTTATTCAGTCATCATATGGTGAAAGATCTAATCTGTGCTACAGAATCCCATTGGCTACTATAGACTAACCTGTTCACTACTGGGGCCAATCTCCTGAAGAGCAGCATACCAGCCCTCATAGAATCTGATGGGTCTGCTTTGTAGACTGAAATGAAGTTATCAAAGATACAGTATCTGTGGAGGTCCCTCTTTGTTATATCCTGGGGACCCCTAATATTTTTGGGCACCCCCCAGAAACAGGTGTTTTTGGGTGAAAGCCCACAATAACGCTTCAATAAATATACCTCTTTGTCCCATCATGTAATGATGTTTACTGTATCATAGTCATCTACAAACATATTGAGTCTGCATTTCCCCTTCGAGTTTCATCTTGGTAGATACAAAATAGTAATACCACTCAAATATTGATATGGTCTTGAATTATTCACTGCAGATATCAATTAATTATTAATTCAGTTAGAAAGTAACAACTAAATGCATATTAGAGCATTTTTTAGCATTAGAAATGTATTTATATACTTATTATTATTTTTGAAAAGTGACAATCCTTATACTGGAGAGCTCAGTTATGTCTAGGAAGCCTTTCTGTTATTCTTTTCTTTTTTTAATACACCAGGTGCCATAAAGCTGTGTAACATGCAGTGGTAAGAGACGAACTAAAGACCACCCTATAAAAATGCCAATGTAGAACCAGATCCTACTCCATATATACAGTAAATCCCTCTCTTAATATACATATAACATGAAAAATCCACATAAAATATTAGAAATCAGCCTCATACCCGTCCTTGACAGTACAGGCACAGTAACTGCTGTAGTTTAAGGAGAGTTTCCGGGAGATCTTTCTGTAAATATAAAAAACAATGATTGCATTAACTTTGGTTTTTCAAATAAATATATTCTATAACATTATTTGGTCAAAAACACCTTACAGAAAAAAATATATAATGTAATTATATTTTTCATATATTTAAATTCTGTTAACAAAAACAAGGGGTTTCTAATAATCTCAGTTAAAACACAAAAGTTTGATATCAGTTTGTTGATTCACAGTCAATCAATAAGGGGTAAGTTTACTAGAGTGTGAGGTTTTTTTTAGAAGTGGAGACGTTGCCCATAGCAACCAATCAGATTCTAGATATTATCTTTTACAAGGTGCTAGATATATGATAAGAAGAATCTGATTGGTTGCTAAGGGCAGCGTCTCTTGGCCTAATTCAGACCTGATTGCAGCAGCAAAATTGTTCTTTAATAAGCAAAACCATGGCTGATATAACATGTGCAGAGAGAGTTAGATTTGGGTGGGGTGTGTTCAACTTCAAACTGAAATCTAAATTGCAGTGTAAAAATAAAGTAGTCAGTATTTACCCTGCACAGAAACAATATAACCCACCCAAATCTAACTCTCTATGCACGTGTTATATTTGCACCACCTGAAGTACACATGGTTATGCCCAATATAGAACAATTTGCTGCTGTGATCAGGTCTCATTTAGGCCCTCCTTCTCCTGTGTGGAACCTACAGGAAATACCATGGAAGGTAATGCAGTACAGAGGGAATTTATTTGTAGTGTTGGCAAATGTATCACCAAGTGTATTATTTCAGAGGTGTCAGCTCTATATTAGATGGGGGGGGGGGGGGGTATATAAACATCATAGAAACTCCAGTCTCCTCTGTCTACCTAGCCATTCTCCTGTGAACCTGCCCCCTAATACACTCCCCTGTTTAAAATCAATGAAAGTTACAGTATATGTATTTTCACATTTGTATGGTATATGTATTTATTAATAGTAACACTGTGTTTGCTAGCAGTTGTATTCGTAATCAGATAATTTTATAATGAGATATATACCATAGATTGCATATTGTTCCAGCCAGTATGTTATAGTATAGAAGAGAATAAATGTAAGTATTGCATGAATCATTTAGACAATCTGGTCAACTACTGTATTTTAGATAAATGACTAAATATATTATTGGTGGTGTACATCATTTGCAGATATCTGGCAATTTGGGGTTTAACATATTTCTGAGTACAATATAATTCTCCTGACATATTATTATGGTACTGGCGCCCACTTTGTGCCATTACATGTGCTCTGGCAGGCTTGCCCAGGGTTCAGTATGGTCTTTCTAGTCCACTTTTCTAGCATGTAAATGTATTGTATCTGCTGTAGCTTACTACTATATAATAATGGAAAAAAATCAAGCATTATACTAATTGTTATACATTTTCATTGAATGCTATATTTATTATTAAACTAGCAGCTACCATACCTTTAGTAATATTTGTAGACAATCAATTGGGAATTTATAAGAACCCTGTTTTCCAGGACTTAAAATCGCTGAAACATCTGCAAAACAAAGTAGTGATTATAATTTGGTTATTATTACTATTAGTAATGTTATTATTGTTGTTAGCACTGTGTTTTCCATTATTATCACAATTAATGAAAACATACAGATTAATCTTTACTTTAGTTGTTGGCTTGGTGTGAAATCTTATGTGTATGTTTCTGGTTCAGATGTAGTATACTAGTGAAAAGCCCATCAAAATGACGGACACCTGGGCCAGATGATAGAGGGATGTCGCTACTCACACAGGAGCTGCCCGGTTTCTGGAAGTCCTGCTGCTGGGAGCCAAGGCTCTGTCATGATGAGCAGGTGTGTGTTTTTGAGTGTCAGTGTGTAGCATTAGCCTTTTTTATATATATATATATATATATATATATAGATGGTGTATATCTGTAATGGGCATGCTATAATGATGCTGTACTATACACACCAGTACTGGCATGTGTAAGCTCATCAGTCCTTGCACAGCTTCTGGCCTGTCTCTGCATAAATGATACCAGTAGACAACAGAAGTTGGCCAGAGGAGTCTGGGCATTGCCTGTGCCAGGTGTTGTAGGGTGAGCACTGGACCCCAACCCTCCACAAGCACACAGCATATATAAAGCAAATGAGCTCCTCCTAAATCTGCAGCCCCAGGACTGACCCATCCTTCTCCTGGTCACTGGACTGCTCTCCCTACACAAAGTCTCAGCCCTTCCTGCTAGACTGATTCACTTTCTCCCCCCGCCAGCTAGGGACCACATCTGTCTCTGGTGCCTCCACTGAGTATTGTGGGACTGTCTTGTGTTTCCTGCATCCATTTCCTGGTTACTTCTGCTACTTGTTGCCAAGTCCCAGGGATGGCAATTAACCTGAAGAAGGGTGTGCAGTATGTGGTACAGTATATGGGGGGGGCAGTATGTGGAGGAGGGATGTACCCTGTATATAGTGGGCACAGTTTGGAGGGGTATGGAGGTACAGTGTATATAAAGGGGCAGAATATGGTGGTAAATGCAGTGTGCATAGAGTGTGTGTGTCCTTGTCCCAAATGGCTCTCCATCGGGCACCCACCAGAGGCAGACAGCAGAACCACAGAGGTGAGAAGCAGCGTTATGTTAATTTCACTGTAAGTGGAAATCAAACAAAAGGAAAGAAAATCCAGTTAATTTTGAATATGAAAGGTTGTTATAGATGGCAACAGCTACACCAGAAACCTACCCCCACTCTCTCTCTCTCTATATCTAGTACCCTGTCTCCATATTCAGCAAGTGTGAAACTGTCAGATCTTTATTTTTAATTAATTAGCAGCAGGCTGTAACATAGCTGTGTATGATCACTTTCTCTTGGTTTGTGTGGCATCATCTAGTGGCCACCAATGTACATAATAGAGGTGAGGAGCAGCTTAGCTTTTTATTATATAAGATAAGTAGACTTGCCATACTATCCATTTAAAACAGGACACTCATGAGCTATTATTGTTATCTTTTAATTATACGGCACCATAAGCGATTCACAGTGCCCAATTCCAAAGTACATAAATTAAAAAGTGTAGCAGGAAAACAGTGACTTACAGTTGAAGAAAATATAGAATAAGTACAGGTTACATAAACATTCTGTATCAGCAGACAACACTGAAATAAGTATCATAGTGGCAGAAAACTGTGGGATTTGGTGCAGTCGAAGATGGTTTACGTAAGTGAAGGAAAAACTCATGAGGGAAAAAGGCCCTGCTCATGAGAGCTTACATTCTACAGGGGAGGGTCAGACATACGGGTTACACAAGTGGGATAGACAGTGAGCGTGGAACAGAGGGTTAGGATGACAGTTGGCTGAGTTTGGGGGAGAAGTGGATCTTGAGAGCCCATTTGTAGTTTTGTAGAGAGGTGGACAGTCTGAGGGGGAGAGGTAGAGAATTCCAGAGAAAGGGAGCAGATGAAAAATCTTGGAGGTAGGAGTGGGAGGAAGTAATCAGTAGACAGGAGAGGCGGCGAGCATTAGCAGAGCAAACGGAATGGGTAGAAGTGTAAAGGGAGATAAGGTCAGAGATGTAAATGGGAGAGGAGTGGGAGAGAGATTTGCAAGTATGTGCATATGAGAAGCTTGATTTAATTCTGAAAGAGAAGGGAAGCAAGTGAAGGGCTTGTAGGAGAGGGGAGGTGGATGTAGTGCGTTTCGTGAGGAAGATGAGCTGGGCTGCAGCATTGAGGACAGACTGGAGTGGACAGAGGAATTAGTCAGGAATGCCATATAGAATATAAATATATAGATAGAAATAGATTATAGTAGTAAAGTCTAGAGATGACCAGTGAGTGAATCTCGCTGGTCTAAGTGGTCTTAGTAGCATCCTGGGTGAGAAAGAGTCTGATCCTTGAAATATTTTGAGATAAAAATGACAGGTTTGTGAAATGTGCTGAATGTGTGGTTTGAAGGATAGGGAGGAGTCAAGGTTTACTCCAAGTCAGCACATTTGGGGACTAGAAGAGATAGTAGTTCCATTGATAGATAATGAAATTGTGAGAGGTGATATTGTGTGAGAGAGATGGAGATCGCTCAGTCTTAGACATGTTACGTTTAATAATGCACTGGGACATTCAAGAAGAGATAGAAGAGAGACATTTGGAGATATGAGTATGGGGAATGGGGGAGAGGTCAGGGGAAGAATGGTAGATGTGAGTATCATCAGCATAGAGATGGTATTGGAAGTCAAAAGAGTTAATGAGTCCACCTAAAGAAGATCTATAGAGGGAGAAAAGGAGAGGACCAAGAACAGAACCTTGGGGGACACCTACAGTTAGTGAAAGTGGGGGTGAAGTCATGATAGGAGACAGAGATGGAATGGTCAGTGAGTTAGGAGGAGAGTCCGGAGAGGTCAGTGTGATGCAGTGTAAAGGAAGTGAAGGATTTGTAGAAGGAAAAGGTGGTCCACAATGTCAAAAGCAGCAGAGAGGGCAAGAAGAATGAGCAGAGAGTAATGGCCCTTAGATTTGGAGCATGGAGGCCATTGATATATACATGTTCTGTAGCTGGCTTAATTCAAGACTGCATTTCTCCTGCTTTTAATTAGCCATAATACCTGTTTAATTCATAAGTGTCCTGGTTTAAATGGATAGTAAGGTAAGTCTGTATTTACTGTAAGTGCTGGATTACCATACATATACAGAAAGACAAGTGACAAGGTAAAGCAATCTCTTTGGACTTTTCAAATAGAAAACCATAAAACCATTGGATGTGTAGAGATGATATAATTAAGAAAAATAAGTATAACAAGGTCAACTGAAATTAAATTGGCAAAATGATAGTGAACAAATGTTAAAGTTTGACAATTTCCATATTAAAATTTCAAACAAATATAATACTTAAACTGGGCTAATATCAATATTTATTATTACATTGTAAACAGTTTGTGATTTACGTTATCTACCCTGGACAATTTATGTATTGGCTAAACTTCCTTCACTGTAGTCTCCATATATTAAATTGTATGTAAATAGAAAACATTTCTAAGTGATTCATATTAATGGAAATAATAGTAAAAACAAAGTGTATATTTCTATGTTCATTAAATTCTAAAAATATTGAAATAGAAATAAATAAATATATATATATATATATATATATATATATATACATATATTGTAAAAATTACTTATTTCAATAAAAGTTAAGACACCTTTACTTTATTATACTTTAAATATCTGCACTAGGAAATATTGTCTTAACTTCTCAGTCTCCTACGTTGATTGATTAATTTAATTATTTAATTACTAACTCCACTCCACTGGTGTGATTATTTGGATCATCATATGGACCCTGGATGTTGCTCATTAAGATTGGGATTATCCTATTTTTTATGATTTCATATATTGATGTACTGTTGTCAATGTGGTCCTGTGATCATAACGTAGCGCAATGCTTATATATATATATATATATATATATATATATATACATACATGCAGTTAGTTAGTGGCCCACACTATAGGGGATATTCCCCTAAGAGTTAATTGTTGCACTGCAGTAGAGCTTTTTCACAGAAATGTTCTCATATTTCATGCTGAATAAATGTAGTCAAATGGAAAACAATAAGCAGTGGAGCCTTTGTCAAGACAATATAGAGCTTTCCCACAAAATACCATTATTTTTATATTTATATGGAATTGCAGATATTGCAGATTATTTTAAACTATTTTAAGTTTTGTGCAATGTATCAAATAAGTTGAAATTCCACTTACCATAGGTACAGCTTATAGCCACCAAGAGAAAGGCAATTGCAGTTTTCATGATGAAGAAGACTGATATGTAGTCAGAGAAATACTCAGAGATTACTACAAGAGCCAATGAACCACAATCTATGGACAGGATATTTATATGATAGGAAGGTGTGATATCATCAGCTGACATTAAACACCTTCGTCTTTAATGTTTCCAAGTCACACAACTTCGTCATGCCAGACATGTTCCTCAAATAACTACTCACAAACTGACAACATGAATTAGGGCATCAACTTGTGGATTATATAAAGATGAGCTATAATAAAAATGCCATGTTATGTTTACTGATGTACTTATTCCAAATAATTGTTTAATATCATATTTCTCTAGTGAAGTGAGCAACTAAATCCGGTAAGTTATTAAATTCTTAATTTATTCAAAGCTTTATTTGTTATGTATTAAATGCTAAAATAATAAGGCTAGGGGCATGTGGCTTGGATGTCTTGCAGGGCAGGCGTGCAGCAGAGGAGCTCCTGCTGAGACCCAGTTATTAAAGTCTTTAACTGCACTATCTAGCACAGCTGTGGCCCTATAAGAGTTTCTCCTGCATTGCCCTAAGTGCCTAGTATAGGTGGGTTTGTGCCACGGAGCCAGTGGACGGGTTTACCCACACTTGCAGGTTGCGGCCTGCTCACCACGACAAAGCTGGGGACTCAATTTATTGGGTATTTGATGAAATTGTGGTGTTTCCGGGAGATACACCGGGAACTCTCCTTTAGACCACAGTGATTCTTACATTGTGCATCACTGCGGTGCCCTGGCTCCTTCCCTACACTGACCGGAATTGGCTGTGTGAGTACCTGAGGCAATGTGGCCTGCTGGGAGAGCTGCTTGGGAATCATCATGTTGGAGAAGGTGGGCAGTGGTCATTTTGTATAACAGCAGCTCAGAACAAGTCAGCGCCATGGTAGTGTGGGAGACTGCTGCTCCTCTTACCTGCTGCGGAGACTAACTTGTTGGTGTCCCTCCTCACTCTGAGGTCCACATCCACCATGACTGCCCCTTGTGGGGTTTGAAGGCTCTCAGCACGTGTGTTCACTGGGCACCAAACCCTGGACCTGAGTAGAAGGGAACAATTTATTGTACACTGCTTCGTTGTAGCTACCTGCCTGCTCTCTCCTTAGTGACTGAGACAGAGGTGTTCAACCTGCTGGACCTGGAGACACTGATTGCAGCCATAAGGGTTGTTCTCCCCTGGTATATGAATCCTTTCAGGTTCTCAGGTACCTGCACTTGGAGGTGTGGGGACTGGTCCTGCACATCCTACATCAAAATTGCAAGGGGTTGGTAATACACCTCACTGTTCTCATAATAAGATATTTAGTGTCTATTTATCTACTTCACATATACTGTAGACATTCAATTTTTTTATGCAATATTTTTATTGAAGAGATGTTGAATAAATCAATACAGATCAAACAGGAGACAATGGCACCAAATAAGTTCAAAAGAGAACACATAAAATCCCATAGGGTATGTAGAAACATAAAAATGAGGGGTGCATCAGCAGTACAATAGAAATGTTGACAACATATTTTCTGTAGTTTAACGATAGTCGAGAAGAGAAAATGAAAGAGAAGAGCAGAAATGAAAAGAGAAAGAAAGGGAGAAGAGGGAGGGTGGGGAAGTAAAGGGAGACCACTAAGGGGGTATCAATGGTTAAATTGCTTCACAGGAGATGGCCATAACTACCATTAGACCTAAACATAATGAACAAATGCTCGATGAATTTGGCCCCTAAACAGAAAGGCTTCGACATAGTATATTACACCCGGGAGATAGAGGTTTTAGCATAATTGAACCAGGGTTCCCACGTTCTCATATATTTGTCCGACCTATCACGCAAGGAAGCTGTTATTTTCTCCATCATGGAGATATATCATATTTTGGACAGCAACATGCTCATGGGGGGGAGGCTTTTTCCAGCATTTAGCTAACACACATCTGGCAGCACGAAGAATTTGGAGCATAAGACTACCCGCATGACTGCCAATATTAGACAAAGGAAGGCCCAGCAAAGCCGTCCAAGGACGTAATGTAACTTGGGTGCCAAGAACAGATCCAATAAAGGTCTCCACTTCGACCCAAAAAGGGCGGATTTTGGGGCAGGACCACCAAATGTGTTTGATGTCTCCAATCTGACCACACTCTCGCTAGCACAATGGGGAGGACCCAGGGAAAATCCTGTGCAACGTAGCTGGGACCAAATACCATCTGATATATAATTTTATAGGAGTTTTCCTTTACTAGGGAGGAAATAGAGGACTGGGTGACATTGTGCCTAATGATCTCCCAGGAATCATCCCCAGGTGGGGGGCCCAAGTCCTGCTCCCATTTACTTTCATTACGCATGCCGAAGTCAGTGAACATAATAGACTATACAATATAGAGATAATACCTTGTCGCGTAGGAGAGTAAACACAGAGTCGTTCAAATAGGGTAAGTTGGTGAATGACCTTGGACTTTGGAAGGGAACTTAAGAAAGAGCAGAGTTTTAGAAATTCGTATAGAACAGGTTGGGTGATACCATATTTGTCACTTAAAGTGTTTAAGGAGCGCCAGGAATTACCCTCAGTAAAATAAAAAAACAGTTCCGGATGTGGGTTCAGGTGAAACCATGAATGGGAACATAGGGCGGAGCCAGGAGGGAAATCCTGGTTATCCCAAATAGAAGTGATGGTGGATGAGAATGTAGAGAGACCGTAATGCCGAATGCAGAAAGACCATAGGGAGCAAGTGAATTTTGTAGTGGGAATGCACGATTGCATCTTCTGATTAGGCTTATCAGGTGTGAGTAAGGAAACCAGAGTGGAAACCTTGGCCGACAAGAGTTCAATTTGTATCCAGGGTAAGTGTGGCGTTTGAGAGAACCAGGTAAGTGCCTGGCTCAAGTGAGTGGCATGATAGTATTTGCGGATATCCAGTAAACCTCTGCCTCCATCCACCGGGTCCCTTATCAGGGTGGAAGTCCTAACTCTAGGGGGTTTATCAGACCATATGAATTTTAATAAGAGTTTCTGCATTTGACACAAGGCCTCTGCGGGGATATGTACCGGGATTGTTTGGATCAAATATAAAAGCCTGGGTAAGATGTTCATTTTCACTGAGACTATACGTCCAAACCAGGACAAGATCTGTTTGTCCCAAGCTCGTAGATCAGATTCAATACAATTAAAGAGGGTTGGGAAATTTTCGGAATACAGAGATCCATAGGAGCTCGTGATAAACACACCTAAATATTTCATTTTCTTGAAGCACCAAGAGAAATTAAAATTAGCGGCAAGGAGAGACCTGGTTTCCTCAATGAGGTGCAAGGGGAGGGCTTCCAACTTGGAGTAGTTGATGCGGTACCCTGAAAAATGAGAATATGATGATAAAGTTTTAAATAGGTTAGGTATGGATGTATGGGGAGAGGAAAGAGTTAACAGAACATCATCCGCAAATAATGATAATTTAAACTCCACACCCTCAACTAATATACCTTTAATATCAGGATTCGCCCTAACCTTACATGCCAGAGGTTCGATAGTCATAGCAAAAATTAATGGTGACAAGGGACACCCCTGGCGCGTACCATTGGTAATTTGGAACAAACAAGAGTACTTGTCATTTACTCGAACTCTGGCTGAAGGGTTGGAATAGAGTGCCTGAATGGCCTGGAGTAGGCTTCCTCCCAGGCTGAACCTACGCAAGGTAGCAAACATGAAGGGCCACAGTATTTTATCAAAAGCCTTCTCTGCATCGAATGTAGACATTACATTTAACAACAGTACTTTCTCTGGAGCAGAAGTAAGTAGAAGGTGTCTTGAGTTATCACTATCCATTTATAATTATCTAGATACTTCCCAAAGATTTGGGGCTTCCTCTTGTGACAGACTGCTATAATTGTATAATTTATTAGAAGCATTATACACTAAAGGACCTTCTATAGTACCACTGTGTCTTTTTGTGCAACGCTAATTCCTTCATGTAATTAAGGGGCTGTTAAACATTTTAGAACTTCCTTATATCTCCTTTCATCTTCAGGAGATGTTTGCCCCATCCCTTCATGTTAAATATGTTGTCATAAATTGTTCTTATTCTCTCTACTACAGTAATTTACCTAACTAAGGACTATTGAAGTTGAACCTTTCTATTTTAAAAATATCTCTACTATGCCTAAGGTTCAAGAAGGGACGGACCTCTCCCAAAATTTTAAAAAATTTGCATTTTCAGTTGATAAAACTCCAAGAGGTTCAACTCCCTTAAAACATGATAATTCCAACTCAGAGGACTCCACTCACTCACCACTCACTTGAAAAGACTTCCATTCTCTATTCCATAAGTTCCAGGAGACAAGGAGATCTGTCCAAGCAGTTGCACAAAGTTGCTGTCCAAGCTGAGGTGCACAAAGTTTTCAGCTCTCTTACAGCTGAGATTAATGACCTAGGCGACAGGACTGACCATTTGGAGACCAAGGTTGATGAGGTAATCTCGTCTCAACAAGACATGGGTGAGGAGCTCCAAAGCTTAAAAACAAGAATTTCAGCTTTTATTATAACATCAGGTAGTTCAGGACAACAGGACAAGACGTAACAATCTTTGTATTAGATGCATTCCTGAGGAAATCGACCTAACCACATTTGACAATTATCTCAAAAATCTTTTCACAAACCTCACCTGCAATACCGGAAGATCACCTTTTACTTGACAGGGCTCATAGGGCTCTTTGACCATGTTCAAAGGACTCCTCTCAGCCTAGAGATGCCATCTTCTGCTGCCAATATTTTACCGCTAAGGAAGATATTTTTTGCAAGACTATGAAGATCCCGGCAGTGTCATTTCAGGGCCATTCCCTCCAAATCTATCAGCGCATTGCCCCTGCTATTTTGCTTAAGAGGAAAGATTTTAAGCATATCACTTCACTACTGAGAGACAATAACATCCGCTACAGGTGGGGCTTTCCACTCATTATCCTGGTTTGACACCAAAATAATTTTCACTTTGCCAAATCCTTGGAGAAGGCTCATTGTCTTTTAGTTTCCATGGGCATGTCTGTTCCACCTGCTTTGAGTGATTTGGCACCTAAAAACCAAGATACCCACCCCACTGATCCAACTACCAACCCTCAACGGTCCTCGAATCAAGATTGGTCAATGGTGTCATCTGGGAGAAAGTCCTCTTCATCTGGTCCACCAAACTGAATTTTCTCAAGTATTCAATTTGCACTGTTATTCTGAGCTTAATTATCATATTGTTTTGCCAATTATTTTCTAGTTTACCTTTTGTGCTTTTGCAATAAGCTACAAATTTGTTGACATGTTATTTACCAGATATTATACTACCTTCAGATCTCCTTGGGTGGAATGTGACTAATTTACACCAGGTAGGGATATTTTTCTCTAATCTACCCTTGGTTTTGCTAATGTCCTAGACTTTGTTACCCTGGAGTAGCTACACTAAGGAGGGGTTGTCTTAAGATGTTGGCAAAGTTAACAGTAGTAGGGAGTAAAATGTCGATATTTACTCTGACTATTATTTGCTAGTCTAAATCTTATTTGTTAATGATGGCCCCGGGCTGGGAGTAGCCTCCCTTGGCTGCTAGTTTGTTATGCCCTCGGGTTGCCTTTGACATGCACCCCCCCCCCAAGATGGGTTTTGTACCCATGCCCAGTCATTGTCAGTTACTGTCTTTTCTTTTTGTTTCTATGACTGGCAAGTTAATCCACATGTTTACTCTTCTGGTCCCCAATTTCCCCTTCTTCTATTTGTTGTTTCTCTCTTTTTTATTCTCAGGGTCAATTGTATCATGATTTGAAATGTTGGTATTTATTTTTACTTTAACGTTTTTCACTGTGGTCTTTTGTAGCAATGCAGATCCTTGTGGGAGCACTTGAGGTAACATGAAAATTTGAATATCATGGCTCTTAGAATCTGTTCACAGAACGTCAAAGGTCTGGATAGTCCTTAAAAACGCACTAAGCTTTATATTTAACTTAATCCAAAAGTGATCTGATCTTCCTGCAAGAAACCCACTTTAAAAAGCCCTTATACCCAGAGTTAAAGTCTAAAGCCTTCCCACTCACCTTTCATGCTTGTAATCTGAAGAAGAAAAAAATGTGGGTCTCAATTATGTTTTACTTCTCATTTAACTTTTGAGCAGATGAGCACCCATGCGGACATAGAGGGTAGATGGCTTATATTAGTGGGAAAGCTTAATAATACCCTTTGTACCATACATATATAAATATATATATATAATGCAGCAGGCCCGGCACTCCACGAGTTGTATATAGCTGGGTTTGGTGCCCTTGCAGGTAAAACGTATAAGGAAGCAAAGGTACGGCACTCACAACCACTTGGCAGCCAAAATAATGACAAGAAGCAATTTAGCTGTACGACGTTTCAAACTCTAATTGAGTTTTTCAGCAGGTAAACAACAAAGAATAACTACTAAGTACTCCAGGACCCTTTTTATAGGAATAGCAATCAGTCCTATTGGTACTGGAGTACTTAGTAGTTATTCTTTGATAAAGCTCCCAGGAGAGGAGTGAAATGCATCAGAAGTTTTGGACCCCTGCACTCATTATTGGCCATATACCTTGCCACTGCTGTTCGTATAATACATCTGCCATTAAAGGACTGGAGAGGAGAGAGACCGTGCTACGGTGCCTGAACGAGGCAT
This sequence comes from Pseudophryne corroboree, assembly GCF_028390025.1. NCBI lineage: Eukaryota > Metazoa > Chordata > Amphibia > Anura > Myobatrachidae > Pseudophryne > Pseudophryne corroboree. Next base: position 598,111,533 of record NC_086449.1, on the reverse strand, counting down.
ACAGAGGTGAGGTCTCACAGAGCCTGGAGATCGGGTGCTTCTAAACAGTCGCCAGCATTGGTGCCTGGTCCCGCAGCCAGAGACCGCCTTGTTGGATACCGGGACTCTCCGTGCCATCATTGCTATTGAAAGCCGCACGTAAGGCTCTGCTGTGGAGCGCTGATAGTCATTACAATTATATCTACTAGTGGCAAGTTAAACTGGAACTTTAGATCCCCAGTAATGTTCCAGGAATCTTGAGTGTTACACAGGTTTCTAATACAGCTGGGATTGATCACATCAGTGGACCTGTTCTTATGGACCGAGTTACAACTGGAGTTCAGCATTTTTCTGTGCACAGAAACACTTTAGGATCTACCTGCTTCAGAATGCTTAATTTATGATATTTGTTTTTTTGTTGTTATTATATACAAGACCGGTCTAGTCATTTTTGTGAAATATTAAATTTCTATATATTAAAATATTATATTTAAAAAAAATTAAGTTTGATTTGTTGAACATTCAGCCATATTATATTTTATTATAGCGCAAGAGGGATTTGTTCAAGTGTGCTTGATTTTTACACTCGGTATTCCAGTGTTAAAATATTTTTGACTTGTTAACCCCAAGTCAATAGCTCTCCTGCAGCTTATATTATTTCAGGTATATATTTAATATCCTAGATATTTGATTAATTGAGTTTAAAGTTTATATTAACGCCTGGTGCGGTGGTTCTTTTTTGCTCCTCAGTATATGTCATATTACAGGCTAGACATGATCCTTTTGAGTAGAAATCTTTCTTTCAAACTTAAATCAGCCCCCATTCAGCCTATGGTTTGGACAGATCTTTGCCCCATAACAGCTGACCTGGTATCAATCGCTGCTCACCCTCTTCCCTCATCTTGGAGGATCAATGATTCTCCTCTTCATAAAACAGAATATTCTGAACAATTACAAATTATATGATGGAGTATTTCCAATTCAACAATTAACCTGAAGTTTCTCCATGAATGCTTTTTAAAGCTCATAAGGCAGTATTGCAAGTCCACCATATTAGTATGGCCTCTAGGCATTAGAAAAGTAGAGAATCCCAATATATTACTCTGAGTTCTACACTCCAGACACTCAAACACCAGCATAAGATCTGGCCTCCCAAGTAAACTTGGAACTTGTAAATAAAGCTAAGTAGGATCTTTCACTATTGTTATTACAGTATAAGGCTAAATCACTACAGAGGCTAAATCAGACATTCTACAAAAAGGGTGATAAATTGACAGATTACTGGCATCTAGATTTAGAGCCCAATGTTCATGGGACAATATCTTAGCTGTTAAAACTAAAACAGGGGATTTATCTTATTCTCCTGAGATTATAAATCAGGAGTTTAAAGCTTTTTATTCCAATCTCTATAATCAAAACAGCTACAAGGGGCACTCTGGACTTCCTGATGACAAGATATCTGAGTTCCTCACCTTCCTAGTTTGTCTGATCAAACTTCTGCACAATTAAACCAAGATATCTCGGAAGAAGAGGTATCTAATGTTTTGAAAGCCCAGAAGCCATCCAAAGCCCCAAGACCGAACTCGCTTTTGAATTTGGATGTCAAATTATATGCTAAGATTTTAACCACGTTCCCTGAGCTGATTCATTATGACCAGGTGGGTTTTATCTCTGGAAGTCAGGCCAGGGACAACACTAGAAGAGTGAATGATCTTATCTGGGTACTCAATCAGAGGCAAACTCCCTTTCTTAATCCTCTCATTGGATGTTGAAAAATAATTTGACCGCATTTCATGGCCTTTCTTATTAAAAACCTTGCAAGGATTTGGCATAACCTCTGAGTTTCTAATGGGTGTTTTTGCTCTGTATTCTTCCCAAATTGCAAAAGTCTTGACAAATCATATCCTATCTGCCTTCTTTCGACTCTCTAATTATACAAGACAAGGGTGTCCACTCTCACCTTTGGTGTTTGCAATGGTCATTGAACCACTTGCTGCTATGATCAGATTATTTTATAATATTTGAAGGGTGTAAGTGGGTTCCCTTGGGTTTAAAATTGTATTATTTGCTGCGGCTCATGTACTGCTATATCTTACTCAGACAAAAATCTCCCTACCAGCTCTCTGTGTCATTATATATGTATATGGATGTCTGTCTGAATATAAAATTAACTTCTCTAAATTGGAAGCTATGCTCTTACATATCTCCCAGGAGTTAAAACTTTATTGTCTCTCTTCTTATCAGTTCAACTCTCAGGAGCGTAGGCTTAAATACTTAGGGGTTTATATTATATCTGTTAGGGTCTCCTGCCCTGTGCTGCCACGTCGTCATGGCAACCGGGAGACAAGTGCTAGTGGAGTGACCTGAGCGCAGCTGATACTCCGGTTCGGGTCTTTTGCTGTGCAGTGGTTATAGGCTCTGTGCATGGCAGGGGATCCGGTGCTGGTTTTTGTGCTCACAGTCTGTGAGGTCTGAGTGGGGCGTGGACAGCACCTGCTTTATAAGGCCTCTTCTCAGGGTAAGCAGATGCTGCTGAATCTTTGTTGGTTAGTCAGTTTCGGAAAGTTAGCCAGTACTGTGTAGCTTTGTATTTGTTTGTTGCTTACTGCAAATAGGCCTGGGGATTTGGTATTGCACTCTGCCAATCCAGACCTAGCAGTAAGACTGGAGTCAGTCGTTTAGCTTGCTGGGGTTCTGTTACTACTCTGTGAACTTAGCAAGTTTGCGGCTGTATTCTAAGACTTGCCTGTCTAATCCTGTCTCACTGTGCTAGGTGTCAGGGGTCAGTTTAGTGGCAGTAAGCTGAACCTGTGCACTGCAAGTGAGAATTAGGATTGTGGAGACTCTCCTTGTGTCTATCATTCCATCTCTGACCAAGGAGTTTACTGCCACACCCGTTGGTAACCCTTTAGGGTTTTGCTGTTGCCCTTAGCAACAGCATTTCGGGTTCTCTACGTATTAAAACACAACACCTTGCTTTTCCCATCTGAGCAGTTCTAATACAAGGGAGATACCCAGTTCCTTAGCCTCTGGGCTTCTCTGTTCACTTTGTGTGTATTTTGTTACCCTATCACCTTCTGTGTACGTTATGTCATATTCCCCAGTCTGTCTGTAAGTCCATTTGTTTTGCATAACAGTTCAAACACCAGTACATTCCTGCAGGCACTGGAGTGCATAACAGTCCTGACACCAGTACTTTCCTGCAGGCACTGGTGTGCATAACAATATCCCACTATGATTATTTATAAATGGATAGTTTTCCCCACCTTCTAAATAAAATTAAAAAACATCTTAAATTATGGAAATCTTATATTATTTCTTGACTAGGAAGGATTATCGCTATCAAAATGAATGTAATGCTCCAACTTCTTAATTTATTTAAAACATTACTAGTGAAATTCCCACCTTTTTGAGATTTGTGTGGAATGGCAACCATTCAAGGATTGCTTTGAATATGCTAAGGCTCCCTAGATCAGAGGGGTGGGGTGGGAGGAGGAGAGAGGTTTCCCTGATGTTAAGCTGTTTTATCTGGCTAGCAATGTAAGTAATATAGCAACTTCATTAACACGTCTTGGGTCTGTGGAATGGATAAATCCGGAGACTTATTTTTTTGAGTTTCCATTCATTGTATTCTCTGTGGGGGCTAGACTAGGCTAATAAATCTCTTGGACTAATCTCCTTCCATCTCTTAAATATAATCTCTCACTGTGGGACTTATCTTTCACTAGGTATATAGTATATCTACTTCACCCTCTCTTCTTACCCCTCTTTGGGGCAATCCAGCTTTTCCACCTGGAGTCTCTACCTTACAATTTAAATTATGGTACAAAGTAGGTATTCAATTGGTTTCTGATCTTTGTTGTCAGGAGGTGTGGGGTACTCTATATGTGTTTAAAAGCAAATTTCTTTCATTAGTGCCCCTTTTTTCGAATATTTTTAGATTTGCCACTTCCTTATGTCTCTTCATAAATTGGAGACTCAGAGAGATCATACGCCTTTTGAGCAATTATGTATTAAAAATCCTCTTGGTAGATGTACAGATGTGTCCATATACACATTTTCAATTTCCTTCCATGTATGGCATGGCTTGGCATGCCATGGACTCAGAGATTTAGTCATACTTTGTGATTTTTCTTAATTTGCTTCTTTAATATGCTACTTTATACATACTCTATTATGGCAAAAAAAAAAAAAAATCCACCCACTTCATATAAAAGAGCTTAGCCATGATTTGATGGCGTGCTATGGCATGCCAAATTGAGTAAAATAGAAAAGGTGTATGTGGACACATCTGTGCGATCTCTCACATCTATAGAGATCTTGGCCCACCTCCAGATGACTTGTGCTTGGGAAAAGGTAAAGGAAGGAATTGCTAAAAGCTCAATCTCTACTCAAATAAAGAAACCTCATATAAACTGTATTATACTGTAGATGGTACTATACTCCTGACAAGCTATCTAAAATGTTTCCCTCCTCCACACCAGTCTATTGGCGCAAATGTCCTTCATATATGGTATACATGTCCCAATATAGTTCCTTTTTGGAACAAAGTCCTCGACTTATTGAAGTCCCTTTCAGGAGTTCTTCTCTCTGGACCCATGGGTGTTTCTACTGGCTCACCTTTTTCAAGATATAATTCCCCTGAACAAACTATTCTCATTTGTGCAGCAGCAAAATCCTTAATTGCAAGAAATTGGAAGTTCCTTATGGCCCCTAATGTTCCTGCTTTGAACAACTACATTTGGTTTATCTCAAATATAGTAAAGATCACCTACTACCTCCATGATTGTCCCTATAAGTTTGATCTGGTGTGGGGTCCATGGTTGTCATCCTAAGTAGCTGATGAATAGTATTGATGGAATTTTTTTGTTGTTATTTTTGCCTTTGGATTGTCTTTGGGTCCTCCCGCCAGGATTCAGCCAAGCTTCGGCTATGAGGTAGCGCTACATAACTTGTTTCATGATATTCTATTTGACTTGGTTTTTCTTTTTCTTTTGTAAGATAACCATTTTTTCTTCTTTCTCTCTATTTCTTGCTCTTCCCTCTCTTTAGTCAATATTTCCAGTTCTCCCCTTTCCTTTTCTGGACTCTATTGTGTATAAAATTTTACTATATCCAGTTTATTGTAAAACGGAGAGCCCTGTTTTCAACTTTTATTGCAATGGTTATTGTATTATATCTGTTGTCTGTCTTTGAATAAGTAAAGAGTTAAAAAAATAAGGTTAAAGCACATTAAATTGATTATTATACTTTTATCTGCACCTTAAGGTTTACCAGTCACTTCAAAGTGGGCGATGTGGCTATTACTGCTGCTTACATGTAAGCAGCAGCAACAGCACTTGCAGTATATGGTAATGCAGCAGGAGGTGTCACACCTCATACATGCATTACTGATCCGAGCTGCATCCTAGGATATAGCATTTGATCATCTGCGTCACCATCAGTGGTAGTGTGACCTATGGGGTTGCATAAGACGGCCACCGCAGACACAATAATGAATCAGAAAATTTAAATCCACTGAAGGAGATTTTTCCCTCATCCCTCCCGCACAACAGCGGCGGGGTACCTAGATTTTGCAAAATGGAGGCCTTTGTCATCCCTTGCCCACCCCTAAATGATAGCAGACTGCTAATCTTCGTGGTACGTTGCAGACCCATATTGCACATACACAGTTTGGGTCTGGCGCACACATAAAGCGCCAAACATTGGTAGTTTGCGGCATGCACCGTTATTCCATCCACGTCTGAATTTAGCCTGATATGTCTAGCAGTATAACTTATAAGGTTTATTATCTAGCATTTGTATTCATCTTAATAAACAAATATTATATAAATTGTTGTGAAGAATTTCAAATAATACAGACAGTCCCTCTTTTTTCTGGTGGTTACTATACACTAGGAAACATTATCCAGTAATTACAGTGTATTTGGAAGCCACTCTATATGCAGAATAGACTTGCTTATTTTCACAAGGGAGCCAATATCAATGTACAAGCCAGTTCCAGTTCTTACAGTCACCTCAGAAAGTCTGCTCCTAGTTTTGCCTCCGAAAATGTGCATGATGGAAAAAGTAATAAAGAGCCTGTGACCAGCCCCTTTTTCATTTTACATTTTCTGCTTTATTCCTAAAGTGTCACTGAGTAATTTCTCTCTGTGCTATAGTGCTTCTAGCAATGCTGGTGTAATCTCCATCCCAATTAAAAAACCATAGGATAACACTGATCGCTAGCATCTCAGACAACCTGGACAAGGGAAGTCCTCCTGCAGTCACTTGAAGTCTGTGCTCCTTCCCAGGATAATCTTGTTTTGCCAAATGCAAGTTGAGGCCCTTAAACCACATTTACCAAAATATTATATTCCCAATTGCTTCTATAAAAAAGTGAAAAATAATTTCTACCTCTGTAGACTTGTTAGTCTTGATCCTAAAATCAAAGATAAAACTACAGCACTGTTATAAGGTCACCTATAATCTATAATAGATTTAAAAAAATCCTTGTATATAAGGTTATCATTTCTTTTTGAGATAGAGGTAATAAGGGTTATGATTAAAGAGGAAGTTTACCTAAACTTATTATTTACACATTACACAGTCTCATCAATGTTTCCTATGTCCTATAACTCATTGTTTTCACTATATCTAACATTTTTAAAGCTGTAAGAACTTTAAATGTAAATTCAGGATATGTTGATATACAATATCTGTGATTTGTCATGGTCAATATATTATTATTACTATATATAATTCCAATCTAATAATTGACTAGTGTAACACAGTGAGAGAAGGTTAGTTCACTCAATTTAATGGATACCACAATAAATGTGATTACATATTATGTTTAAAACAATAATACTCAAAACACTGATGACCAAAACTACAAGTCAAATATGCTGGGGAAAAAATGGTGAGCACTATCTAAAGTTGTGTATGTTATTTGTACACCTAAGAGGCTGGTGACCTTCAATATATTGCAGCTCACAAACCCATAATCCACCAGCCCCTCTTCACGCACCCACAATCTCTTATTCCAATATTTAGGGCATATTGCAATACTACATAAAGTGTTGCCAAATTAGTCCTGTAGCCATCCTTAAGATGTCATTATTATACATCATCCAACCAAGTATCCATCATATCACAATTTTCAAATAGGGCTCAGGAGCTTTAACAACATTATGAGCATATACAATATGGTCATAGTGACCGTTATATTCTATAGCAGTAGCCAGTATATGGACAAATAACATAATGAGCATATACAGTATGGTCATAGTGACTGTTATATACTCTAGCAATAGCCAAATTGTGAACAAATAGAAATGTGACAGCCCAACATCCTACCACAATGATAAGTTACACTTACTTTTCTGCATGGACAATGGCACCTCTGAACAACAGTGATGCCTATTAACAAATGAGGGGTTTTAATACCTTGTGAGCGTGTACCTCATTTCCTGTGTCATCCGGGTGTATAATATCTCCAAACCATAGTTATGTTAGGTTTGGATTATATATAAGCTCCCTCAGTTGTGTATTTATAAGCGGTACAGGTCTCGATGTATTCATAAATTCATAATTAGATCCCCGCTGCCTGTGGACGCATTTATTCTTGTACTATACCCAAGTACTTCCGGGGTATGATGCGTTCCACCAAAGATCAATTCAAATAAAATTCATATTAATGTTATGTGTGTGCTGTGTGCTTGATTATTAATTTTCCCATTACCTTCTATAATAAAATAATATGTATATCATTAATATTTATTTTATTTTATTTAAATATATGACGTGTGTTATTAATTGAAAAATAGATGTCCATTCAAAGGCTCAATGTATATGTGGTATGTTCTAACAACTTTTTAACAACTTTTATTCATTATATAGCTATTAATTTGCATGGTGCAATTTATATCCTAATTATATACCATATGTGAAATGTGTTTTATTACATTAGAGAGTGTAAATAATAGTTCCAGGCTAATTAATAAACCCCCTATTGTATGATCCTAATAATAGCTCATATTGGGCATTAGTTATTTAATTAAAAAAATATATATTTTAGTACTGTCTGTATTATCCTTCTGAGTGTAAATATATTTTAATATGTGTGCCACTAAGCATGTGGTGATTTATACTATGTGTATCTATACATATAATAGACTACCCTAAAATAGGCTACCCTAATATTTTTTACATTTATAGTACTGTCAAGTGTTTATCCTACAAAGTGTGGAATATATTTTTATATTAGTACCTATACCAAGAGCTAATTTATACTATGTCTTTACATAAAATAAACTACCCTAAAAAGAGCTATTAAGTGGGTAGAATGAAAACCTAAGGATATAGGAGCCTAATAAGTAATCTAGTGTGGATGCTCAGTTGTCCATTATGGAGTTCACCTAACAACTGGATAGACACATTCATGCTTCTCCACTAACAGTAAAAGGCTTTAAGACACAGTCTACCATGTACAACAATATAAAGATATGCATAAATAATAGGTAATAATCACAAAAATGATACAATGTCGATCCCCTCATTGTGACCATTAGGGGCCATAGTGTCTAAGGTGTATATCCATTAGGTTTCCCTTTTTGAAAGGGCTAGATCTCTACTGTTCCCCCTTGGGTCAACCTGTATGTGTTCTAATATAGTGAATGAGAAATTGTTCTTGCCTATTATGGACCCATGCTTGTTCCTACAATGTCTTGGTAAGCTATGTGAGATTAGTTTATTCTTAATATTTCTCATGTGTTCTTGAATTCTAATTTTTACAAGCCTTTCATCTTCCCTATATAGGCTAGCTCGCAACAGCAAGCAATCCTATAGATGACATACTCCATGTTGCAATTGACCAGTTGGTTCAGTTTATACATTCTACCTGAAGGGATCTCACAACTAAAGGTTTTTCTTTCCATGAACTTGCAACATATGCATTTGGAGAATGGGAAGCAGCCTTTTGTTTGAGGTAGGCTACCCTTTTTCTGATTAGTCGTAATGGTAGTATTCACCTTACTAGGTGCTACAATGTTTTTTTAATTATTTGCCCTGCGGAAAACATATATAACTACAGCTTTGTCTCAGCTCTTTCATCTGTTATACACCTACCTATTGCTAAAAAATGTCCTGCTGCGATCAACTTGGAATTACTCCACCTGTTCATCATTGCTGTAGGATGATATCATACAGCCCACCAAGAACATTTGCAATCTGGTGGACAACTATGCAATAGATAGCACCTTTCCTTGTATATATGTTATGATTCCCGTACTCCAGACCAGCGGAGATCGTATGGCTGAGGTCAGAGTACTGGGAAGATATGCTGGTTGTGGGAGCAGGAAAGCCTAGTAACCCCTGGCGCCCTAACTCCGTTGTCTCGCCCGTGTTATCAGAAATCCCCTGCGAGACTATGGTTGCTTGAGCCCATGGCAGCCGCGTTCGAAGGGCGGATTATGTCTGCCCAACCCCGATGCCCCCTCAGGTCTTAATGGGAGACAAAGGGAAATCCGAGACAGGGTGATAACAAGGGGCCCTCTGACTAAGCAACCAGGCCAGGGGTTACAAGCTAACTAACTAAATCAAAAGGTATGTGCGGACTAGCCGCCAGGGAAAAGGACAACCAAAGATCCACTGATCCGTTACTCCTATCCAGCACCGCTGGATACCAGAGTGGATCAGGGAGAGCGGAATCCTCCGCAAAAGCTCCAGGACACAAATATACTAAATAATAAACAGTAAGCGGACAAGCCGCAACACACGGCTGCGCCGTGACTCACGAACACCACAGGATGTTAAAGGTGCTCAGTCAGACTCCAGGAAAAGATGACAAATCTCTGAGTACAGGACCACTGAGGACAGGAACAACCGGCTTGAGCAGGACTGGATACTTTCTGCAACTGACATAGGCAAACAGGAAGCTGCCGACACCGACTTTCAGAACTGGAGGACAGGCAGAATCCACTGGAACTCAGGGTAGGACACGGGATCAGACACAGGGACTGACACAGGAATCAACACAGGGACTGACACAGGAATCCACACAGGGACTGACAGGAACCAGCTCAAACTTAAAGCAGACTGCAAACCAAGGAATATCATCAGCATCTGCTAACTGCAGTGAGCCAGCATATATCAGAGAGGCCTAATTAATTATCTCTTGCAGCTGGCCTGCTGCACGACTAAGCTGACAAGATGCAATCAGCAGCCAGATGAGGCTGAACACATGGGAACAAGCTGCAATTGCACAGACTCACCAGCGGCAGCAGACAAGAGTAATCCAAAACAGAGCAATGGGAAATCCTGGCATGCAAGACAACTAAATAAACATAAAATAGGAATGAACCACTACCTGTGGTTCATAACAGTATCCCCTCCTTAAGGGTGAGCTCCGAGCACCCCATGACACCCACGGGGAACATAAACAGAAGTATAACATGAAATACAGAACAAAATTGCAAAACAGGAATGAGCCACAGCCGTGGCTCATAACAGTACCCCCCCCTTGAGGAGGGGTCAAAAGACCCCAAAATTCAGACTATCCAGAACAAGGGATACAAAAAAAAAACCTGACACATTGGTCTAACAGACACGAAAACAGAAACAAGCTGCAACCACAGCTTGTAACAGTGCCCTCCCCTTGATGGTGGCCACTGGACACAAGACAAGGGGAAAAAAATCTTTTTTTTTTTTTTTTATCAAGGCAAGAGTCAAAAAATTATTTCTTTTTCTTCTTCTTCTTTTTACAAAGCTCTTTAGGTCTGACCAAGGTAATTCCCCAAACATTGTCTGAACTGATGGTACCACCCAGCAAGGCTGCGTTCAAATCAGAGACAGGTCTCTTACCCTTGGGAGCTGAACTTTCTGGTAAAGTACTATTATTAGAAGAAGTAGTCAGAAAAGCACATCCTGCAGTCACAACAACGGGCTGAGACTCCTGTGCCGAGTTTACAGTATTTTGTGGACTCTCAGCAGACAAGACGGGTGACTTAGAGGAACCTGAACCAATTTCTTTGGAACCATATCTTTTAATAATTGCATCACTGAATGCTGGGGGATCCTGAAGAATGGGATCTTCAGCTTTCATTAGGCTGGTCGCCCACTCAAAAGGCTCTCCTCTAAAAGAATAAATAAGATAGAGCACAAGGTTCTCTGGAGTGATGCCCAGAAATGGTCTAGACAACATAATAATGTAATAGTGTTTGTAAAGCGCCAGAAATTGGGCTAAGTCCCCATCAAAGATTATGGATGTTGAGATATCAGAGTCAGGATCTGTTTCCTTCTCATCTGACTGACTGGAGTGCTTTGCTAGGACCTGGTCACTATTGACCTTACTCGAGGCTGAGACTCTCTGAACCCCACCCGGGGCTGAGACTCTCTGAACCCCACCCGGGGCTGAGACTTTCTGAACCCCACCCGGGGCTGAGACTTTCTGAACCCCACCCGGGGCAGTGACTTTCTGAACCCCACCCGGGGCAGTGACTTTCTGAACCCCACCCGGGGCAGTGACTTTCTGAACCCCACCCGGGGCAGTGACTTTCTGAACCCCACCCGGGGCAGTGGCCTCCGGGAACCCCGCTGGGGCAGTGGCCTCCGGGAACCCCGCTGGGGCAGTGGCCTCCGGGAACCCCGCTGGGGCAGTGGCCTCCGGGAACCCCGCTGGGGCAGTGGCCTCCGGGAACCCCGCTGGGGCAGTGGCCTCCGGGAACCCCGCTGGGGCCAGCACCTCGGATTCTTTTACTGGGACCGGGTCGTTGGCCTCCCTGACTGGGATCGGGCCATCGGCCTCCCTCTCTGAGTCGATAATAATCGAAAGTTCTCCCGGGACTATGACTTCCGGGACTTTTGCTGAAGCAATAACGTTCAGATCCTCCACTAATGCTATGCTTCTTAAGTTCTTTCCTGGGGAAGCGACTTCTAGACCCTTCTTTGGGGCTGCGTCTCTCGAGACCCCACTTGGGGATATTACTTCAAAGATCCCTTCTGGGGTTTTGCTTCTCGAGTTCCCTTCAAGAACTATGGTTTTAGATACCCTTTCTGAGGTTGCGCTCCTCAAGTCCCTACCTGGGGTAACAGCTTCTGAGACCCCTTCTGGTATGGAAACCTGAGCTACAATATTTGATGTCCCTCTATAAGCTTGGGCATCGGGTACCGCTCCAGCACTCTGGGCATCGGGTACCGCTCCAGCACTCTGGGCATCGGGTACCGCTCCAGCACTCTGGGCATCGGGTACCGCTCCAGCACTCTGGGCATCGGGTACCGCTCCAGCACTCTGGGCATCGGGTACCGCTCCAGCACTCTGGGCATCGGGTACCGCTCCAGCACTCTGGGCATCGGGTACCGCTCCAGCACTCTGGGCATCGGGTACCGCTCCAGCACTCTGGGCATCGGGTACCGCTCCAGCACCCTGGGCTACGGGCACCACTCCAGCACCCTGGGCTACGGGCACCACTCCAGCACCCTGGGCTACGGGCACCACTCCAGGACCCTGGGCTACGGGCACCACTCCAGGACCCTGGGCTACGGGCACCACTCCAGGACCCTGGGCTACGGGCACCACTCCAGGGACTTGCAACTCCGCTTCCACAGGAACCTCAAGAGAGGAGAGAAACATTCTCTTTTGATTCCTGAATCTATAATGGGGCTCCCTTGCCCAAGGACCCCAATTATAGGACAGAGAGCTTTTTTGTGTGGGTTGTGTGACAAGTACCTCTGCCACAGTAGAGACAGGAGTAGGTCTTGTATCATGACTCAACTTGGCCAGAGGGCAAGACTCGTCACCACACTTTGGCTTGCGCAACTCACAGGTCTGCAGATAATGGCCTAAACCCCCACAATATAGGCATAAGTTTAAGTTTCTGCGACGCAGACGCTCCTCTTCTGAGAGCCTGGGCCGCAGAAAACTTTTAAACTTTTTCTCTTCAATTAAACCAGAGGATTCTCTTGTCACCATACTGTGAACAAGAGTCTCTTTAGAGATAGATGTACTCTCAACGACTTCTGGCAAAATAAGCAAGATTTTAGTCAGAAGGTTTTGCAGTTGCTTTAGGGATTGCTGCAAAACTTCTAGTCGCTCTGGTCTCAAAGCACTGAATACAGAGTTCAGGGCTGCGAGAGATGCCTGCAGGGCTTGCATAGTAGACATAGGAGGATTTAAAACTAGACAAGACAAGACAAGGCAAGACAAGGCAAGGCAAGGCAAGGCAAGACAAGGCAAGGCAAGGCAAGACAAGGCAAGACAAGGCAAGACTAAATTTTGCTAAACAAAACAAGACTTTTTTTTTTTTTTTTAAACACCGGACTGGATTCTAAACACCGGACTGGATTCTAAACACCGGACTGGATTCTAAACACTGGATTGGATTCTAAACACTGGATTGGATTCTAAACACCGGACTGGATTGGATTCTAAACACCGGACTGGATTGGATTCTAAACACCGGACTGGATTGGATTCTAAACACCGGACTGGATTCTAAACACCGGACTGGATTCTAAACACCAAATTCTAGACAGGACTGGATTCTTGACACCGGATTGGATTCTGCACACTGAATTCTAGACAAGACTGGATTCTAAACACCGGATTGGATTCAGCACACTGAATTCTAGACAGGACTGGATTCTAAACACCGGATTGGATTCAGCACACTGAATTCTAGACAGGACTGGATTCTAGACTAGACACTGGACTGGGCCAAAAAAGAAAAAAAAAAGTTTTATTTCTTTTTTGTGGTAGGGCTGATGATAATGTTATGATTCCCGTACTCCAGACCAGCGGAGATCGTATGGCTGAGGTCAGAGTACTGGGAAGATATGCTGGTTGTGGGAGCAGGAAAGCCTAGTAACCCCTGGCGCCCTAACTCCGTTGTCTCGCCCGTGTTATCAGAAATCCCCTGCGAGACTATGGTTGCTTGAGCCCATGGCAGCCGCGTTCGAAGGGCGGATTATGTCTGCCCAACCCCGATGCCCCCTCAGGTCTTAATGGGAGACAAAGGGAAATCCGAGACAGGGTGATAACAAGGGGCCCTCTGACTAAGCAACCAGGCCAGGGGTTACAAGCTAACTAACTAAATCAAAAGGTATGTGCGGACTAGCCGCCAGGGAAAAGGACAACCAAAGATCCACTGATCCGTTACTCCTATCCAGCACCGCTGGATACCAGAGTGGATCAGGGAGAGCGGAATCCTCCGCAAAAGCTCCAGGACACAAATATACTAAATAATAAACAGTAAGCGGACAAGCCGCAACACACGGCTGCGCCGTGACTCACGAACACCACAGGATGTTAAAGGTGCTCAGTCAGACTCCAGGAAAAGATGACAAATCTCTGAGTACAGGACCACTGAGGACAGGAACAACCGGCTTGAGCAGGACTGGATACTTTCTGCAACTGACATAGGCAAACAGGAAGCTGCCGACACCGACTTTCAGAACTGGAGGACAGGCAGAATCCACTGGAACTCAGGGTAGGACACGGGATCAGACACAGGGACTGACACAGGAATCAACACAGGGACTGACACAGGAATCCACACAGGGACTGACAGGAACCAGCTCAAACTTAAAGCAGACTGCAAACCAAGGAATATCATCAGCATCTGCTAACTGCAGTGAGCCAGCATATATCAGAGAGGCCTAATTAATTATCTCTTGCAGCTGGCCTGCTGCACGACTAAGCTGACAAGATGCAATCAGCAGCCAGATGAGGCTGAACACATGGGAACAAGCTGCAATTGCACAGACTCACCAGCAGCAGCAGACAAGAGTAATCCAAAACAGAGCAATGGGAAATCCTGGCATGCAAGACAACTAAATAAACATAAAATAGGAATGAACCACTACCTGTGGTTCATAACAGTATCCCCTCCTTAAGGGTGAGCTCCGAGCACCCCATGACACCCACGGGGAACATAAACAGAAGTATAACATGAAATACAGAACAAAACTGCAAAACAGGAATGAGCCACAGCCGTGGCTCATAACAATATACATGCCTATTTCCCTATAGATTGTAAACTTGCAAGCAGGGCTTTCTACCTCTATGACTGTTTGTTATTACCAAGTTTTGTTATATCATTGTTATTTCCAATTTTAAAGCGCAACGGAATTTGCTGCACTATATAAAAAACTGTTAATAAATAAATAAATAATAATAAATTCCGTAGACAATTATCAATAAATATAATAATAATTGTAATTTAATCAACCTACGAGTTTTTGACATGAGATGTTGGGTCATTTTACTCAAACATTCCCCAATGGTACTACAGAGGTCAAGAAATATCTTGAAATGGATTCTGTAATGGAAACAAGACAAAATTAGTTTTTAAAAAAAATATTTTCTACAGTTTAAACTTAAGAAATGTAATTTTTCAATTCATTCTAAGGACCTCACCAAGTTCACATATTCTAAGTCACCTAGCAGTTGTACTGTGTATCACTAGAGATGAGCGGGTTCGGTTTCTTTGAATCCGAACCCGCACGAACTTCACTTTTTTTTCCACGGGTCCGAGCGACTCGGATCTTCCCGCCTTGCTCGGTTAACCCGAGCGCGCCCGAACGTCATCATGACGCTGTCGGATTCTCGCGAGGCTCGGATTCTATCGCGAGACTCGGATTCTATATAAGGAGCCGCGCGTCGCCGCCATTTTCACTCGTGCATTGAGATTGATAGGGAGAGGACGTGGCTGGCGTCCTCTCCATTAGAATAGAGATAGATAGATTAGATAGAGAGAGATTGTGCAGAGTCGCAGACAGAGTTAGTTTACCACAGTCAGTGACCAGTGCAGTTGCTAGTTAACTTTTATTTAATATAATATATCCGTTCACTTCTCTCTGCTATATCCGTTCTCTGCCTGAAAAAAAAAACGATACACAGCACAGTCAGTCACACAGTGTGACTCAGTCTGTGTGCACTCAGCTCAGCCCAGTGTGCTGCACAGTCATCAATGTATAAATTAAAAGCTTATAATTAATTGTGGGGGAGACTGGGGAGCACTGCAGGTTGTTAGCAGGAGCCAGGAGTACAATTATATTAATTAACAGTGCACACTTTTGCTGCAGGAGTGGTGACCAGTGCCTGACCACCAGTATAGTATTGTTGTATACTACTAATATCTCTTTAAATATCAACCAGTCTATATTAGCAGCAGACACAGTACAGTGCGGTAGTTCACGGCTGTGGCTACCTCTGTGTCGGCACACGGCAGGCAGTCCGTCCGACCAGAATTGTATTATTTATTATTATATACCTACCACCTAACCGTGGTTTTTTTTTCATTCTTTATACCGTCATAGTGTCATCCTAATTGTTACGAGTATACTACTATCTCTTTATCAACCAGTGTACAGTGCGGTAGTTCACGGCTGTGGCTACCTCTGTGTCGGCACACGGCAGGCAGTCCGTCCGACCAGAATTGTATTATTTATTATTATATACCTACCACCTAACCGTGGTTTTTTTTTCATTCTTTATACCGTCATAGTGTCATCCTAATTGTTACGAGTATACTACTATCTCTTTATCAACCAGTGTACAGTGCGGTAGTTCACGGCTGTGGCTACCTCTGTGTCGGCACACGGCAGGCAGTCCGTCCGACCAGAATTGTATTATTTATTATTATATACCTACCACCTAACCGTGGTTTTTTTTTCATTCTTTATACCGTCATAGTGTCATCCTAATTGTTACGAGTATACTACTATCTCTTTATCAACCAGTGTACAGTGCGGTAGTTCACGGCTGTGGCTACCTCTGTGTCGGCACACGGCAGGCAGTCCGTCCGACCAGAATTGTATTATTTATTATTATATACCTACCACCTAACCGTGGTTTTTTTTTCATTCTTTATACCGTCATAGTGTCATCCTAATTGTTACGAGTATACTACTATCTCTTTATCAACCAGTGTACAGTGCGGTAGTTCACGGCTGTGGCTACCTCTGTGTCGGCACACGGCAGGCAGTCCGTCCGACCAGAATTGTATTATTTATTATTATATACCTACCACCTAACCGTGGTTTTTTTTTCATTCTTTATACCGTCATAGTGTCATCCTAATTGTTACGAGTATACTACTATCTCTTTATCAACCAGTGTACAGTGCGGTAGTTCACGGCTGTGGCTACCTCTGTGTCGGCAGTCGGCAGGCAGTCCGTCCATCCATAATTGTATTATTATTATAATATATACCACCTAACCGTGGTTTTTTTTTTCATTCTTTATACCGTCATAGTGTCATACTAGTTGTTACGAGTATACTACTATCTCTTTATCAACCAGTGTACAGTGCGGTAGTTCACGGCTGTGGCTACCTCTGTGTCGGCAGTCGGCAGGCAGTCCTTCCATCCATAATTGTATTATTATTATAATATATACCACCTAACTGTGGTTTTTTTTTCATTCTTTATACCGTCGTCATAGTGTCATACTAGTTGTTACGAGTATACTACTATCTCTTTATCAACCAGTGTACAGTGCGGTAGTTCACGGCTGTGGCTACCTCTGTGTCGGCAGTCGGCAGGCAGTCCGTCCATCCATAATTGTATTATTATTATAATATATACCACCTAACCGTGGTTTTTTTTTCATTCTTTATACCGTCGTCATAGTGTCATACTAGTTGTTACGAGTATACTACTATCTCTTTATCAACCAGTGTACAGTGCGGTAGTTCACGGCTGTGGCTACCTCTGTGTCGGCAGTCGGCAGGCAGTCCGTCCATCCATAATTGTATTATTATTATAATATATACCACCTAACCGTGGTTTTTTTTTCATTCTTTATACCGTCGTCATAGTGTCATACTAGTTGTTACGAGTATACTACTATCTCTTTATCAACCAGTGTACAGTGCGGTAGTTCACGGCTGTGGCTACCTCTGTGTCGGCAGTCGGCAGGCAGTCCGTCCATCCATAATTGTATTATTATTATAATATATACCACCTAACTGTGGTTTTTTTTGCATTCTTTATACCGTCGTCATAGTGTCATACTAGTTGTTACGAGTATACTACTATCTCTTTATCAACCAGTGTACAGTGCGGTAGTTCACGGCTGTGGCTACCTCTGTGTCGGCAGTCGGCAGGCAGTCCGTCCATCCATAATTGTATTATTATTATAATATATACCACCTAACCGTGGTTTTTTTATACCACCTAACCGTGGCAGTCCGTCCATAATTGTATACTAGTATCCAATCCATCCATCTCCATTGTTTACCTGAGGTGCCTTTTAGTTCTGCCTATAAAATATGGAGAACAAAAAAGTTGAGGTTCCAAAATTAGGGAAAGATCAAGATCCACTTCCACCTCGTGCTGAAGCTGCTGCCACTAGTCATGGCCGAGACGATGAAATGCCAGCAACGTCGTCTGCCAAGGCCGATGCCCAATGTCATAGTACAGAGCATGTCAAATCCAAAACACCAAATATCAGAAAAAAAAGGACTCCAAAACCTAAAATAAAATTGTCGGAGGAGAAGCGTAAACTTGCCAATATGCCATTTACCACACGGAGTGGCAAGGAACGGCTGAGGCCCTGGCCTATGTTCATGGCTAGTGGTTCAGCTTCACATGAGGATGGAAGCACTCAGCCTCTCGCTAGAAAACTGAAAAGACTCAAGCTGGCAAAAGCACCGCAAAGAACTGTGCGTTCTTTGAAATCCCAAATCCACAAGGAGAGTCCAATTGTGTCGTTTGCGATGCCTGACCTTCCCAACACTGGACGTGAAGAGCATGCGCCTTCCACTATTTGCATGCCCCCTGCAAGTGCTGGAAGGAGCACCCGCAGTCCAGTTCCTGATAGTCAGATTGAAGATGTCAGTGTTGAAGTACACCAGGATGAGGAGGATATGGGTGTTGCTGGCGCTGGGGAGGAAATTGACCAGGAGGATTCTGATGGTGAGGTGGTTTGTTTAAGTCAGGCACCTGGGGAGACACCTGTTGTCCGTGGGAGGAATATGGCCGTTGACATGCCAGGTGAAAATACCAAAAAAATCAGCTCTTCGGTGTGGAGGTATTTCACCAGAAATGCGGACAACAGGTGTCAAGCCGTGTGTTCCCTTTGTCAAGCTGTAATAAGTAGGGGTAAGGACGTTAACCACCTCGGAACATCCTCCCTTATACGTCACCTGCAGCGCATTCATAATAAGTCAGTGACAAGTTCAAAAACTTTGGGTGACAGCGGAAGCAGTCCACTGACCAGTAAATCCCTTCCTCTTGTAACCAAGCTCACGCAAACCACCCCACCAACTCCCTCAGTGTCAATTTCCTCCTTCCCCAGGAATGCCAATAGTCCTGCAGGCCATGTCACTGGCAAGTCTGACGAGTCCTCTCCTGCCTGGGATTCCTCCGATGCATCCTTGCGTGTAACGCCTACTGCTGCTGGCGCTGCTGTTGTTGCCGCTGGGAGTCGATGGTCATCCCAGAGGGGAAGTCGTAAGCCCACTTGTACTACTTCCAGTAAGCAATTGACTGTTCAACAGTCCTTTGCGAGGAAGATGAAATATCACAGCAGTCATCCTACTGCAAAGCGGATAACTGAGTCCTTGACAACTATGTTGGTGTTAGACGTGCGTCCGGTATCCGCCGTTAGTTCACAGGGAACTAGACAATTTATTGAGGCAGTGTGCCCCCGTTACCAAATACCATCTAGGTTCCACTTCTCTAGGCAGGCGATACCGAGAATGTACACGGACGTCAGAAAAAGACTCACCAGTGTCCTAAAAAATGCAGTTGTACCCAATGTCCACTTAACCACGGACATGTGGACAAGTGGAGCAGGGCAGGGTCAGGACTATATGACTGTGACAGCCCACTGGGTAGATGTATGGACTCCCGCCGCAAGAACAGCAGCGGCGGCACCAGTAGCAGCATCTCGCAAACGCCAACTCTTTCCTAGGCAGGCTACGCTTTGTATCACCGCTTTCCAGAATACGCACACAGCTGAAAACCTCTTACGGCAACTGAGGAAGATCATCGCGGAATGGCTTACCCCAATTGGACTCTCCTGTGGATTTGTGGCATCGGACAACGCCAGCAATATTGTGTGTGCATTAAATATGGGCAAATTCCAGCACGTCCCATGTTTTGCACATACCTTGAATTTGGTGGTGCAGAATTTTTAAAAAAACGACAGGGGCGTGCAAGAGATGCTGTCGGTGGCCAGAAAAATTGCGGGACACTTTCGGCGTACAGGCACCACGTACAGAAGACTGGAGCACCACCAAAAACTACTGAACCTGCCCTGCCATCATCTGAAGCAAGAAGTGGTAACGAGGTGGAATTCAACCCTCTATATGCTTCAGAGGTTGGAGGAGCAGCAAAAGGCCATTCAAGCCTATACAATTGAGCACGATATAGGAGATGGAATGCACCTGTCTCAAGTGCAGTGGAGAATGATTTCAACGTTGTGCAAGGTTCTGATGCCCTTTGAACTTGCCACACGTGAAGTCAGTTCAGACACTGCCAGCCTGAGTCAGGTCATTCCCCTCATCAGGCTTTTGCAGAAGAAGCTGGAGGCATTGAAGAAGGAGCTAACACGGAGCGATTCCGCTAGGCATGTGGGACTTGTGGATGCAGCCCTTAATTCGCTTAACAAGGATTCACGGGTGGTCAATCTGTTGAAATCAGAGCACTACATTTTGGCCACCGTGCTCGATCCTAGATTTAAAGCCTACCTTGGATCTCTCTTTCCGGCAGACACAGGTCTGCTGGGGTTGAAAGACCTGCTGGTGACAAAATTGTCAAGTCAAGCGGAACGCGACCTGTCAACATCTCCTCCTTCACATTCTCCCGCAACTGGGGGTGCGAGGAAAAGGCTCAGAATTCCGAGCCCACCCGCTGGCGGTGATGCAGGGCAGTCTGGAGCGACTGCTGATGCTGACATCTGGTCCGGACTGAAGGACCTGACAACGATTACGGACATGTCGTCTACTGTCACTGCATATGATTCTCTCAACATTGATAGAATGGTGGAGGATTATATGAGTGACCGCATCCAAGTAGGCACGTCACACAGTCCGTACTTATACTGGCAGGAAAAAGAGGCAATTTGGAGGCCCTTGCACAAACTGGCTTTATTCTACCTAAGTTGCCCTCCCACAAGTGTGTACTCCGAAAGAGTGTTTAGTGCCGCCGCTCACCTTGTCAGCAATCGGCGTACGAGGTTACATCCAGAAAATGTGGAGAAGATGATGTTCATTAAAATGAATTATAATCAATTCCTCCGCGGAGACATTGACCAGCAGCAATTGCCTCCACAAAGTACACAGGGAGCTGAGATGGTGGATTCCAGTGGGGACGAATTGATAATCTGTGAGGAGGGGGATGTACACGGTGATATATCGGAGGGTGAAGATGAGGTGGACATCTTGCCTCTGTAGAGCCAGTTTGTGCAAGGAGAGATTAATTGCTTCTTTTTTGGGGGGGGTCCAAACCAACCCGTCATATCAGTCACAGTCGTGTGGCAGACCCTGTCACTGAAATGATGGGTTGGTTAAAGTGTGCATGTCCTGTTTTGTTTATACAACATAAGGGTGGGTGGGAGGGCCAAAGGATAATTCCATCTTGCACCTCTTTTTTCTTTTCTTTTTCTTTGCATCATGTGCTGATTGGGGAGGGTTTTTTGGAAGGGACATCCTGCGTGACACTGCAGTGCCACTCCTAGATGGGCCCGGTGTTTGTGTCGGCCACTAGGGTCGCTAATCTTACTCACACAGCTACCTCATTGCGCCTCTTTTTTTCTTTGCGTCATGTGCTGTTTGGGGAGGGTTTTTTGGAAGGGACATCCTGCGTGACACTGCAGTGCCACTCCTAGATGTGCCCGGTGTTTGTGTCGGCCACTAGGGTCGCTAATCTTACTCACACAGTCAGCTACCTCATTGCGCCTCTTTTTTTCTTTGCGTCATGTGCTGTTTGGGGAGGGTTTTTTGGAAGGGCCATCCTGCGTGACACTGCAGTGCCACTCCTAGATGGGCCCGGTGTTTGTGTCGGCCACTAGGGTCGCTTATCTTACTCACACAGCGACCTCGGTGCAAATTTTAGGACTAAAAATAATATTGTGAGGTGTGATGTGTTCAGAATAGGCTGAAAATGAGTGTAAATTATGTTTTTTGAGGTTAATAATACTTTGGGATCAAAATTACCCCCAAATTCTATGATTTAAGCTGTTTTTTAGGGTTTTTTTAAAAAAACACCCGAATCCAAAACACACCCGAATCCGACAAAAAAAATTCGGTGAGGTTTTGCCAAAACGCGGTCGAACCCAAAACACGGCCGCGGAACCGAACCCAAAACCAAAACACAAAACCCGAAAAATTTCCGGCGCTCATCTCTATGTATCACCAACTGTTGCATTTTAAAACAAACAACAGTTGACCTGGAAAATATGAACTGTGTGGTGTCCTGAAGACTGATTTTGAGAACCTGTGCTTTTGACTACATTGAAATGCTTGGCACGACTATTGGTACCAGACTAACTCTTAACTTCACCAGGATATGTATGGGGGCCTTAGAGAAAGAGCATGTGGGGGAGTGGCAGAGCCACAGTAGGTGTTTTATGCTAGGGTTTTTACAGAAGAGTTACCTACTCAAAAGGTTTTGTAGCTGACACTAGTCATCCGTTGCCCTGGTTTCCAGAAGGTCCTTGTTGTTAGACACAGTCAGTGCAAATCTACAATGACCACTTTACTACTATCTGTTACGGGGGACTTCTTGGGACAATATTATTTGTGTTTCATACAGTATGTTTATTTGTGCAAAAGGAATACAGATACTCATTGCTCTACTGTATAACTAATATTATGCACATTGTTCTGTTTTAGACTTTGTTCTTCTTTAAGCCACTATATTATTTTAGTATTATATTTTTAATAAATGACCTATCTATTAGCATGTATCTGGACAATAATCAATTTCTCAGCAAGCACATTTCCAATAACAGAATTATACCATCTATGTTTGTATTTCCCTATTTTACTGTATGTGGAAAATACCATATCCAATCTGAGAAAATATCAAAAAAGAAATATAATGTTTATTTTCCTCTTTTGCATGAAATTATTAACAGTTTAGCGCTCAGGGTTTTATACTCATACTTTCTCACACCTAGATTTTTCTGGGACTTCCCTTGTATATCTAACCTGGGTTGCTTCACTTTTTGCACCCAGTTTGTCGCAACATTTAACTTTTTAGATTTTTCTCAGATCCTAAATTTATTTATCAGTATTCCCATAGCTAGAGCCTCTCTATTCTATTGTCATGGGATGTAAATCAATGAATAGCAAACACTCATAGTAACATAGTATTTGAGGTTGAATAGAGGCAAATTGCCCATCGTGTTCAAACTGTTTTAAGTTGTGATGATTCCACATACTTGCTAAATAATGTTTTATGACTAGTTATCTACTTTAACTCATGTTACCCCCGGATTAACCACGTTGATATTTTAAGTATTATAACCTTCAATAGCTTTTTCATTCAGAAATGTATCCATTCCTTTTTTAAGGCCAATTACAGAGTCCGTCATTACCACCTTCCCTGGTAGGGAATTCCACATCCTGATTGCCCTAACAGTGAAGAACCCTTTCCTCCGTTGCGTTCGGAATTTTCTCTCCTCCAGTCGCAGCGAGTGCCCATGTGTCCTAAACTGTGTTCTTTTAATAAATAATTCCTCTGATAATTTTTTGTGATGTCCCTTTACATATTTGAAGATATTAATAATAGCTCCTCTTAGGCGCCTTTTTTCTAGTGTATACATATTCAGCCTAGTAAGTCTTTCCTTATAGTCCAGTCCTTCTAGACCTTTAATCAGTTTAGTAGCTCGCCTTTGAACACCTTCGAGTTCACTGATGTCTTTTTTATACAATGGTGCCCAAAACTGAACACAATATTCCAGGTGCGGACGTACCAATGCCTTATACAGCAGCATGATTACATCCGAGGCCCTTGTTTCAATTCCCCTTTTTATGCATGCTAGCACCTTACTTGCCTTCTTTACTGCGTTTTGACATTGTGTACAGTTATTAAGCCTATTATCAATGAATACCCCCAATCTTTTTCCAACTGTGTTTCCCCTAGGTGTTCCCCATTTAATATTTAGGATGCAAGTTTGTTTTTAGTCCCAAAATGCATAACCTTGCATTTGTCTGAACCTCATTTTCCATTTAGATGCCCAGAGTTCAAGTTTAGACAGACTATTCTGCAAGGACTCCACATCCAATTCTGAACTAATTACCTTACACAGTTTAGTATCATCTGCAAAGATTGACACTGTGCTTTCCAGGCCTATTTCTAGGTCATTGTTTAATATGTTGAACAGTAGTGGTCCGAGTACGGACCCTTGTGGTATTCCGCTGACTGCTGGGGACCAGGTTGAGGACTTCCCGTTGACCACTACTCACTGTACCCTGCTATCCAACTAGCTGCTTATCCATGTGCAAATAGTTTTTCCTAGGCTAATCTCCTTTAATTTGATCATCAGTCTCCTGTGAGGAACTGTATCAAAGGCCTTTGCAAAATCTAGGAAGACCACATCAACTGCTTTTCCTTGATCAAGATTATTGCTCACTTCCTCGTAGAAGCTAATTAAGTTAGTCTGACATGACCTGTCCCTCACAAACCCATGCTGGTTCTTGCTAATAATCCTAGCAGACTTTAGATACTCATGTATGACGTCCCTTAGAATTCCTTCCAATATTTTCCCCACTATAGATGTTAAACTAACTGGTCTGTAGTTTCCCAGAAGATTTTTGGATCCCTTTTTAAATAATGGCACTACCTCAGCTATATGCCAATCCTTTGGTACCATGCCTGATCTAAATGAACTATTGAAAATCAAGTATAGGGGTCGTGCTAGTTGTGAACTAAGCTCCATAAGAACCCTCGGGTGAACTCCATAAGGACCAGGTGATTTATTAATCGTAATTTTGCTTAGTCTCTCCCGGACTACTTCTTCGCTTAAACAAAAATCTAACCATGAATCATTACTGTCACAATTGTTATGCTCTACTCCCACCATCAGTTCTTCACTGGTGAATACTGATGAAAAGAATTTGTTCAGTAATTCCGTTTTTATTTCGTCATCATTTATCAATTCTCCTAATTAATCTTTTAATGGACCTATATTCTCCTTTTTTAACATTTTACCATTTATGTATTTAAAAAACTTTTTAGGATTGGTTTTACTCTCTGTAGCGATTTGCTTTTCTTTTTTCATTTTAGCTGCTCTTATTGCTATTTTGCAATTCTTATTACACTCTGTAATACTTGAAAGACTCCTCCTTTCCATTAGATTTAAATACTTTGAAAGCCCGCTTTTTTTTATCCATTTCTGCCTTAACCTTCTTGTTAAGCCACATCGGTTTGAGTTTAATACTCCTGCGTTTACTTCTCATGAGAGAGGAGGAGGAGAGATCCTTCTCCTTCACCCCTGACCCCAGTACTCTCAGATGCTTCTACAGAAATAAATAATCTTTAGAGAAGGAAACAGGCTGATAATGATGGCTAAGACAGTTTTTTTTAGCCCTGACAGCAGTCATGCCCTATTTATTCAGCATCTGTGTTAGAGACACAGACACATGGCTCAGTGGAAGATAAGTAGAAAAGTCAGCGATGCAGAATTGCAGTTACAGATGGATCCACGCTAGTCGTGGCTCCGTCTTTGATTAGGTGGGCACGCCTGATGTTGAGAGCATCTCCGCCCGTCCGAGTCACCTAGTCACACTGGGCGTGCATGTTTTAGATGGAGCCACCTAAGATGTGCGTGGCTCCATCTGTATATGCCCCCAGTACTATTTTCCTGGAAAAATAAGTTCAGGAACTACAGGTCTGGACTTGGAGCTATTAAAAAAAGTTGTATATATATAATAGATAAAATAGACAGATAGTTTTTTTTATATTAGAAACGAAGGCACTCAAAATGGACTTTAAAATAAAACTTATTTTATGGAAAATACATATTGGCCCAGGAGAGGTTCAGGAACCCAGTTTCTGATTATGTCATAATTAATGAGTGGTTTAGAACCTGAGTTCCTGCTGGTTGCTGCTGAAAAATATGACTGCATGTCCCCATGTAAAGTTAGTTGAGGTGGAATTTCAGTGGCATGGGTGAGTTCATGCTGCCAACTTCTACTCCTCAGATCCACAACCGGATTCCTGCATTTCCTTTTCAATACAATTTATGGAAGTAGGTATGGGTTAATATAGCCGGAAGATTTGACTAGAATATCTGGTCTGGTGGGCCACCAGAGAAGGGGTTTGGAAGCACATGATTCCTGTGCTCTCTCTTAGTACATCACAGGGATGTGGAGACATCTGGAGAGCAAGTAATAAGGTCTGAAGAGCATGTAAAGGTCAAATGTCGAGATCTACTGGCATTTCCGGAAGGACTGAGGGGCATATTTAACTTCCATACTGTGTGTGTGTTTATGTCTGTGTGTCTGTGCGTGTGTGTGTCTGTGGGTGTGTGTGTGTGTGTGTGTATGTGTGCGTGTGTAGGAAGGAGGCCACAGCATGTGCTTTCTGTGGGTGCTAGGTCTCTACCATTCTCTATTGCATCTACAGGCTGTCAGGAATGTTTTAAGAGTTTTAAGAACATGGCAAGGGGAAGTTGCATGTCTCATTTGTACTGAGTATCACAATTTTTTATGGCAGCCTTGGCAGATATAATTTTATTTTGAAGTAAAGAAAGTCTTGAAGTTTTTTTAAGTATGTATTTAAAAGTACAGATGGAGCCATCTTCATCTTTGCCTTTAATAAGATCAACTGAGCCAGGGCAGTCGGACTTAATCCCCTGCTGTATTGATCTCTCCGTATTGTATTGCAGCTGAGAACAATAGATGAATGTTTTGTGCTAATAAACCATGGTGTGCCTAGGTGCAACAGAGAAGCTCCATCTGTATGTCTACATATAGTCCAACTCAAGTGCATTCTTAAAGGCACAGAGAATGGTTTTGTTAGTATTTCAATAGTACAAAATCACTAATAGTGGGATTCTTGGGTGTAAGGAATCAATAATACCATGTTAAATAAACCTAAACATATTTTATCAATTTAGCACAATGGAGTTACAGTATTATTAGTGTGGTACTCATAATTGATATTTATATTATTTACTATTCAGTGGCATTTTAAGAGAGGTGGAGGCTCTTGACTATTCTCTTCATCTGGTCCCCCTCCTCAGTGCCGGCAGTGCTGTAGAGTCTGAGCGCTAGTGGACTCAGACTCTAATGTGCATGTGCAGATCTACAGGAAAATGGTGTGGCGGACATTTTTCCAGTGATTTCTCTACTGTGCATGTCCTAAATTCTGAGAAAATGGCCGTTGTGCCATTTATTTAGAGATTTCTGCAGTGCTGCTGCCTTTGGCATGGGACTCTAGAGGGGAAACTATTCAAGAAATGGGTGCAGCATGTGTGATGTGGGCCCCCCTGGACCCAGGGGCTCTTGTGCACCCACACACACTGCATCCATTATAAATATACCAGTGTTACAATTGTGTCTTAATAATGGGCTGTGGTCAATCACTGCTACTAACATAACTCAGTCTATCAAAGATTAATGTATTCTTTCATGAACAAATCACAGACCTTTCTTACTGTTGCTTTAGTCATGTTGTGCATCTCGCACCATGTGTCATATGGTCCCTCGAGGTGCGATGAGGTCAATACTGTAGCTGGTGAGGCATTGACTGGTATCAGAGACAGATTTACACACACATATATGATTTGGTTGTGAGTTTTGACTAAAAAGCTATTAGAATACAAAAATAATATGAATAATACAAAACTATATTAGTTAGAAATATAATTTTTGTATTATTATAATCCTTTTATAGTCAAAACTATGAAGGGTACTGGAGCAGGACAGGTTAAGCTCTGCCTCCCCTGCCTACCCTGACCGCACGTCACTGGCACGGACATTCAGTAAGTGAGGACATATCTGTATATGTGATGGTGATGTTACACTGATTGCTTTTCTGAATTCAGGTAAGTGATCTGGATAAGCTTCAATTTTGTACTGTACAAAGCTCCTAAAATTACATCTGACATTAAAAGAGCAGTATTATGTTCCTTCACACTTCATTTAACACACAGTTTGACATTTACTTTTCTATTTAGTGAACATTTATGCATGCATAATCCTTGGCCATTAGAGATGTTGTAGTGTGACCTAATTAACACAAAAAGTGTCATCTGCTAGTCATTACGTGCTAAATGCCTGTCTATGTTCTGGAGATGTGCAGCGGGCATTTTTCGTGTTTTGTGTTTTGGTTTTAGATTCGGGTCCGTGGTCGTGTTTTGGATTCGGATGCGTTTTACCAAAACCACCCTTTCAGATTTTTGTCGGATTCAGATGCGATTTGGATTCGGGTGTTTGTTTTTTTTTAAAACCTCAAAAACAACTAAAATCATAGAATTTGGGGGTAATTTTGATCCTATAGTATTAATAACCTCAATAACCATAATTTCCACCCATTTTCAGTCTACTCTGAACACCTAAAACCACACAATATTATTTTTAGTCCTAAAATTTGCACCGAGGTAGCTGGATGACTAAGCTAAGCGACCCAAGTGGGTGGTACAAACACCTGGCACATCTAGGAGTGGCACTGCAGTGTCAGACAGGATGGCACTTAAACAATAGTCCCTAAACAGCACATGATGCAAAGATAAATAAAAAAGAGGTGCAAGATGGAATTGTCCATGGGCCCTCCCACCCTCACTTATGCTGTATAAACAGGACATGCACACTTTAACAAACCAATCATTTCAGCGACAGGGTCTGCCACACGACTGTGTCTGAAATGACTGGTTGTTTGGGCCCCCACCAAAAAAGAAGCACTCAATCTCTCCTTGCACAAACTGGCTCTACAGAGGCAAGATGTCAACCTCATCCTAATCTTCCAATTGCTCACCCCTTTCACTGTGTACATCCTCCTCCTCACAGAGTATTAACTCGTCCCCACTGGGATACACCATCACAGGTTCCTGTGTACTTTCTGGAGGCAATTGCTGGTAAATTTCTCCACAGAGGAATTTATCATTCATTTTGATGAACATCATCTTCTCCACATTTTCTGGAAGTAACCTCCTACACCGATCGCTGACAAGGTGACCGGCTGAACAAAACACTATTTCGGAGTACACACTGGAGGTGGGGCAACTTAGGTAAAAATAAAGCTAGTTTGTGCAAGGGCCTCCAAATTGCCTCTTTTTCCTGCCAGTGGTGGTCATTCCGGGTTGTTCGCTCTGTAATTTTCTTCGCATTGCAGCGATTTTCCGCTATTTGCGCATGCGCAATGTTCGCACTACGACTGCGCCAAGTAAATTTGCTATGAAGATTGGTATTTTACTGACGGCATTACAAGGTTTTTTCTTCGTTCTGGAGATCGGAGTGTGATTGACAGGAAGTGGGTGTTTCTGGGCGGAAACTGTCCCCTTTATGGGAGTGTTTGAAAAATGCTACCTTTTCTGGGAAAAACGCAGGAGTGGATGGAGAAACGGAGGAGTGTCTGGGCAAACGGTGGGTGTGTTTGTGACATCAAACCAGGAACGACAAGCACTGAACTGATTGCACTGGAAGTGTAAGTCTCGAGCTACTCAGAAACTGCACAGAGAAGTCTTTTCGCAATATTGCAAATCTTTCGTTCGCAATTTTGAGAAGCTAAGATTCACTCTCAGTAGGCGGCGGCTTAGCGTTTGCAAAGCTGCTAAAAGCAGCTTGCGAGCGAATAACTCGGAATGAGGGCCAGTATACGTACGGACTGTCTGACATGCCTACTTGGATGCTGTCACTCATATAATCCCCTACCATTCTTTCAATGGTGACAGAATCATATGCATTGGCAGTAGACATGTCAGTAATCATTGGCAGGTTCTTCAGTCTGGACCAGATGTTAGCACTTGCTCCTGGCTGCCCTGCATCACCACCAGCGGGTGGTTTTGAAAATGTTATCCTTTTCCTGGAAGCTCCAGTGGCAGTAGAAAATGGAGGAGGAGCTGTTGGTGAGTCACGTTCTGCTTTACTTGACAATTGTCTCACCAGCAGGTCTTTGAACATCTGCAAACTTGTATCTGCCAGAAAGAGAGATACAACATAGGTTTTAAACCTAGGATTGAGCACGGTGGCCAAAATGTAGTGCTCTGATTTCAACAGATTGACAACCCGTGAATCTTGGTTAAGCAAATGAAGGGCTCCATCCACAAGTCCCACATGCCTAGCAGAATTGCTCCATTTTAGCTCCTCCTTCAATCTCTCCAGCTGCTTCTGCAAAAGCCTGATGAGGGGAATGACCTGACTTAGGCTGGCAGTGTCTGAACTGACTTCACGTGTGGCAAGTTCAAAGGGTTGGAGAACCTTGCACAACATGGAAATCATTCTCCACTGTGCTTGAGTCAGGTGCATTCCCCCTCCTTTGCCTATATCATAGGCAGATGTATAGGCTTGAATGGCCTTTTTCTGCTCCTCCATCCTCTGAAGTATATAGAGGGTTGAATTCCACCTCGTTACCACCTCTTGCTTCAGCTGATGGCAGGGCATGTTCACGAGTCTTATCTGGTGCTCCAGTCTTCAGCACATGGTGGCTGAATGCCGAAAGTGGCCCGCAATTTTTTGGGCCACCGACAGCATTTCCTGCATGCCCCTGTTGTTTTTTAAAAAATTTTGCACCACTAAATTAATTGTATGTGCAAAACATGGGACGTGCTGGAATTTGCCCAGATGTAATGCACACGCAATATTTGTGGCATTGTCCGATATCACAAATCCCCAGGAGAGTCCAATTGGGGTAAGCCAATCTGCGATGATGTTCCTCAGTTTCCGTAAGAGGTTGTCAGCTGTGTGCCTCTTATGGAAAGCTTTGATACAAAGCGTAGCGTGCCTAGGAACGAGTTGGCGTTTGGAAGATGCTGCTACTGGTGCTGCCGCTGTTGTTGCTGCGGGAGGCAATACATCTACCCAGTGGGATGTCATAGTCATAAAGTCCTTAGTCTGCCCTGCTCCATTTGTTCACATGTCCATGGTTAAGTGGACAGTGGGTACAACTGCATTTTTTAGGACACTGAGGACACTGGCATCTAGACTTAGAGCCCAATGTTCATGGGACAATATCTTAGCTGTTAAAACTAAAACAGGGGATTTATCTAATTCTCCTGAGATTATTAATCAGGAGTTTAAAGCTTTTTATTCCAATCTCTATAATCAAAACAGCTACAAGGGGCACTCTGGACTCCCTGATGACAAGATATCTGAGTTCCTCACCTTCCTAGTTTGTCTGATCAAACTTCTGTACAATTAAACCAAGATATCTCAGAAGAAGAGGTATCTAATGTTTTGAAAGCCCAGAAGCCATCCAATCCAAAGCCCCAGGACCGATCTCGCTTTTGAATTTGGATGTCAAATTATATGCTAAGATTTTAACCACGTTCCCTGAGCTGATCCATTATGACCAGGTGGGTTTTATCTCTGGAAGTCAGGCCAGGGACAACACTAGAAGAGTGAATGATCTTATCTGGGTACTCAATCAGAGGCAAACTCCCTTTCTTAATCCTCTCATTGGATGTTGAAAAAGCGTTTGACCACATTTCATGGCCTTTCTTATTAAAAACCTTGCAAGGATTTGGCATAACTTCTGAGATTCTAATGGGTGTTTTTGCTCTGTATTCTTCAAAAATTGCAAAAGTCTTGACAAATCATATCCTATCTGCCTTCTTTCGACTCTCTAATTGTACAAGACAAGGGTGTCCACTCTCACCTTTGGTGTTTGCAATGGTCATTGAACCACTTTCTGCTATGATCAGATTATCTTATAATATTTGAAGGGTGTAAGTGGGTTCCCTTGGGTTTAAAATTGTATTATTTGCTGCGGCTCATGTACTGCTATATCTTACTCAGACAAAAATCTGCCTACCAGATCTCTGTGTCATTATATATGTATATGGATGTCTGTCTGAATATAAAATGAACTTCTCTAAATTGGAAGCTATGCTCTTACATATCTCCCAGGAGTTAAAACTTTATCGTCTCTCTTCTTATCAGTTCAACTCTCAGGAGCGTAGGCTTAAATACTTAGGGGTTTATATTATATCCCACTATGATTATTTATAAATGGATAGTTTTCCCCTCCTTCTAAATAAAATTAAACAACATCTTAAATTATGGAAATCTTATATTATTTCTTGACTAGGAAGGATTATCGCTATCAAAATGAATGTAATGCTCCAACTTCTTCATTTATTTAAAACATTACTAGTGAAATTCCCACCTTTTTGAGATTTGTGTGGAATGGCAACCATTCAAGGATTGCTTTGAATATGCTAAGGCTCCCTAGATCAGAGGGGTGGGGTGGGAGGAGGAGAGAGGTTTCCCTGATGTTAAACTGTTTTATCGGGCTAGCAATGTAAGTAATATAGCAACTTCATTCACACTTGGGTCTGTGGCATGGATAAATCCGGAGACTTATTTTTTTGAGTTTCCATTCATTGGATTCTCTCTGGGGGCTAGACTAGGCTAATAAATCTCTTGGACTAATCTCCTTCCATCTCTTAAATATAATCTCTCACTATGGGACTTCTCTTTCACTAGGTATACAGTATATCTACTTCACCCTCTCTTCTTACCCCTCTTTGGGGCAATCCAGCTTTTCCACCTGGAGTCTCTACCTTACAATTTAAATTATGGTACAAAGTAGGTATTCGATTGGTTTCTGATCTTTGTTGTCAGGAGGTGTGGGGTACTCTATATGTGTTTAAAAGCAAATTTCCTTCATTAGTGCCCCTTTTTTCGAATATTTTTAGATTTGCCACTTCCTTATGTCTCTTCATCAATTGGAGACTCAGAGAGATCATACGCCTTTTGAGCAATTATGTATTAAAAATCCTCTTGGTAGATGTACAGATGTGTCCACATACACATTTTCAATTTCCTTCCATGTATGGCATGGCTTGGCATGCCATAGACTCAGAGATTTAGTCATACTTTGTGATTTTTCTTAATTTGCTTCTTTAATATGCTACTTTATACATACTCTATTATGGCAAAAAATAAAATAAAATCCACCCACTTCATATAAAAGAGCTTAGCCATGATTTGATGGCGTGCTATGGCATGCCAAATTGAGTAAAATAGAAAAGGTGTATGTGGACACATCTGTGCGATCTCTCACATCTATAGAGATCTTGGCCCACCTCCAAATGACTTGTGCTTGGGAAAAGGTAAAGGAAGGAATTGCTAAAAGCTCAATCTCTACTCAAATAAAGAAACCTCATATAAACTGTATTATACTGTAGATGGTACTATACTCCTGACAAGCTATCTAAAATGTTTCCCTCCTCCACACCAGTCTATTGGTGCAAATGTCCTTCATATATGGTATACATGTCCCAATAAAGTTCCTTTTTGGAACAAAGTCCTCGACTTATTGAAGTCCCTTTCAGGAGTTTCTTCTCTCTGGACCCATGGGTGTTTCTACTGGCTCACCTTTTTCAAGATATAATTCCCCTGAACAAACTATTCTCATTTGTGCAGCAGCAAAATCCTTAATTGCAAGAAATTGGAAGTTCCTTATGGCCCCTAATGTTCCTGCTTTGAACAACTACATTTGGTTTATCTCAAATATGGTAAAGATCACCTACTACCTCCATGATTGTCCCTATAAGTTTGATCTGGTGTGGGGTCCATGGTTGTCAGCCATGACTCTTCATCCTAAGTAGCTGATGAATAGTATTGATGGAATTTTTTTGTTGTTATTTTTGCCTTTGGATTGTCTTTGGGTCCTCCCGCCAGGATTCAGCCAAGCTTCGGCTATGAGGTAGCGCTAAATAACTTGTTTCATGATATTCTATTTGACTTGGTTTCTCTTTTTCTTTTGTAAGATAACCCTTTTTTCTTCTTTCTCTCTCTTTCTTGCTCCTCCCTCTCTTTAGTCAATATTTCCAGTTCTCCCCTTTCCTTTTCTGGACTCTATTGTGTATAAAATTTTACTATATCCAGTTTATTGTAAAACGGAGAGCCCTGTTTTCAACTTTTATTGCAATGGTTATTGTATTATATCTGTTGTCTCTCTTTGACTAAGTAAAGAGTTAAAAAAAAAAGGTTAAAGCACATTAAATTGATTATTATACTTTTATCTGCACCTTAAGGTTTACCAGTCACTTCAAAGTGGACGATTTGGCTATTAATGCTGCTTACATGTATAGCAGCAGCAACAGCACTTGCAGTATATGGTAATGCAGCAGGAGGTGTCACACCTCATACATGCATTACTGATCCGAGCTGCATCCTAGGATATAGCATTTGATCATCTGCGTCACCATCAGTGGTAGTGTGACCTATGGGGTTGCATAAGCCGGCCACCGCAGACACAATAATGAATCAGGAAATTTAAATCCAATGAAGGAGATTTTTCCCTCATCCCTCCCGCACAACAGCGGCGGGGTACCTAGATTTTGCAAAATGGAGGCCTTTGCCATCCCTTGCCCACCCCTAAATGATAGCATACTGCTAATCTTCATGGTACGTTGCAGACCCATATTGCACATACACAGTTTGGGTCTGGCGCACACATAAAGCGCCAAACATTGGTAGTTTGCGGCATGCAACGTTATTCCATCCACATCTGAATTTAGCCTGATATGTCTAGCAGTATAACTTATAAGGTTTATTATCTAGCATTTGTATTCATCTTAATAAACAAATATTATATAAATTGTTGTTAAGAATTTCAAATAATCCAGACAGTCCCTCTTTTTTCTGGTGGTTACTATATACCAGGAAACATTATCCAGTAATTACAGTGTATTTGGAAGCTACTCTATATGCAGAATAGACTTGCTTATTTTCACAAGGGAGCCAATATCAATGTACAAGCCAGTTCCAGTTCTTACAGTCACCTCAGAAAGTCTGCTCCTAGTTTTGCCTCCGAAAATGTGCATGATGGAAAAAGTAATAACAAGCCTGTGACAAGCCCCTTTTTCATTTTACATTTTCTGCTTTATTCCTAAAGTGTCACTGAGTAATTTCTCTCTGTGCTATAGTGCTTCTAGCAATGCTGGTGTAATCTCCATCCCAATTAAACCATAGGATAAGACTGATCGCTAGCATCTCAGACAACCTGGACAAGGGAAGTCCTCCTGCAGTCACTTGAAGTCTGTGCTCCTTCCCAGGATAATCTTGTTTTGCCAAGTGCAAGTTGAGGCCCTTAAACCACATTTAACAAAATATTATATTCCCAATTGCTTCTATAAAAAAGTGAAAAATAATTTCTACCTCTGTAGACTTGTTAGTCTTGATCCTAAAATCAAAGATAAAACTACAGCACTGTTATAAGGTCACCTATAATCTATAATAGATTTCAAAAAATCCTTGTATATAAGGTTATCATTTCTTTTGAGATAGAGGTAATAAGGGTTATGATTAAAGAGGAAGTTTACCTAAACTTATTATTTACACATTACACAGTCTCATCAATGTTTCCTATGTCCTATAACTCATTGTTTTCACTATATCTAACATTTTTAAAGCTGTAAGAACTTTAAATGTAAATTCAGGATATGTTGATATACAATATCTGTGATTTGTCATGGTCAATATATTATTATTACTATATATAATTCCAATCTATTAATTGACTAGTGTAACACAGTGAGAGAAGGTTAGTTCACTCAATTTAATGGATACCACAATACATGTGATTACATATTATGTTTAAAACAATAATACTCAAAACACTGATGACCAAAACTAC
This sequence comes from Pseudophryne corroboree, assembly GCF_028390025.1. NCBI lineage: Eukaryota > Metazoa > Chordata > Amphibia > Anura > Myobatrachidae > Pseudophryne > Pseudophryne corroboree. Next base: position 598,075,815 of record NC_086449.1, on the reverse strand, counting down.
AAGTCAAATATGCTGGGGGAAAAATGGTGAGCACTATCTAAAGTTGTGTCTGTTATTAGTACACCTAAGAGGCTGGTGACATTCAATATATTGCAGCTCACAAACCCATAATCCACCAGCCCCTCTTCACGCACCCACAATCTCTTATTCCAATATTAAGGGCATATTGCAATACTACATAAAGTGTTGCCAAATTAGTCCTATAGCCATCCTTAAGATGTCATTATTATACATCATGCAACCAAGTATCCATCATATCACAATTTTCTAATAGGGCTCAGGAGCTTTAACAACATTATGAGCATATACAATATGGTCATAGTGACCGTTATATTCTATAGCAGTAGCCAGTATATGGACAAATAGCAACATAATGAGCATATACAGTATGGTCATAGTGACTGTTATATACTCTAGCAATAGCCAAATTGTGAACAAATAGAAATGTGACAGCCCAACATCCTACCACAATGATATGTTACACTTACTTTTCTGCATGGACAATGGCACCTCTGAACAACAGTGATGCCTATTAACAAATGAGGGGTTTTAATACCTTGTGAGCGTGTACCTCATTTCCTGTGTCATCCGGGTGTATAATATCTCCAAACCATAGTTATGTTAGGTTTGGATTATATATAAGCTCCCTCAGTTGTGTATTTATAAGCGGTACAGGTCTCGATGTATTCATAAATTCATAATTAGATCCCTGCTGCCTGTGGACGCATTTATTCTTGTACTATACCCACGTACTTCCGGGGTATGTTGCGTTCCACCAAAGATCAATTCAAATAAAATTCATATTAATGTTATGTGTGTGCTGTGTGCTTGATTATTAATTTTCCCATTACCTTCTATAATAAAATAATATGTATATCATTAATATTTATTTTATTTTATTTAAATATATGACGTGTGTTATTAATTGAAAAATAGATGTACATTCAAAGGCTCAATGTATATGTGGTATGTTCTAACAACTTTTTAACAACTTTTATTCATTATATAGCTATTAATTTGCATGGTGCAATTTATATCCTAATTATATACCATATGTGAAATGTGTTTTATTACATTAGAGAGTGTAAATAATAGTTCCAGGCTAATTAATAAACCCCCTATTGTATGATCCTAATAATAGCTCATATTGGGCATTAGTTAATTAATTAAACAATATATATATTTTTAGTACTGTCTGTATTATCCTTCTGAGTGTAAATATATTTTAATATGTGTGCCACTAAGCATGTGGTGATTTATACTATGTGTATCTATACATATAATAGACTACCCTAAAATAGGCTACCATAATATTTTTTATATTTATAGTACTGTCAAGTGTTTATCCTACAAAGTGTGGAATATATTTTAATATTAGTACCTATACCAAGAGCTAATTTATACTATGTCTTTACATAAAATAAACTACCCTAAAAAGAGCTATTAACTGGGTAGAATGAAAACCTAAGGATATAGGAGCATAATAAGTAATCTAGTGTGGATGCTCAGTTGTCCATTATGGAGTTCACCTAACAACTGGATAGACACATTCATGCTTCTCCACTAACAGTAAAAGGCTTTAAGACATAATCTACCATATACAACAATATAAAGATATGCATAAATAATAGGTAATAATCACAAAAATGATACAATGTCGATCCCCTCATTGTGACCATTAGGGGCCATAGTGTCTAAGGTGTATATCCATTAGGTTTCCCTTTTTGAAAGGGCTAGATCTCTACTGTTCCCCCTTGGGTTGACCTGTATGTGTTCTAATATAGTGAATGAGAAATTGTTCTTGCCTATTATGGACCCATGCTTGTTCCTACAATGTATTGGTAAGCTATGTGAGATAAGTTTATTCTTAATATTTCTCATGTGTTCTTGAATTCTAATTTTTACAAGCCTTTCATCTTCCCTATATAGGCTAGCTCGCAACAGCAAGCAATCCTATAGATGACATACTCCATGTTGCAATTGACCAGTTGGTTCAGTTTATACATTCTACCTGAAGGGATCTCACAACTAAAGGTTTTTCTTTCCATGAACTTGCAACATATGCATTTGGAGAATGGGAAGCAGCCTTTTGTTTGAAGTAGGCTACCCTTTTTCTGATTAGTCGTAATGGTAGTATTCACCTTACTAGGTGCTACAATGTTTTTTTAATTATTTGCCCTGCGGAAAACATATATAACTACAGCTTTGTCTCAGCTCTTTCATCTGTTATACACCTACCTATTGCTAAAAAATGTCCTGCTGCGATCAACTTGGAATTACCTCACCTGTTCATCATTGCTGTAGGATGATATCATACAGCCCACCAAGAACCTTTGCAATCTGGTGGACAACTATGCAGTAGATAGCACCTTTCCTTGTATATACATGCCTATTTCCCTATAGATTGTAAACTTGCGAGCAGGGCTTTCTACCTCTATGACTGTTTGTTATTACCAAGTTTTGTTATATCATTGTTATTTCCAATTTTAAAGTGCAACCGAATTTGCTGCACTATATAAAAAAACTGTTAATAAATAAATAAATAATAATAAATTCCGTAGACAATTATCAATAAATATAATAATAATTGTAATTTAATCAACCTACGAGTTTTTGACATGAGATGTTGGGTCATTTTACTCAAACATTCCCCAATGGTACTATAGAGGTCAAGAAATATCTTGAAATGGATTCTGTAATGGAAACAAGACAAAATTAGTTTTTAAAAAAAATATTTTCTACAGTTTAAACTTAAGAAATGTAATTTTTCAATTCATTCTAAGGACCTCACCAAGTTCACATATTCTAAGTCACCTAGCAGTTGTACTGTGCATCACCAACTGTTGCATTTTAAAACAAACAACAGTTGACCTGGAAAATATGAACTGTGTGGTGTCCTGAAGACTGATTTTGAGAACCTGTGCTTTTGACTACATTGAAATGCTTGGCACGACTATTGGTACCAGACTAACTCTTAACTTCACCAGCATATGTATGAGGGCCTTAGAGAAAGAGCATGTGGGGGAGTGGCAGAGCCACAGTAGGTGTTTTATGCTAGGGTTTTTACAGAAGAGTTACCTACTCAAAAGGTTTTGTAGCTGACACTAGTCATCCGTTGCCCTGGTTTCCAGAAGGTCCTTGTTGTTAGACACAGTCAGTGCAAATCTACAATGACCACTTTACTACTATCTGTTACGGGGGACTTCTTGGGACAATATTATTTGTGTTTCATACAGTATGTTTATTTGTGCAAAAGGAATACAGATACTCATTGCTCTACTGTATAACTAATATTATGCACATTGTTCTGTTTTAGACTTTGTTCTTCTTCAAGCCACTATATTATTTTAGTATTATATTTTTAATAAATGACCTATCTATTAGCATGTATCTGGACAATAATGAATTTCTCAGCAAGCACATTTCCAATAACAGAATTATACCATCTATGTTTGTATTTCCCTATTTTACTGTATGTTGAAAATACCATATCCAATCTGATTAAATATCAAAAAAGAAATATAATGTTTATTTTCCTCTTAGCATGAAATTATTAACAGTTTAGCGCTCAGGGTTTTATACTCATACTTTCTCACGCCTAGATTTTTCTGGGAATTTAAGGACTTCCCTTGTATATCTAACCTGGGTTGCTTCACTTTTTGCACCCAGTTTGTCGCAACATTTAACTTTTTAGATTTTTCTCAGATCCTAAATTTATTTATCAGTATTCCCATAGCTAGAGCATCTCTATTCTATTGTCATGGGATGTAAATCAATGAATAGCAAACACTCATAGTAACATAGTATTTGAGGTTGAATAGCGGCAAATTGCCCATCGTGTTCAAACTGTTTTAAGTTGTGATGATTCCACATACTTGCTAAATAATGTTTTATGACTAGTTATCTACTTTAACTCATGTTACCCCCGGATTAACCACGTTGATATTTTAAGTATTATAACCTTCAATAGCTTTTTCATTCAGAAATGTATCCATTCCTTTTTTAAGTCCAATTACAGAGTCCGCCATTACCACCTTCCCTGGCAGTGAATTCCACATCCTGATTGCCCTAACAGTGAAGAACCCTTTCCTCCGTTGCGTTCAGAATTTTCTCTACTCCAGTCGCAGCGAGTGCCCATGTGTCCTAAACTGTGTTCTTTTAATAAATAATTCCTCTGATAATTTTTTGTGATGTCCCTTTACATATTTGAAGATATTAATAATAGCTCCTCTTAGGCGCCTTTTTTCTAGTGTATACATATTCAGCCTAGTAAGTCTTTCCTTATAGTCCAGTCCTTCTAGACCTTTAATCAGTTTAGTAGCTCGCCTTTGAACACCTTCGAGTTTACTGATGTCTTTTTTATACAATGGTGCCCAAAACTGAACACAATATTCCAGGTGCGGACGTACCAATGCCTTATACAGCAGCATGATTACATCCGAGTCCCTTGTTTCAATTCCCCTTTTTATGCATGCTAGCACCTTACTTGCCTTCTTTACTGCGTTTTGACATTGTGTACAGTTATTAAGCCTATTATCAATGAATACCCCCAATCTTTTTCCAACTGTGTTTCCCCTAGGTGTTCCCCATTTAATATTTAGGATGCAAGTTTGTTTTTAGTCCCAAAATGCATAACCTTGCATTTGTCTGAACCTCATTTTCCATTTAGATGCCCAGAGTTCAAGTTTAGACAGACTATTCTGCAAGGACTCCACATCCAATTCTGAACTAATTACCTTACACAGTTTAGTATCATCTGCAAAGATTGACACTGTGCTTTCCAGGCCTATTTCTAGGTCATTGTTTAATATGTTGAACAGTAGTGGTCCGAGTACGGACCCTTGTGGTATTCCGCTGACTGCTGGGGACCAGGTTGAGGACTTCCCGTTGACCACTACTCACTGTACCCTGCTATCCAACTAGCTGCTTATCCATGTGCAAATAGTTTTTCCTAGGCCAATCTCCTTTAATTTGATCATCAGTCTCCTGTGAGGAACTGTATCGAAGGCTTTTGCACAATCGAGGAAGACCACATCCACTGCTTTTCCTTGATCAAGATTCTTGCTCACTTCCTCGAAGAAGCTAATTAAGTTAGTCTGACATGACCTGTCCCTCACAAACCCATGCTGGTTCTTGCTAATAATCCTAGCGGACTTAAGATACTCATGTATGACGTCCCTTAGAATTCCTTCCAATATTTTCCCCACTATAGATGTTAAACTAACTGGTCTGTAGTTTCCCAGAAGATTTTTGGATCCCTTTTTAAATAATGGCACTACCTCAGCTATATGCCAATCCTTTGGTACCATGCCTGATCTAAATGAACTATTGAAAATCAAGTATAGGGGTCGTGCTAGTTGTGAACTTAGCTCCATAAGAACCCGCGGGTGAAGTCCATCAGGACCAGGTGATTTATTAATCGTAATTTTGCTTAGTCTCTCCCGGACTACTTCTTCGCTTAAACAAAAATCTAACCGTGAATCATTACTGTCACAATTGTTTTGCTCTACTCCCACCATCAGTTCTTCACTGGTGAATACTGATGAAAAGAATTTGTTCAGTAATTCCGTTTTTATTTCGTCATCATTTATCAATTCTCCTAATTAATCTTTTAATGGACCTATATTCTCCTTTTTTAACATTTTACCATTAATGTATTTAAAAAACTTTTTAGGATTGGTTTTACTCTCTGTAGCGATTTGCTTTTCTTTTTTCATTTTAGCTGCTCTTATTGCTATTTTGCAATTCTTATTACACTCTGTAATACTTGAAAGACTCCTCCTTTCCATTAGATTTAAATACTTTGAAAGCCCGCTTTTTTTTATCCATTTCTGCCTTAACCTTCTTGTTAAGCCACATCGGTTTGAGTTTAATACTCCTGCGTTTACTGCTCATGGGAGAGGAGGAGGAGAGATCCTTCTCCTTCACCCCTGACCCCAGTACTCTCAGATGCTTCTACAGAAATAAATAATCTTTAGAGAAGGAAACAGGCTGATAATGGTGGCTAAGACAGTTTTTTTTAGCCCTGACAGCAGTCATGCCCTATTTATTCAGCATCTGTGTTAGAGACACAGACACATGGCTCAGTGGAAGAGAAGTAGAAAAGTCAGCGATGCAGAATTGCAGTTACAGGTGGAGCCACGCTAGTCGTGGCTCCGTCTTTGATTAGGTGGGCACGCCTGATGTTGAGAGCATCTCCGCCCGTCCGAGTCACCTAGTCACACTGGGCGTGCATGTTTTCGATGGAGCCACCTAAGATGTGCGTGGCTCCATCTGTATATGCCCCCAGTACTATTTTCCTGGAAAAATAAGTTCAGGAACTACAGGTCTGGACTTGGAGCTATTAAAAAAAGTTGTATATATATATAATAGATAAAATAGACAGATAGTTTTTTTATATTAGAAATGAAGGCACTCAAAATGGACTTTAAAATAAAACTTATTTTATGGAAAATACATATTGGCCCAGGAGAGGTTCAGGAACCCAGTTTCTGATTATGTCATAATTAATGAGTGGTTTAGAACCTGAGTTCCTGCTGGTTGCTGCTGAAAAATATGACTGCATGTCCCCATGTAAAGTTAGTTGAGGTGGAATTTCAGTGGCATGGGTGAGTTCATGCTGCCAACTTCTACTCCTCAGATCCACACCCGGATTCCTGCATTTCCTTTTCAATACAATTTATGGAAGTAGGTATGGGTTAATATAGCCGGAAGATTTGACTAGAATATCTAGTCTGGTGGGCCACCAGAGAAGGGGTTTGGAAGCACATGATTCCTGTGCTCTCTCTTAGTACATTACAGGGATGTGGAGACATCTGGAGAGCAAGTAATAAGGTCTGAAGAGCATGTAAAGGTCAAATGTCGAGATATACTGGCATTTCTGGAAGGACTGAGGGGAATATTTAACTTCCATACTGTGTGTGTGTTTATGTCTGTGTGTCTGTGCGTGTGTGTGTTTGTGGGTGTGTGTGTGTGTGTGTGTGCGTTTGTAGGAAGGAGGCCACAGCATGTGCTTTCTGTGGGTGCTAGGTCTCTACCATTCTCTATTGCATCTACAGGCTGTCAGGAATGTTTTAAGAGTTTTAAGAACATGGCAAGGGGAAGTTGCATGTCTCATTTGTACTGAGTATCACAATTTTTGATGGCAGCCTTGGCAGATATAATTTTATTTTGAAGGAAAGAAAGTCTTGAAGTTTTTTTAAGTATGTATTTAAAAGTACAGATGGAGCCATCTTCAACTTTGCTTTTAATAAGATCAACTGAGCCAGGGCAGTCGGACTTATTCCCCTGCTGTAGTGACTTAATCCCCTGCTGTATTGATCTCTCCGTATTGTATTGCAGCTGAGAACAATAGATGAATGTTTTATGCTAATAAACCATGGTGCACCTAGGCGCAGCAGAGAAGCTCCATCTGTATGTCTACATATAGTCCAACTCAAGTGCATTCTTAAAGGCACAGAGAATGGTTTTGTTAGTATTTCAATAGTACAAAATCACTAATAGTGGGATTGTTGGGTGTAAGGAATCAATAATACCAAGTTAAATAAACCTAAACATATTTTATCAATTTAGCACAATGGAGTTACAGTATTATTAGTGTGGTACTCATAATTGATATTTATATTATTTACTATACAGGGGAATTTTAAGAGAGGTGGAGGCTCTTGACTATTCTTTTCATCTGGTCCCCCTCCTAAATGCCGGCAGTGCTGTAGAGTCTGAGCTCTAGAGGGCTCAAATTCTAATGTGCATGTGCAGATCTACAGGAAAATGGTGTGGATTTTTCCAGTGATTTCTCTACTGTGCATGTTCTAAATTCTGAGAAAATGGCCGTTGCACCATTTAGAGATTTCTGCAGTGCTGCTGCCTTTGGTGTGGGACTCCAGAGGAGTAAGTATTCAAGAAATGGGTGCAGCATGTGCGATGTGGACCCCCCTGGACCCAGGGGCTCTTGTGCACCACACACACTGCATCCATTATAAATATATCAGTTTTACAATTGTGTCTTAATAATGGGCTGTGGTCAATCACTGCTACTAACATAACTCAGTCTATCAAAGATTAATGTATTCTTTCATGAACAAATTACAGTCCTTTCTTACTGTTGCTATAGTCATGCCGTGCATCTCGCACCATGTGTCATATGGTCCATCGAGGTGTGATGAGGTCAATACTGTAGCTGGTGAGGCACTGACTGGTCTCAGAGACAGATTTACACACACATATGATTTGGTTGTGAGTTTTGACTAAAAAGCTATTAGAATACAAAAATAATATGAATAATACAAAACTATATTTATTAGTTAGAAATATAATCTTTGTATTATTATAATCCTTTTATAGTCAAAACTATGAAGGGTACTGGAGCAGGACAGGTTAAGCTCTGCCTCCCCTGCCTACCCTGACCGCACGTCACTGGCACGGACATTCAGTAAGTGAGGACATATCTGTATATGTGATTTTGATGTCACACTGATTGCTTTTCTGAATTCAGGTAAGTGATCTGGATAAGCTTCAATTTTGTACTGTGCAAAGCTCCTAAAATTACATCTGACATTAAAAGAACAGTATTATGTTCCTTGACACTTCATTTAACACAAAGTTTGACATTTACTTTTCTACTTAGTGAACATTTATGCATGCATAATCCTTGCCCATTAGAGATGTTGTAGTGTGACCTAACTAACACAAAAAGTGTCATCTGCTAGTCATTACGTGCTAAATGCCTGTCTATGTTCTGGAGAAGTGCAGCGGGCATTTTTCGTGTTTTGTGTTTTGGTTTTAGATTCAGGTCCGTGGTCGTGTTTTGGATTCGGATGCGTTTTACCAAAACCACCCTTTCAGATTTTTGTCGGATTCGGATGCGTTTTGGATTCGGGTGTTTTTTTAAAAAAAACAAACTAAAAAACAACTAAAATCATAGAATTTGGGGGTAATTTTGATCCTATAGTATTAATAACCCCAATAACCATAATTTCCACTCATTTTCAGTCTATTCTGAACACCTAAAACCTCACAATATTATTTTTAGTCCTAAAATTTGCACCGAGGTAGCTGGATGACTAAGCTAAGCGACCCAAGTGGGTGGCACAAACACCTGGCCCATCTAGGAGTGGCACTGTAGTGTCAGACAGGATGGCACTTAAACAATATTCCCCAAACAGCACATGATGCAAAGATTAAAAAAAAAGAGGTGCAAGATGGAATTGTCCATGGGCCCTCCCACCCTCACTTATGCTGTATAAACAGGACATGCACACTTTAACAAACCAATCATTTCAGCGACAGGGTCTGAAATGACTGGTTGTTTGGGCCCCCACCAAAAAAGAAGCACTCAATCTCACCTTGCACAAACTGGCTCTACAGAGGCAAGATGTCCACCTCATCCTCATCTTCCAATTCCTCACCCCTTTCACTGTGTACATCCTCCTCCTCACAGAGTATTAACTCGTCCCCACTGGGATACACCATCACAGTGTACTTTCTGGAGGCAGTTGCTGGTCTCCACAGAGGAATTTATCATTCATTTTGATGAACATCATCTTCTCCACATTTTCTGGAAGTAACCTCCTACACTGATCGCTGACAAGGTGACCGGCTGAACTAAACACTCTTTTGGAGTACACACTGGAGGGGGGGCAACTTAGGTAAAAATAAAGCTAGTTTGTGCAAGGGCCTTCAAATTGCCTCTTTTTCCTGCCAGTGGTGGTCATTCCGGGTTGTTTGCTCTGTAATTTTCTTTGCATCGCAGCGATTTTCCGCTATTTGCGCATGCACAATGTTCGCACTGCGACTGCGCCAAGTAAATTTGCTATGAAGATTGGTATTTTACTCACGGCATTACAAGGTTTTTTCTTCGTTCTGGAGATCGGAGTGTGATTGACAGGAAGTGGGTGTTTCTGGGCGGAAACTGTCCGTTTTATGGGAGTGTTTGAAAAAACGCCACCTTTTCTGGGAAAAACGCGGGAGTGGCTGGAGAAACGGAGGAGTGTCTGGGCGAACGCTGGGTGTGTTTGTGACATGAAACCAGGAATGACAAGCACTGAACTGATCGCACTGGAAGAGTAAGTCTGGAGCTACTCAGAAACTGCACAGAGAAGTCTTTTCGCAATATTGCAAATCTTTCGTTCGCAATTTTGAGAAGCTAAGATTCACTCCCAGTAGGCGGCGGCTTAGTGTGTGCAAAGCTGCTAAAAGCAGCTTGCGAGCAAACAACTCGGAATGAGGGCCAGTATACGTACGGACTGTCTGACATTCCTACTTGGATGCTGTCACTCATATAATCCTCTACCATTCTTTCAATGGTTACAGAATCATATGCATTGGCAGTAGACGTGTCAGTAATCAATGGCAGTTTCTTCATTCTGGACCAGATGTTAGCACTTGCTCCTGGCTGCCCTGCATCACCACCAGCGGGTGGTTTTGGAAATGTTATCCTTTTCCTGGAAGCTCCAGTGGCAGTAGAAAATGAAGGAGGAGCTGTTGGTGAGTCACTTTCCGCTTGACTTGACAATTGTCTCACCAGCAGGTCTTTGAACATCTGCAGACTTGTATCTGCCAGAAAGAGAGATACAACATAGGCTTTAAACCTAGGATCGAGCACGGTGGCCAAAATGTAGTGCTCTGATTTCAACAGATTGACCACCCGTGAATCTTGGTTAAGCGAATGAAGGGCTCCATCCACAAGTCCCACATGCCTAGCGGAATTGCTCCATTTTAGCTCCTCCTTCAATCTCTCCAGCTTCTTCTGCAAAAGCCTGATGAGGGGAATGACCTGACTTAGGCTGGCAGTGTCTGAACTGACTTCACGTGTGGCAAGTTCAAAGAGTTGGAGAACCTTGCACAACATGGAAATCATTCTCCACTGTGCTTGAGTCAGGTGCATTCCCGCTCCTTTGCCTATATCATAGGCAAATGTATAGGCTTGAATAGCCTTTTTCTGCTCCTCCATCCTCGGAAATATATAGAGGGTTGAATTCCACCTCGTTACCAACTCTTGCTTCAGCTGATGGCAGGGCATGTTCACGAGTCTTATCTGGTGCTCCAGTCTTCAGCACATGGTGGCTGAATGCCGAAAGTGGCCCGCAATTTTTTGGGCCACCGACAGTATTTCCTGCACGTCCCTGTTGTTTTAAAAGAAATTCTGCACCACTAAATTAATTGTATGTGCAAAACATGGGACGTGCTGGAATTTGCCCAGATGTAATGCACGCACAATATTTGTGGCATTGTCCGATATCACAAATCCCCAGGAGAGTCCAATTGGGGTAAGCCAATCTGCGATGATGTTCCTCAGTTTCCGTAAGAGGTTGTCAGCTGTGTGCTTCTTATGGAAAGCGGTGATACAAAGCGTTGCCTGCCTAGGAATGAGTTGGCGTTTGCGAGATGCTGCTACTGGTGCCGCTGCTGTTGTTGCTGCGGGAGGCAATACATCTACCCAGTGGGCTGTCATAGTCATAAAGTCCTGAGTCTGCCCTGCTCCATTTGTTCACATGTCCATGGTTAAGTGGACAGTGGGTACAACTGCATTTTTTACGAAACTGAGGACACTTTTTCTGGCGTCTGTGTACATTCTCGGTATCGCCTGCCTAGAGAAATGGAACCTAGATGGTATTTTGTACTGGGGACACACTACCTCAAGCAATTCTCTATGTCCCTGTGAACTAACAGTAGATACCGGACGCACTACTAACACCAACATAGTTGTCAAGGCCTGAGTTATCCGCTTTGCAACAGGATGACTGCTGTGATATTTAATCTTCCTTGCAAAGGAATGTTGGATAGTCAATTGCTTACTGGAAGTAGTACAAGTGGTATTCCAACTTCCCTTCTGGAATGATGATAGACTCCCAGCAGCAACAACAGCAGCTCCAGCAGCAATAGCAGCAATAGGCATTCCACTCAAGGATCCATCGGCGGAATCCCAGTTAGGAGAGGACTCGTCAGACTTTCCAGTGACATGGCCGGCAAGACTATTGGTGTTCCTGTCTAAGGAGGAAATTGACATTGAGGGAGTTTGTGGTGTGGTTTGTAGGAGTTTGGGACAGGAGGAAGAAGGGATTTAGTTGTCAATGGACTGCTTCCACTGTCACCAAAAGTTTTTGAACTTGTCAAGGACTTCTGATGAATGTGCTCCAGGGGGATGGGGTCAAGATCCCGCCAGACGGAATCCTGGCGGTCGAAATACCATCATTGGAATCCCGACCGGCACAATCCAGACATATTCTACCTCCATGGGTGTCTACGACACCCATAGAGGGAGAACAAAATAGTGTGCCGAGTGTACCGAGGAACATTGCCCGCAGTGTGACAAGTGCAGAGAGCCCACAAGGAGCTGCGTTCTGCTCGCCACCCCTGTCGGAATACTGCTGGTTGGCATTCCGGTGTCGGTATTTCAACCGCCGGGATCCCGTCCAGCGGGATTTCATACTGATCCCGCACCAGGTGATGTATAAAAGAGGATGTTCCTAGGTGGTTAACGTCCTTACCCCTACTTATTACAGCTTGACAAAGGCAACACATGTCTTGGCACCTGTTGTCCGCATTTCTGTAGAAATAATTCCACACCGAAGAGGTGATTTTTTTTTTTTTTGTATTTTGACCAGGCATGTCAATTGCCTTATTCATCCCACGGACAACAGGTCCCTCCCCGGGTGCCTGACTTAAACAAACCAGCTCTCCATCAGAATCCTCCTCGTCAATTTACTCCTCAGTGCCAGCAACACCCATATCCTCATCCTGGTGTACTTCTGTGGGTGCTCCTTCCAGCACTTGCAGGGGGCGTGCAAATGGTGGAAGGAGCCACCTCTTCCCTTCCAGTGTTGGGAAGGTCAGGCATCACAACCGACACAATTGGACTCTCCTTGGGGATTTGTGATTTAGAAGAACGCACAGTTCTTTTCTGTGCTTTTGCCAGCTTAACTCTTTTCATTTTTCTAGTGGGAGGATGAGTGCTTCCATCGTCATGTGAAGCTGAACCACTAGTCATGAGGAACATAGGAGAGGGCCTTAGCCTTTCTTTGCCACTCCGTGTCATAAATGGCATATTGGCAAGTTTACGCTTCTCCTCAGATGATTTTAATTTAGATTTTTGGGTCATTTTACTGAACTTTTGCTTTTTGGATTTTACATGCTCTCTACTATGACATTGGGCATCGGCCTTGGCAGACAACGTTGATGGCATTTCATCGTCTCTGCCATGACTAGTGGCAGCAGCAGCTTCAGCACTAGGTGGAAGTGGATCTTGATCTTTCCCTATTTTACCCTCCAAATTTTTGTTATCCTTTTTTAATGTGTGGAATTATATGCCAGTAATATATCTGGAATTAGACGGCAGTAATGTCTCGAATTAGATACCACTAGATAGATACCAGATACCACTATGACTGGAAGGATGATGACCTATGCACAGTGACAGGACACTGCCACAGCACCCAACAGCAGCAAGAAGCAGCACAAGACACTTTACTAGTATTAGTAATGTAGTATTACTGAGCACCACAAGACAATGAGCAGTGATACTGAGCACTGATGATACTAAGCACTGATGATACTATGGAGAACTGACACTGAGCAGCACGATTAGCACATGACACTGTACTAGTATTAGTAATGTAGTATTACTGAGCACCACAAGACAATGAGCAGTGATACTGGGCACTGATGATACTGGGCACTGATGATACTACAGAGAACTGACACTGAGCAGCACGATTAGCACAAGACACTGTACTAGTAGTAGTAATGTAGTATTACTGAGCACCACAAGACAATGAGCAGTGATACTGAGCACTGATGATACTGAGCACTGATGATACTGAGCACTGATGATACTATGGAGAACTGACACTGAACAGCACGATTAGCACAAGACACTGTACTAGTATTAGTAATGCAGTATTACTGAGCACCACAAGACAATGAGCAGTGATACTGAGCACTGATGATACTGAGCACTGATGACACTACTAAGAACTGACACTGAGCAGCGCGATTAGCACAAGACACTGTACTAGTATTAGTAATGCAGTATTACTGAGCACCACAAGACAATGAGCAGTGATACTGAGCACTGATGATTCTGAGCACTGATGATACTACGGAGAACTGACACTGAGCAGCACGATGCGGCACAAGACACTCTGGAATTATTACCCCCCCACATACCACTGTGACTGGAATGATGATGACCGATACATAGTCACAGGACACTACAACCACAGCACCCTACAGCAGAAAGATGCAGCACAAGAGAGACACTGTACTAGTATTACTGAACAGCACAAAAGCACTCTGGAATTGTCACCCCCCCAGATACCACTGCGACTGGAAAGATGATGACCGATGCAGTCACAGGACACTACTACTAAAGCACCCTACAGCAGCAAGATGCAGCACAAGAGAGACACTTTACTAGTATTACTGAGCAGCAATAAGCACTGATACTGAGCACTGATACTGAGATTTGACACACAGAGAGAACGTAGCCACGTTCTCTCTGTACCCTCTACAATGCATGAGTGAAAATGGTGGCGACGCGCGGCTCTTTATATGGAATCCGAATCTCGCGAGAATCCGACAGCGGGATGATGAAGTTTTGGCTCGTTTGGGTTTTCCGAGTCAGACGGGCACAACCGAGCCTGGCTCGAACCCGTGTTTGACACGTGAAGCTCAGTAGTGTTCGGTTCTCAGAGAACCGAACCCGCTCATCTCTGAGTGTAACCCCATCAATAGGAATGCCCATAGTATTGTGAGTTATACTTTTAGTTTGCATTTTAGTTTAATATTATTCAAACACAAAGATGGAGAACACAGTTAAGTATAGTAAACCCAAAATACAATTTGAACCTTTAAAACTACAATCAATCAATCAATCAATCAATCAATCATGTGTACTCTTGCAAATTAAGGGAGGGAAAATTATGAGGAGCACTATATCATAAATGTGCATCCTAGACTGTTGTCTTATGCTTCTCCTTCCCTGTCTAATAAATGAAACATCAGTTACTTAGAAATAAATGACATAACAATTCCAAAACAAATTCTGCAATGACTTCTTTAACTTGTCCCCAGTATTATAATTTTCATTTCTTTGCAAAATCCAAAATAATATGAACAATAGTAATAATATAAAGGTGTGATCTAATAATTAATTTATTACTCAAAAAGTGTAAATTTATAAATAAACATCGCAGCAAGTTCCAGTCTTTTTAATAGTTGAGTTTCTTAACTCGATTGACTCCTCAATAAGATTCTCTAGTTGTGTTCATGATACTGAAATCAACTTTTTGGATGTGAAAAAATTTCAGACCGGTGATCTGTTATCTACTGCCTAGTTCCCTAAGGAAATGGATCAAAATACATTATTTTATTGGACTAGCCAGCATCCCAGTCTACTCAAGGAAGCACTACCTATCTCATAGTTTCTTTGTATACTTAGAATTAATACCACAAGAGAATTGGCGGACATACAGATTGCTGAGATGCCCTCTCGCTTCCTCGAGTGAGGTTTCGCCCCTAACACTATTAAACGCTGCCTTGACAAGGCCAACACCAGATTTCTTCAGACCAGAGAAGTGCAAAACAGCTCTATTGATCCTCAACGGATGATCTTTACAAGCACATTTGATAATGCATCTTACCAGGTAAAGAGAGCTATTAACCAGCATTGGTCTATTTTCTCCAGTGATCCTTCTCTGACGAGCATAAGGAAGACACCTCCTCTATGTGCCTCTTGGAGGGGTCCAAACCTAAAAGATCTTCTGGTGCGCCCTGTTTTACAGCCTCGTAAGGAACAAAGCACATGGCTTCAGAGTAAGAGAGTGGGCTGCTTTAAATGTGCCAATTGCACCACTTGCAGGTCTATGCAAATTGGCTTTTCCTTCTCTCATCCACACAGCGGTAAGAAGATTCATATTACATTTCGGATACATTGCCAAATGGATCATCTTGTCTATATTCTGATATGCCCTTGTGGCTTGGTTTATGTCGGCATGACCAAAAGGAATTTTAGAGATCGTTTGGCCAATCATAGATCTATTATTAGAGTTGCTATTGAAACTGGTGACTCTGACAAACCAGTGGTCAAAACACTTTGTGATAGCTGGACATTCTATCACCGGCCTCACATGTATGTTAATCGACCACATACCACCTAATGTTAGAGGGGGTGACCGTCTCCATGAATTAAGGAAGAGGGAAGCGAGATGTTATTATGCATCAGAACATGGCAAAACAGTTTCTTTGTCACCAGCCTATTCTGTCACATCAGACACAGCACGCCCTTCACCATCCCCGACAGGAACGCCAGTCTTTGGATCCACTGCAGCCGCATCTGAAAGGGAAGCAGACACAGAAGCAAGAGAAGGAAAGCCCTGCAGGGATCCAGAGGTGGAGCTCACATAACCTCCCCGGGCAGAGCTGGGAGGGGATGACATTATATACAGTGCATCCGGAAAGCATCCACAGTGCTACACTTTTTACACATTATCCCAAAATTGAATTAATTCATTTTTTTCCCTCAATGTTCTACACACATTACTCCATAATGACAATGTGAAAAAAGTTTTTGGGGAGAATTTTGCTAATTTATTAAAAATTAAAAACTAAGTAATCTCATGAAGATCAGTATTCACAGCGTTTGCTCAATACTTTGTTGATGCACCTTTGGCAGTAATTACAGCCTCAAGTCTTTTTGAATAAGATGCTACAAGCTTGGCACCTCTTAAGCTTCATCAGGTTGGATGGGAAGCGTCGGTGCACAGCCATTTCCAGATCTCTCCAGAGATGTTCAATTGGGTTCAAGTCTGGGCTCTGGCTGAAAGACTCAAGGACATTCACAGAGTTGTCCTGAAGCCACTCCTTTGATATCTTAGCTGTGTGCATTGGGTCCTTGTCCTGCTGAAAGATGAACTGTCACCCCGGTCTGAAGTCAAGAGCGCTCTGGAGCAGGATTTCATCCAGGATGTCTCTGTACATTTTTGCATTCATCTTTCCCTCTATCTTGACTACTATCCCAGTTACTGCTGAAAAACATCCCCACAGCATGATGCTGCCACAATTATGCTTCACTGTAGGGATGGGTTTGGCCTGGTGATGAGCAGTGCCTGGTTTCCTCGAAACATGATGCCTGGCATTAACACCAAAGAGGTCAACCTTTGTCTCATCAGACCAGAGCATTTTGTTTATCATGGTCTGAGGGTCCATTAGGTGCATTTTGGCTATCTCCAGTCAGGCTGCCATCTGCTTTTTACTAAAGAGTGGCTTTCCGTCTGGCCACTCTACCATACAGGCCTGATTGGTAGATTATTGCAGATATTGTTGTCCTTCTGAAAAGTTCTCCTCTCTCCACAGAGGAATGCTGTAGCTCTGATAGAGTGACCATTGGGTGCTTGGTCACCTTCCTGACTAGGGCCCTTCTCCCCCGATCATTTAGTTTACACAGCTGCCCAGTTCTAGGGAGAGTCCTGGTAGTTCTGAACTTCTTATATTTATGTATGATGGAGGCCACTGTGCTTATTGGAACCTTCAAAGAAGAAGATTTTTTTTACCCTTCCGTTGATTTGTGCCTCTAGACAATCCTGTCTTGTAGGTCTACAGACAATTCCTTTGACTTCATGCTTGGTTTGTGCTCAGACATGCACTGTCAAGTGTGTGCCTTTCCAAATCCTGTCCAATCAACTGAATTTACCACAGGTCGACTCCAGTTAAGCTGTAGGAACATCTCAAGGATGATCAGTGGAAACAGGATGCACCTGAGCTCGATTTTGAACTTCATGGCAAAGGCTGAGAATACTTATATACATGTGATTTCTTAGTTTTTTATTTTTAATAAATTAGCAAAAATCTCCCAAAAACTTTTTTCACATTGTCATTCTGGGGTATTGTGTGAAGAATTTTAAGGACAAAAATGAATTTATTCCATTCTGGAATAAGGCTGTAAGATAACAACATGTGGAAAAAGTGAATCGCTGTGTACACTGTGAATCACCGGATGCACTGTATGCACCTGGCGGCGGCCACCCCGTCTCTGATGACGGCACCATCAGCACTAGCATGCTGAAATGCTGCTGGGGAGCTCCCTAAAATTAATGAGGACTGCAACCCTGCACTGAGGGCGAGCCATGAGAGAGAAAAAGAATTAAAATGAAAAAAAAAAGACAGCTAAAGAAGTAAAGAAGCTGACAGAAAGAAAAGGAAAAAACAGAACCATACAGACTGGAGAAGAAAAGGAAGAATGACAGGTAGGAAACAAAAGAAACAAGGGGCAAAATACACACAACAGATCAATATACCATATATACTCGAGTATAAGCCGACTTTTTCAGCACGTTTTTTTGTGCTGAAAAGGCCCCCTCGGCTTATACTCGAGTCAGTTTAAGGAGGGACACGGAGGGCACAGCGCACGGCTCTCCTATGTCCCTCCTGTGTCTCCGTCTTCGGCGGCGTGTGTGTTAAATGAAGTGCCCGTTCATGAGCTCTGATTGGCTCACGAACCGGCACTTCATTTAACACACACACGTCGCCGGAGGCGGAGATGCAGGAGGGACACAGGAGAGCCGCGCGCTGTGCCCTCCGTGTCCCTCCTTCAGAAGACAGCGTGGGAGCGATGGAGGGTAAATACCGTAACTGGCACTGTGGGGCATATCTGGCAGCATAAGGGCACATCTGGCACTGTGGGGCATATCTGGCAGCATGAGGGCACATCTGGCACTGTGGGGCATATCTGGCATATCTAGCAGCATGAGGGCATATCTGGCACATCTGGCACTGTGGGGCATATCTGGCAGCATGAGGGCACATCTGGCACTGTGGGGCATATATGGCATATCTGGCAGCATGAGGGCATATCTGGCACATCTGGCACTGTGGGGCATATCTGGCAGCATGAGGGCATATCTGGCAGCATGTGGTGCATATCTGGCACTGTGGGGCATATCTGGCAGCATGAGGGCATATCTGGCACTCTGGGGCATATCTGGCAGCATGAGGGCATATCTGGCACTGTGGGGCATATCTGTCAGCATGAGGGCATATCTGGCACTGTGTGGCATATCTGGCAGCATGAGGGCATATCTGGCACTGTGGGGCATATCTGGCAGCATGAGGGCATATCTGGCACTGTAGGGCATATCTGGCACATCTGGCACTGTGGGGCATATCTGGCAGTATGAGGGCATATCTGGCACTATGAGGGCTGTGTACGGCTAGAGCTGCATTTCCCACCCTAGGCTTATACTCGAGTCAATGAGGTTTCCCAGGTTTTTGTGGTAAAATTAGGTGCCTCTGCTTATATTTGGGTCAACTTATACTCGAGTATATACGGTAAATAAATTTATTTTAACAGCCTCAACATCTGACACATGAGCCAGCTGCACAGCTAACCCTGCAACGCCCTCTTGCCCCGCTGCCCCAGAACCTCTATCTGGGTAGATAACCCCTTGAAAACCCAATGCAGGCACCAAAATCTACATCAACTGTGCCGCCAATGGGCAAGATGCGCTCCCAGCTGCTGTGCATCAAAAATGGGCCATGGTGCGACAGGGGCTTGCGTAACAGGGCTCCCAGTGCTGGCATGCAAGAGAGCTGCCTGCTGAGTGAAACTTGCCCTTTGCGTCAATGACATGAGAGGAGCGATGGGTGGACCCTTACAGTGCAGATGCAATGGGGGAAGGAGACACCACCATGGAGAGTTTATGACCCTCAGGTTAACTGGTGAATGAGAGGTCCGGACACTCTACATCAGGTTACACAGTACATCTTAGCTCTTGGTCTCCTCCACATTTTAGTCTGCATGAATTGCTCCATTTGTGTGTTGTTGATTTTTTTATATATGTGTTGTGCTGAGTATATATATATATATATATATATATATATGTACAGTTTTCAGAGGGTGCTCTACAATATTAAATTCCAGATATTGGAAACCAGCATGAACTGAATAGCAATGTTATTTAATCAAGCATTAAAACATTTAATTAAAATCATACAGATGTACAATATTTCATAAACACATTGTTCATTTATACAAATACTTCCATAAAACTCAACGCGTTTCGTCCTATGAGGACTTCATCAGGGGTACAGTTCACGGTATGAATATGGTTTCGGGTAGATCCCCTATAGCCATATAGTAGTATCACTGTTGGTTAGGGTATTTCCACTGTTGTTTATGGTATCGTGTGAAAGGTGGTCATTAAATTAAAGGAATCTCGCACATCAATAGGTCTTCCGTATAGGATGCAGTAAAGGTATATCTAGACTCTGAGAGTGCCAAAAGCAGATTATACACTGTCCTCAAGAATTAGGGGAAGGCAAAATAAAAAACATTTAAAATAAAAAATACCGGAGAAAAATCCAGAAGAATCAAAAATATCCAAAGGGCAGAGTTCTGGACCTTGTGGCTACCTTCTCTCCTGAATGTCAAGACCCCCTGACGAAGTACCTGACGTACGAAACACGTTGGGCGTGGCTGAGTGACGAAGATGCTGTGACATCATCCTCCGGATTCAGAGCCGGTGGTGGGACAAGCCGTGGATCAGGAGACGTTATCGGCTAAGTCGCGGTGGAAACACCTTGCTGTTGAATTTTAACTTTAATGTATGTAATCAAATGCTACAAGAAAAAGTTGTTATTTTCCAAATAATCAAGAGTGCGCTCTCCATTTTTTGACAATATATATATATCTATATATATATCTATATATATATATATATATATATACTATACCATTGTATACTCTTATACCTTCATATATAGGTTGACTAATATTTTGATGTGAGTTGGGTACACCACATTATTCTGAAGTAGAAAAGATACCTTTATTTCAATTATTTATTTATTTTCTTTGTAAATATGGTGCAGCTGTACAGTGCATTCACGACCCTGGAAGGATGCAATCGCATAGTGATTGACAGGTGACGGGCATCCGTGTGTGGCGAATCGGCATTGGAGGGGATGAGGGCACGGAAACACAGGTGTGTTATGGCCATTTTTAAGGGTGACCAATGACGTTGTCTTTGTTTCCTGCAATGCTGCATAGGCACGGGTCAACCTCTATTTGATACGATCGCAATTCAATTGCGATCACATCTCGGGCAGTGCCACACGTGCTGGGTGGTCTTTCCCTGTGCTGAGCAGCCTCCACCATGTGAGTAGTATGGTTACAGATTTTCTCTGAATAACCCCCTATATCAACCCCGCACTGTATCCGAACTGAACTGTATCAAAACCACACTGTATCCAACCTGTACTTTGTCAAGCCTACACTGTATCCAACCCATACTGTATTCCGCACTGTATCCAACCTGCATTGTATCCCGTAGCATCCAACCAGCACTGTATCTGACCCACTCGGTATCCTGAACTGTATCCTACCCACACTGTATGCCTCAGTAGAGACAGACAGCCCTTGGCCTATGTTGGTGAACAATATTGTGTGCTTTGAGGTGGTCAAAATTGATAGGAAATCACTGGAAATTAATGTTATTGAGGTTAATAATACTTTTGAAACAAAAAGTCACAATTTAAATGATTTTAGCCTATTTTGTCAAGTACAAAAAAATGCAATTCCAAATCCAAAACCAGTGACGTCAGTTTGGCAAATCCAGATCAAAAACTGGAAGATGAATCAAAGCCAAATCCAAGTCCATCAAAAACCTACAGTACATCTCCAGTTTAGACCAGGTAATATTCTAACCAACATGAAACTTAAATACAGTTAAGGTAAGTATTTCATGGGTACAATTTCTATGAGCTCATATGTTAATTTAAATGATTATCAGGAAATGCGCAGAACCCATTCTGTGCATGTGCAAAGCAGGTCCTGTGTGTGGCTTGCATTTATCCGATAGCCTCTGCTTGATTGACAGGCAGAGATGTTCAGGAGGAGGGGCGAGGGTGGAGACAGCTGCCATTTCCCAAAATGGGGTTGCGAGCTGAAATGCAAGCACCGGTAGCCATCGCTTCCATGCAGAGATAAAATTGAATAGCTTTGTTTGGGCGACATCTAGTGATAACAATTGAATCTTGCCCAATGTCTCTAATTCAGCTTCAGTCTTCATCTGTGCATGTGCAGAGCCAGCAGCGCACATGTGCAGGCATTCACAATGTGATTGCACCCCACACGGATATGATCCCATAGTGATATATGGGCGTTCAGAAGTGGTGTCATGGCTTTGGAGGAGAGTGTATCAGGAAACGCAGTATATAATAGCTGTACTTGAGGGTGGCCCGATGATGACACCTGCATTTTCTGCGATAGGAAACATGATGGCGGTGTACCTGCATACGCAGTCTTACTGCATATGCAGAGCGCTACCACTATTTGCAGATTTTTGCAATGCAATGCAATCATTCAGACCTGATTGCTGCTGTGCGTTTTCAGACAGGGGGCGATCAGGTTCTAACTGTGCATGCATGTCCACCACACTGTGCCGGTGTGTTGCACAACAGCAACAGGCATCGGCACCTAGCGACGGGATGGTGCGAAAAATCCACACACACACGGGCGTTCGCAAGGAGGTTGACCGGAAGAGGCCGTTTGTGGGTGGCAACTGACCGTTTTCAGGGAGTGTCTGTAAAAATGCAGGCGGGCTCAGGCATTTTCAGGGAGGGTGTCTGACGTCAGCTCCGGCCCCAATCAGCAGGATTCCATCGCACAGTAAGAGTAAAGTCCTGGGCTACTCAGAGACTGCACAATCTGATTTTTGTGCCGCTCTACAACAGAAGTGATCGCACACTTGCACAGCGCTTTTCCCCTCCCCCTGTAGGCGGCGACTATCTCATCACAGGGCAGCAAAAAACGCAGCCCAGCGATCAAGTCTGAATTAGGCCCAGTGTCCCTTGATGCACAATTAACCACTTCAGTGCCTGTATAAAACTTATCAAAATACTATCACTAAATGTACAAACATCGGCCCTCATTCCGAGTCATTCGCTCGGTATTTTTCATCACATCGCAGTGAAAATCCGCTTAGTACGCATGCGCAATATTCGCACTGCGACTGCGCCAAGTATTTTTACAATGAAGTTAGTATTTTTACTCACGGCTTTTTCATCGCTCCGGCGATCGTAGTGTGATTGACAGGAAATGGGTGTTACTGGGCGGAAACACGGCGTTTTAGGGGCGTGTGGATAAAAACGCTACCGTTTCCGGAAAAAACGCAGGAGTGGCCGGAGAAACGGGGGAGTGTCTGGGCGAACGCTGGGTGTGTTTGTGACGTCAAACCAGGAACGACAAGCACTGAACTGATCGCAGATGCCGAGTAAGTGTGAAGCTACTCAGAAACTGCTAAGTAGTTTGTAATCGCAATATTGCGAATACATCGCTCGCAATTTTAAGAAGCTAAGATTCACTCCCAGTAGGCGGCGGCTTAGCGTGTGTAACTCTGCTAAAATCGCCTTGCGACCGATCAACTCGGAATGAGAGCCATCATTTTTACTCTACAGATATAATTTATATATATTTCTAAGGTATACAGAATAAATATATTATTTTCTCCATGATGTATTGTGTAAATATATAGGCATTTCAAAACTTCTTTGCCTCCTATATGTTATAGTTAAATTTTATTAATGTATGAAATCTATTTTAACCCATAAATGGGGTTACATTTCTCCTCACATATTTCACTTTATCAGGGTTAGATAAAATTCATATGTATACATAAGATTCAATTAATTACAAATGTTATTTATTATCTACATTACATAAATATAGAGCTATATGTATGGAATTTGTGTATACAGTGATGATTATTAATTAATGGTGTCAGTGGGAGTATGGTTTTCATAGTCAGAGGCGGGGGGGAGGACGGGCGTAGGTATAAGCTTCCAGAGCCCTTAAATGCCACAGCTGGGTGTCTTGCAGGTGCCTTGTGGACCCCTGCAATGGGAAACTTTGGGTTCACAAGCTTCTTAGTGATAGGTCCTCATGGTGTATAAAAGAGAGCCAAACTGCTGCATTAGGCAGAATGCTGTTCCCCCTCCAGAGAACACCTTCCTGATGCCTGTTCCGAAACTGCAAACAGCTGTAAACATTGTGACCAGGCTCAGCTAGCAGTGAAGCCAGTTTAGGCATTTGTGGCACTGTGGAGAAAGCTCACCCCCTTAGAGGTCTGCCTGAGATCTGCTGGTGCAGAGCTGAAGGTGTTCGCTGCAGCTGGGGTCTGTGCATCCTTCCACTTACAGCTGGGTCCTGAGCCAGAAGGAGGAGATTCCAGCTGATGGAGGGTTGCTAGTAGCTGCTACTAGACTGGTGAGTCTGATGTAGAGCCACCCTGGGAGCTTTCACTGTAATCTAATGGGAGAGGCCATCTAATGAGAGGATGCATGGCTACAGTAATGCTACAGAAACTGAACTAACTGAAGTACAGCTACTGGTAAGATGAAAGGAAACCCTCATTCCCTTCACAGACCCCTGTATTCCAGTGTAGTACTGTATGTGCATGGCTAGTGGACAGCGTAGATAATATTTGGTGCAACAATAGGAAGGGATTATTATCTCTAATGGGAGTAATACAAATCCCCAGATATTTTATCCTCTGTGTGAGTGCCACTAAAGTGGAAATAAATCTTCTAAAGAGGATTTAGTCGTACTACAGTAGGTATATAAAAGTCTAAAACTTTAGTCTTACTTGTGTTAATTACATAACCTGAGTATTTGGCATATAGATCGATTACAGCTAAAAGTGGTTGGAGGGAATGGGAGGGATTAGCTAGTGAAATGAGGACATCATCCGCATGTTGGTGCTAATTCAGGTTGGATCGCAGTGTGTGATCCATACGCAAAAAAATTAGAAAAAGATGCGGGCCACAGAAAATGCGATTGCCTCTGCCTGTCAATCAGACAGAGGCTGTCGTGGGGTGGGGGGCAGCATAGCTATGTTTCCAGTGTGGGGGTGGAGACGGAGCATTGCGGGGGCATAGGCTGGCAAACGGGGGTGTGCAGGGGGGCGTGATCGTGGTGGCTGCATGATGTCACACGCAGCCATCGCTTTCTGAAACATGGCGGAGGGCCTCGTGCGGGCACAGCTAATCTGCGCCCGCAGGAGGCATCCTTAATTTCTGCTAACAAGCAGAAATAGCGGTGCGATCGCAATTTCTGCTTGTTGAAGGGGGAAGGGGGGGGGCGGCAGTCAGTTATCTGGAAGTCCTTGACCTGTGATGGGCAGCCCCCAGCATGTGAAGAGAAGGATTACAATTTTGTTAATTAGCTGAATTTGCAATACTTATATATATATATATATATATATAAAGGGGGCGTAGACTGGAAAGACGATGGAGGAAGACTAACCTAGTGGATGACAAAATAAAACTAATAAAGCATAACGAAGAATATCAATCGACAATCACTCGTAAGAAATCACAGTTCCTGTCAAATGAGATCACAGCAGCAAACAATAGGCCAGCTCAACTTTTCCGCACAGTCGAGATGCTTTGCAAGCCAGCATGCCTGCAGACTGATGAGACCCTTTCCCAAGCAAGATGCAACGAGTTTGTAAACTTCTTTGCAGATAAAATAGCCACCATCCGGGCTGGAATATCCACAGTGCCATCAAAGGAGAGCCAAACTACAAAGCCTGCCAATATAAGCTACCTGCCTTCATGGACCAGCTTTAACCCAGTGGATGTAAAGGACACTGCTGAAATTGCTCGGATTTTGCGTCCCACCACCTGTGGTCTGGACCCAACCTCAACCAAGCTTCTAATAGGTTGTACGGATATAATTGGTCCTGTCTTTGCAAAAATTGCTCAATGCTCTTTGCAGACAGGCATTTTTCCTGGACCCCTAAAGGAAGCAATTGTTAGACCGCTTCTTCAAAAACCTAATTTAGATCCCGACTGCATGACCAACTACAGACCGGTATCAAACCTTCCTTTCCTAGGAAAGGTTATTGAGAAAGTGGTTGCAAATCAACTGGAAACCCGCCTGACAACCCATGATATTTATGATCCATTTCAATCAGGATTCAGGAGAAGACATAGCACTGAAACAGCCCTGGTATGTGTGTTGAATGATCTTCTGATGGCAAAAGACAGAGGTGACTGTTCAATATTAATCCTTCTGGATCTCTCGGCAGCATTTGATACCGTGGACCACGGGCTTCTGATTGAGCGACTGATACACTTCTGTGGTCTGGATGGCACAGTCCTAAACTGGTTCAAATCATTTCTCACAGGTAGGTCACAGAGAGTATCATCTGGATTATACTCATCACCACCAGTGCCATTGCCATGTGGTGTCCCACAAGGTTCTATACTATCCCCCATGCTTTTTGCAGTATACATGCTCCCATTGGGCGAAATAATCAGGCGCCATGGCCTGGTCTACCACTGCTATGCAGATGATACACAACTGTACTTGTCCTTTGCTCCGGGCACTGATAACCCAGTAGCAACCCTAAATGGCTGTCTAGCTGAACTACAGGAGTGGATGAGCGCCAGTTGGCTGCGACTGAACCCGGATAAAACAGAGGTCCTTATAATACGACCGCAACATCAAAGGACAAGACTGCAGCATAGCCAACCAACTGGACTTACACTCGGGGATTCAGAATTACAGACCAGTGATCATGTGCGGAATCTTGGCGTTGTCCTGGATGATGGCTCGACATTTAAACATCAGATATCATCCACAATCAAATCCTCATTCTTTCACCTGAGGAACATAGCCAGAATCAAGCACTTAATTCCCTCAGATGATA
Organism: Pseudophryne corroboree; assembly: GCF_028390025.1. Lineage (NCBI taxonomy): Eukaryota > Metazoa > Chordata > Amphibia > Anura > Myobatrachidae > Pseudophryne > Pseudophryne corroboree. The sequence continues at coordinate 598,049,110 of NC_086449.1, read as the reverse complement.
TGCCAAAAGTCATACATGCATTTGTATCATCTCGATTAGACTACTGTAATGCCCTCTACCTTGGTCTACCAGCAAAAGAATTGCAACGCTTACAGCTGGTACAAAACACAGCTGCCAGGCTGTTAACCAACCAACCCCGTTCTAGCCACATAACACCCATCCTCTACTCCCTTCACTGGCTGCCTGTAAGATGGCGAATCCTCTTCAAGATTGGCTTACTGAGTTTTAAAGCATTACATGACCAAGGCCCAAGGTACCTGAAACAGCTTCTGACCCCATACTGCCCCACTCGATTACTGCGATCTGTAGATGAAGGACTTTTAGCAGTACCTAGAATCTACCGTAATTCATCTGGGGGTCGAGCTTTTAGTCATGCGGCACCGACTCTATGGAACTCACTTCCCCGCACAGTGCGAGAGGCCCCAACTATAGAATCCTTCAAAAGTAGACTCAAGACTTTCCTGTTTACTCAAGCATTTCCATAGTGTCCCTTTTAGTATCTTCATGCTTCTGTATTTTATGAAAATGTACTTCATTATTTTCTGTTCTATATTATGCTATGTATCTGTTAAGCGCCTTGAGTCCTATTGGAGAAAGAGCGCTATAAAAATAAAATTATTTTATATATATATATATATATATATATATATATAGATAGATAGATATAGATATATATATATATATATATATATATATAGTATAGAGGGATTAGCTAGAGAAATTAGGACATCATCCGCATATAATGCAATTTTACGTTTGGATGAGCAAACTCTTACGCCAATTATATTATTATTACTTTGGATCCTTGCTGCCAAAGATTCCATATTCAAAGCCAAAATTAAGGGGGAGAGGGGGCAGCCCTGTTGTGTACAGTTATTAATCCCAAAGGGAGGAGAAGCAATCTGATTCACCCTTGCTGATGGGGAGCAGTATAATGTGGAAACGCCATCCAATTTTTTTTCACTAAAAACCCATTGCTCTGAGCACACAAAACAAAGAGGACCAAGAAATACGGTCAAAAGCTTTTTCTGCATCAACTACCAATATTAGCGATGGGAGTTTCTGAGCATGAATGAAGTGAATCAGATCAATGTCTCTCCTGGTATTGTCTGGAGCCTGCCTGCCTGGAATGAACCCCACTTGATCTGGGTGAACAAAGTGAGTAAGAAGGAGGCCCAGGTGGTTTGCTAAGATTTTGGCATAGATTTTAAGATCTTCATTGAACAGGAAAATTGGTCTATAATCTCTATGAGTCTAGGGATGCTCTTCCTGCTGTATCTGAAAAAGGGGTGCTCTGTCTGCTGTATCTAAAAGGGGTGCGCTCTCTGTCTGCTGTATTTGAATGGGGTGCCCTGTCTGCTCTATAAGTCCTGGGGTGCTCTGACAGCTGTATCTGAAAAGGGGTGCACTGTCTGCTGTATCTAAAAGGGGTGCTCTCTCTGTCTGCTGTAATTAAAAGGGGTGCTCTGTCTGCTGTATAAGTCCTGGGGTGCCCTGTCTTTTGTATATGTCCTGGTTTGCCCTGTCTGCCATATCAGTCCAGGGGTGCTGCAAAGTCTGCCATATAAATCCAGGGGTGTCCTGTCTGCTGTATAAATCCAGAGGTTCTCAGCCAGCTGTATGAGTCTAGGTTTGCTCTGCCTGTTGTATAAGTCATGGGGTGCTTTTCTTGTGTGCAAAATGATGTGATCATGCATACAAGCGCCCAGTGAAGGGACTTAGTTGTAATTCAGAGTCCTTCAACAATCGATTTTCAATGTTAATGTAACAAAGAAAAAAAGTGCATATAGTGATGTACCATTAAAACATTTAATATACATTCACATAAAACATACAGTATTAAAACATAAAGTGCATGGAATCCAAAGTGCAGAGAGTGTCCAAAGTGCGTAATTACCAGCAGCAAGTTTATTCAGGCATGAGGTTTTATATTCCACGGTTATATTCCAGATTCTGCTGGATGCCTTGATAAAGACCCGCAAACGATAGAAACGTGTTGGATTTTTATATCCAAAGGGGAGACCAAGTGTGACAGTCTGCAGGACAGCTGAGTGAGGAAGTGACAACCGCAGTTGCGTGGAATATAAAACCTCATGCCTGAATAAACTTGCTGCTGGTAATTACGCACTTTGGACACTCTCTGCACTTTGGATTCCATGCACTTTATGTTTTAATACTGTATGTTTTATGTGAATGTATATTAAATGTTTTAATGGTACATCACTATATGCACTTTTTTTCTTTGTTACATTAACATTGAAAATCGATTGTGGAAGGACTCTGAATTACAGCTAAGTCCCTTCACTGGGCGCTTGTATGTATGATCACATCATTTTGCAGTCTGCTTGAGAATATTCTCTGAGTGGAGGTACATATGAGAGTTACCTCTGTGTGATTAGTACACCAATTAGCTGCCTATTGCTGAGCGCACTGAAAATTATCTATCCTTCCGCTTTTCTTGTGTATCTGCAAAAGGGGTGCTCAGTCTCCTGTATCTAAGAGGGGTGCTCTCTCTGTCTGCTGTTTTTGAATAGGGTGCTCTTTCTGCTATATCAGTCCTGGGGTTCCCAGTCTGCTGTATAAGTCCTGGGGTGCCTGGTCTGCTGTATAAGTCTAGGGGTGCCTTGTCTGCCATATAAGTCATGGGGTGCTGCTAAGTCTGCCATATAAGTTTAGGGGTGCCCTGTCTGTCATATTAGACCAGGGGTGCTGAAAATTCTGCCATATCAATCCAGTGGGTGTCCTGTCTGCTTTGTAAGTCCAGGGGTTCTCAGCCTGCTGTATGAGTCTAGGGGTGATCTGCTTGCTGTATAAGCACAGGGGTGCTCTGTCTGCTGCACCTAAAAGGGGTGCTCTCTCTGTCTGTTGTATTTGAAAGGGGTGATCTGTCTGCTGTATCAATCCTGGGTGCCATGTCTGCTGTATAAGTCCAGGGGTGCTCTGCCTGCTGTTTCTGAAAAAGGAGTGCTCTGTCTGCAGTATCTAAAAGGGGTGCTTTCTCTGTCTGCTGTATTTGAAAGGGGTGCTCTGTCTGCTGCATCAGTCTTGGGGTGCCCTGTATGCTGTATAAGTCCAGGGGTGCTCTGACTACTTTATCTTAAAAGAGGTGCTCTGTCTGTTGTATCTAAAAGGGGTGCTCTCTGCTGTATCTAAGAGGGGTGCTCTCTCGGCCTGCTGTATTTGAAAGGGGTGGTCTGTATGCTGTATCAGACCTGGGGTGCCCGGTCTGCTGTATAAGTCCAGGTGTTTTCTGCCTACTGTATCTAAAAGAGGTGCGCTCTCTGTCTGCTGTATTAGAAAGGGGTGCTCTGTCTGCTGTATCAGTCCTGGGTGTCCTGTCTGCTGTATAAGTCCAGGGGTGCTCTGCCTGCTGTTTCTGAAAAAGGGGTGCTCTGTCTGCTGTTTCTAAAAGAGGTGTTCTCTCTGTCTGCTGTATTTGAAAGTGGTGATCTGTCTGCTGTATCAGTCCTGGTCTGCCCTGTATGCTGTATAAGTCCTGGGGTGCCCTGTATGCTGTATAAGTCCTGGGGTGCTCTGTCTGCTTTATCTGAAAAGGAGTGCTCTGTCTGTTGTTTCTAAAAATGGTGCTCTGTATGCTATAATTGAAAGGGGTGCTCTGTCTGCTGTATCAGTCCTAGGGTGCCCTGTCTGCTGTAAAAGTTCTGGGGTGCCCTGTCTGCCAAATGAGTCCAGGGTTGCTGCTAAGTCTGTCGTATCAATTTAGGGGTGCCCTCTCTGTTGTATTTGTCCAGGCGTGCTGCTAAGTCTGCCATATCAGTCCAGGGGTGTCTTGTCTGCTGTATAAGTCATAGTAACTTAGTAACATAGTAACATAGTATCTAAGGTTGAAAAAAGACAATTTGACCATTGAGTTCAACCTATTTTTGATCTCCTATGCAGGAGTATTTTGGTCTAAATTTGTCCTGATGCTGATGTCAGCCGTTGTGTTATATTCCTCTCTTTATAGTAACTACAGTATATTGCGTGACTATGCACCATAACCCTGGATATCCATTAGGAATTTATCTAACCCATTCTTAAACGTGTTGACTGAGTTCACCATTTCAACTCCCTCAGGCAGGTAATTCCAAACACGTATTGTCCTTACTGTGAAAAAACCTTTACGCTGCATTGTGTGGAATCTCCTCTCCTCTAACCTAAGACAGTGTCCACGAGTCCTCTGTGATGATCTTACCAAAAACAGGTCCCGTGCAAGCTCTGTGTATTGTCCCCTTATATATTTGTAGACATTGATCATGTCCCTTCTTAGTCTCCTCTTTTCTAATGAAAACATGCCTAGCCTTACGAGCCTTTCCTCGTATTCCAGCTTCTCCATGCCCTTAATTAGTTTGGTCGCCAGCTTCTGAACCTTTTCTAGCTCCAGGATATCCTTTTTGTGGTATGGTGCCCATAATTGTACACAGTATTCAAGATGTGGCCTCACGAGTGATTTATATAATGGGAGTATAACACTCTCGTTCCTTGCATCAATTCCCCATTTTATGCATGCAAATATCTTATTAGCCTTCTTTGCTGCAATCCTACTTTGGGTACTACTGCTTAGTTTGCTATCTATGAGGAGACCTAAGTCCTTTTCCAGTACAGAATCCCCGAATATTACCCCATCTAGTATGTAGGTGTTATTTTTGTTCTTGCTGCCACAGTATATTACCTTACACTTGTCTGTATTAAAGCACATTCTCCATTTGGCTTCCCATGCTTCTAGTTTATGTAAGTTGTTCTGAAGAGTCTCAGCATCCCCCTCTGTATTTATAACCTTACACAATTTGGTATCATCTGCAAAAATAGCCACCATGCTCTCTAGGGGTGGTCTTCAGTATGCCGACTGACGAGATAATGTATGACTGAAGTAGGCTGCCCCAATGACTGAGCAGCAGGCTGCCCTACTCATACAAGATTGGAGAGCTGAGCCATTGCTCAGCTGTCTGTGCGGTTGCCGGGGACGGGAGCGCAGTTTGATCGTGGCATGCTGTGGCTGGTATGTGACCTGCTTTTACACTTACACACACACTTTTACACACACACACTCTTACACACACAAACACACACACACTCTTACACCCCCCCTTCTCTTGAATAGGGGCTCCTCTGTCTTAAGTGCCCCAGGCCCCCCATGGTCTTAATCCGGCTCTGTCCACAGCAGCACATGCCCTGTGTCCAATAACTGAAGCTCTATCTCTATTACATGGTCTGCATTTAGGGCCTAATTGAGAGTTGATTGCGGCAGCAAATTTGTTAGCAGTTGGACAAAACCATGTGGGTCATTCTGAGTTGATCACACGTAGCAACTTTTTGCTGTTTATGCGATCAACTAGACACCGCCTATGGGGGAGTGTATTTTAGTATAGCAGGGCTGTGAATGCTAAAAAAGTTTTGTGCAGAACAAAACCAGCTCTGCAGCTACTTACCCGGTGCGACGGATCCAGCGATGAAGGTTTCGACTGTGATGTCAGACATCCACCCTCCAAATGCCTGGACACGCCTGCGTTCGCCATACCACACCCGTGAAACGGTGAGTAGATGCCCCGATCCTCCTTCCCGCTGTCAATCTTCTTGCAATCGTGCCTGCGATTGCTTTCTTCGGTCTTGGCGTCATTGCCTGGCGACTACTATCGCTGGTTAATGACACGCGTGTGCAATGCGGGCACCGTGCCGCCGCAGTTCTGACCTGTTTGCACCGCAGCGCAGAACCGCGGACAGCCACTGATTGTGCAAGTTGACCCACTTAAAAAGATGAGAGAGGTCTGTAATTTCCATCATAGGTGCACTTCAACTGTGAGAGACAGAATCTGAAAAAAAAACCAGGAAATCACATTGTATGATTTTTAAACAATTTACTTGTATATTCTTGTGGAAAATAAATATTTGAACACCCACCAAGCAGCAAGATTTCTGGCTCTCACAGACCTGTTATTTCTTCTTAAGGAAGCACTTTTATCCTCCAGTCATTACCTGTATTATTGGCATCTGTTTGAACTGGTTATCTGTATAAAAGACACCTGTCCACACCCTCAAACAGTCAGACTGCTACCTCTCCACCATGGCCAAGACCAGAGAGCAGTCTAAGGCAGTGGTCTCCAACCTTAACTGGGGTGTGAGCTACTTTTGGAAAATAAAACCTCTAAAGGAGCTACCACCTCCCCAAATGTGCGTGCTTTCCTGTGAAAGTGGATGTGACTTTACAAAAGTGGGTCTGGCCTCACAACTACAAGTAATGCCCCCCTGTGTAGTGCCAGATACACAAATAATGTCTCAGCAGTGCCAGATACACAAATAATGCCCCCCCCCCCCGCAGTGTCCGATACAGTGCCGCTCACAGTGCTATCCCTGGCTGGCTTCTACTGCTGCCTGTGCTGCTCCTCCTGTATGAGGGACGGAAGGGGAGGAGAGCGCAGTGCGTGCCTCTCCTGTGAAGTCCGGAGAGCAGCTGCGGTGAGGGTGACAGATTCTCCGATGGCAGGCATTTAGAATATGGTGCCGGTAAGTGAGCCAATCAAAACTTGCGGTCCGGCGGCCAATCAGGTGCTGCCACTGCCGGTCCACAAGCTCTGATTGGCTGTCGGTCAGCACTATATTAAAAATGAAGGGAGGAGGAGTGCCAGTGACTTCCCAAGCCCGTGCTCTCTGTGAGCTACCGAAAATACTACGGCGAGCTACTGGTAGCTCGCGAGGTACGGGTTAGAGATCACTGGTCTAAGGACACCAGGGCCAAAATTGTAGAGCTGCACAAGGCAGGGATGAGCTACTCGACAATAGGCAAGCAGCTTGGTGAGAAGAGATTAACTATTGATGCAATTATTTAAAAAATGGAAGAAATACAAGATCACTTACAATCTTCCTAGACCTGGGGCTCCATGCAAGATCTCACCTCATGGGGTAGCAATGATATTGAGAATGGGGAGGAATCAGCCAAGAACTACACGGAGGGGCCTGGTCAATGACCTCAAGAGAGCTGGGACCACAGTCACAAAGGTTACAATTAGTTACACACTAAAAAAGTATTAGAAAATAGGTGTTGCGCTGATTCACCGGTGGAGAAATTCCTATTTTACACACTATGTCGTCGTGGATTGAATTCCTGTGGCAACCAAAAGGTCCCCCTGCTTAAGCCAGCACATGTCCAGGACCATCTAAAGTTTGACAGTGACCATTTGAATGATCCAGAGGAGGATTGGGAAAATGTAATGTGGTCAGATGAGAGCAAAATTGAACTTTTTGGTATAAACTCCACTCGCCGTGTTTAGAGGGAGAACAGTGATGAATGGCATCCCAAGAACACCATACCGACTGTGAAGCATGGGGGTGGAAACATCATGCTTTGGGGATGCTTTTCTGCAAAGGGGACAGGACAACTGATCCGTATTAAGGAGAGGATGAATGGGGCCATGTATCATGAGATTTTGGGCAAATACTTCCTTCCCTCAGTAAGAGCATTGCGGATGGAATGACCCCAAACACACCACCCGGTCAACTAAGGAGTGGCTCCGTAAGAAGCATTTCAAGGTCCTGGAAGTGCAAAGGCATCGCACAGCGGTGATGCCTTTGCACTTCAAGAGAAGCTCCCAACCAGTGCAGCTTTAGCGTGCTGGCCAGAAGCTACTCATTGCTCCCCGGCCCGCAGCGGCTGCATGTCACGTCACGCAGCCGCTGCAGCCGCTCCCCGTTCAGTGGCCAAATGCCGCAATTCCGCTCCCCCCCACACAGCGACCACCTCTGCCTGTCAATCAGGCAGAGGCGATCATAGCGGCCTGACAGCCTTCGGCCGTCTGGCATGCACCGGCACACTGCGGCGCTGGCACCGCATTTCTGACCCGATTGCACTGCTGCGATAAACTGCAGCGTGCAATCAGGTCAGAATGACCCCATGGTTTTGCCCAACTGCAAACAAATTTGCTGCTGTGATCAACTCTAAATTAGTTTTACAAGGCAATTGCAGATGGGACAAGTCATGCCGTGATCCACACAGAGCAGGCCTGCAAATAGAAAGGCAAAGGCTCCTGGTGAAGCACTAAATGTAGTTTCTGCAACCAGGAGTGATGCAGCTTTAATCATGGATAGGCATATGGTCACTGGGTCCAGATGTCATTTTAGGCAGAGGGTTCAGGGCTTCAGGCATAATATAAAATCCGCCCAGAGAGGCTTAGTATGGATAAAATTGAACACATATTACACAGTATTGCACACTAAGAAGCATCGATTGTCTTTACATACAGTATGGCTCTTGTTACAGCAATTACAACTAATTAAGGGGGTCATTACGACCTGATCCCATGCTGCCATTTTTTCGCAGCGCAGCGATCAGGTCACTACTGCGCATGCGTATGCACCGCAATGCGCAGTCACGTCATATGGGTACAAAGCGGATCGCTGTTGGGTGATGGATTTAACGAGGAATCCATTTGCACAGTCAAGAAGATTGACAGGAAGAAGGCATTTATGGGTGTCAACTGACCATTTTCAGGGAGTGGTTGGAAAAACACAGGCGTGTCCAAGCGTTTGCAGGGCGGGTGTCTGACGTCAATTCCGGGACCGGACAGACTGAAGTGATCGCAGCGGCTGAGTAAGTTCAGACTACAGATGTGCAGCTGGCACTTTTCGTGTCTTGTGTTTTGGTTTTGGTTCTAATTCCACTTTCGTGTTTTTGTTTGGCTTGGTTTTGCTAAAAGCACCCTTTCATGTTTTGGTTTTGGTTTTGGATCTGGATGATTTTTGAAAAAAAACATAAAAACAGCTAAAATCACAGAATTTGGGGGTAATATTGCTCCTACGGTATCATTAACCTCAATAACAATAATTTCCACTCATTTCCAGTCTACTCTGAACACCTCACCCCTTACAATATTGTTTTTAGGCCAAAAGGTTGCACCGAGGTTGCTGGATGACTAAGCTAAGCGACACAAGTGGACAACACAAACACCTGGCCCATGAGTGGCACTGCAGTGTCAGACAGTATGGTGGATATAAAAAAAGGCCCCAAACAGCACATCATGCAAAGAAGAAAAAGAATTGCAATGAGGTAGTTGTATGACTAAGCCAAGCGACACAAACAATTGGCCCATCTAGGCATGGCACTGCAGTGACAGACAGGAGGGCAGATACAAAGAAAAGGCCCCTAACAGCACATGATGCAAAGAAGAAAAAAAAGGTGCACCGGGTTGCTGTTTGACTAAGCTAAGCAACACAACCAGCTGGCCCATCTAGTAGTGTCACGCAGTGGCTGAATGTCAAGAGTTGGCCGCAATTGTTTGATCCACTTACAGCATCTCTAGCATGCTCTAGTCACTTTAAAAAAAATCTGCAATTGGTGGACTTATACAGCAGTATGTCAGGACTAATACAGCAGTACCCATGGAATCATACAGCAGTGTCACACAGGATGGCACTTTTCAAAATATAGGCCCCAAACAGCGCCTCATGCAAAGATGTCAAAGAGGTGCAATGAGGTAGCTGTATGACTAAGCCAAGCGACACAAACAATTCCAACTGGAATTATACGTCCAAATCACTGGAATTATACGGCCAAATCCCTGGAATTAATTAGCAAGATCACTGTAATTAATAATTATACGTCCAAATCACTGGAATTAAATGGCAAAATTTCGCTATTACCTGCCTAGTGAAGTGGAATACAGATGGGATTTGGTACCGGGGACACCATATCTCCATTTAAATCCCACTGGACTAATGGCGGATACTGGATGCACGTCTTATGGGCCCTACACACTGGCAGATGATACTGCATGATATAAACGTACTCGTTCATATCGTGCAGTGTGGTGGCACCAGCGAAGAATAATGCGTGGCCCCGTGCTCATTCATCACTGGTGCCCCATCGCTTGTGCATGCAGGCCAATATGGAGGAGATCATCCAGGGGCGGATCCAGAAAAAAATTACAGGGGGGGCACCATAAGGGACGTGGCTTCGTTGGAATGGGCGTGGCTTCGTTGGAATGGGCGTGGTATTGCAGGAAAAGACTACCTTATACCCCAGTTTTGCAACCTGCACGCCCAGACGTTGGCCACCACAGAAAAGAAAAATAATCCTGATTCATGCCCCTTACATTATTTGTCATTTTTCCTCCTTATAGTAATGCCCAGTATACATTATTCCACATACTGCAATGGCCCTTAGACATTATTCCACACACAATAATGCACATGACACAATATGCACACACTGTAATGCCCCAGACACATTATGCCACACACCGTAATGCCTGTGACACATTATGACAGGAATCGCAATGCCCGTTATACATTATGCTACACACTGCACTGCCCCTGATACATTATAGCACATACAATGTCTGGGACACATTATGCCACACACTGCAATGACCTTGAGACATTATACCACAATGCCCGTGATATAGTATACCATACACCGTAATGCCTGTGACACATACCGCAATGCCCGTTATACCCTATGCCACACACCGCAATGCCCGTTATATATTATGCCACACTGTAATAACCCTGAGACATTATACCACATACCACAATGCCCGTGATATAGTATACCACACACCGTAATGCCTGACACATTATGACACACACCGCAATGTCCGTGATACATTATGCCACACACTGCAATGACCCTGAGACATTATACCACATATCACAATGCCAGCGATAGAGTATACCATACACTGTAATGCCTGCGACACATTATGACACACACCGCAATGTCCGTGATACATTATGCCACACACCGTAATGCCCATTACACATTAAGTCCTACAGTAAGGCTTCTAATTACTTTTCAAATACCTGCTCGTTGTCAGGGGTTTCATGCACTGGGTGTCATGCTCGTTGCCAGGGGTTTCATGCACTGGGTGTCATGCTCGTTGCCAGGGGTTTCATGCACTGGGTGTCATGCTCGTTGCTAGGAGGTAGTCCTTGTTGCTAGGGCTGTGCTCCCAGTGCCACATATGTCCCCAGTGCCAGATATTCCCCCACGGTGCCAGGTACTCACATGCCCCCAGTGCCAAATATAGCCCCCCCCATGTGCCAGGTACACATATACCCCCAGTGCCAGATATTCCCCGACAGTGCCACATATGCCCCCAGTGCTATATATGCCCCCATTGCCACATATGCCCCAGTGCCAGATATCCCCCCCCCAGTGCCACATATGCCCCCAGTGCCAGACAATGCCCCAGTGCCAGATATCCCTTCCCTGCCAGTTATTCCCCCCAGTGCCAGATATCCCCCCCCCCAGTGCCACATATGCCCCCAGTGCCAGATATGCCCCCAGTGCCAGATATGCCCCCAGTGCCAGATATTCCCCCCAGTGACATATATGTCCCCAGTGCCAGATATTCGCCCCCCCCTCCCTGCAAATATGCCCCCAGTGCCAGATATTCCCCCCCAGTGCGTCCCCCGTCCCCCCCCCTTCCTCCGCAGCCGCCGCTGCTCCCCCCGCTCCCCTGCTGTTAGGAGGGACACGGAGGGCACAGTGCATGCCTCCCTGTGTCCCTCCTGGGTCTCCGGCGGCCGCGGGTCACTGTAATAAAGGAAGTGCTCACGAACGGCACTTCCTTTATGAGACCAGCGGCCGCCGGAGACACAGGAGGGACAGAGGAGAGGCGTGCACTGTGCCCTCCGTGTCCCTCCTAACAGCAGGGGATGAAACGAGACCGCAGACTGACATGCGGACACTCGTCCGCATGTCAGTCTGCACTAAAAATGACAGGGGGGGCACGTGCCTTGGTGCCCCCCCCCTAAATCCGCCACTGAGATCATCCATATTTTCCGGCACTGCTATGGAACCGGGTGATAGGGGGAGTGAAGAAACTTCACTCCCCCCGTCACTGCCCCCCAGCCGCCAGGTCGCCATCGGCTGTTTCCACCGTCGGGCAGCTCGGCTGCGGAACTATCAGTGTGTAGGGCCCATAACATCAACATAAGTGTCAAGGCCTCCATCGTATTGTGAAGCTGAACCACTAGTCATGAACATAGGCCAGGGCCTCAGCCATTCCTTGCCACTCCGTGTCATAAATGGCATATTGGCAAGTTTACGTTTCTCCTCAGACCATTTAAATTTATTTTTTGGGGGCTTTTTACTGAACTTTAGCTTTTGAGATTTGACATGCCCTCTACTATCACAATGGGCATCGGCCTTGGCAGACGACGTTGATGGCATTTCATCGTCTATGTCATGGATAGTGGCAGCAGCATCAGCACTAGGAGGAAGTAGTTCTTGATCTTTCCCTATTTTATCCTCCAAATGTTTGTTCTCCATTATTTTTCTGGAGTTATATAACACAATATGCGGCACAAGAGAGCGTTCCCCTACACCTCACAGGGCAAACACTAAAAATTATTTGGATTAAATATTAATAACTCCTTTATTTGGAGTAAATAATATACAGCACAGGATAGCACAACTAAATTTATATGGCAGCACCACTGGACTGCATTTATACGGAATTATATGGATTTATATGGAATTATACGTCAGTATAACTGGAACTATACAGCAGTATCACGGGAATTATATGGCATTATCACGGGAATTATACGCCAGTTTTCTGAGATTTATATGGCAATATCACAAGAATTATAAATCAGTATCACGGGAATTATACACCAGTATTTTCTGAGAATTATATGTCAATATCATAAGAATTATACGGCAATGTCACAGGAATTATACCCCAGTATCACAGGAATTATATGGCAGTATCACAGGAATTATATGCCAGTATCACGGGAATAATGTAGCAGTATCACAAGAATTATATGCCAGTATCACGGGAATTATATGGCAGTATCACAGGAATTATACGCCAGTATTCCGAGAATTATATGCCAATATCACAGGAATTATACGGCAATGTCACAGGAATTATATGCCAGTATCACAATATTTATACACCAGTATCACTGGAATTATATGGCAGTCTAACAGGAATTATACGTCAGTATTCCGAGAATTATATGGCAATATCACAGGATTTATATGCCAGTATCACTGGAATTATATGGCAGTCACACTGGATATATGGCAGCAGTGAACACCACCACTGTGACTGGTCACTGGAGTTATTCTGCACAAGACACTTCCCCTGGTCTAATGCAGGACAACACAGCACCACTGAAAGGGATTAATACAACTACACTGGATATATGGCAGCAGAGGACACGACCACTGGGAATGGTAACTGGACTGATGTTGCACAAGACACTATCCCTGGTCTGATGCAAGTCAAGAGTAATACTGTATCTGCACACACTCAATTGATTAATTTGTAATTTGGAACAAAAGTTCCACAGAAAACCCTTATGAATTATTGGTATTTACCATTCCTAGTGGGGATGCTACCAACTACAGCTATAATAAATGCAAAGAAAAAGAGAGAAAGAAGGTCTGTACTATCGGTGCACACAAAGAGAAGTGATCTGATTATCGCATCTCCCTAAAACTTTACTTTTATTTATTAACATAAAATTGATGTAAGATATATTTATTATGACTACAAGTAGAGGCGAAACATAGAGGTTAAAATTATTGACATAGACAAAACATACAGAAGTGCAATAAAAATTAATAGAGGTGAATAAAGATTAAAAAATGTGTGTCAGTGTGTTTTGTCCAAGTAATATGATATTTATCATGCGTTGAGCCAGTAATCAATTAATCCTTTTTTTATTTCCCATCCACACTATGGCTCCCAATACTAGTAATACTGATCTATAATGAGTACTAATTTTATGGGAGCACTGTCCTTATACAATCTAGTGGGACACACTAGTGGGACATTCACACTTTAATGGTATGTGTGGATATTATATTCATATAGTATACAAGGTATATTGGAGACTACAGGTACTGATGGTATTACAATATTAGATCAAAATTCTATATTAGATTTAGACCAAATAGGATAAGTCAGTTATTGCTGCCTCTGATTTGAATACAGGACGCTCTAGCTGCTGTTAATTTGTCAAGCAGATTGTTTATAATATTCCTATGATCATACTAGTTGCACTAGGAGATGTTGTTATAGTGACTATAGTGAGCGTTATTTCTTATATATATAATCTACTATAAATACGCAATACACCGTCCAAAAAATATATCTTCAGTGAAGGCGATGCACTAGATCTAATTCAAATGTGTAATACACCTTAGAGGGTATATACCTCCCTTGGTATTCAGTGTCAATATAAATTAGATATGTGACAGTTATAATAATCTGGTGATCACAGAATCATTGTCCTTAGAGGAAAAGCACCCTAATTATTTAGGACTAGTGACACCCTCTCAACTGATCACATTCAAGTCCATGTGTATAGTTGGACCAATAGATACTACATGAATCTTCTAAGTCCAACCCCCATGGATAATAAATACACTTCAATTTGTATATGGCGATACTTCAATGTGGGTGTATCACTAGATCAATAAATTATGCATCGTTCTTAGATATCCAAAATGTATTATTATTGGAACGGATTTTATTTGTTCTGCATATTCATAGGTAATATTAGTTTAAATACTAATTTTGTCGTTAGAGCTCACTAATTGCACATATCAACTGTGTGTTCATTGAACAGTTGTGTTAATGTTGAAACATTTGTTGCAGTTATCTGCTACGTTTCATCCCAGATATCACACAGCCTGCATAAATTTCTCCTGTGAGTGTACAGTGTTTCAGTATAATATTAATATTGTTGCCATTTGTTTCTTAGATGTAATCAAGAGGGTTGGCAATTGTAGCAGCTGTGCATTCATATGAGTAATACTAGAGGTTTAAGCTTGAGACATTTGTTACATCTTTAAATAGTCAATTATACCACAGATGCTTCACAATAATCATGTGCTTGTCACATTAATATAGAGTGCAGCTATACAGGATTTCTTGTTTTTGTTGCCATCTCTTTACCACATATTATCAAATCATTTGACAGTCAATACAGTGCCAGCTGATCCTCATATCACTGTGTCACTGTTTGTAAGAGGGTAATATAAATCTCAATGTAATGGTCTAATTATCTGCCTGTTACTCCACAACAATACCTAAATTCAAATATATATAGTAAAGTGTTTGCTGGCTAAACATTAATTTAGTGTTTGAACATGGACACAGAGGCACGCTGAACACACGCTGCCCACACGCGTGTTCCGCAGTTACTCTGACAGCTTAGTCAGGGCTTGAGAGCTTAATAGCCTAATGGAAACTTTTGTATCTGTTTAGAGTTAGGTTGTGAAATAATTCAATTTGTGAAATAGTTTCACTGCAAAGGATTGGGCCTTTTAAATTTCTCTCAGTGTTAACAGTTTGCCAAAGACAGGACATGGTATTGTCTCTGTATATAAAGGACACTCGCAGAAACAGATACAATTGTTTCCATTAGGAGATTAAGTAACAGAACATAGGGGGTCATTCCGAGTTGTTCGCTCGCAAGCTGATTTTTGCAGTTTTGCTCACGCTAAGCCGCCGCCTACTGGGAGTGAATCTTAGCTTCTTAAAATTGCAAACGACGGATTCGCAATATTGCGATTACACACCTTGTAGCAGTTTCAGAGTAGCTTCAGACTTACTCGGCATCTGCGATCAGTTCAGTGCTTGTCGTTCCTGGTTTGACGTCACAAACACACCCAGCGTTTGCCCAGACACTCCCCCGTTTCTCCGGCCACTCCTGCGTTTTTTCTGGAAACGGTAGCGTTTTTTCCAACACGCCCATAAAACGGCCTGTTTCCGCCCAGTAACACCCATTTCCTGTCAATCACATTACGATCGCCAGAGCAAAGAAAAAGCCGTGAGCAAAAATCCTAACTTCTTAGCAAATTTACTTGGCGCAGTCGCAGTGCGAACATTGCGCATGCGCACTAAGCGGAAAATCGCTACGATGCGATAAAAAATACAGAGCGAACAACTCGGAATGAGGGCCATAGTAACAAATATGGATACATACTGAACACTTGAGAGAGTGAGAAACTGAAAATTGCAGTGGCTGAATTTTTTTTCCACATTTGTTGAATACACTCACACACTTTTTTTTTCACTTGCACAATATTTTCACAGATGTTTTAAGATATAGATAAATAAATGTTATATTTTAAAATTTGTGGTCAGACATCATAAGTGATCTCTGACTTTCAGTTAATTGTCACATAGTCCGAGTGTGCCCACTATAGGGAATACTTCTTTCTTTGATCTCTATATGCTTATAATCTATTCCTAGGAGCACCTCCCAAATAACAAAACTGACAATATAATAATAATAAGATATGAATTTATAGGAAAGGACTTCATGTGATTCATTGAAATCAATAATACAGTAAATACGTGTGTCTGTGCGACTTTTGTTCTTTTCTCATTTCTCAAACTTTATTTCTTCCACATATAAGGAAGTGGACCTGAGTGCTTTTTAATAATCTACAGTACGTGTGTTTTTTACTCTATACAGTATGTGTGTATATGTCTTTGTCTATATTATGCCTTGAATAGGGAACAATTATTCCCTTTATATGTGTTTCTGCATAAATCTACTTTCCTGGACTAAGGATTTTATAATTATGACATTAAATGTTAACTTTTAATCCAAATATAACCCAGTACCATGAATAAGAGCGCCACACTACTATAAAAGTCTTACCTACACTTTGCCTTAGGTATTTTTGTTTCAACACTCTGCATTACTTTGAGGGAGCACCACCACTACACAACACTGGAACCTCTGCATTTGATGATAAAATATGTGGTATTACAGCTATTGCTATTAGACACATAACTCACATTACTCTTAACACCTGTGCAGTGAGGAATTCTCTTTAATCTTTGTCAGTGATTGACAGTCTGATGTCATTTGTGGTGGTCAGTGGGCGGCAACAGCCCCCATTTCTCCAAATGGAGGTGTGTCACCGCTGTTTAAGGGAAGGAAGAGGACAGGAATCTCTGTTGTTGCAGCGAGATTTTCTTGGCTCTGCGATGAGCAGCTTGCATAGCACCATGGGTGTTGCAAGCCGCCCAATGTTGAGTGAGAGACCTAATGCTGCATCCTAGGATGTAGATCAGATCACTGTTGCAGCAGGAGCCATATGCTTGTAATAGATGCCTCCTGCTGTACCACCATACAATTCTTCCAAGGAAGCAGCAGTAATAACAACTACAATCACATCTAATTCAGGCCCTCTATGCAGGACCCTGAGTCTAATGTTGCTTGTATTACTGTGACACAGGTACTGCTAGATCCAATGAGGGTCAAGCAGTGGGACACAGGGCTACTGTTAAGGACCCTTCAGTTTGCTAAGCATATGGATATCTGCAATGAGCTGGCATGGAACTAGCTGAGCATTTTTCTTTGTGTTGTGTAATGGCAGCCACAGTAGGTGCCTTTAGGTGTCATGCTGGACATAGGTGCCAGCAGGGATACTACCCTACTCTTGGGGTCACATACAACATATTTTCAGACTTGAGGTTTCCAGAACAGTATTCCCGTTATATCCTGCAGTCACACAGGAATATGTGAGCACATTTGCACTACAATAGAAGAGCTTACTAAAATATTCATTGTTTTTCTTTGTTCGGTTTGAAACTCTCTCTCCTCTAACCTCAGAGGGTACCCACATGTCCTGTGTAGAGCCTTTTCGATAATCAAATCGCCTTATAGATCCTTATATTGTCCCTTTATATATTGGTAAATGTTAATAATGTCTCCTCTTAGACGCCTCTTTTCGAGTGTAAACATATCTAACCTAGTAAGCCTTTCCTCATAGTCCAATGCCTCTATCCCTTTATCAGTTTGGTGGCTCGCCTCTGAACTGTTTCAAGTTCCAAGATGCCCGGAACTGTACACAATATTCAAGGTGTGGCCATACCAATGATTTGTACAGTGGTAGGATTACACTCTCATCCCCTGTCTCAATTCCCTGCTTTATGCATCCTAATACCTTATTTGCTTTTGTTGCTGCACTTTGACATTGGGATCTGCTACTAAGTCTATTATCAATGAGCACCCCCAAATCTTTTTCCACTCTTGAATCCATTAAAAAAGCTGCTGCTTTAAACAATGTACTTTTCTCATCGTACTATGAGCCAGCTTCAATAATTTGCTAAAATTAGTGTTAAGTTATCCTTTATTTTAATTTATACTTCATTAACAAGATTTATTTTAAATCTATCCTTATTTAAAAGTTGTGTTTATATGGCTGAAAGGTACTTTATTTATTACTAGAATCCAACACTATTTTCAAGATGTCTGGGGAAGCAATTTTCTTCACACATCCCTTATCCTATTTTTACACTTATCAGGTAATGCTGAGTATAATGACTACTATTGATGACATGCAATAATCACTTGAATTTATTTGCAAATACCAACACATACCATTTACACATTTTCCTGGACAATGATTTTGGAAAGAGAATGGCTTTGGCATTGAGGTTCCCTATTATACAGGATCTTGGACTTTGGCTGCTTGGCCCTCATGCAATGTGGTATGGCCTTTCATTGTTCCCAGACCTTGTTTGGCAAGTGTCACAAAAATGTTTCCATCTTGTCTTATATAAGCCTGATGTGGCTTAAGTCCCAATAATAATTTCTAGTCATGTGTTATTGCTAAACCTATTTAGAGTGAGTGGTTGAGTTTTATAGATGTTAATTATGGCAGTGGCTTTGAGATGCAGACCTTTTAAACTGGTGATACATTCCCACTTTCCTTTCCCTGATCTTTGTTGACTATTTTATGTTGAAAAGAATGGCAGATCATCAGCCCAGCTGCAAGTTTGGTATTTTTGGGGTGCACTCATTTTTGTTGATGGGAATTATGTGCTTTTTCACCTTTATGGGGACAACAGCACAATGCCAGAGTCTACAGCAACATACAGTGGAGGGGGCTCACCCGGAGGTGTACACGGACCCCCTCTTCTAAAAAAATGCCCCTGATTGGATACCTTAGTTTTAGTAGATAAAAGCACCCAGGGCAGTCTGTGCCTACAATGCATACTAGTTATTGTTTAGTGGAGCCTTGAAGGGCTACACTAATTGCTGGCTGTCCTTTCTTCACCAGCATACTGCTTTATTACTAATTATTGCTTAATTAATTATCATATAGCATTTCTCTGCCAATTCATGACTCTGAGACTTAAACATGTACTTATGGCAGTACGGATGGTGTAATGGTTAGCATTACTGACTCACAGCACTAAGGTCATGGGTTTGATTTCCACTGTGGCTCTAACTGTGTGGAGTTTGTATATTCTCCCCATACTTGCGTGAATTTCCTCCGGGTACTCCTGTTTCCTCCCACAATCCAAAAATATACTGCTAGGTTAATTGAATCCCCCAAAAATTAACCCTAGCATGAATGTGTATGCATGTACACATGTGGTAGGGAATGTAGATTGTAAGCTCCACTGGGGCAGGGACTGATGTGAATGGCCAAATATTCTCTGTAAAGTGCTATATAAATAACTGATAATAATAATAATAATAATAATAATAATAATAATAATGATATGCACATGGTCCACTCTCCAGCTTTTAGGTGGTTTCAAAGTTTACAAATGTTGAATTCATGATGTCTTCACAGGACCTACGCCCAGCACCAATATGTGTGTGGGCACTACTAGACAAAATATGTGTCCAGTATCTATTGGTCACAGTTCTGTGGGCACTGCTAGGCACAATTTGTATAATTCCTTGGAATAGTTCATGACCAATGTTAAAAGTAGTGTTTTATGGGATTGTAGAAAAGAGGATTGTGTACAATATATATTGTATTTAAGTGTGTATTTAACCAATTGATTCATCTTTTGAGCCTAAAGTTCCCCAGTTCAACAATAAGTCCCTCACTATAGAGTTATATTGACATACTCATGAGGCCAAGTATTGTACATATTCACACAGGGAGCATAATATTAGCTCTCCATTGCATCTTTCCACTTACTGCCATTACATAAACAAAATCTAGCACATATGTATTTAACGGGCATGGCCAGAATAGCTGTGAGCTGGTGTCCAGAGGCTGGCACTGAGTAGCACTTGGATACCAGCACAAGCAGGAGAAAAGGTGGTATGCCAGGGCACTATGTGAATGCTGCAGAATATTGCTGTGTGACCTAGTTATCTAACATTACACTTTTACATTCTACATCACATTTTTGAAAAAATCCTCTTTACCACAAACTATTATTCTGCTCAACTCTCCCTTTTTTTTATACCTCTGATCCTGTACAAATTGTCATCCATTATAATTTCTACAACAGATCAATATTACTAAGAAATAAATGTATCAGAACATACGTTTGAATGAATACAGTATATTTAATTTGGTAAGATACTGTTTAAACAAACAACATTATCATACATCATCAGTCATAGAGTAACAGGATGGAATACACCAATGTACACCGAAAGAAGATCATAACATTATTTTATCTGATGTCACAAACGAATCACAAAAGAATTCTGTGTTGAAGACTCCTGAAAGAGAAAATACATGGAGTGAATGTAACATTTCTGTTTATCAGTGATCTGGGAATAACACAGACAAATATGAAGACTAAAAAGCAACTCTCATTTTTACCTCTTCTTCAGCCCAATACTTTCAAAACACCTTTCACACCACCCAAGTTTAAGTTCAGGTCCAGCTTTTTCTATGAAGATACAATTGAAAGTTTCTTATTTTAGAAGTCAGTTAGGTTTTAAGTGATACATGTAAGTCCTGAGTATAAAGATTATCAATTACTTTGAAGCTGCATTAATTATAAAAGGTCATGCTCCATATATTAAAACATAGGCCAAATAGTTTAGGGAACAATTGGACATTTTGATGCGATTAACATTTTTGTCCACACCTGTAACAATATCAGCCACTACCATATTTTGAAATAAGCATCATCTTATAAACTGTAGCTGAGCCTTGTTCTTTATTACAAAATGCATAAAACACAATATCTTACAATAAGTAGGTACTGCACTAGTGAGCTATATAACCCGAACTGTCTGTCATTGGCCTGTTGTTACTGTACTTCCTATGTGGTGTATTGTACGTAATGCACAAGATATCCATTCTTTCAGCTTATGTAAGAGGTACAGTAGTGCTGGGGACTGGTGAATGGTTTGTGGTCCAGATTGATGCTATCTTCTATGTGTGTGTTTTGCCTTATGTAGGTTTTTTTTTTTTAGATATTTGTATTCAGTTTCTTCTTCAAATTTGTTCATACATTTTTCTTCTTTCTAGGCAGTATACTATGAGGACAATATGTAGTTAATTCTCAAATAATCATACTGTATAATATTGCTTCTATTGTACAAAGGAGCTGTCTGTGTATATACGGGAGATGCCATGACACCTCAAATCATCAACACAAGAAACAATGTGTACACAATACATATGGCTAAGGACAAATTCAAAGGAAATATTAGTGCAATGATTCCAGAAATCACAGTCCTAATAGACCACAATCACCTTTGCAACGATTGCTGGAGTTGCGGCTGCAATTATATACCTACAGTTTGCTTGATCAACCCACCCTTGGTGACCTAGCCAGCATCTGAATGTACAAGGACTGAGATGCCCTCCCTCCGCATCTTTGCACACTGTAATACTGACGGTGAGTCTTTAGATGCCACCATTAGTGCACCATTGCTTGTACCATTGACAATTGCAGCAGTCCTATGGTATGTTCTAGGTCAGACTATCGTCTCTGTGCCTGTGGCCGTGCTTTTGGAAATGCAGCTGGTTTCACTGACATGCCTACTACATTCCCATAACACGTCCATGAGACAGACATTTTGCATGCACTTCTAGCCACCTACCGGTTATTGCCCAGAACACCCAACACTTTGTTGCCCTATTTCTGATACTGTCTGTCACTTTTGCGACAGGATATTCGTGTGCATCTTCTGGGTAACGCAAGATATGTAGGGTCTTCTGATTTTTTGCAAGTGCACAGTTGCACAGTTGCAAATAATCACTCAATTACCTGACCATTGCATGCATCTCTGAATCAGGCCACAAATGTGTACATAATGCTTGCCAGTGTGTCCTGCTCAATCATTAAATGTGCTGACTAGAATGAATTATAACCAGGCATGTCACACATTATTCCTCAAAACTGAAGTCTCTCTTCAGCCTTAGATGTGGGCCAAACACCTTTTCCTGATTGCAGCCACCAAAAGTGACATGTCCTAGGAGTTTTGCGGGGCCTATATTATAAAGCAGGTATGAGGATTGTCTGTACACAGACATTTAAATACAACTATTTTTAAGAAATTAATTTAGCCAGTTCAGGTGATCATGGTTTATTAGGCCTTTTTTTGATGAAATCATTGTCCTTATCCTTGTGTCTTTATATTTTTCTGTTATATATTTATTTAATTGTTTAGTATTGTCTTGTGTACAGTACTGTATATATTAGTTTTTTTTTTTTTGCTTTGAACAATGATTGTCTACAGTTTTCAATACATCATCTTGTGGGAACATTAATTGACATCCCTAACTTTGGCATTTGACAGATAAATGAAATTCTCAGGAAGACTGGGCCCCCATACCCTACATAAGACAAAAGGAAAAACTTACAAATGTATCACCCAAGGTCAGAAGTAGGTCACCCTGGAGAATGCAAAAACATGTTATATGTACAGTATGTGTTCATTAACTAAATAGAAAGGCAATCAATATGGTATATACATTGCTTTGTGTATCTGTATAACTATCAATCTCTGAATTGCACCATTAATTGCAAATTCATTGTTAAAGCCAATCATGAATTAGAGACCAGAGGAGGGATTTATCTACAATAGATATAAGAGACAGATGTTCCTGATTGTAAAAACATAGACACAGGCAAAGCACGCACTCAAATTATACATACACCTGTAAATCCACATAGTTATGTTCTACACATACTCAGGGGCTTCATTCTAGTTTACCCTTATCTCTACCTTTTAGCTAATTTTATTGCCTTGATTGCAAAGCAAAACCTGATTTTAATGATTTAGCGGAATATTTATTAATCAATTTATGCCCTTAAAATATGCTGATACCGCTGTTTCTGCATGTTTAAAGGCAGAATTAAGTGTCGCTGGAATGTACCAATGTAAAAAATCAGGAGATGTGGGAGATACAGTATCTCCTGCTTTCTGTCCTGCAGCTCTCACAGCATCCATCCCCATAGTTGATATTTTACATGAGTATCTTGCCTGCATGGGCTTATGACATTTTTTTTACAGGGTTTTACCTCATTACCTGCAGTAGGGCTGCCCTGCTGGAGAGGCATCTTCCAATCTTACTACAGTGGGTTCCAGAAGGTCCCTAAGTGCATCTGAGCGGTTTCTGCACTGCACATTTGCAGCTGGAAAGCAGCACTTGCTCAGTACGTAGATGCAAGGGGATCCATAGGTAGAAGTAAAGTAATCGTAGATGCGTTCATTTTACTTCTTCCTGATTTCATTGACAGGCTGTTATTGGAGCCCGTGTTCTGGCAATCTAAATTGATACATACAAATAGATGCATAGTAAGAATCCTTATTGCTGTGATATGCGGCAATAACAATCCTTAATATTCGGGGGCTAGCCACATATCAACATAAAGATGCTACTTTGCTCTTCAGAGTGTCACAATAATGTCAAGATTGATACTCTTAGGATCCTGGACAGTAGAGAGCCTGGCTGGGAATGGCCTAATCACATGAGGTGTGGCCATGCAGCCTTATAAAAAAATCAAGAAAAAATTGTATTTTAATCACCTCCCTGGCCACACAGCGGCCAAGCACACAGCAGCTTATGCTTGGCTGAGAAGAAAAGCTGTAGCTGCTGCTGCCAGGTAAGGTGGGACCTGGGCCCCCACTGGGCTCCCCCATCATACCTGGCCCTGAGTAATTGGTAACCCCCCTCATGACGCCAGTGTTAGGACCACCCCCTACTGCACTTCAACAGTTGTCAAGAAAGCAATAATTTCTTACAGTGCTTCACAAAAACCCACATCTTGCCGTACAAAGCCATTCGGCGTGGCATAGTACCCAATATAACTGCCATAGGTCCAGACTCATGACATTACAGCAAGGGAAATCTGGGCATAACACTACGTAGCATTGTCCATAATTTTGTAAATAAAATCTGTTTCTTTTATGTATTTTATTATATAAAATGTATATTTTACATTCTTGAGAAAAATAATTTATCTTACGGTCAATTGACAGGCAAGTTTCATCACCACTCCAGTTAATTCACAGTCATCCTTAAAGAGAGATAGAAAGTTTAACATTATAGTAAAAAAAAAAATGTTGTTACAATAAAATGACATGTAAAATACAAATATACTGTGTATAATCACCAAAATCACAAATATTTAAGTAAAAATAAGGTTTATTAGAAATAATTTAAAGTAGATGGATTAATGTGAATACTGATTTTGTAATATGGTTACATTATACAGTTTTTATATGAGCTGGCAGAATATTCTACAGTTCATTTAATTACAAAATTAATTCATTAAAAACTACAGCTTTCTATGCATGTAATAAAATTAAACATATATAAAACTGGTAGGAATATCTTACCAAAATTTTTAGAATATCAAATACAGCTTTATGTGCTGTTTCTCCAACTTTGTCACCAACTTGTTCCTAAAGTGGAAATTTATGTTTAAATATAAACCATGAATTGATTTTTTTACCTTTTTTTTCAGTTTACTTATTTTAGATCTAATTTTTATTTATTTTGAAAAAGGCAAGCTACAAGTGCAAAATGGGAAAATATGACATAAAAAACTCTTCAATTATCGCAATAAAGTAACTGCATATCATACAACTAGCAATACAATTAGGGTACAGACAATGTGTAACAGCTGATATTTGATTGTTGTAAACAGTTATGCATGTATGTTATAAATGATTAATGTTATGTCAGTAAAATTCCTAAAAACATGTCTGAAGTTTTCTTAAAATCAGAACATGCAAAGCATAGTGGTAAGGGTCATTTTCCCAGTGATTTCCGCAGCGCTGCTGCTGAGTCACAGGACTCCGGAGGGTAATTATTAAAAGTGATGGGTCCAGGTGTGCGGTTTGCCAGTGTGTCTGACACTGCACAGAACAGGAAAGGATAAAAAAAATCAGCGTTTATTAATACAATATAAATTTAGCAGAATACACTAATCATGTTTGACAGTTGAAGTGTAACAATTTTGATATGTTAAGAACAGGAGTCATATGAACAACGAGATTTCTTTAAACATAGATTAATGTGAGGTGTTTTACCAAAAAGTCTTTTAGATCCAGAAGTTGATCCACGGCACAACCTCCATCTTTCTGTAAATTATAAAAATATAACAAATGCTTCAATTAGGTGTCACATGACAATGGGATATAAGCTGCAGAGACAAGTTTGTATCCTTGGCTCTGATCTTTGTGAATTTGGACTTATTTCTATTTTAATGGAAAGCAGTTTGTTAATGAATATAATTATGCCTATACTAGGACTGTCCATAACTAATGTTATGCCAAAGACTAAAGACAAAGAGCAAGGGTGGTTTATCAGCCCACGTGCTGACTCCGTGCAGGCCCCCTCCTCTATGGCACAGTAGACTCAGGGATTGTGCCAGAGTCTATTGTACATGCGCAGGTCCTAGGAAACATGGCGCCCTGAGTGTTCCAGTGACTGATCTCTACTACACAATCATTAATCACTGGAAAAAGGGCTGCCACGCAATTTTCTGGGTGATTTCTGCTGCAGTGCCGACACAGGACTCCAGACAGGAGTCCTTAATCATGGGTTCAGGGTGTGCTGTGTGGGCCCCTCCTGGACCCATGGAGCCATGTATACCGCAAACACTGCACTCAGTGCCAATGAGTAATAGTATGCAAAGTGAATGTGTAGCACTAAGTAACAAATTGTGTTGGGTAATGGGCTTTTTTCTTTAGGAAATATACAAGAAAGGTACCATCATGTATGGTAAGGACGTGTTTGTGCAAACGTGTTTACATGCAGACTTGGCAAACAGTTGACAAAAAGTATAATTATGCAAGGAGCTCTGTACAGTATCACAGACAGTTGGGAAGTGACTGGTATAAATTCCAGATGATAGTAATAGTGGCTGAAAGATTGTCAGTGTGCAAATGCCCCACTAGCACTGATTAGTCCTACCTTTCTTTTGGGCAGAGAAAATTCTTCTGAGAGCGTATGAGAGTTTTAAAAAATGTATTTTTAATTATTTATTGTTTTTCTGCTGCATTAGACATATTGGGCTTGCTTCATTCTTGCAAGTAAAGCAAAACAATAAGAAACTGGGCAAAACCATGTTGCAGCGAAGGTGGAGCAGATCACAGATCTGCAGAGAGATTTAGATTTGGGTGGTGTGTCTTCAAACTGAAATCTAAATTACAGTATTAAAATGAAGCTAACATTTGTGGGCTACATGCAAAAGCAGCCAGTATTTACCCTCCATATAAAAAAAGATAAATGTATTTGCTCCCCTTGTATTGCAACATGGTTTTTTCCAGGCACAAAGTTACTTGCTTAATTTGCTTAACTTACAAGCATAAATCAGGTCCATTATATTCAAAGAATAAGTTTACCCGTAGGTATGTTTATTACCAGAAGTGTGTGCAGTTCAATCAAGAATCTCTTGTATAATTCCTCATTATTTTCATTCTGCAAAATAAAATATAAAAATACAATTATAATATAAGGAACAAAACTTTGAACTGTTTACTGTTTTATCATTATAAACAAAATTGCCTTATATTTAATTAAGATTGTTAGAAATTGTCTAAAAACTTATCTTATAAATATCACTTACATGGATTATTATTTTCTCTTATTTGGGCTGTTCTATAGTATGGCGACTATTTACATTTTTTGTACATTTGCCAAATCCCATCAATGTGGCCACTACAGGCTATAAGCTTATAAGACAACAGAACCCATAGCATACATTTATCCTCACTCAGAAGCAGAAGATAGGAATAAATGTATATTGTCTTCAGTAAAGGGTGCAGAATTCCCATAAAGCTGACATTTCAGGGAAATAAGTTTGGCAAGAAAATTACATTACATATAGACCCTGCATTTTTACCTTGAAGCTCCTACCAATAATGGTGCAACCAATTTCCTTCCTTTTTTCTTGACTTGTCAAATATATTTTGTGCATTTTTCATTAATACTTTTTCATTTCAGTGAAAATACTTTTTCCAGCTGGTTTGCATTCACATGTTGATATTTATTAAAGTATTTATACTGTACGTGTAATAATTTATTCATGCCAACTGTAATTATGCACTGACAATTTCAGATTTTCCTATATATACTATATATGACAATCATCACTTAATATTATGAATTAATTTTATTTGTTAGTGCTTGATTACTTGATTGATCCTTGATATTGTACTTGTATTTGTGAAAACATTGTATAATATAGCCTACTTTATTGCATGATTGCAATGGTAATATTTATTTGACATCACTATGGCCTTCATAAAATGTTGAGCATCTGCAGATGCCATATTTACTGATGGGTATATATCACATGGAGGGTCTATTTGTATATATGTTAATGACTCTGTCTTCACAAAGCGACCTACATGTTTCGCTTTAGGCAACTTTAGTTCACCTCTCAATAAACTCATGTCTACAAGGCCACAGTGAATTCCACAGAGCACACAATTGATTGCCTCTCCAACTAACTTCCACCAACTGCACCCTCAGCAAAACTGTAAAGTACATCTTTATCACCCTTTCTATGTTCTGTAATAAGCCTATCTTGACTTGATTCAGGAAACATTTTGACTTACAGCAGATGCACATTTACATTATTGTAGACATGTGTAAGCAGAATGTTAGGCTCTCTCATTTACTGTTCACTGGAGACTGTACACGGTATACAGCAGAAGCTGCAATCTGGCATGATTAAGTTCTTCTTTTCTTCCTACATGTTTTTCTATTTTTATTTTAATTAGTTGTACCAGTTACGTTAACTTGATAGTTCAACCAATACATAGTAATTACCACTGTGGATTCAATTACATTTTAATTTCAGGAGAATTTTGCAGGTTTAAATAAAAGTGTGACTTTTAAATTTTTAAAGCAAATTCAGTACCTTCACTATTCTACTCAATATTTCACCATGCATTGCCAACCTTTGGCTCTATCCTTTTCACGTGTCCACAGAGTAGTTATTTAAACTTTTTCTGACACATTATGTGTTTTGTATTGTATATACTTGTCATGTAGAAATATTTATAGTGTCCCTGTATAGAGTACCATCCTGTATATTTTTCTATTGTGACTCTTAATAATAGCAAAATGTATTTCATATCACCTTAATATAATGAATAAGTAAATTTTATTTTACATGCAACCTATGCTTTATGTCTTTTTCTTTTACCTTAGCTTCTGTTTATGCCTGCCTACATACCTCCTAGTCTTTATTTTGCTAGAATTGTACAGATTTTCAGACCACGAGAGAGAGAGAGAGAGAGAGAGAGAGAGAGAGAGAGAGAGAGAGAGAGAGAAAACTAGGGATGGTTTATAATGTATGTGTTGTTTGGTAGATCATGGACAGGGCTTATTATGTCTCAACTTTCTTTTTAAAATGTTGATAGGCACGCATCTATTATTTTTTCTTATTAGTTTTGCCCTGCTGGAGACAGTACATACTTCTATTATGTACCAATTTCCTGACCTGTGATCTTTGGAATTGACTTATAAGCATGCTGTGGTAAGTTCATAAAGCATACATAGACATAGTGGTGGTTGTGAAGCTGCAGCGCAGTCAAAAACTAAAAGAGGGAGCTACACCAACTGCAATCAAAAATACCGGCCGGGTGCGACACAGTAAAGTAAGAACAGGACTGTGTTAGTCTGGGTTGTGAACTGATAGTCAGCTAGCAAATGGTAACTGCTTGGCACCAGAATCCAGGGGGCTAGGCTGATCCACTGCTGCTGTCCTGTACTGCACCCAGTTGGACCCGGTGACTCGCAGACAGTGGTTTGGTGTGCACTTAGTGTAGCTCGTTCTTTTAGCTTTAGACTGTGCTGCAGCCCTAGCTTCATAATCGCCATTGCATAGACTATTTTTCAGATGTGTCTGTTAAAAAGCCAACTGTAGCACTTGTATAGGTAGAATTTCACATATCCCAAAGCCAGTGTGCATAGATTCTCCTCTTAACAAACAGTGATGCATCACGCAAGCAGCCTCTAATAATAGGTTGGCAAGAGTTTGCCTACAAAGGTTGTTTGGGTTTTCCAGCCAGTGTGAACATTTTTACACTATATTCAGAGAGCTCACATTTGATCATGTTGATGATGAATTAGTAGATTATATCAGACTAATGTGCTTTTGTCTTCTAAATCAAAACCTGATTCAGTGGAGTACACTCTGGGTTCTTTTTATCATAATCCGCAGTTTAATGGGGATGGGTTAAATCATTTTTTATTACATTTTCATGTGAATTTAGTAAGAAGCTCTTGAAAAAAGATCTGTAAGCTTACACTATCACTATGCTTTTCTGTTCGGCTCCTCCAAACTTTATAAACATGTTCAGTCATCACATGGAGAGAGATCTCATCTGTGTTACAGGGCTAACCAGTTCACTGGGGCCAAGCTCCAGAATGTGAAGCATTCAGGAGCTTGGTAATTATGACAGAATACCAGCTCCCATAGAAGCTGATTGGTATACTTTGTAGACAGAAATGGAGGGACCAAAGATATCTTCTGAGGTCCCTCCTTGTTAAATCCTGGGGAAGCCTAATATTTCTGGGTACCCCCAGGAAACAAGTGTTTTTGCGTAATAGCCCATAATAACTTTTGAATAAATATACGCCTTTGTCCCATCATAGAATGATGTTTACTGCATCATAGTCACCTACAAACATGTTAATGAGACTGCCTTTCCCCCTTCTTACAGTTTCATCTTGGTACAGAGAAAATAGTTTTAACACTCAAATATTGATATGGTCTGGAATTATTCACTGCAAATGTCCGTTAATATTTATTTCAGTTAGAAAATAACAACTCAGTGCAGAGATTTTTTTAGCATAAGAAATGTATATTAGAATCATGATTATTTTTTAAAAGTAACTTTTATATTTGAGAGCTCTGTGATGTCTAGGAAGCCTTTCTGCTGCTCTTTATTTTTTTATTTTGATATTTTAATACACCCGGTTTCATAAAGCTGTGTAGTAATATGCAGTGGTAAGGTGCATATAAAAATGGTCATGGAGAACCAGATCTTCTTCCATGCCTCTCTATATATACATATAACATGAAAATTTCACACCAAATATTGGAAATCAGCCACATACCTCTCCTTGACAATACATGCACAGTAACTGCTGTAGTTTAATGAGAGTATTTGGGAGATCTTTCTGAAAATATAAAAAACAATGATTGCAATAGCTACTGTTTTTCAAATAAATATATTCTATAACATTATAGATTGTAAGCTTGTGAGCAGGGCACTTCTACGTCTATAACTGTTTGTTTTTACCCAGTTTTGTCTTCAAATTGTGTCCAGTTGTAAAGCGTAATGGAATTTGCTGCGCTAGATAAGAAACTGTTAATAAATAAAATTATGGGCTGGATGTAATGACACCTAAGTTCAGTGGCTGTGCCAATCATTAAGTCTCTTTATGTTGATTCACTCTTATGTAGATGCCAAAGGTAGTTTTTCTATTTCAAGAACATATCCACTTCCGGTTTCATCATGCTTGGGAAACCCTAATCAATTGCCTGATCAAATTAAGATTTTCCCACAGTTCTGTTACCACTGAAACAGCAACACTGATGGAAACATAAATTGATGTTCTTCTCATATAACAATAAATTAATGTAGTGTGGGGAACTTGCAGTAAATACCATGGAAGTTAATGCAGTACGGAGGGAGGAAATTGATTTGTAGTGTTACTAAACTTATCACCAAGTGTATTATTTCAGAGGTGTCACCCCTATATTAGATGGGGGGTATATAAACATAATAGAACTTTTAGTCTCCTCTGGCAACCTGTCCATTCTCCTGTGAACCTGCCCCCTAATACTCTCCTCTGTTTAAAATAAATGACAGTTGCAGTATATGTATATTTCACATTTGTATGGTATATTTATGTATTTATTAATACTATTATTTATTTATTAACACTAGCAATTGTATTCCTAATCAAATCATTCTAGAATGAGATATATAACACAGACTGCATATTGGTCCAGCCAGTAGGTTGTTATAGTATAGAAGTAGAATAAATGTAAGTATTTCATGAATCATTTAGACAAACCAGCCAACTACTGTAATTTAAACAAATGACTAAATATTTTATTGGTGGTATACATATTTTGCAGATATCTGGCAATTTGGGATTTAACATATTTCTGAATAGTGCAATATAATTCTCCTAACAATATTATGTCAGGAGCTAGAAGTGTACATTTGAATAAAACCAATAAGCACTGGCCAGCTAATGAGTTATACACACACTTAAAGGTCTTGAATCACATGTGTTGTTTTTACACTTGGGTCATATAAATACTATTAACATGAAATGAGGCATACAGTAATAATTGTATAATATAATATCATATAATATAATATAATATAATATAATAGGGATGCCCATTAGGCACCTGTATGTGGCTTGCAGGGTACCTGGGAACACACCAGCAGCCTTCAGATCTGCCTGGGAGTCACCCGGTTAGCTGTTAGAATGAACTTGGCTCTCAGTTTCCTGGTCTGTCCCCCCACTTTATGCTATTACATGTGCGGGGGGGGGGGGGGGAAGGGGGTTCTTGCCCTAGGGTGCAATATTGTCATTCTACTTCACTTTTCTAGCATGTAAATGTTTTGTATCTGCTGTAGCTTGCTACTATATAATGATGGAAATAAATAAAGCATTATATAAATTGCTGTACATTGTAATTTAATGCTATATTTATTAATAAGCTGACAACTAACATACCTTCAACAATATTTGAAGACAATCAATTGGGAGTTCACAAGAAGCTTGTTTTACAGGACTTTTCAAAAATGCTAAAACATCTGCAAAACAAAGCAGTGATTATAATAGTTATTATTACTAATAGTAATGTTATTATTATCACAAATTATGAAAATATACAGAATAATCTATGCATTGGTTGTTGGCTTGGTGTGGAATCTTATGTGTATGTTCCTGATTTAAATATAGTATATGAGTAGGCTTACCATACTAACCCTTTAAACCACGACACTCATGAATTATTATTATTATTATTATTATTATTATTATTATTATTATCCATTATTTATATGGTGCCACAAGGGATCCACAGTGCCCAATTACAGAGTAGATAAATTAATAAGTAAAGCAGATAAACAGTGACTTACAGTTGAAGACACTATAGGACATGTACAAGATACACAAACATAGGTGTATCAGCAGATGACACTGAAATAAGTATCATGGTTCTAGAAAACCGTGGGATTTGGTGCCATTGAAGATGCTTTATGTAAGAGAAGGAAAAGCACATGAGGAAAAAAGGGCCCTGCCCGTGAGAGCTTACATTCTAAATGAGAGGGGCAGACAGACTTTTGACACAGGTGGGGTAGACAGTGAGTGTGGAACAAAGAGTTAGGATAAGAGTTGGCTAAGTCTTGAGAGCCCATTTGAAGTTTCGTAGAGAGTTGGAGAGTCTGAGGGGAAGATATAGAGCACTGGTGGCCAACGCGTGGCTCTTGAGCCACATGCGGCTCTTTCTTCATTCAAATGTGGCTCCCAACACTCAAAGTCACGTGACCACAAGAGCTCTGTAAACCTCTGCACTCCAGCCAGACATGAAGCAGCACTACGTAGACTGAAAACTGAGGGAGCCAAATAAACATGGGGGAGCTTGCTGGAGTGACACAGGTGGGTGCTGGCTGCAGTGACACAGGCGGGTGCTGGCTGGAGTGACACAAGCGGGTGCTGACTAAAGTGACACATGGGGGAACTGAAGTGTATTATGTGAATCTGGCTTTTTAATATATTTTATGCGGATCTGGCTTTTTCCATTATTTGATGTTAAAGTGGCTCTTTCATTGTATTTTATGTTGGATCTGGCTTTTTCAATGTATTTTATACCAGGGGCGTGGCCTAGCAGGCACAAAGTCACACCCCATTTCTGCAAGTGCGCCTTCGGCTCAAAGTCGGCTCTTTGATGTACCTAACAAGATTTCTTGGCTCTTTGTCTCTGACTGGTTGGCCACCCCTGAAATAGAGCATAGGTCTGCAAACTCAGTCCTCATTACCCCACACAGTGCATGTTTTGCAGGTCTCCTCACAGAATCACAAGTGAAATAATTAACTCCACCTGTGGACCTTTTAAAATGTGTCTGTGAGTAATTAATACACCTGCTGGGTTACCTGCAAAACATGCACTGTGTGGGGTAACGAGGACCGAGTTTGCAGACCTATGAGTTAGCGAATTCCAGAGAAAAGAAGCAGCACATGAAAAATCTTGGAGGTATAGTAGGAGGGGAGGAAGTAATCAGTAAGCAGGAGAGGCGGCATGCATTAGCGAAATGAAGGGGGAGAGTTGAATTGAAAGGGAGATAAAGTCAAAGATGTAAATGGGAGAGGAGTGGGTAAATACTTTGTAAGTGAGTGTGAGAAGCTTGAATTGGATTCTGAAAGGAAAGGGAAGCCAGTGAAGGGCTTGTATGAGAGGAGAGATGCCAAATTGGAGGAGATTACAGTAGTCCAGTCTGGAGATAACCAGGGAGTGGATAAAGGTCTTAGTAGCATACTGGGTGAGAAAGGGTCTCAAAGGTCTTGTAGGTTAGGGAGTAGACAAGAATTACTCCAAGTCAGCACATTTGGGGGCTAGAGGAGATAGTAGTGCCATCAATAGATAATGAAATTGTGGGAGGTGAGGTTGTGCAGTAGAGTTGGAGATTGCTAAGTCTTAGACATCTTAAGTTTAATAAAGTGCTGGGACATCCAAGAAGAAATAGCAAAGAAACATTTGGAGATACGTGTAAGAAGAGTGGGAGAAAGGTCAGGGAAAAAAGGTAGAATTGAGTATCGTCAGCATAGAGATGATATTGGAAGTCTAAAGAGTTAATGAGTTTACCTAAAGAGGACATGTAGTGGGAGAAAAGGAGAGGACCAAGAACAGAACCTTGGGAAACACCTACAGTTAGTGGAAGTTGGAGTCATTTCACCTGGTTTTAATCACCCATAGAACCTGTGTAATTCATGAGTGTCCCTGTTTAAAGGGATAGTATGGTAAATCTAAATATAAGTGCTGGATTACCATACATACACAGAAAGACAACTGACAAGGTAAAGCAATCTCTTTGAACTTTTCAAATACAGTAGAAGAACAGAAAAAAAATCGAATGTGCAGAGATGGTGTCATTAAAAAAATAAGTATAACAAAGTCAACTGAAATGAAAGTGGCAAAACAAATGTAAAGGTTTGACAATTTCTATATTAAAATTGTGAACAAATGTAATTCTTAAATTTATATCAGATTTACCAAATTTGACATCACCTACTGTGCAAATATCTACCTTTATTTCTACACTGTAAATAGTTTGTGATTTACGTTATCTGCCCAGTCAACTACATGTATTGGCCAAACCTCCTTCACTGTAGTCTCTATATCTTAAATGGTATGCTAATAGAAAGCATTTCAAAGTTAATGGAAATGATAATAAAAGGCAAAGTGCATATTTCTATCTTCAATAAAGAATAAAAATATTGAAATGGACCCTGGACAATGTGCAAAATGAGGATTCCAATAATCACTCCATCAGTGGAGTTAGTATTTAAATTCATTCATCAACATAGGAGACTGAGAAGTTATGTCAATATTTTCCTGTCCAAGTATATTGAATCAATTAAAGGTGCTATAACTTTTATTGAAACATACATATATGCTACTTACCATAGGAACAGCTTAGAGCCACCAAGAGAAAGGCAATTGCAGTTTTCATGATGATGAAGACTGATATGTAATCAGAGGAATACTGAGAGATTACTACAAGAGCTGATGAACCACCATCTAGGGACAGGCTATTTATATGATAGGAAGGTGTGATGTCATCAGCTGACATTAAACATCTCCGTCTTTAATGTTTCCAAGTCACACAACTTCGTCATGCCAGACATGCTCCTCAAATAACCACTCACATAATAACAATATGAATTAGGGCATCAGCTTGTGAATTATACAAAGATGAACTATAATAAAGATATCATGTTATGTTTACTGATGTACTTATTCCCGATAATTGTTTAATATCATGTCTTCTAGTAAAGTGAGCAACTAAATCCGGTAATTTGATAAATTCTTATTTTTCTCAAAGCTTTATTTGCACTGTATTAAATAATAAAAGATAAAGCTGAAGCACATTAAATTTACTAATTATACTTTTATTATCTGAACCATAAGGTTTACCAGTGACTTCATGAAGGGCCTGATTCAGATGTGGATGGAGTGGCTATTGTGGCTGCTTACATGGAAGCAGCAGCGACAGTACTGATATGGTAATGCAGCATTTGGTGTCACGCCTCATACATGCTTTACTGATCCGAGCTGCATCCTAGGACGTAGCATTTGATCATCTGTGACTCCATCAGCGGAAATGTGACCTATGGGATTGAGTAAGCCAACCACCGCAGACCTGTAACATGTGGTGGGGTGTGCCAGGTGAGGCAGAGTCTTTCCTGTCATACTAACGTCTGTGACTGTATAAAGTATATGAAAAACACATATAATTTGTTTGAAATTTCTTCTTTACATTATTCTAATCATATTTATAGCCAAAACTCTGGAGTAAAAAGTCTATGGCAGGTAAGTCAGTGCCTCATATGTCTATCTCTTCACATCTCTGATCAAAACTCACCAAATTTCCAGACGTTTATACTGTTGCACCTGTGTGTAATGCCCAGATGTACCCTTTGGCTCATATATTGCATTTAGCTCAACACACGTCCCTGCCGCAGACAAAATAAAGATGCAGGAAATCTAAAGCTACTGAAGGAGATCTTGCCCTTGTCCCACTCACACAATGGCGAGGAGTCAGCTAGCTTTTGTGAAATGGCTTCCTTTGCCATCCATTGCCCACCCCCAAATGACAGCAGACCGCCAAACCCTGACAGTCTGCTGCCAATCTGCATGGTACTTTGCAGTCTCATACAGGACATGCACAGTAGGGGTATGGCGCATGCACAAAGTACCAAATGTCTGTAGTTTTCGACAGCCACCTCTGCTCCATCCACATCTGAATTAAGCCTGAGATGTCTAGCAGTATAACCAATGATGGGGTTTATTATCTATCCTTGTATTCATCTTAATTAACAAATATTTTTCAATTGTTGTGAAGAATTTCAAATAATCCAGTCTCTCTTATTTCTGTAGGTTACTATACACTAGGAAACATTATCACATTACAGTGTATTTGGAAACCATATGCAGAATAGACACCCCAGTTCTTAGAGCTATTTCACACACACAGGTTTTGACCGGACGGCAAAAAAGCCATGTTTTTTCCCATGTGTTTTTTTTTAATAAAGTATTGTTGCCGTTGGGGGCTTTCAGACAACACAGCCCTGGCCCAGCTGCCTGGTTGCAGCCAGATCTATCCACTGAATAGTCCGGCTGCCATGCCGGGTCCGTGCCGTCCTTGTAGGCACTGTAGACTGTGTGTGAATGGAAGCTTTCACACACAACAACTTTTTTCTTCTTCTGCTGCTACACATGTGCACAGCAGTAAGAACGGCTGAAAGGTAAAAAAACCCGGATGACTTTTGTCCGTCTTTTTGCCGCCTGGACAAAACCTGTGTGTGAGAAATAGCCCTTACAGTCATCTCAGGAAATCTGCTCCTAGTTTTGCAGCTAAAAATGTGCATGATGGAAGTAATAAAGAACCTGTGACCAACCCCTTTTAATTTAAAGTTTTCTGCTTTTTCCCTAAAGTGCCACTGGGTAATTTCTCTCTGTGCTGTAGTGCTTCTAGCAATGTTGGTACAATCTCCATCCCAATTAAACCATAGGATAAGACTGCTCTGTGTCTCAGACAACCTGGAGCTGCACACAGAAGTCCTCCTGTGGTCAGCTGAAGTATGTGCTTCAACCCAGGATAATCTTGTTTTGCCAAGTGCAAGTTTAAGCACTTAAACCACATTTAACAAAGTAATATTTTCCCAATTGTTTCTATAAAAAAATGAAAAACATTTACATCCCAGTTAACATGTCAGACTTTACCCACAAATCAAACATAAAAGGTGACCTATAACTATATAATTATTCACAGTTTAGTGCCTAGGCTTTTCTACTCATACTTTCTCACGCCTATATTTTTTTAGCTAATTTATGGCCTACCCTTGTAGATCTACCCTAGGTTGCTTCACTTTTTGCACCCAGTTTGTCGCACATTTTACTTTTTACATTTTTTCAGATCCTGAATTTGTTTATCAGTATTCCCATAGCTAGAGCCTCTTTGTTCTAATGGCATGGGATGTAAATCACTGGATGGCAAACACTCCTGAGGAGAGAGCTTTCTCCTTCACCCCTGATCCCAGTACTCTCAGATGCTTCTACAGAAATAAAGAATCCTAAGAGGAAGGAAACAGGCTGATAATGATGGCTAAGACAGTTTTAGTACTGACGGCAGTCATGACCTATTTGTTCAGCATCTGTGTTAGAGACACAAGACACTTTGGGGCCGATTAAGATCTGATCGCTGCTGTGTGTTTTTGCATAGCAAGCAATCATGTCTGAACTGCGCATGCATAGGCACTGCAATGCACAGGCACGATGGTCCGCAGCGCCGGGGAGCACCGGGCAGCGATGGGATGGTGTGAAAATTCCCATTGCACCAGCGAATGCAAGGAGATTGACAGAAAGTGGGCGTTTGTGGGTGGCAACTGACCGTTTTTGAGGAGTGTCCGGAAAAACGCAGGTTACAATGACTAAGGCCCTCATTCTGAGTAGATCGCACCAAGCATCTTTTTGCTGCTGGTGTGATCAACTAATCTCCGCCTATGTAGTGTATGTTAACGTAGAATGGCTGCAAATGCTTGTGCAGCCCTGCTATGCTAAAAAGTTTCACACAAAACAAGAATAGCCCTGCAGCTACTCACCCAGTGCGACGGATCCAGCGATGAAGGTCCCGGTCCTGAAGTCACACATCCACCCTCCGTTCGCCTGGACACGCCTGCGTTCTTCTTACCACTCCCCCAAAATGGCTGGAAACGGTCAGTATCCGCCCCAGAACGCCTCCCGCCTGTCTATCTTCTTGCAATCGCCGCTGCGATCACATTTTTCGCTGGCGTCGTCGTTGCCCAGCGACGATTGTCACCAGGCAACGACGCGCGTGCACAATGCGTCTGACATGCATGTGCATTTCCAACCCATTTGCACAGCAGCGAAGAAACGTTGCGTGCGAACGGGTCGGAATGACCCCCTAAATTAGCTGCAGGGGCTTCAATGATTAAGTTAGATGTGTGGACCAATCTCTGGAATGCATAATATAAATGAAACCATATATAATATAAATGTATCCAACCTGTGTTCCCCACCACCCCATGTCCATCCACCTCTTCCCAGTAGTAGCGCCACTTATATGTACTGACCCCAGTAGTAGCGCCGCTTACACGTAATGCTCCCGTTGTAGCACAGCTTATATGTAATGCCCCCAGTAGTAGTGCAGCTTACACATATCGCCCCCAGTAGAAGCGTCGCTTACACATAATGACCCCAGTAGTAGCGCAGTTTACACGTAACGCCCCCAGTAGTAGCATTGCTTACAC
This sequence comes from Pseudophryne corroboree, assembly GCF_028390025.1. Lineage (NCBI taxonomy): Eukaryota > Metazoa > Chordata > Amphibia > Anura > Myobatrachidae > Pseudophryne > Pseudophryne corroboree. The sequence goes on along the minus strand of NC_086449.1, from coordinate 598,010,364 downwards.
ATAACAACCCCAGAAGTAGCGCAGCTAACACATAACGCCCCCCAGTAGTAGTGCTGCTTACACGTGACGCATCAGTAGTAGCACCGCTTACACGTAACGCCTTCAGTAGTAGCACTGCTTACATGTAATGCCTCCAGTAGTAGTTCCACTTACACATAACACCCCAGTAGTAGCGCCATTCATACGTAATGACCCCAATAGTAGCTCAGCTTACACGTAATGCCCCAAGTAGTAGCGCCGCTTACACGTAACGCCTCCAGTAGTAGTGCCGCTTACACATAACAACCCCAATAGTAGCGCAGCTTACACGTAACACCACCAGTAGTAGCACTGCTTACACGTTACGACCCCAGTAGTAGCGCCGCTTACACATAATGCCCCAGTAGTAGCGTTACTTACACATAACACCCACAGAAGTGCAGTTTATTCACATTTTCCCCCCCCTCCACACATACATAAATACACACAAAGACTTTCTCATGCACTCTCCCTTCACTTACGTATCAGTCTGGCTGGCAGGATCTGGAGCAACATGTCCTCCTCTGTGGCAATGTACTCTGGGTGACATGAACCCAGGGGATTATGGGAAGGGTTCTCTCCAGGAAAGGTAACTAGATGCTACCCTTCAGTCTGCTGGTCCCATGTAGCTCCACCCACTTTCAGTATCCACCACTGACACTGTGCACCTGGGAGAGGGTAGGAGGCTTCATGTTGCCAAAGCTGCTGCCTGTCATACAGTGTGATAGGCACAGCAGCCAACAGCAGCAGGGGGGACAGGCCAGGTGGCACAGCAGCAGCGATGCAGAGCAGGGAGAGAGCCTCTCCAGCATGGTGCAAACCTGCTCTGCATCCCTTTGCTGAGTGGGTAGTGCTGGCCCTTCCTCTACCTTGCTTCCACCTCCATCTCCTCTGCACCTCTCTCCCACCTTTCAACTCTCACATCTGTACCTCGCTCCCATCTTCCATCTCTCACACCTGTACCTCGCTCCCACCTTCCATCTCTCACACCTGTACCTCGGGCCCTCCTTCCCTCTCCCCTGCACCTCGCTCCCACCTACCATCTCTCAACACCGATTCCTAAATACCAACATCCATCTCCCAGGCACCGCATTCCCACCTTCCATCTCTCACACCTGTATCTGCTGTAATTACCTCCTTCCATCTCCCCTGCACCTCACTTCCACCTTCCATCTCTCACAGTTGTACCTCACTTTTTCCTTATATCTCCCCTGCACCTCACTCCCACCTTCCATCTCACACACCTGTACCTCACTTCTACTTTTCATCTCCCCTGCACCTTGCTCCAAATAATAAAACATTAACTTTATCACTTTCCCGTCCATAGACTCCACCCCACAACAAACCTTCCCCCATTAGGGCAATTTCTGGAAATCTCCCCAGCGGGTTTTCCATCCCAATCTGCCTCTGAGTGTGACCATGTGGATTATGCAGTAATATTCAAAACTGATACCCTAACTAAATGTTTTTATGACAGACAATAGTGCTGACATTGACCTACGCTTAGTAAAAACTTACATTGAGCTGGGACTGTCTGGTGGACACAAAGACTTCCTTTTGTTGGAGAGAAACCAGGAGTGATTAATTGAATACATATTTGTTTTACTTGATGACTATTCTACAAAGAGCATGATTCTCCCTGTGATGTAATTCCTTATATTCTGTGTGGCTTTGGTTTCATATGCAAAGTGAAGCTAAATTTATCTATTATGTGACACAATGGAAGGTGCAGAATCCCTTTGGCTACTGATTTATTTCTGAGGGTGCCATGGAATTATTAGAGCCCCAAACAAAAATCTGTAATCTGGTCTTTGTATTAGTTTAGCCAAAAGTAATGTGGAATGTTTGTGGTACTAGTGGGGTGTATGTGTAAAATGAATATTTCAGTTGAGGGAAGATGTTTTTTTAAAATGCTCATTGAAAGTAGCAGTATACAGTAAATACAGAATCACAGCGAACGTATTATTCTTATTATCATCCTTTATTTATACGGTGGGTACCGCAGGGCCTAACAAAATACATAAACAATGATCAAAGCAAGAAAACATTGACTTACAGTACAAGAACAATGTAGGACAAGTACATGGTATATAAAACATTCTGCATTATGGGATATGACACTGAAGTATGCATCAGGGTGGCTGCAACTGAGAGTCAGGTGCCATTGTAAGTAGTATTGAGAAGATAGTCTATGTAATATAAGGAAAAGCACATGAGTAGAGAGGGCCCTGCTCATGAGAGCTTAAATTCTGAAGGTGAGGGGCAGACAGATGGGTGACAAAGACAACGTCGGACTGGGGCATGAAGGGCCCAAAGGGGCAATGCAGTTGTAGGGGTTCATGCTTAAGGCTGTGGCCAGGCTCCAGTGGGGTGGGGCCAGCCACCACAGAGCCTTGGCTATCCATTAGAGAATGCATGGCCTGGACCTCTTGATTAATATATATGTAGAGTAAATACTGGTAGTGCATGCATGATAATGTTCCATATTAATAACAGCATTGCACTGTAAAGAATACACCATAGTCTTGTGCAGTATATGTAACATATGTGTAATGTATAATTTAAGTGCACTAGGATAGAGTCTGGGACCTTATCGCTAGAGGAGGAGGTGGGCCCACAGGTAGTGGGGCCCACTGGGGGTTTCCTCTGTTCTCCTGTGTGCCAGTCTCACCCTAGACACAGATGGGGTAGAAGTGAGCATGTAACAGAAGGTTAGAATGACAGTTGGCTAGGTTTTATGAAGTTGGTCCTGAGACCATTTGAAGTTTTGTAGAGAGGTGGAGAGGTAGGGAATTCTGGAGGTAGGGAGCACCATAGTCAAAATCTTGGAGGCAGGATGTAATCAGTGGACAAGAGAGGCAGCATGCATTCTAGAAATTTGATAAAATTAAGTAATAAATGGTGGTATTTCCTATTTTTTTTTTACAGTATGGGTTTGTTACAAAAGCCGTATTCATAATAGTAGCTAAAAAGTAATTACTTTTGTCCACAGGATAAATTTGCTGACTTTAATTCCAGACAGATCGCCTGCTAGATGACATTATACAGTATATTCAGATTTACAATGTAAACATTTTCAGAATCAGGTATAAGATATATAAGTTGAGTTTGAAAAAAGTCTCTTAACTGTATATATGAAAGTACTTTCGCTAATATATATATATATATATATATATATATATATAGAAAAAGAGGAAATTAAGACCCCTTAATTGCGCTATTGTCTAATAGCTCACACCACTGAGAAATACCCCCTGTCAGAAGGAGTACTGTACATAGAATGGACAAAAATAAAGGTTCTCTTGGGAGATTGACCACCACAGATATCTTAATTCATAAAATCATTTATTAAAAAGCATATTACATATATACTTCCATAACATGAATCACAGGATCACACATGTCCCTTGAGTGATACATTCAGTTCTGATCATCTATTGTAAGGTGTTTTCAATCAGTAGGTGAAATACTTATTCCTCAGCCTGAGAAAGCAAGTATGATCTGTTCACCAATTTAAGGAAACGCACAATCGTTGAAACCCAACACATTTCAATCCTTAGGACTTCATCAGGGGTGCAAATCTGGGTTGTTTAAAAAAACATATATATAAAATAACATTCCTTATTATAACATCAAACACATACATTTACTTGTCCCACATATATTTCATATTCATGAAACCACTTCACTATTTAATATTCAAAAACGGATATATCACATAAGAATGCAAAAGGAAGGATACAAAGAAAGAAAACGAGGAGAACATCGGAGGAGGAGAGGACATAAGAAGATGAAAGTGAGGATCAGAACCCTACTAAGCAGGTCAACTTCAAGTGCCAAATTGAAAACCAATAAGCTAATATTCACTTGTATTTGTTACCATATAGTTTTTTGTCATGTATCATACAGCTATACAGTTAAGTAAACATAGATTAATTGACGGTTTACATAATGACTGTGAGCATAGCATCTAGTTCAAGTAATATTTTGTTGGTTACATGAAGTAATTTGTACATACAAAAGAATGGCTTCACCAAAAGAAATACAAACAGAGCATGAATGAATTCGCTGAGAGTGTATTCCTACAAATTAGAATTATACTCCCATTAGAATGAAAAAACATCTTAAATATGGAACATCGTTCTATTAGTGATGATATTAAACAAATACAATGATGGCCCCAATAAGTAGACTAATATTGTGGTGTTCATCAGGAGTTTGGTATAGTCTTAAACTTTTGTTGGACATACCCCTAGTCAATTTTCAATGGATTCTCCCACTACTGCTGAGGTGTGTCTCTACTACAAAAAATCTTATATTTTGAATTATTAAAATCAAACATCAATATCCATATTATATCTACATATACATACATATGAAGGTTTATGAAGGACCATGTTGAAGGGGTAGACTGTTCCCAATTAAAATCCTACTATGACAGTTCATATATGGCCAAAATAGATTACAGGCTTTTCTACTATATACATATATATCTTAATTTTTAGGGTGTGTGCTCTCATTTATGAGGATATTAATCAACCCAAAATTATTATTTTAGACAGCATACGCTCACCTGTAGATACTAACAGACCATCAAATTATAGATGTTGGCCGAAGTAAATCAATAGTGCATCCGTGTGTTTCCTATAGGATTGTGGAATGCTTAATTAGGAAGGGATGCTGGTAATAGGACACTTCCAATATAACAGCAACTTAAAATAAGAGATGTGGCAACCGGATTTATTTAACAAAAAAGAACATAATAACACTATTGATTATTTAAGAATCAAGCTCACCTTCCAAAAACTCCTGTTTGGATTTCCCACATATAAATGGGCAATTCGGATGGAATCAGAAGATACTATCTGATCAAACCCTATGAAAATGGGTTGTCTTAGTTGGAAATAGGACATGTCTAAATCAATAAAGACTAGATGGAATAAGGTATTTACCTGGCGTGTTGTCTCAAGGTCCACCTCACAGCTATAAGTGAGAGTGAACTCTTACCTCCTATATATACCCCTGTGTGATTGACATCATTTCCTGTCAAGCTAATTATGTCCCTCAATTAGGTTAATTGAAATTGCCCAAAAAGACTTTAACAGATTTAATGGCTTATTAGAACATACAATTGGGGATGTGTATAATTTAGAAGAGTCACTAATGGTGCTTTATATATCGTGTTTACTATACCCTCCGCTCTAGATAGGTTAAGGAGCGCATTATTGCGTTCCACTCCTGTCGAGCGGTATGCGTTCCACAGCCGTAACTTCCGGTTCCGGCGGAAACGCGTCATGCGTTCCACGGACGCCGGTAGTGCGTCCCATGGTGTCTAATACTATGTTCTAATAAAACAGTATCATTTTGCATTCCATGGACGTTATTCATACGTTCCACTGATGCTAATCTCGTACTGCACATATATCTAAATCTCTAATATATTCCGCTGACATCACAATTTTAAATAGCTCCAAACAGTTCCGCTGGTATTAATGAGTAATTCCCTATAACAAACCCTATAAATTCACACATATATTATCTGTGTTAACTATTTTTCGAATACTACATGAACCCAAATGGGCTATATAATAATAAATATAATAATATAGTGACAATGAATTGTGCTCAGCTTCTTTACATTTTACCCGTAATCAGTACCTAATACTAATAATATATTATATTTAACTAATATGGTGTATTAAATGCACCTACAATCATTATATGTGAGAGTGAATTAATAACCAATTTAACATTTAGAAAAAATGTGTTAGTCCCATACCTAATCTACGGGATTAGAGTCATTTTAACCAGTGATTATAGTAATTTATTATTAATTAGTATATTAATTAGTGATAGTAATCAATATATTAATTTATGATATTTTAAACGGGTGCTCCTAAAAAAACTAACCTACCCCTTTAAAATACAATTAGTTCCTACTAAAACATGAATTCACAGTGATAGGGGATATATCTATCAATCAACCTATTCTCTATTATCCATCACAACGTTTTCCCCACCCCAAAGACAATAAATCAGACACTCAGATCTACCCGCACTATTGAGTATCAAGAAATGTGAAAAACAGTGATTAGTGCAGACTAATGAGTGAGTCCTATTACAGGGATGCTATAAAATAAAAAATAATAATATGTGAAAGAAATCCATCATTTTCTCAATTCATCGGTGAGATCGCATAATTGCCATGAACTTGATGAGTAGTTACAAAATCAGAACTACGTAACAATCTACATCAGCATGGTCCCCCATTTACAAGATTCCTAAGACAGAATGCATGGTCTTACAGGACTTTTAAGACAAAATATATGATCTCATAGCCCTCAATCCAATAATTATCTAAATGATTGAGTGAATATTATACATAAAGCCTTTTCCTACTTAACATAACCAAAAAGGTGACAAAGATTGATTTCAAACATTGGGATATGTGTATAAATCTTATAAAAATCTGACCAAAAGATACAAAGAGTTAGGATTCTTATCCCAGAAGAAATAAAGGTATTCTAAGGAATATAAACCAACTCTAAATAGTAGGGATCTATCATTAACCCAAGGAAAGTAATTAGAAGATGGTAAAGAGAAATAGGTTGCTACAGAAATGTCATTGTCAAATGACATTGTCTCATTTCTGTAGCATCCTATTTCTCTTTATCCCTGATGAAGTCCTAAGGGACGAAACGCGTTGGGTTTCAACGATTGTGCGTTTCCTTAAATTGGGGAACAGATCATACATGCTTTCTCAGGCTGAGGAATAAGTATTTCACCTAATGATTGAAAACACCTTACAATAGATGATCAGAAATGAATGTATCAGTCAAGGGACATGTGTGATCCTGTGATTCATGTTATGGAAGTACATATGTAATATGATTTTTAATAAATGATTTTATGAATTAAGATATCTGTGGTGGTCAAGCTCCCAAGAGAACCTTTATTTTTGTTTTGTCCATATATATATATACTAGGTGCTCTTTTCAGACCGTCGCAAGGGGCTACGCCCCCTTAACCCTTGCATGCCTTTCTGGGGTTCAATATTTGTATTATATGGAGTATTACCTGCATTCCTTTGTTAGTGGTTAAATATTGCACAATGAAAGGGCGTGCGATGGTGAAGGAGGCACAGCCCCTTGCGACGGCGTGAACAGTAAAGGCGCCGTGGGTAGGGGAGGGGCAGGTATGGGTGGTGCGGTGGATGGGGAAGGGGGTCTGTAGGCGCTGCAGGTGGTGGAGGAGTAGGTGCGGGGGTGCCATGGGTAGGGGAGGGACTGCAGATGGAGGAGGGTGTCTGCAGATGCTGCGGGTGGAGGGGGGCAGGTATGGGGGAAGACATATATAGGGGGTGGATGGTGGAGGGGGTCTGGAGGTGCTGTGGGTGGTGGGGGAGTGGGAGCCACGGGTGGTGTAGGGGTTCTGGAGGCACAGCGTGTGGGGGAGGGGTGGAGTGCCGAATGTGGTGGAGGGGAAGGTGCGGAGGTGTGGTGCATTGAGGAGGGGTCTGGAGGCACTGCGGGTATTGTACCTGCCAAAAAGGTAGTTGGAAGGCATGCAGTAACAGGGCCAGGACAGGAGGGACAGGGTCAGAACAGGGGTGACAGAGCCAGGATAGGGGTAACAGGGCCAGCATATGGGTGAAAGGGCCAGGATAAGGGTGATGGGGCAAGGCCAGGGGTGACAGGGACATGACAGAACACAGGGCACGGGAGAGATTGGTATTAGGGACAGAACAGTGGTGACAGACAGATGTGTCTCAGTCACACACCGTAGACCTCGTGCAGCTGCCGGGCACTGCGGTAAGGGGTGACTGGTTAGCCCCCAGGAGACGCTGCGGCTGGAGGGAGGAGGGGGTCGGAGCCTGCAAGGAGCTCGGACTTCTGCAGCGCTACCCGCTGTCTAAAGTACGGAACCTGCACAGCAGCAGGTGCCCCACAAAACTGCAGCTAAGAAGTGTGGAGTGTGCTAGAAAGTGACGCTCCTCCACGCCAGAGAGCCCCTGCTGAGTATGCTGATGTGGTGGGTCAAGCACACAGTGAGCCGGTGCCCGTCTGTCTGTCCGGCATACCCCCTCACACACCCCCATACCTCCCAACTGTCCCGGGGTTTTGGCAGCAGAGCCGGATATAGGGGGGGGGGGGGCAGGGGGTACGTACCGTGGGCCCCACAGTTTTAGGGGGCCCCCGGCTGGAGTAGCTCTGTCCCAGCTCTGAAGCTCCCCCGGCCTGCCAGTAACAACGGCAGCATTGTACTATAGTCAGCACACACTGCTGCGTGTCGGCAGGTCTGTGGTGTTGCAGGGAGGCAGCAGTCGCCCTGCTTTTTGTAGGGGGGGAGCAACCACCCCCTCTGGATTTAGCCTTAGCTGAGGGGCCAAAATTCCATACAAAAAAATAATAATCCCGGAATTTGAATAAGGGGGCATGGCCACGCGGGCGCGATTAGGCCACGCCCCCAGCCCCACAGCAGACACAGCCATGAGATATGGCTCCCCTGTATCAAGTGCCCTGGTCCCCCCGGACTCATAGTCAGCCCCTGGGGGCATGCCAGCAGCTCACAGAGCGCTGGGCATGACCCCTCACTGACGAAAGCGGGGCCCTCCCGTGAAGCCACGCCCCTTTCGGTGACCACGCCCCCTTTTCGCCGAGAGTGTGTGTGTGCCCTCTACCTGAAGAAAGCTAGAAAGCTGGGAGGTATGCACCCCTGCCTGTGCCATTCCCATACCATCTGATTCTGCTCCTAGTCTCCTATAGATTTGCCCAGATCTGTGACTCATTTGACTAACTCCGCCCACTGTTGTGACTCCGCCCAGCGTTAGCAAATGAATCACAAAGTCACAGATCTGGGCTATTATATAGGAGATATATATATATTTATTAGAGATGATCGGCTTCGGATCTATCTCTGAGTTTCGACCCCCCCCCTCGAATTTCACGCTCCATTCCAGGACCTCCCACCAGACTCGGATCTCAGAACGAGGTAAAAACGTCATCATCCCGCTGTCCTGTTCTCGTGGGTTTAGGATTCCAAATAAAGAGCCATGCATTGGTGCCATTTTCACTCTGTCCTGTATGTTGTAAAAACACAGGGGTGCTGTGAAAATAATGCACACTGGCCCTGTCCTGTATGCTGTAAATTTACTGTGGTTATGTCCTGTGAAATGGAGAACAAGGATTTGGAGGAAAAAATAGTGAAAGATCAGGAATTACTTCCAGTTCCTAGTACTAGTGTGAAGTGCTGCTGCAACCAGTTATGACATTGATAATGCAATTCCATCAAAGTTGTGTGCTAAGGCCAATGCCCAATGTCATAGAAGGCATGTAAAATCCAAGAACCAAAAATTAAGAACCAAAAAAAATAAAAATTATCAGATGAGAAATGTAAAATTGGCAATATGATATTCACGACACAAAGTTACAAGGAAAGGCTAAGGCCTTGGCCTATGATCATGACTTGTGGTTCAGCTTCTCATGGAGATGGAACCCCTTCTCCCTCTCGTATAATTTAAAAAATGAAGCTTGATAAAGCACAAGAAAAAACAACTGTGCATTTAAAGATATCACAAATCCCCAAGGAGAGTCTAAATGTATCTGCGGTTGGGATGTCTAGGCCTGAAATTCTCAAGACCATATGGAAAGAGGAGGCTCCTACCACCATTTGCACGCCCTCTGCAAGTCCTGGGAGGAGCACCACCAGTCCAGTTGCTGATATTGAGATTGAGGATGTTACTGTAGAGGTACACCAGGATGAGGAGGATATTGATGTAGCTGGCACTGAGGAGAAAATTGACTATGAGGGTTCTGATGGTGATGTGGTTTGTTTGAATAAGGCACCAGTGGAGACAGTCGTTGGCCATGGGATGAAAAAGCCTATTGTCATGCCTGGGCAAAATACCAAAAAAGCCATTTCTTTCGAGTGGAATTATTTCTCCACAAATCCGGACAACATGTATCAAGCCATATGTTGCCTTTGTCAATCCATATTAAGTAGGGGTAAGGACATTAACCACCTAGGAACATCCTCCCTTATATGTCACGTGCAGCGCATTCATGATAAGTCATTAACAAGTTCGGTGAGTTTGGGGAATAGTGTAAGCAGTCCACTGACACCTAATTCTTCCTGTTGTATCCAAGCTCCTGCAATCCACATCACCAACTCCCTCAACGTCAGTTTCCTCCTCAGTCAGGAATGGAAGTAGTCCTGCAGGCAATTGGCATTACTGATGAGTCATCTCCTATCCGGGATTCCTCCAGAGCATCCTTGAGTGGTACGCCTACGGCTGTTGCCGCTTCTGTTGTTGCTACTGTGAGTTGATCATCATCCCAGAGAGAAAGTCATGAAACCACTTGTACTACTTTATCTAAACAATTGACTGTTCAACAGTCCTTTGTGAGCAAGATGAAATTTGACAGCAGTCACCCTGTTGCAAATCGGATTACTGAGATCATAACAACTATGCTGGTGTTAGATGTGCATACGGTATCTGCCATTAGTGCAGAGGGATTTAGACAGTTGATGGACGTACTGTGTCCCCGGAACCAAATCCCATCTAGATTCCACTTCACTAGGCAAGCGATTCTCAGACTGTACAGGGACATTAAGAAAAGTGTCCTCAGTGTTCTCAAAAATGTGGTTGTACCCACTGTGCACTTAACCACAGATATGTGGACAAGTGGAGCAGGGCAAACTAAGGACTACATGACTATGATAGCCCACTGGGTAGATCTATTGCCTTCCGAAGCAACAACAGCAGCAGCAACACCAGCCGCATCATCTCACAAACACCAACTCATTCCTAGGCAGGCTACACTGTGTATCACCGGATTCTGTAAGAAGCACACCGCTAACAACCTCTTACAGAAATTGAGAGACATCATTGCACAGTGGCTTACCCCACTTAGACTCTCCTGGGGATTTGTGATATCTGACATCGCCACCAATATTATGCGTGCATTACAGCTGGGCAAATTCCAGCATGTCCCATGTTTTGCACATACAACTAATTCGGTGGTGCAGAATTTTTTAAAGATGACAGGAGCATGCAAGAGATGCTGTTGGTGGACTGAAAAATTGTGGGCGACATTCACCAACTGCATGCCAAAGACTGGAGCACCAGCAAACACCATTGAACCTGCCCTGCCAGCACCTGAAGCAGGAGGTAGTAACGAGGTGAAATTCAATCCTCTATATGCTTTGAAGTATGGAGGAGCAGCAAAAGGTGATTCAAGCCTTTGCATCCACCTGTGAAATAGGCAAAGTAGGGGGAAAGCACCTGACTCAAGCACAGTGGAGAATGATTTCTGTGTTGTGCAAGGTTCTCCAAACCTTCGATCTTGCCACATGTGAAGTCAGTTTAGACACTGCCAGCTTGAGTCAGGTCATTCCCCTCATCAGGCTTTTGCAGAAGCAGCAGGAGAAATTGAAGGAGGAGTTAAGATGGAGTGATTCAGGTGACTAAATGCAGGTGCCATTCCAGAGGACTGGAAAAGAGCAAATGTAGTTCAACTGTACAAAAGTGGAAGCAAGGAAGAAGCAAGTAACTACAGACCAGTAAGCCTTACATCAGTAGTAGGGAAAGTAATGGAAAAAATAAAAGAAAGAGTTGTGGAATATCTTAAATGAAACAACTTTACAGGATCCAAAACAGCATGGATTTACTGGTGGGAGATCATGCCAAAGAAAGCTTATTGGCCTTTTTTTGACCCTGTGACAAAAATAATAGATCAAGGGAAATCTGTTGATGTAGCATATCTAGACTTTAGTAAAGCATTTGACACTGTCCACATCGCAGACTGATAAATAAACTTGAAAGCAAAGGGGTGCATTATAAAACAGTTAAATGGATAAGAACCTGGTTGCAGGATAGGAAACAGACAGTTGTAGTAAATGGAATGCAATCTATGGAGGGAAATGTTACCAGTGGAGTACCCAAGGGATCTGAATTTGGACCAGATCTCTTTAATATCTTTGTTGGTGACATTGCAAATGGTATTGAAGATGCCTTTTTGCAGATAATACAAAGACATGCAACTGGGTAGACACACCGGTTAGGGGTAAAACAAATGATTGATGACCTAGGAAGGCTTGATAAATGGTCAAGAACGTGGCAACTACAGTTTAATGCTAAAAAATGCAAAATCATGCACTCGGGTCTCAAAAACCCAAAGACTAAATATAGCATCAAGGGTACTATAATGGAAACTACTGAGGAGGAAAGGGATTTAGGAGTCACTATTTCAAGTGACTTAAAGGCAAGAAAGCAATGCAGCAAAGCAATGAGAAAGGCAAGTCAGAAGCTTGGTTGCATATGGAGAGGAACCAGTAGGAGGAAAAAAGAAGTAATAATGTCACTGTACAGGTCATTGGTACGGCCCCATCTGAAATACTGTGTCCAGAAATGCAGACCATATCTCCAGGAGGATATATATACATTAGAGAGTGTACAAAGAATGACAACTAAAATGGTGCATGGCCTACATCACAAAACTTGTTGGAGGAGAGAAGGGAAAGTGGGGACATAACAGAAACTTTCAAATATACCAAGGGTCTTAACAAAGTCCAGGAGGGAAACATTCTTCAAAGGAAGAGAAGTATTAGAACTCGAAAACATAGACTGAAACTGGAGGGAGGCAGGTTCAGGGGATTTTTAAGGAAAAAATACTTCACAGAAAGGGTAGTGGATAAGTGGAATAGCCTCCCATCAGATGTGGTAGAGGCTAAGACAGTAGAGCAATTTAAACATGCTTGGGATAGGCATATGAATATCCCTACAAAGAATTAAGGTTCAAAAAGGGTTGAGTTACCTAAAGGATTAAAACAGGGGCAGACTAGAAAGACCAAGTGATTCCTACCAGCCGTCAGATTCCGCAGTGAATGTGGGACTTGTGGATGGAGCCCTTCATTTGCTTTGCCAGTATTCAAGGGTGGTCAATCGGTTGAAATCAGAGAACTACATTTTGGACACTGTGCTCGATCCTAGGTTAAAAGCCTATGTTGTATCTCTCTTTCTGGTGGACACAAGTCTGCAGAGGTGCAAAGACTTGCTGGTGAGAAAATTGTCATCTTAAGCTGAACATGACATGTCAACAGCTCCTCCTTCATTTTTTTCTACAACTGGGGCTGCGAGGAAAATAATAACATTTCTTAGCTAACCCACTGGCAGTGATGCAGGGCAGCCAGGAGCAAGTGTTGACATCTGGTCCGTACTGAAGGAGCTGCCAACAATTACTAACTACTGTCACCACTGATAGAATGGTGGAGGATTAGATCGGTGACAGCATCCATGTAGGCATGTCAGACAGCACGTATGTATACTGGCAGGAAAAAGAGGCAATTTGTAGGCCTTTGCATAAACTGGCTTTATTTTACATAAGTTGCCCCCCCCCCCCCCTCTCCCGTCAGTTTGTACTCTGAAAGAGTGTTTAGTGCAGCCGGTAACATTGTCAGCGATCGGCATAGAAGGTTACCTCCAACAAATGTGGAGAAGATAATGTTCATAGAAAGTAATTATAAATTCCTCCAGGAAGACCTTTACCAGCAATTACGTCCAGAAAGTACACAGGGACCTGTGATGATGGACTCCAGTGGGGACAAATTAATACTTTGTGAGGATGAGGATGTAAACACTGAAAGGGGTGAGGAATCAGAGGATGAGGATATTGAGGATATCTTGCCTCTGTAGAGACAGTTTGTGCAAGGAGAGATTAATTGCTTCTTTTTGGTAGGGGCCCAAACAAATCAATCATTTCAGCCACAGTCGTGTGGCAGACCCTGTCGCTGAAATGATTGGTTTGTTAAAGTGTGCATGTCCTGTTTATACATCATAAGGGTGGGTAGGAGTTCACGTGGGAGGGCCCAAGGACAATTCCATCTTGCACTTCTTTTTTTTTCTTTGCATTATGTGCTCTTTGGGACCTACTTTTGAAAACTGCCATCCTGTCTGCCACTGCAGTGCCACTCCAAGATGGGCCAGGTGTTTGTGCTGCCGACTTGTGTCGCTTAGTTTAGTCATCCAGCTACCTTGGTGCAACCTTTTTGCCTAAAAACAATATTGTGAGGTGTTCAGAATTGACTGGATATAAGTGGAAATTAATGTTATTGAGGTTAATAATACTATAGGATCAAAAATACACCCAAAGTCTGTGATTTTAGCTGTTTTTAGTTTTTTTTTTTTATCCAGATCCAAAACCAAAACCCGAAAGGGTGGTTTTGGCAAAGCCAATCCAGATCCAAAACACGAACGGAGAAACAGATCGCAAAGCACAACACAAAACCCTAGAAGTGTCCGGCGCACATCTCTAATGTGTGTGTGTGTGTGTGTGTGTGTGTGTGTGTGTGTGTAATGTATGCTTAAACTGTACAATGATGTACTTGTGGAAACCTTCATTTCCATAGAAACTCTATCCAATATATAAAATCCAGCAAATGCAAGTTAAATAGAAAATGCTTTACTACTTACTATGTTCCCTGATTTATCATGTGATAATTGTGTAGTAATACTGTTAAAGTAAACAATGTGTGTGTGTGTGTGTGTGTGTGTGTGTGTGTGTGTGTGTGTGTGTGTGTGTGTGTGTGTGTGTGTGTTGGTGGGTAGAGTATTATGTTGCTTAGTGTTTGGCATGTAGGTTCCGTTGGACTTTAAGTTAAGGAAACAGGTCACATATGTGGGGACACCCCACAATCTCTACTAGAAAAGCTCTAATAGATGTAATGCTGATATACTGTTTCCATTAGCAATGGGCTATATGTTAAATGTAGGTAAACATTATAATGTTTCAGAGTCTTGTTTAAAATTCTAATTAGTATCTATGTTATTTACATGACTGAACTAAGAATAAATTATCAGCAAACCAAGGAGGAAGCTGTGTCATTAGCAAAAACTTGGAAGATTGTTGCCCCAAGGTCCGGATAGTCTGAAGAAGAATTTTTTATCTGAAAGTGCTTAAACAAAGGGACATTTTCCAACTGGATACCTCACCGCTGACCCTGGTAATTCTACCCTCCAAACTGTAGAGAACCTGAGTATCCAGATCTTGGGATACTACTTTTAAACCATCTGGGAGAGGTGCAAACCTTTGGATCCTGTGTGTCCTTGGGTGATATATGCTGTTTAAATTTTTATCTATTTGAGTGCATTATTAAATATGTGTGTTTTTCACTAACTAATCAGAGAATCTTGGTTGACTGATATGCACCGGATATTCTCCTATCTTTGTGAGTGGAACCAAAAAAATGTATTTATTCTAAATGATTTCTACAGAATTGTACTATGTTTTTGTTCTTTTTAATTCTAGTATTTAAAGCTATAATCCTAAGGATTGATGTATGATCCTCTGATGGAATAAGAGAACAATGGAGTAAGATATGTTATATTATTAATTATTAATCCATCTGAATGAACTGTGGTGGAGCCATGTGGGGACACTTTGTATTTATATTTGATTTATAGAGTTTTTGGTGAAGGCTCTAGCACTAGTCCTATTGGCTTCCATCGCAAGTATAAGTGCATGTAAGATCTGCTATTCTTTTGTCACTTTGAGGATTTGGCCAAACAAGAGCCTTTTAAAGACCCTGCAGATACTTTTAGAGTTAACGTGTTCTATGCCGCACTCGATGTAGTACTGCACAACTCAAAAACAGGTTTAAAGAAGGAAGTTTTGGCATTCTTATACCTGACAACTTGTTTAAGATTACAGATGAAGAAGTTGAATGGTCAGCAAATAAGATTGTAGCATTGTATCCAATTTTTTTGTCAAGACCATTAGCCAAAGAGTTGCTAACCTTGGTAATTGCATTAAAGGTGGACATTCAGCAGTTAAAAAACATAGCTGATTTGCACATACAGATAATCATGGCTCCATGTGTGCCTGGGCATGCCCGTCCGGGGTGCATATGCCTCCGTGACACACACGCGTCCCATTCACTTGAATGGGAGCATCTCTGTGCGCTCCCAGCGTGACTAGGTGGATGGATTGCCTTG
Source organism: Pseudophryne corroboree (assembly GCF_028390025.1). Classification (NCBI taxonomy): domain Eukaryota; kingdom Metazoa; phylum Chordata; class Amphibia; order Anura; family Myobatrachidae; genus Pseudophryne; species Pseudophryne corroboree. The sequence continues at coordinate 597,994,355 of NC_086449.1, read as the reverse complement.
TCATGCCGGGAACGTTGGTATGCGATGGAGACTCATCAGATGAGCGTGACTCCATCTGTATGCTGATCGTGGAAAACTGTTCTACTGCAAGCAGATTTTGTAACATATACACAGCTTTGCTGTTGTTCTTGAACATACCAGTTACAATGGCTTCATGTGAGCGATCATTCTCTAAACTTAAATTAATCCAGACTTACCTTAGAAGCACAATGTCTCAGGGGCCGCTGAAAGGTATTTCAATCCTAAACTCGAATGTGACGTGGCTAAAAAAATGAACATGGAGAAAGTTATCGATGAGTGTGTTCCTGTGGCACATATGGTCCCTGCAATGCCATGCTAACAGTAATCATGCAATACTGAACACAGGATATGGCACCAACACACTTTCTTTATTTTCAACAGCAGTGTCTGCGATCACTCTCTCCCCTCCCTCTCCCCAGTGAAGAGAAAAGCCACAATGGGGATTTCTGACTCTTACTCTTGGACACTATTGTAGATGTCACTCATTTGCTGCCACTTATTGATGCCATGTAACTGCTGTACTTGCTATCTACTTTACACTGAACATGTGTGCAGGGCCGTCTGTCTATTCACATGGGCTCAATGAGCACTTTCCCAAGGGCCTCAGGAGTATAAGGGCCCTAGGCTGGGGGCTGAGGGTCCCATCTTTCAAGGCTTACTAGATTTTTTTGAAAATCAGACGTGGGAAACTGAAGAAATCCGACATCAAAGCAGTGTTTCCCATCCAAGCCTGTTAATTGCTCTTCCCAGCCAGATATCTCGGGTTCTGTCTGACATAGAGTTTTTCTGGGGGTACACTCCAAAAGCTGGGATGCTCCCCCTTTGGAGAACACTAGCAACTTGTCACTAACATGTTTAGAACCAGAAATATCAGCCTTCAAGTAGCTGGTCCCTGCTCCAGCTCCACAGCCTAATATTCAGTTTTATATTTTCGTTGCTGGATTGCTCTGGCTCCTGAAATCTGATCCCCAAGTCCCCATTCAAATATAAGAAATTTATTTCCAGGAACTTGAGATATCTGCTGTCAAGCAAGCTGCCCTCCCTCCAGAAAATAATGACTATTAAGCCCACTACACTACTCAACCTTACTCTACATATTAAATACCCCCTACCAACCTGGAAGTCATGTACCCTGGCCCCTTCATTCAGCCCAATGACCCATTTTACAGTTTGTCCCATCTGTGCAGTAAAGGAGAAATTAGCAGAGATTACTGCTCCAGGTCCTACATGTGGAGCGGAAGATAGAACACACCCTACCACCTTTAGGACATCAAAGCTGCCGCTGATGGCACCTCTCACCCCTACTGCTGGAGGATGGGTAGGGGTCCCAGTGCATTGCTGTCCCCAAGGGCCTATACTGCTGTTAAGATGGCCCTGCATGTGTACATTCACTATTTAGATCAGTGGTCTCCAACCTTAATTGGGGTGTGAGATAGTTTCGGAAAATAAAACCTCTAAAGGAGCTCCCCCCTCCCCTCAATGCACGTGTGTTCCTGCGAAAGTGGATGTGTCCTCACAAAAGTGTGTGTGGCCTCACAACTACAAGTAATGCCCCCCCTGTGTAATGCCAGATACACAAAAAATGCCCCTCAGCAGTACCAGATAGACAAATAATGCCCCTCAGCAGTGCCAGATATTCAAATAATGCCTCCCAGCAGTGCCAGATACACAAATAATGCCCCCAGCAGTGCCAGATACACAAAAATGAAGGAACGAGGAGTGCCAGTGACTGCCCCAGCCAATGCGCTCTGTGAGCTACTGAAAATACTACGGCGAGCTACCAGTAGCTCTCGAGCTACAGGTTGGAGATCACTGATTTAGATAATGTGGAGCAATCTATGACAAAAAGCATATTGTTTCCATGCTCTTTAAGGTGTGTAACTTTACAGCATTCAGTTGTTACAGAAGGAGCCAAGCTCATTGAGAGTGGCTGAAAGGCAGACGGGGGTGCGAGATATGGATAGGTGCGCCTGTGACTCGGCATGCTACAGAGCATACAGAGATACTCCCATTCACTTTGAATGGAGCACGTGCAAGTCTATGATGCACGTGCGTCCCATTCATACCTGGTGGTTCGCCTTACTGGAGACATCTAGTCAGTGACGATGCCACAATTAGTGTGGCTCCATCTGTATATGATTTAGTGGTGCACGCAGGGGGGATTCCTGAGCACCCAGAAACGCCCCCTCCACACACAAAAATAAATAAAATTTTGCTGCATTTTGCGAGATGCGCTATAAGCCCGCCCCTCCGGGCATTAGGCTTCGCTCCCTCATAGGCCCGCGAATCGCAGGTTGTGCAATGTGCAGCAGATTCTTCCTTGCTGCTATTCTTCTAGCTGTAACAGCTGTAGGAGCTGCCATTCGTTCTGATGCATTGAACTGCTAAGTATCATCTATATACTGCCTATGCTTGCACATTGCACTTTTGGAGAAACCGTTTTGGATTAAAAGGAATTGAAATTGCTGCTACTCATGGTGTGCTGGTTTATGTGGAAGTTCCACAGATCTTTATATATATATTATATACATTGCTCAAAAAAATAAAGGGAACACTTAAGCAACACAATGTAACTCCAAGTCAATCACACTTCTGTGAAATCAAACTGTTCACTTAGGAAGCAACACTGATTGACAATCAATTTCAAATGATGTTATGCAAATGGAATAGACAACAGGTGGAAATTATAGGCAATTAGCAAGACACCCCCAATAAAGGAGTTGTTCTGCAGGTGGTGACCACAGACCACTTATCAGCTCCTATGCTTTCTGACTGATGTTTTGGTCACTTTTGAAAGCTGGCAGTGCTTTCACTCTAGTGGTAGCATGAGACAGAGTCTACAACCCACACAAGTGGCTCAGGTAGTGCAGATCATCCAGGATGGCACATCAATGTGACCTGTGGCTAGAAGGTTTGCTGTGTCTGTCAGCGTAGTGTCCAGAGCATGGAGGCGCTACCAGGAGACAGGCCAGTACATCAGGAGACGTGGAGGAAGCATAGGAGGGCAACAACCGAGAAGCAGGACTGCTACCTCTGCCTTTGTGCAAGGAGGAACAGGAGGAGCACTGCCAGAGCCCTGCAAAATGACCTCCAGCAAGCCACAAATATGCATGTGTCTACTCAAATGATCAGAAACAGACTCCATGAGGGTGGTATGAGGGCCCAAAGTCCACTGGTGGGGGTTGTGCTTACAGCCCAAAAACGTGCAGGACATTTGCCAGAGAACACCAAGATTGGCAAATTCGCCACTGGTGCCCTTTGCTCTTCACAGATGAAAGCAAATTCTCACTGAGCACATGTGACAGATGTGACAGAGTCTGGAGACGCCAAGGAGAACGTTCTGCTGCCTGCAACATCCTCCAGCATGGCCGAATTGGCATTGGGTCAGTAATGGTGTGGGGTGGCATTTCTTTGGGGGGCTGTACAGCCCTCCATGTGCTCACAGAGGTAGCCTGACTGCCATTAGGTACCGAGATGAGATCCTCAGACCCCTTGTGAGACCATATGCTGGTGCGGTTGGCCCTGGGTTCCTCCTAATGCAAGACAATGCTAGACCTCATGTGGCTGGAGTGTGTCAGCAGTTCCTGCAAGATGAAGGCATTGATGCTATGGACTGGCCTGCCCGTTCTCCAGACCTGAACCCAATTGAGCACATCTGGGACATCATGTCTCGCTCCATCCACCAACGCCACATTGCACCACATACTGTTCAGGAGTTGGCGGATGCTTTAGTCAAGGTCTGGGAGGAGATCCCTCAGCAGACCATCCGCCACCTCATCAGGAGCATGCCCAGGCATTGTTGGGAGGTCATACAGGCACGTGGAGGCCACACACACTACTGAGCCTCATTTTGACTTGTTTTAAGAACATTACATCAAAGTTGGATCAGCCTGTAGTGTGTTTTTCCACTTTAATTTTGAGTGTGACTCCAAATCCAGACCTCCATGGTTTAATAAATTTGATTTCCATTGAAAAAAATGTGTGTGACTTTGTTGTCAGCACATTCAACTATGTAAAGAACAAAGTATTTAAAATTAATATTTCATTCATTCAGATCTAGGATATGTTGTTTAAGTGTTCCCTTTATTTTTTTGAGCAGTGTATATATGTATATATGTATATGTGTATAAATATATATATATATATCATACTTGCCAACTCTCCCGGAATGGCTGGGAGGCTCCCGAAAATCGGGGTCTACCCTGCCCGGCCGCCCACTTAGCGAGTAAGGTGGGCGGTCTGGGCAGGCTATGACGCGATTCTTGTTGAATTGCATCTTCATAACCAAGCCCCCTGCTGTATAATGGCAGTAATAGTGGCATTACACAGCGGGGGATGTGGCTTACACAATGCGATCCCGCAGCCATGCCCCGTTCTACCTCTGTTACACACCTTTCTGCCTCTGTCCCATTGCCATCTGCATGGCACATCGCAGCCCGCCCCACTGCTGAGCCAACCTGGCTGCTCTCTCCGGGAAAATTTTGGCAAGTATGATGTGTATATATATATATATATATATATATATATTTACGGTATATATATATGTGTAGATATATATATATATATATATATATACATACACGCACACACACACACACACACACACACACACACACAGACACACTAGATTTACGGAACCCAGTATATACTCTGTCACCTCAGTCCCCACCCCCGTGCTTGGCTCCACCCAATTCTGGAACCTCCCATGCAAATCCTGCGTTTGCCACTGTGGTTACCATTACTTAAGTTGCAGTTGCATTGTCCTTAGGTTTCTCAGTACTGTGTCAATGTACATCATCTCACAGCTGCCTGCAGACACAACATAGAAACATTCTGGAGCCATTACATGTGCATGACAGGTTTTCTGAGTGATATTGACATTGTGCAGACCCTTAGAGATCATCTTTATCATTAAAATTATGCAGAGTTACTTATGCTGCAATTACATTGATCTTAGGTTTCTTAGAACTGTCAGGGCCGTGACTAGAGGTGGGCTAAAAGGGGGCATGCGCCACATGTGCAGGAGCAGGAGTTACAGAGTAGCAGGGTTTTTCTTTTTCTTTTTTTAACCGGCAGTGCTGTTCTGCTCCAGTGATACAGCAGACAGCTCCCGGGGAAATTTATCTGATCCACCTGTCTGCCCGCAGCTGGCTCCGATGCAGTGTGGATTAGCTTCAGTACCTGAGATCTCTCCTATGCTGGCTACTGTCTTAATCTCTTCTTTGATTTGGAATGGTCAGCGCGCTCTAGGAGGGATGTATAGGAAGGATTGGAATAGTTGGGATGGTGCGGAATGGGAGTGATAACTGAGTGAGTGATTGTGTTGGCCAACACAATCACTCACTCAGTTATCACTCCCATTCCGCACCATCCCAACTATTCCAATCCTTCCTATACATCCCCCCTAGAGCGCGCTGACCATTCAAAATCATACAATTCAACGGGAGGTGGGACGCCTCCAGGTCCAGCAGCACTCTTAGCAGCTTTTTCCCATTGTGAGCGCAGCCTCCATTCTAATTCATTAATCTCTTCTTTGCCATGCAGTGCTGGGACTAGCGTGCAGTGCACCATACAATCTATAGAAGCGCACTGTGCTCCCAGTTAGCAGTTTCAACCTCCGCTTTGCCTCCCAGATGGGGAATTTGGTGAAGCATATAAGGGGATGTAGTGTAGCATATAGGGGATGTAGTGCAGTGCATAGGAGCATGTAGTGTAGTGATGTAGTTCAGTGTGTAGGGGATGTAGTATAGTGATGTAGTGCAGTGGATAGAGGAATGTAGTGCAGTGGTGTAGTGTTATGATATAGTGCAATGTATGAGGACAGTGGACACACAGAGGAGCATGTAGTTAAACACGCTGGCGGGGCATGTGACGCATAGGGCATTTGAGGCACATAAGGGAATATTGTCCAATAGTGTCCCCTTTTCTCAAAACGTGGATAATCTGATTTATTTTAGTCTTTCCGGTTTGTTTTGTTTTTTTGTTGGGTGGCGACAAATAACTGCCTTGCCCCGGTTGACGAAAATCCTAGTTTTGGCTCTGGAACTGTGGCCCTCATTCCGAGTTGTTCGCTCATTATTTTCCTTCACATCGGTGCGATTTACCGCTAACTGCAACATTCGCACTGCGGCTGCGACAAGTAAATTTGCTAAGAAGTTTGGTATTTTACTCATGGCATTACAAGGTTTTTTCTTCGTTCTGGTGATCGGAGTGTGATTGACAGGAAGTGGGTGTTTCTGGGCGGAAACTGGCCGTTTTATGGGAGTGTGTGAACAAACGCTGCCGTTTCTGGGTAAAACGTGGGAGTGGCTGGAGAAACGGGGGAGTGTCTGGGCGAACGCTGGGTGTGTTTGTGACGTCAAACCAGGAACGACAAGCACTGAACTGATTGCACTGTAGGAGTAAGTCTCGAGCTACTCAGAAACTGCACAGAAAAATCTTTTCGCAATATTGCGAATACTTCATTCGCAATTCTGCTAAGCTAAGATACATTCCCAGAGGGCGGCGGCTTAGCGTGTGTACTGCTGCGAAAAGCGGCTAGCGAGCGAACAACTCAGAATGAGGGCCTGTGTCACTGTGCACCACCTCACAGGTGCTATCAGACACAGCATTGGATCACTCAGGAGCTATTACATGTGCATGACGGGTTTTCTATGTGATAATGACTGTTTAGACACTTAGGGGCCTATTTATCACCATCTGAATACAAGGATGTGGATGTGAGGTGATAAAATCGCCCGAATCTGCACTGCGATAATTGATTACATCGCACGGATGTAACAATTATCGCATGCAGGGACAGAGCTTGAGAGCAAGCTCTGTCCCTGCAATGCCTGTCCGCAGCATCATCGGGGTATTTTTCATGAAAGGTCCTGATGTGCATGCGTGACATCACTTCTACCATCGCCGCCGGGTTGACTCCCCTCTGTATGACTATCCTCTCATGCTGTTGACCCCCCTTTCGTGGTAAATATACTCACCAGTCCAGGGAGCCGGTCATCGCTGTTCCTGCATGGCTGTCGGGCACCAGATCCTGTGCGCTGCTGTGACCCCTGGTGCTGTAAAGTGAGCTGCCATTTTGCAGCATCACTTTACTGCAGTGGGGGTCACAGCAAAAGATATGGAGGACCCCGGCGACCGCACAGAAGCACCGATCACCGGCTCCTGGATGGGTAAGTTTGTTTTTGCGGTTATTTTTTACAATTAATTTTCTTTATACAAGTGATCAGCTTGTGTGTACATCAGACACATAAAGCTGATGACACTGGCAAGTCCCCGCACAGCTTTCTCTGCCTGGGGGCAGAGAAATCTGTGCAAAAGGCTGCATATTGCAGTGCTACCGTGTGATTTTGCCAGTGTGAGCTGGCAAAATTATCACAGGACGCACTGCAATCTTTTTTCAATTTTTTTTTTTGCACTTTCATTAATATAGACATAAAATGGGTACCTTGGTCTGTCAGAACTTCTTTTGGTATTCCCAGATAGGTATACACAGGGCCTGTGCTAGGTTGTTTGGCGACCCCTGCAAACTACAAATGTGTGCCCTCCCATTCTTTACAAAGGGACATCGCATGTCAAAAAAGGGGTGTGGTTTTACAAGGAAGGGGCATGGCCACACAATAGCACCCCCATTTAAAATGACACCACATAGCAGCACAATCTTATTCACATTACACCGCAAGTAGTAGTGCTGCTTATCCACATAATGTCTCCAGTAGTATTGCGACTTATTCATAATGCCCCCAGTTTTGGTGCTGCCAGAGTGGTGCAGCTTACACATAACACCCCAGTAGTGGTGCTGCTTACACATAATGCCCCAGTTGTACCATAGCTTACAAATAACACCCTCTGTAGTAGTGCAGCTTACACATAACACCGCCCAGTAGTAGTGCTGCTTACACATCATGCCCCAGTAGTAGCATAGTTTATACATAACGCCTCCACTAGTAGCACAGCTTACATATAACAATCCCAGTAGTAGCGCTGCTTACACATAATGCTCCCATAGTAGCGCCGCTTACACATAATGCCCCTAATAGTATCACTGCCTACACATAATGCCTGCAGTAGTAGTGTCACTTGCACATAATGTCCCAGTAGTAACACCGCTTACACATACATACCCCAGTTATAGCGCAGCTTACACATAACACCAAAGTAGTGGCACTGCTTACATATAATGCCCCAGAAGTGGCGCTGCTTACACTTAATGCCCCAGTAGTAGAGCTGCTTACACATAGCATCCCAGTAGTAGTGCCGGTTACACAAAACACTCCAGTAGCAGCGCTGCTTACATATAATGACCCCACAGAAGTGCAGTTTATTCACATTTTGCCCCCACATACACACACACACATACATACACTACACACACAGACACACACACACACACACACACACACACAAACACACACACATAGACTTTCTCACTCTCCCTTCACTTACATATCGCTGTCTGGCTGGCAGGATCTGGAGCAGCACGTCCTCCTCTGGGGCAGTCTGCTGGTCCCATGTAGCTCTGCCCTCTCCATCCATGTAGCTCTGCCCACTTTTTAGTGCCCAACCCTGATGATGTCATCAGGGGAGGGGAGGGGAGGAGGCTTCATGCTGCCAGCACCGCTGCCTGTCATATAGTGTGACAGGCAAACCATCCGGAAGCAGCAGAGGAGACAGGGTGGCATAGCAGCAGGATGGACCTACCTGCTCTGCATTTCTTTGCTTAGCGGGTAAAACTGGGCCTGTTTATACAGCATCAACAGCTCCAGGGCAATAGTGCTAGATTTTATGTTACGTAGTGATATGGCCTCCGGGTACCTGATGGCTTAGAACACTACCACCAATATATGCTGATGCCCATGAGCATATTTTTTTCACTGGCTAAATCATATCTATACCTATTCACTTAAAAGGCATAGAAATGATGGGCAGGGAAATTAAGGCACCTTAAATTCTGTCCAGGGTGTGGTCATTTGGCATACTGGGCATTCCTGACATTATTTTTTTTACTGTGGCGTGAATTCCTGGCCAGAAGATCCATAGCTGCTTACGCTGGAGAGTTTTCTCCTCCCCTAAATGGCCATCCCATGAATGCGTGTGAGCTCATATAGCAACTGGACTACACTTTTACCTTGCAAATAAGTTATACGGTACAACAAATCATTTTTCTCTACAAAGTAAGGTAACTTTCAGGTGGTAAAGCAAAGTTTGACCTTATCATTTACCACTACCACATTTCAAAAGCATTGGACAAGTTGCTATTGATATGTTCCAAATATGCACTTTCACCAGTGGGGGACCATTGTGCCTTATTCTAACTTCCCCCCTGCTGCTCACTGACAAGAAAGGACTATTTAGTCATACAACCTTGGTTTCCAATAGAATTTGTCCCCTGGGACAGCTCATCCTCTCTCTGTCTGCCAATGTCATGCCAGGTAACCACCTCCGGTAACAGTGAAAAGTCCCGGCCCAGGATTAGCAGATAAGGAGGTTTGGATGCTACTGCAACTACCATTTTGACTGGTCATCCTTTAATCTCCACTGGCAGGTACACTCATGGGCTTTCTTCTATGTCCCACGTACAGTATATATAGCACCTTTCAGAAACCTGGTCAGACCCATGAGGAATCAGGTTAGCAGTGATAATGATTTGTGCAGTCCCACTGTACATTGGCTCACTGCACTCAAATCATACAGATGGAGCCGTGCTCATCTGAGGCGGCTCCATTACAGGCGTGCACTCCCACCATGACTAGGGGATCCATCCTCCTAGTCACGCCAGGAATGCACAGAGATGCTCCCATTCGGAGCATCTCCATCCGGGTGCACGACAGAGATGCTCTCTGATTCTAGTGAATGTGGCGCATCTCCTTCACGGGCATGTGTACGCACCCATCCGGATGGAAACGCTCTCGGTGTTAGGCGTAGGCGAGCAGGCGCGCCCAGGCACAGAAGGAGTCAAGTCTCCATCTGTATGGCTAGATTAAACATAATTTGGTATAACAATAGGGACCTGGGTTATGGGTTTAGGTACTGGCTCTTACCCTTGCTTGGCTTTATTCAGTTTTACCAGGGTCAGGTACCTCTCAATCACCACTGCTAACTCCTTAAATGTCTGGGGTTCAGCCTGCAGAGCCCAGTGTTGTAAACCATGGTCTAATACTCATATAGCCTGGTCTAGATCCACCACTTCCACTTCTCACTGAGCAGATTTTTGATCCGCTGTAGCCCTGTTTTACTCAATCTGGCCAATTTCGCCAGTTGGACCCTTGGAGATTCTTTGTTGGAACCCATAACCCTAATCATGCTGAATATAGCCTCCTTCGAGTGAGGAGTGGAGCTTGCCTCAGTCACCTTTAAATAAACATAGGTTCTCTGTGACGCCCCTGTGAGATAGGGAGCTAATATAACAGCCCACTCCTCCTCAGGCAATTTTAAACATGCAGAAGTTCATTCAAAGGTGCTCAAATATGCTTCTGTGTCATCTGCCAAGGTAAGCTTTGTAGCACCTCTTGCTCCTGCCCACATTTTCTTAATTCTGTTAATTCAGCATGCATTAAGTGAATGAAAGTTTACTGCCCAGCAATGGGAGTCTGTTGCCCAGCTGCTAAATCAGCCACTAATTTAAATACATTTTCCATTTTCCTCTGCCTCTCCAAACTCTGGGTAATTTTAGCTGGCTTAATTAACACTTTCTGGTACTCCAGTTCCAATGACCACAAATAACCAAATTTCCTGGCTTTCCAGCCACATATGAAAAAAACAAAGCAACCTTGTTTTACCTGTAGCATACTGTCATTTTACTCACTGTCCAACTGCCAGAATCTGCTTTTTCTTGGCTCTTTTGCTGCATAGTAGCAGCCAACAAAGGTCCCCATTCAGGTGCAAATGTGACAGGAATTACATACACCAGATAAACTTCACCAGTTTCTTTATTTCTTTGTTAGGCAGGACAGCACATGAATCTTTCAGCATAGCAGTGCAGGTCCACATCAGTACAGGTGCATAGCAGTACAGGATCACATCAGCACAAGTTCATAGCAGTATAGGATCACATCAGTACAAGTTCATAGCAGTACGGGATTGCCTTACTGCTGGTTCAGTGACCTTAATGTCCCCACACCAACTTCTGGATGCTAATCAACATCAGAAGCATTGTCTCCTTGTTTCACAGGTGCCTGTAATCAACTGCCTCTCAATCATGAACAACAGTAACACCTGACCTTGAATCTAAATAGTCTGGGGGATGGCAGATGTTATTGGGTTGACTTATATTGTGGCTAATTTTCTAGAATGTGTTAGTTATATGTTCTTGCTCAACCAATTGGTGGAGAGAGGGTGTGATCCAAGAAGGTTGTTTATGCTTGTGGCATTAAGGATAAAGCCTCACAGCCATAGACATGTTTTGTTTAGATGTCAAGATTATGTTGAAGGGCAATTTTATGAGTTCTTCCCAAGACTCTGATTTACAGTCTCCGGCTACAATATTAACTGCACAGTTACAGTAGCCCCCTAGTGTACTTGCAACTAATCCTGCTGGCAGGCAAAGTGTACTCCCAGGATCAGGCTGCAGTTCCACAGCTTACAGTGAGAGGGAAGGGGAGGATGTGCAGATCAGTTAGATATGTCCCTGGCATACTGGATCTTACTATGCAGGACCCTGAGTCCAATGTTGCTTGTATTACTGTGAAAAAGGTACTTTGAATCCACTCGGGTCATCTAGAGGGACACAGTGCTGCTATTGGGGCCCCTTCAGTTCGCTCAGCATATGGATGGCTGCAGTGAGCTGCTCCACACATGAAATTAGTCGATCATTTTTCTTTGTGTTTTACAATGGCAGCCACAGAGGGTTCCTTTATGGATCATGCTGGACATGGATCCCAGCAGGGATATTACTCTACTCTTGGGGTGATATTCAACAGATTTTCAAACTTGGGGTTTCCAGAATGGTATACACGTTATATCCTGCAGGCACACAGAACTATGGGCCTAATTCAGAGTTGATCGCAGCAGCAAATTTGTTAGCAGTTGGGCAAAACCATGTGCACTGCAGGGGAGGCAGATATAACATGTGCAGAGAGAGTTAGATTTGGGTGGGGTGTGTTCAAACTGAAATCTAAATTGCAGTGTAAAAATAAAGCAGCCAGTATTTACCCTGCACAGAAACAAAATAACCCACCCAAATCTAACTCTCTCTGCACGTTATATCTGCCCCCCCCCTGCAGTGCACATGGTTTTGCCCAACTGCTAACAAATTTGCTGCTATGATCAACTCTGAATTATCCCCTATGTACACATTTACACTACAATAGAAGTGTTGACTAAAATATTCCAAAAACACATGCTATTCTTTAATGAATATTTCAGTATAAAAAATCATTTATACGCATACTTTCTTGACTCCATTAGAAAACATATTGCTTTAATAAGCGTACTTTTCCCATGGTGCCATGAGCTTGCTTCATCAATTTGCACATTTGAAATGTTATGCTGAGCATCATGACTACTATTGATGACATGCAATTATCACTTGCAATTGGTTACAGATAATATCACATACCATTTCCATGTTTTACTGTTATGTTTGTATTTGGAGAACAATGACTTTGGAAAGAGAATGACTCTGGCATTGAGGTTCCCTATTATCCCGGATTTTGGCTGCTTGGCCCTCATGCAATATTGTATCGTCTCTCATCATTCCTAGACTTGTCTGGCAAAGTGTCACAAAAATCTTTCCATCTTGTTTTATATAAGAAACCCCAAGATCAGGGTGAGGGGATGTAGTTAATAGAGGTTAATCATGGTGGTGGCTCTGAGAAGCAGGCCTCTTTGCCTGGTGACACTTGCCCGCTTTTCCTTCCCTGATCTTTGTTGACTACTGTATTTTATGTGGGGAGGGGGGGGGGGGGGAAGCAGATCATTAACCCGGCTGCAAGTTTGATGTTTTTGGGGTGCACTCACCTTTGTTGATGGGATTTATGGGCTTTTTCACCTTTACATGGGCAACAACAACTCACTACAGCATACCTCCCAACATGACCCTTTCTAGGAGGGACACAATGCTCTGCTTCTGGTCTTTTCTCTTAATTTGTGATTGCCGTCACCTGTTTTGAACAGGTTATTGGAAAAGACAGGTGTATGAGCACAGGTGATGGCAATCATAAATAAAGAAGGAAGTCCAGGAGCAGAGCTTTGTGTCCCTCCTGGAGAGGATCATGTTGGGAGGTATGCTACAGGGTATGCTAGTCATATCAAAGGGGAGTTTGATACCATATTTTTAATGGATAAAAGCACCCAGGGCTGTCTGAGCCTACAATTCATAATTGTTATTGTTTAGTGGAGCCGTGATGGGCTGCACTGATTCTTGGTTGTCCTTTCTTTACCAGCATACTGCTTTCTTAGTAATTATTGCTTTAGTTTATTATTAAACAGATAGCATTTTTTTCTGTCAATTCATGTCTCTGAGGCTTAAAGGTTTGATAGATGATATGCACATGGGCCAATCTCCATCTTATAGGAGGTTTAGAAGTTTACAAATGTTTCATGGAGTCTTTACAGGACCTGCATCCAGCTCCAATATGTGTGTGGGCATTGCTAGGCAAAATGTGTGTCCAGTATCTATTGATCACAGTGCTGTGGGCAATGCTAGGCATAATTTGTATAATTCCTGGGAAAATGCATGAACAATGTTAAAAGAAGTGTTTATGTGATTACAGAAAAAAGGATTGTGTGCAATACTTATTTGTATTTAAGTATTTGTCCAAACAATTGATTCATCTTGTGAGCCTAAGGTTCCCCAGTTCAACAATGAGTCCCTCACTATTGATTTATATTGACATGCTCATGAGGCCAAGTATTGTACATACACAGGGAGCATGATATTAGCTCTCCATTGCATATTTCCACTTACTGCCATTACATAAGCCAAATCTAGCACATACATATATAATAGGCATGGCCATAATAGCTATGAGCTGGTGTCCAGAGGGTGGCACTGAGTAGCACTGGGATACCAGCACAAGCAGGAGAAAAGGTGGTAGGACATGGCAAAAGGTGCTCAGTGTGGTTGGGTGTGAGCTCTTCAGAATGTTGCTGTGTAGCCTAGTTATCTAATACAGGTTGAGTATCCCTTATCCAAAATGCTTGGGACCAAAGTATTTTGGATATAGTTTTTTTACCATATTTTGGAATAATTGCATACCATAATGAGATATCATGGCTATGGGACCTAAGTTTAAGCACATAATGCATTTATGTTTCATATACATCTTATACACTGAATCTGAGGGTAATTTTAACAAATATTTGTAATAAATTTGTGGATTAAACAAAGTGTGTGTACATTCACACAATTCATTTATGTTTCATATACACCTTATACACACAGCGTGAAGGTCATTTAATACAATATTTTAATAACTTTGTGTATTAAACAAAGGTTGTGTACATTGAGCCATCAGAAAACAAAGGTTTCAGTATCTCAGTCTCACTAAAAAAATCCCGTATTTCAGAATATTCCGTATTTTGGAATATTTGGATATGGGATACTCGACCTGTAGTACACTTTTACATTCTACATCACATTTTCAAAATTCTTCTTTACCACAAACCATTATTCTCCTGCTCAACTGTCCTTCTACTTTTTTTTTACTCCAGATGCTTTATAAATTGTTATTCACCCTTATAATTTCTACAACAGATCAATATTGCTAATTAATAAATAAATCAGACCATATTTGTGAATGAATATTTTTAATTGGGTAAGATAGTGATTAAATTAACAACATAATTAATGATATATCTTTAGTCATATAGTAACAGTAATACACCAGTGTACACTGAAAGAAGATCATAAAATTATTTTATCTGTTGCCACAAATGAATTCTGTGTTGAAGACTCCTGAAAGAGAAAATACATGGAGAGAATGTAACATTTCTGTTTATCAGTGATCTGGGAATAATATAGAGACAAATATGAAGACTAAAGAGTGACTCTCATTTTTACCTCTTCTTCAGCCCAATACCTTCAAAACACCTTTCACACCACCCAAGTTTAAGTTCAGGTCCAGCTTTTTCTATAAAGATACAATTGAAACAGTCTCTTATTTTAGAAGTCAATTAGGTTCCAAGTGATACATGTAAGTTCTAAGTATAAAGCTTATCAATTACTTTAAAGCTACACTAATTAGAAAATGTTATGCTCCAAATAATAAATCCTAGGAACATTAGTTGAGGGACCAACTGAACATTTTGATGAAATTATCATTTTTGTCCACAGCTATAACAATATCAGCCACTACCATATTTTGAAATAAGCATCATCTAATAAACAATAGATTATACTGTAGCTTAGCTTTGTTCATTATTACAAAATGCATACAACACAATATCTTACAAATAGTAGGTGCTGTACTAGAGAACTATATAGCCGGAACTGTATGTCATTGGCCTGATGTTACTGTACTTCCTATGCGGTGTATTGTACTTAATGCACACAATATCCATTCTTTCAGCTTATGTAAGAGGTACAGTAGTGCTGGGGACTGGTGAACGGGTTGTAGTTCAGATTGATGCTATCTTGTATACTGTATGTGGTTTTTTGCCTTATGTTTTTTTATTTTGGACATTTTTTTAGTTTATCTTTGAAATTGTTCGTGCATTTTTCTTCTTTCTCATAATTTTAATGAAAACAAACAATAAATATATATTGTTGTGGTGTATATGTAAATTAAGCGAGACACTTGAAAATACAATTATAAATATGATTTATCTTTAAGTATTAGTTGGTAATGCACAATAGGCAGTATACTATGGGGACAATATGTCGGGAATGATCTCTACTGATGGCCCTAGTTTAGTTAACTGATTCTCAAAGAATCATACTGTATAATATTTATTCTATGGTACAAAGGTGCTGTCTGTGTATATACAGGAGATGCCACCTCACCTCACATGGTCAACACAAGAAACAATGTGTACAGTATATATAAGGATAAGGACAAATTCAAAGGAAGGGTTAGTGCAATGATTCCAGATATCAAAGTCCTAATAGACCCAAACCACCTCTTACATCTATTGCTAGAGTCACAGCTGCAATAATATACGTACAGTATGCTTGTATCAGACAACCCCTGGTGAAGTAGCCAGCGTCTGAGTGTACAAGGACTGAGATGCCCTCTCTCCGCATCTCTGCACACTGTAATACTGATGGTGATTCTCTAAATTCCACCATTGGTGCACCATTGCTCGCACTAATGACAATTGCCGCAGTCCTATGACAGGTGAAAGTTTAAGGTCTGACTGTGGTCTCTGTGCCTATGGCCGTGCATTTGGGAATGACATGCCAATTACATTCCCATAACATGCCCAAGAGAAAGACATTTTTGCATTCACTTTTAGCCACCTACCAGTAATTGCCCAGGAACAACCATCACTTTGCCACCCTATATTTGATACTGCATGTCCCAATTGCAATAGCATCTTTGTGCGCACCATCTGTGTTACACATGCACCGCAGGTTTCTGATTTTTTTGTACATGCGCAGTTGCAAATAATCACTCAATTACCTGACCATCGCATGCATCTCTGAATCAGGCCCCAAATGGGTACACAAAGTTGGCCAGTGTGTCCTGCTCAATCATGAAATGTGCTGACTAGAATGAATTATAATCAGGCGTGTCACACATTATTCCTCAAATCCGAAATCTCTCTTCAGCTTTAGATATGGACCAAACACCTTTTCCTGAATGCAGTCACCAAAAGGGACATGTCCTCTGGGCGGGGGGGGGGGGGGGGGGAGCTATATTATAAAGCAGGTATGGGGGTTGTCTGTGCACCGACCTTTAAATACAACTATTGTGAAAAAAATCTATTTAGCCACTTAAGGTGATCGTGGTCTATTAGGCCTTTTTTTATGGAATCATTATTCTTATCCTTGTGTCCTTATTTTATATCTGTTATATGTTTATTATGTTTATTTGTTTAGAATTGTCCTGTGTACAGTACTGTATATATAAGTTTTTTTTGTTGCTTTGAACATTGTTTGTCTACAGGTTACAATACATCATCTTGTAGGAACATTAATTGACATCCCTAACTTTGGCATTTGACAGATAAATGAAATCCTCAGGATGACTGAGCCCCCATACTCTACATAAGACAAAAGGAAAAACTTACAAATGTATCACCCAAGGTCAGGAGCAGATCACCCTGGAGAATGAAAAAACATGTTATATGTACAGTATACTATCAATTTATCAATCTCTGAATTGCACCATTAAATGCAAATTAATTGCTAAAGCCAATCATGAATTAGAGACCAGAGGAAGGCTTTATCTACAATGGATACTCTATATGAGACAGATGTTCCTGATTGTAAAAACATAGACACAGGCAAAGCACGCACTCAAATTATACATACAACTGTAAATCCAAATATTCCTGTTCTACACGTAGCAGGGGTTTCATTCCAGTTTACCCTTATCTCTACCTTTTAGCTCATACTATTGCCTTGATTGCTAATCAAAACCTGATTTTAATGATTTATGGTTATATTTATTAATCAATTTATCCCCTTAAAAATTAAAATATGCTGATACTGCTGTTTTTGCATGTTTAAAGGAAGAATCAAGTGTTGCTGGAATGTACCAATATAAAAGTCAGGAGGTATGGGAGATACAGTGTCTCCTGCTTTCTGTCCTGCAGCTCTCACAGCATCCATCCCCATAGCTGGTATTTTACATGAGTATCTTGCCTGCATGGGCTAATGCCATATTCAGATGGTGTTAGCTCATTACCTGCAGTAGGGCTGCCCTGCTGGAGAGGGATCTTCCAATCTTTCTCCAGTGGGCTCCAGAAGGTCCCTAAGTGCATCTGAGCTGTTTCTGCACTGCACATTTGCAGCTGGAAAGCAGCACTTGCTCAGTATGTAGATACAAGGGGATCCAAAGGTAGAAGTAAATTAATCATAGATGCGATCATTTTTCTTCTTTCTGATTGTCTGGACAGGCTCTTATTGGAGCCTGTGCCCGGCAATCTAAATTGATACATACAAATACAAGCGTAGTAAAAACCCTTGTTGCTGTTATATGCGGCAATAACAATCCTTAATATTCACCTAATTACAGGAGGTGTGGCCATGCACTCTTAGAAAAAAAGACAAAAAAAAATTGTATTTTAAGCGCCTCCCTGGCCACACTACAGTCCAGCATGAAGCCGCTTGTGCTTGGCTGAGAAGAAAAGCCATAGTTGCTGCTGCCATGTAAGGGTGGGGCCTGGGCCCCCACTAGGCCCCTCCATCATACCTGGGTCTGGGTAATTAATACCCCCCTCCTCTTGTGCCACTGTTAGGGCCACCCCCTACCACATGTCAACAGTTGTCAAGAAAGCAATATTTTTTTACAGTACTTCACAAAAACCCATATCTTGCCATACAAAGCCATTTGCCATGACGTAGTACCCAGTATAACTTTCATAGGTTCAGCCTTATGATATTACAGCAAGGGAAATCTGGGCATCACACTACTTAGCATTGTACCATCCTTTTTGTAAATAAAATCTGTTTCTTTTATGTATTTTATCATATAAAATGTATATTATGAACCTTAAATTCTTGAAAAAATGTATTTCTCTTACCGTCAATTGACAGACAAGCTTCATCGCCACTCCAGTTAATTCACAGTCATCCTTAAAGAGGGATAGAAAGTTTAACATTATAATATAAAAAAATGTGTTATTACAATAAAATTAGATGTAAAATACAAATATACACTGTATAATCATCAAAATCACAAATATTTAAGTAAAAATAAGATTTGTTAGAAATATTTTAAAGTAGATGAAGTAATGTGAATACTGATTTTGTAATATGGTTACATTATACAGTTTTTATATGAGCTGGCAGAATATTCTACAGTTCATTTAATAAAAAAAATTATTAATTCAAAATGCAGCTTTCTAAGCATGTAATACAATTAAACATATACAATACTGGTAGGAATATCTTACCAAAATTTTTAGAATTTCAAATACAGCTTTATGTGCTGTTTCTCCAACTTTGTCACCAACTTGTTCCTAGATGTGAAATTTATATTTAATATAAAACATTTTTTAACCTTTTTTCAGTTTACTTATTTTAAATATATATATATATATATATATATATAGAGAAGAATAACGAGGCGGCACTCGGAGACTTGCAAAAACTTCAAACGTGTATTAAAGTGCTGTCAACGTTTCGGGGACCACCTCCCCTGACGAAGGGGAGGTGGTCCCCGAAACGTTGACAGCACTTTAATACACGTTTGAAGTTTTTGCAAGTCTCCGAGTGCCGCCTCGTTATTCTTCTCTGTGCATTGGGGTGACCCCCCCGGAGGAAGGCACCGCAGCAAGCAGGTCCCAAGGGACGTCTGGAGTGCCGGAGTTAAGTGGTATATATATATATATATATATATATATATAATTTATTTTGAAAAAGGCAAGTTATAAGTGCAAAATAGGAAAATAATACATTCAAAATCTGTTAAAAAAAAGCAATGTGAGATGTTTTACCAAAAAGTCTTTTAGATCCAGAAGTTGATCCACGGCACAACCTCCATCTTTCTGCAAATAATAAAAATGTAACAAATGTTGCAATGAGGTGTCAAATGACAATGGGATATAAGCTGCAGAGACAAGTTTCTATCCTTGGGTCTGACATTTGTGAATTTGGACTTATTTCTATTTTACTGTAAAGAAGTTGGTTACTAACTTTAATTTTGAATACAGTAGAATTGTGCATATGTTAAGAAACTATTGCCATGCAAAAGACTTAAGACAAAGAGCAAGAGTGGTTTAACAGTCCATGTGCTGACTCCGTGCAGACCCCTGCACAGGGTGTGCTCTCTGGACTTCTCTTGGACACAGGGATCCACGTACACTGCAAACATTGCACTCATTATAGATACACCAATGAGTAAGAGTATGCAAAGCGAATGTGTCCCATTGAGTGGGCAGATTGTGGCCGGTAATGGGCTTTTTTTCCTTGGGCAAAATACTGGAAAGGTACCATCACGTAAGGGTGTTTTTGTGCAAATGCATTCACATGCAGACCTGACAAACAGTTGACAAAGAGTATAATTGTGCCAGGAACACTGTACAGTATCACAGGCAGCTGGAAAGTAAGAAATCACAGATGATAGTAATGGTGGCTGATAGATAGAGCATTTGCTCATGAGTGTCAGTGTGCAAATGCCCCACTAGCATGGATAAGTCCTGACTTTCTTTTGGGCAGAGAATATTCTTCTGAGAGTTTTTGAAATTTTTTATTTTTAATTATTTATTTGTTTTGCATATCCATGCTTTTGGTGTTTTTCTGCTGCATTAGACATATTGGGCCTGCTTCATGTTTGTAAGTAAAGCAAAAAAGCAAGAAACTGGGTAAAACCATGTTGCACTGGAGGTGGGGCAGATGACAGATGTGCAGAGAGATTTAAGTTTGGGTGGGGTGTGTTCAAACTAAAATCTAAATTACAGTGTTGCAATAAAGCTAACATTTGTGTGCTACATGGAAAAGCAGCCAGTATTTACCCTGCACAGAAAAAATATAAATGTATTTGCTACCCTTGTATTGCAACATTGTTTGTTCCAGGCACAAAGTTATTTTGCTTATTAACTTACAAACATGAATCAGGCCCATTGTATCTTTTATTCAATGAATAAGTTGACACAGCGATAAAATTATTACCAGAAGTGTGTGCAGTTCAATCAAGAATCTCTTGTATAATTCCTCATTGTTTTGATCCTGCAAAATAAAAATAAAAAGATAAGGAAATAATAATATAAGGAACAAAACTTTGAACTGTTTATTGTTTAATCATTCTAAACAAAATTGCCAAATATTAAATTAAGATAGTTATAAAATTGTACTTATCTTAATAATATCACTTACATGTTTTATTATTTTCTCTAATTATGGCTATTCTATATTATGGCAACTATTTATATTTTGTACATATGGCAAATTCCATCAATGTGGCCACTACAAGCTTTAGGCTTCATGAGACAAAGATCTTATAGCATACATTTATCCTCACTCAGAAGCAGAAGATATAATTAAATTAATGTATCTTTATTAAAGGGTGCAGAATTCACATAAAGCTGACATTTCAAGGGAAATATGTTTTCTAAGACAGTGACATTACATATAGACCCTGCATGTTTAACCCTGAAGCTCCCACCAATAATGATGCATCAATTTCCTTGCATTTTTCTTGACTTCAAATTTATATAGTGTTTTCTTTCATTAATACTTTTGTGTTTAAGCAAAAACATTATTACTGGCTAGTTTGCATTCACAAGTTATAATTTACTTAAGTATGTATACTGTACATATATACATACATATGTATTATTTTATTTATGCCTAGGGTAATTATAAATTTATATATCTGTTAAATATTAAATGTGGACCATCCTCTCCTTCTGCAAATCCTTCACTCTCTTGGTCTGCGTGATACTGCCCTCTCCTGGCTGTCCTCCTACCTCTCTGATCGTTCCTTCTCTGTCTCCTCTCATGATGCTACCTCCCCCCCACTTCCACTAACTGTTGGTGTCCCCCAAGGCTCTGTTCTTGGTCCTCTCCTTTTCTCTCTCTATACGTCCTCTTTAGGTGAACTCATTAGTTCTTTCAACTTCCAATATCACCTCTATGCTGATGACACTCAAATCTACCTCTCCTCCCCTGATCTCTCCACGGCTCTCCTCACTCGTACCTCAAACTGTCTTTCTGCTATCTCTTCCTGGATGTCTCAGCGCTTTCTTAAACTCAACATGTCTAAGACTGAGCTGATCATCTTCCCACCCTCCCGCACAGCCTCACCTCCCACAATCTCATTATCCATTGATGGCACAACTATCTCCCCTAGCCCCCAAGTACGCTGTCTTGGCATAATCCTTGACTCCTCCCTCTCCTTCAAACCACACATTCAGCACCTCTCACAAACCTGTCATTTTCATCTCAAAAACATTTCTAGAATCAGACCTTTTCTCACACAGGATGCCACTAAGATCATTATTCACTCACTGATTATTTCCAGACTGGACTACTGTAATCTCCTCTTAACTGGTCTCCCTGACAATCACCTCTCTCCACTCCAATCTATCCTCAATGCTGCTGCCCGGCTCATCTTCCTCACCAAACGCACTACGTCGACCTCCCCCCTCCTACAGGCCCTCCATTGGCTTCCCTTCCCTTTCAGAATCCAATTCAAACTTCTCACACTCACTTACAAAGCACTCACCCACTCCTCTCCCATCTACATCTCTGACCTTATCTCCCTTTACTCTCCCACCCGTCCTCTTCGCTCTGCTAATGCACGCCGTCTCTCCTGTCTTCTGATTACTTCCTCCCACTCCTATCTCCAAGATTTTTCACGTGCTGCTCCATTTCTCTGGAATTCTTTACCTCTCCCCCTCAGACTCTCCACCTCTCTACAAAACTTCAAACGGGCTCTTAAGACCCATTTCTTTACCAAACCTAGCCAAATCTCAACATAACCCTCTGTTCCACGCTCTCTATGTACCCCATCTGTGTCATCCCTGTCTGTCTACCCCTCCCCTTAGAATGTAAGCTCTCACGAGTAGGGCCCTCTTCCCTCATGTGCTTATACTTTTCTTACTTTAATAATCCTCAACTGCCCAGATCCCACAGTTTTTTGACCACCTGGAACTTATCTCTATGTATACTGGTGTAGTTATGCTTAGTTGCCCTGTACTTGTCCTATATTGTATTCAACTGTAAGTCACTGTTTTCCTATTTTTTATGTGCATTTGTACTCTGTAATCGGGCGCTGCGGAACCCTTGTGGCGCCATATAAATAAAGGATAATAATAATAATAAAATATTGCTGAATATCATCACTTAATATCATGAGTTAATTTTATTGGTTAGTGCTTAGTTACATGATTGATCCTTGATATTGTACTTGTATTTGTACAAACATTGTTAGACATAATTTTCTAATACAGTATAGCCTACTTTATTGTATGACTGCAACTGTAATTTTTATTTGGCATCCCTGTGGAATTCAAAGAAAGTTGAGCATCTGCAGATGCCATATTTACTTTTGGGTATACTGCACATGAATGGTCTATTTGTATATATATATTAATGACTTCACAAAGCGACCTACATGTTTCGCTTTAGGCAACTTTAGTTTACCTCTTAATAAACTCATGTCTAGCAGGCCACAGTGAATCCCACAGAGCATACCATAAATTACCTCTCCAACTACTTCTACCAACTGCACCTTTGGCAAAACTGTAAAGTACATCTTTATCACTTTTTCTGTGCTCTGTAGTCAGCCTATTTCTGGCTTGATTTAGGAAACATTTTGACTAAAAATAGATGCACATTTACCTTATTGCAGACGTGTAAATAGAATGGTAGTCTCTTTCATCTAATGTTCACTGCAGACCACACTTGGTATACAGCAGAAGCTGAAGTATTTCGTGATTAAGTTCTTCTTTTCTTCCTACAAGTTTTTCTATTTTGATTTCTATTATTTCTACAGTTAAGTTATTTTGCGAGTTCAGCCAATACATAGTAATTATCACTGTGGTATTAATGAAGTGTTGAATTCAGGAGAATTTTGAAGGTTTAAATAAAAGTGTGATTTTATTTTTTTAAACAAATTCAGTACTTCACTACTGTTCTGTTCAATATTTCACCATTCACTGCCAACCTTTGGATCTATAATTTTCACATGTCCACACAGGAGTTATTTTCACTCTTTCTGACACATTGTGTGTTTTGTACTGTATATACTTGTTATATAGAAATATTTTAGAGTGACCCTGTATAGCGTACCATTCTGTATATTTTTTTTATTGTAACTCTTAATAATAGTAAGATTCATGTATTTCAAATCACTTCAATATACTGAATGAGTTCATTTAAGTTTACGTGCAACATACAGTGTGCTTTTCATCTTTTTTTTTATCCTAGCTTCTATTTATACCTACCTACATACACCCTATAGGGAGAGATGTACTAAACATTGATAAAAGTGGAGAAGTGAGCCAATGGAGAATTTGCCCAGCTGCTTGGAATCATTTTATACTATGCAAATTATAAATGTTGCATCAATGGCTTTATTTTGCTAGAATTGTACAGATTTTAAGACCCCAAAATAGAGAGAAAACTAGGGATGATTTATTATGTATGTGTATTTTGGTAAATTATGGACAGGACTTGTTTTGTCTCAACTTTCTTTTTAAAATGTTGATAGGCATGCATCTATTATCTTGTCCCATCAATTTTGCCCTGATGGTGACAGCTCATATCTCTGTTATGTAAAGATAAAGCATAGATAGACGTAGCGGTGGTTGTGAAGCTGCAGCGCAGTACATAACTAAAAGAGGAAGCTACACCAACTGCATCCCCAAAAGCCGGAATATCAACACTAGTGAAAAACTTTTCACTATTTCAGAGAGCTCATATTTGGTCATTTTGATGATGAAGTAGTAGATTCTACCAGACTAATGCCCTTTTATCCTCTAAATCACAACCTGATTCAGTGGGATACACTGTGGATCTTTTTTATCACAATGGGGATGGGATAAATTATTTTTGCCTACATTTTCACGTGAATTTAGTAAGAAGCTCTTGCCAGAAAAGATCTGTAAGCCTACACTATCACTGCTTCTCTGTTTGCCTCCTCAAAACATAATATGCATGTTCAGTGATCACATGGAGAAAGATCTAATGTGTGCTACAGTAGACCATAGACTACTATAGGCTAACACATTCACTACTGGGGCTAAGCTCCATAATGTGAAGCATTCACAAGCTTGGTTAATATGACAGCATTCTTGGCCCCCGTAGAATCTGATGGGTCTGCTTTGTAGACGGAAATGGATGGACCAAAGATATCTACTGAGGTCCCTCCTTGTTAAATTCTGGGGAAGCCTAATATTTCCGGGTGCCCCAGTTAACAGGTGTTTTCGGGGTGATAGCCCAGAATAGCTCTTGAATAAATATGTGCATTTGTCCCATCATGAACTGATGTTTACTGCATCATTGTCATTTACAAACATGTTAATGAGACTGCCTTTCCCCCTTTTTACTGTTTGATCTCGGTACAGATACAATAGTATTACCACTCAAATATTGATATGGTCTTGAATTATTCACTGCAGATGCTAGATACTAGAAAAGTATTACTATAATATATTCGAAAAGTAATAACCCTTATATTGGAGAGCTCTAGGAAGCCTTTCTATTACTCTTTCACATTTTTTTTAAATACACCCAGTGCCATAAAGCTGTGTTGTAACATGCAGTGGTAAGGTGCCTATAATAATGATTATGGAGAACCAGATCCTACTCCATATATACAGTAA
Organism: Pseudophryne corroboree; assembly: GCF_028390025.1. Classification (NCBI taxonomy): domain Eukaryota; kingdom Metazoa; phylum Chordata; class Amphibia; order Anura; family Myobatrachidae; genus Pseudophryne; species Pseudophryne corroboree. The sequence goes on along the minus strand of NC_086449.1, from coordinate 597,968,957 downwards.
ATCCCTCTCTATATATACATATAACATGAAAAATCCACATCAAATATTAGAAATCAGCCACATACCTTTCCCTGACAATACATGCACAGTAACTGCTGTAGTTTAATAAGAGTATTTGAGAGATCTTGCTGTAAATATAAAAAACAATGATTGCATTAACGTTTGCTTTTCATACAAATACATTCTATAACATTATGTAGTTAAAACACCTTGCAGAAAATATATAATGTAATTTCAGTTTTCTGATTTATGTTAATAAACCCCACTAGCAAAAACAAAGGGTTCCTAGTAAACAGTTAAAATCCAAAAGCCTGATTCTGTTTCTTGGTTCAGAGCAAACCAATAAGTATCTTTCTGCCACTGTTGATTTACTCTTACGTAGATACCAAAGGTGGTTCTCCAGTTCAATAACTGCATATCAACTTCCTGTTTAATCATGCCAGGGTAATCTTAAGCACTTGCCTAATCAAATCCAGATCTTCCCGCAGTTTTGTTACCACTGAAACAGCAAAACTGATGGAAACATTAATGGATGTTCTGCTCATATGACAAGAAATGAATGTAGTATGTGGAACTTACAGAAAATACCATGGAAGGTAATGCAGTACTGAGGGAGGAAACTTATTTGTAGTATTACCAAACTTATCACCAAGTGTATTTTTTCAGAGGTGTCACCTCTATATTAGATGGAACGGGGAATGGGGGGGGGGTACGTAAACATTATAGAAACTCCAGTCTCCTCTGGCAACTTGTCCACTCCGCTGTGAACCTGTCTCCAAATACTGGCCCCTCATTAAGCTAAGTGACAGTTACAGTATATATATTTTTCACCTTTGTATGGTATAGTTATTTATTCTAACACTGTTTTTGCAAACAATTTTATTTGTAATTAAATCATTTTATAATGAGATATATACCACAGATTGCATATTGGTCCAGCCAGTAGGCTGTTAAGGTATAGAAGGAGAATAAATGTAAGTATTGCATGAATCATCTAGACAATCCGGTCAACTACTGTATTTTAGACAAATGACTAAATATTTTGTTGGAGGTATACGGATTTTGCAGATATTTGGCAAATTGGGATTTAACATATTTCTAAATAGTACAATATAATTCTCCTGACATAATATAATGTCAAGAGCTAAACGTGTACATTTCCATAAAACCAATAAGCACTGGCCAGCTAATGAGTTATATACACACTTAAAGGTCTTGAATCACATGTGTTGTTTTTATATTTGGGTCATATAAATACTATTAAGATGAAATGAGATATACAGTAGTAATTGTATTGTATAAAATAATATAAATTACTAGGGATGTAAATAAGGGTGTGGGAGTGTTGCAACCACCAAATGTGGAAGGCTGAGGGGGAGGAACCACTGCTGCCCATTAGGCCCCTGCATTTGGCCTTCAGAGTACCTGAAAAGACACCATCAGAGTGGAGATTTGCCTGGGAGCCACCTGGTTAGCTCTAAGAATGCACTTGCTTCTCAGTTGCCTCACTTTGGCCCCCACTTTGTGCCAGAACATGTGCTGGGGGGGACGCTCTTGCCCAGGATGCAATATTGCTTTCCTACTCCACTGTTCTATTCATTTTCATTTAATGCTATATTTATTGTTAAACTGAAAACAAACATACCTTCAATAATTTTTGAAGACAATCAATTGGAAATTCATGAGAAACCTGTTTTACAGCCCTTTTGTAGCTCGCCAAAACATCTGCAAAATAAAATTGTGATTATAAGTTTGTGTTACTATTATTGATGGGATCAGTATGAAATCCCGCCGGACGGGATCCCGGCGGTCGGAATACCGACCCCTGGAATCCTGACCGGCACAATACCGACAGTGGTGCGAGCACTACGCTCGGCACACTGATTTATTCTCCCTCTATGGGTGTTGTGGACACTCACAGAGGGAGAATATGTCAGGATTGTGCCATTCGGGATTGTGGTGACAGTATTCCGACCGCTGGGATTCCGTCCGGCTGTATCTTGACCGCATCCCTTATTGATGTTATTATTGTTATTAGTATTTTCAGTATTAACACAATTTATGAAAACATATAGAATAATCTTTGCATTGGTTGTTAGATTGGTGTGGAATCTTATGTGTATGTTTCTGTTTAAATATAGTATATAAGTAGGCTTACCATACTATCCCTTTAGTTTAAACCAGGACACAACCTCACCTCTCATAATTTCATTATCTATAGATGGCACTTCTATCTCCTCTAGCAACCAAGTGCACTGTCTTGGAGTTATTCTTGACTAATCCCTCTAATTTCAAACCATACATTCAGCAACTCTCACTAACCTGTCATTCTCATCTCAAAAATATTTCCAGGATCAGTCCCTTTCTCATCCAGGATACTACTAAGACCCTTGTTCACTCACTGGTCATCTCCAAACTGAACTACTATACTATAATATTCTCCTATCTGGAATTCCTGACAAATGCCTTTCTCCACTACAATCTATCCTTAATGCTGCACCCCAGCTCATCTTCTTCACAAAATGCACTACATCCACCTCCCCTCTCATACATGCCCTTCACTGGCTTCCCTTCCCCTCACACTCACTTACAAAGCCCTCACCCACTCCTCTCCCATTTACATCTCTGACCTTATCTCCCTTTCCACTCACACCTGTCCTCTTAGCTCTGCTAATGCACGCCGACTCTCCTGCCTACTGACTACTTCCGCCCGCTCCTACCTCCAAAATTTTTCACGTGCTGCTTCATTCCTCTGGAATTCCCTACCTCTCCCCCTCAGACTCTCCACCTCTCTACAAAACTTCAAACGGGCTCTCAAGGCCCACTTCTTCACTAAACCAACTAAATCTCATCCTAACCCTCTGTTCCATGCTCTCTTTGTACCCCAGCTGTGTCACCCCTGTCTGTCTACCCCTCCCCTTTAGAATGTAAGCTCTCATGAGTAGGGCCCTCTTCCCTCATGTTCTTATCCCTTTTCTTACTTTAGTATTCTTCAACTGCACCAAACCCAGCAGTCTTCTGCCACCTGACACTTGTTCCAGTGTCATCTGCTGATGTAGCTAAGCTTATTTACCCTGTACTTGTCCAATATTGTCGTCAACTGTAAGTTGCTGTTTTCCTGGTTTGATTATTTCTTTATGTACTATGTAATTGGGCATTGCAGAACCCTTGTGGTGCAATATAAATAAAGGTTAATAATAATAAAAGTCATTGTAAAACAGTTGTTGCACTGCTATAGAGCTTTTTCAGACATGCTCTCATATTACTAAAGTATCAGTTAGTAAATGTAGTAATAATCTATTGTAGAAGTAATATTATTGAGGGACAATGCATCTCAAAAATACAGGGAATGATATTACATGTCTTAATATTAGTATCCTGACATGCCAATCACACAGATGTTTTTATTAAAATCATGCAGAATAAATGTAGTCAAATGGAAAACAATAAACAGCGGAGCCTATATTCAAGTCAATATAGAGAATGCCCAGAAATTACCCTTAGTTTTATATTTATAGTGAATTACATATTCTTTGGATTCTTTTAAACTATGTTTCGTGCAATGTATCAAATAAGTTGAAATTCCACTTACCACAGGAACAGCTTAGAGCCACCAAGAGAAAGGCAATTGCAGTTTTCATGATGATGAAGACTGATACGTAGTCAGAGGAATACTAAGAGATTACTACAAGAGCCGATGAACCACCATCTAGGGACAAGATATTTATATGATAGGAAGGTGTGATGTCATCAGCTGACATTAAACATCTCCGTCTTTAATGTTTCCAAGTCACACAACTTCGTCATGCCAGACATGCTACTCAAATAACCACTCACAGAATAACAATATGAATTAGGACATCATCTTGTGAATTATACAAAGATGAACTATAATAAAGATATCATGTTATGTTTACTGATGTACTTATTCCCGATAATTGTTTAATATCATGTCTTCTAGTGAAGTGAGCAACTAAATCCGGTAATTTGGTAAATTCTTATTTTTCTCAAAGCTTTATTTGCACTGTATTAAATAATAAAAATAATAAAGTTAAAGCACATTAAATTAATTATTAATTATACTTGTATTATCTGCACCGTAAGTTTTACCAGTCACTTCAAAGTGTATGAAGGGCCTGATTCAGATGTGGATGAAGTGACTATTGCTGCTGCTTACATGGAAGCAGCAGTGACAGTACTAATATGGTAATGCAGCAGGAAGTGTCACACCTCATACATGCATTACTGTTCCGAGCTGCAGCCTAGGATATAGCATTTGATCATCTGTGACACCATCAGTAGTAGTGTGACTTATAGGGTTGCATAAGTAGGCCACCGCAGACACAATATAGAATCAGGAAATCTAAATCCACTGCAGGATTTCTTGCCCTTGTCCCTCCCTCACAACAATGGCGAGGCACCTAGATGTGAAATGGAAGCCTTTGCCATCCATTGCACACCCTCAAATGGCAGCTATCTGACAGTCTGATGCCAATCAGCGTAGTATGTTAAAGACCCATGCTGCACATACACAGTATGGGTATTACGCACGCACAAAGTACCAAACATCGGTAGTTAGTGACATGCACTGTTATTCCATCCACATCTGAATTAAGCCTAAATGAAGCAGTATAACCTATGATGGGGTTAATCATCTAGCCTTTATATTCATCTTAGTTAACAAATATTGTTGTGAAGAATTTCAAATAATCCAGACAGTCCCTCTTATATCTGAAGGTTACTATACACTAACAAACGTACAGTGTATTTGGAAACCGCTATAAACTTGATTATTTTCACAAGGAAGCCAATATCATTGTACGAGCCATTTCCAGTTCTTACAGTCACCTCAGAAAATCTGCTCCTACGTTTGTTGCTGAAAATGTGTATGATGGAAAAAGTAATAACGAGCCTGTGACCAGCCCCTTTTCATTTTACATTTTCTACTTTATTCCTAAAGTGCCACTGAGTAATTTCTCTCTGTGCTATAGTGCTTCTAGCAATGCTGGTGTAATCTCCAGCACAATTAAACCATAGGATAAGACTGATCGCTAGCATCTCAGACAATCTGGACAAGGGAAGTCCTCCTGTGGTAAGCTCAGGTCTGTGCTCGGACCCAGGATAGTCTTTAAACCACATTTAACAAAATACTATTTGTCCAACTGCTACTATAAAAAAGTGAAAATCATTAACACCCCTGTAGACATGGCATACTTGACCAACAAATCAAAGCTAAAACTACAGCACTATTGTAAGGTGACCTATAACCTATAATAGATACATAGAAACATATAATTTGATGGCATATAAGAACCACTTGGCCCATCTAGTCTGCCCTTTATTTACCATATTTTTACCTCAAACCTTATTTGATTTCTATTTCTTTGTAAGGATATCTGTATTTCTATCCCATGCATGTTTCAATTGCTCTACTTTCTTTACCACTACCACCTCTGATGGGAGGCTATTCCACTTGTCCACTACCCTTTCTGTGAAGCATTTTTTCCTCAAAATTCCCCTGAACCTACCTCACTCCAGTCTCAGTGCATGTCCTTGTGTCCTATTGCTTCTCTTCATTTAAAGAATGTTTCCCTCCTGGACTTTGTTAAGACCCTTGATATATTTGATATATTTGAAAGTTTCTATCATGTCCCTCCTTTCCCTTCTCTGCTCCAAACTATATATGTTGAGATTTTTTAGTCTTTCTGGGTAAAAAAAATAGAACCTTATAAAGTACAATATATAAGATGATAATTTCTTGTGCCAAAAGGGTTATGATTAATCAGATACTTTATCTAAACTTATTAATTACATAATAGACACCCTCAACAATGTGTCCTATGTCTCAGAATTCATTGTTTTCACTATAGGTAACACTTCAAGTTAATAAGTGGAAAAACTTAAATTCAAATTCAGGACATACTGTAAGTCAGAAGACTCCACCGACAGATAAAACCTCTGATAGTGCTCACAGTATGTTGATATTCAGTATCAGTAATCTGTCATGGTCAATATATTAATATTACTATATATAATTCTAGCAGCGCAGGCTCCAGGCCTACTAGCACCCTGAGCGAGAACATTTTTAAGTGCTCCCCCCCCACCATGTGTGCAATGAAGGCATGCATGCTCTTGGAAAAGTGGGTGTGGCCTTGCAACTTTATATAATCAAACTATAAATAAATATATTTTTACCCACCTCTACACACACAATTAGCAGCCTTACACATAACACGCACAGTAGTGTTCCTTACACATAATGTCTCCAGGTTAGTGAAACATAATGACCCCAGTATTGCCAGATACACATTATATGCCCCCACAATGCCAGATACACATATACCCCCAGAAGTGCTGTACCCGATACTCATACACCCCCAATAGTGCAAAATACACATTATATACTCCCAGCAGTGCCAGATACACATTATATGCCCCCACAATTCCAGATACACATATACCCCCAGAAGTGCTGTACCCGATACTCATACACCCCCAATAGTGCAAAATACACATTATATGCTCCCAGCAGTGCCAGATTCACATTATATGCCCCCACAGTGCCAGAAACACATTATATGCCCTCACAGTGCCAGATACACATATGCCCCCAGTAGTGCAGTGCCAAATACACATTTGCCCCTGCAGAAAAGTGCCAGATACACCACATGATATGCCCCCACAGTGGCACATACACATTATATGCCCCCACAGGTCCAGATACACATTCCCATCACACAGTGCCATACACATAGTGTATGCCCCAACACAGTGCCAGATACACATGTCCCCGCACAGTGCCAGATACATATGCACCCTACACAGTGCCAGATACACATGCCCATCACATAGTGCCAGATACATATGCCCCCCACACAGTGCCAAATACATATGACCATCACACAGCGCCAGATACATATGTCCCAACACAGTGCCAGATACACATGCCCATCACACAGTACAATATAAATATGCCCCCCACACAGTGCCAGGTACACATGCACCCCACACAGTGCCAGATACACATGTCCTCTGTAGTGCTGCTCACCACTGCTGGCCTCTCCTGGAGTTATGCGCCGGGAGCAAAGTGTGCACTCCTGAAATACTGTCCTTCATTCTTAGATTTATGTTACTTAGTTATTAAATGTGTTATTAAAGTATCCTATGTCCTTTTTGAACAATTGAGGCAGTGTTAGTCAATGCACTGAGACTTGATAGTAGTAATATGGCTACATAGTGAAACATAGACACTTCTCCTGGGCAGCGGGGCAACAATTCAGTGAGATGCCTTGTTATCATAGACGCTTCTCCTGGGCAGCGGGGCAACAATTCAGTGAGATGCCCTGTTATCTAATGCCACTAACAGCGTGTTCATATTGACACAACTAGCAGTAATTAAAGTGAGAACCGTGCCTAGGGTTTATTTATGAGCAATATTATTCTCATATCCTGAGGACAATCACTATTTGTTGCCACTAACAGCATGCTAAATTACCTGTGCATTGATTATTGAATCAATATCAAACCCCACACATTGGAAATATATGAGGAGTTTACTGTTGAGGCAATCTAATTAACATACTCACGAGGCTTCACCCTGCTTCTAAAACTTTATGAATTAGATTAAGAAGGACACATTGGTACAACCTTGCTGTGATTAAATACAATATGGATACATTTGTATACAAATTGACATGTGTGGGCAATACATTGTAGAGCTCAGAGAATAGATAAAACAGTATGATTATTAAAGCACAGCTGCATGGTTAGTTCCAATTGCTTGCTATCTTTATAATTTAATTAACAGTTGTATCCACACGGACAGGACAAGATCGATATTAAGGAACTGGTTCCTGGGAATAGTCATTATCTAAAATTAAGACTGCAAGTAAAGTGTTTTGTGCACATTTTAACTAAATATATATGTGAACATTAAGGTTGATATTACAGCTAATAATAGAGTTCAAATACATTAGTATTGTGATTGACAGTAGAGCCATTGATATTTGAATCACTAATTAGGCATTAGCAGGAGTGTCCATCGACATCACGGTGCTATATATTTGAATACTTTCTTTTCTTACCTATCATCTATCTTTTAATATTTCGCCTTTTAGCCTTAGTAGGTGGGGATTTATTAATTGTATACACCTAATAAAAGTTATGTTTTAATTGATCAAAAAACTAGAGTGATGTTGTAGGTGGGGAATCATTATTTATATACACTTATTAAAAGGTATATTTAATATTGATTGTGAAATTCCAATCGATGTTATGCACCATAACGCTACCACTTTTCCTTTTTCGTAACTTAGTTGTTCAACAGGCAGCAGGTAGCACGCCCCCATATATGCCAACAATTTCTTTTGGGTTGACATTGTGAATGGGAGGTAATCGTCAAGCTGAACCTGTGTGGGAACATTTGTTTGTTTGTTACACATGCCCATCACACAGTACAATATACATATGCCCCCCACACAGTGCCAGATACACATGCACCCCACACAGTGCCAGATACACATGCCCACTGTAGTGCTGCTCCCCACTGCTGTCCTCTCCTGCTGCTGTTGCCTCCGCCTCTGCTGTTACTTCTGTGTGAGGGGAGGAGAGCACAGAGTGCACCTCTCCTGCCCCTGAGTAACATTTCTGTCTCCGGCAGCCCCCTGCCTAAAAACAGCAACCGGTCCGTCAGCCAGTCAAAGCTCACGGTCCAGCAGCAGCTGCCACTGCCAGTCCGCGAGCTCTGATTGGCTGACGGACTGGCGGCTTATTTAAAATTGCCCAGGTGGCTTTATATGCAATGGTGAGAAGATTAAACTGCTAGAGCAGTAACAGTGCACCATACTGTATGAGAAAAAAAATACTCTTAAGGCAGGGCTTACTTCGAATGGGTGCTCACAATGTTGAGGACAGGAGGAACCAATTGCTTCTAGTCTGGATGCACCGCATCCTGTTCACCTTCGACCGTGCCTTGGCTTGTGATGCAACACAGCAACCAGCAGAACTGATCTGGACTGGTCTGGTGACAGTGTGCAGAGTACGCGGGAATGGACAGAACGGACTAAGAGGTGGTCTGCAGGATGGATGCTGCTGCTGTAGGGACCTGGCTAAAGGCTCCAGTATGGCTGCGAGAGCTAGTTGCGCCCATTAAGTGTAGTGCCCTGTGTGGTCGCTTTATTGGAACATACCTAGAGCTGGCCCTGAAGTCTAGTCTAATTAATGACTAGTGTAACACAGTGAGAAAAAGTTAGTTGACTCAATTTAATGGATACCACAATAAATGTGACTGCATATTATGTTAAAAACAATAATAATGAAGGCACAGATGAACAAAAATACAAGTCAAATATGCTGCAAAAGGGCTAATCGCAGTAACTGACTGTGTGTGCGTGTCATAAATATCAAGGAAGCAGCAATATTTCTGACAGGTACAGTAGTTGTAGCAATAAACAAATAAATGTGGCTTATTAGAAAGATAACAATGTGCTGCAATATTTATGTTATGCAGCTACTGTACTCCAATATCCAGGGTACTGACACGTGAACACATGCAGGTGGGAGATGAGGGAAAAAATGGTGAGCACTATCTAAAGTTTTATCTGTTTATTTGTCCAACTGAGAGGCTGGTGACCTCCAATATATTGCAGCTCCTGAACCCATAATTTGAGAGCCCCATTTCAGGTACCCACAATCTCTTATTACTTTGCATCCACATGTCAGCTGTCCCCTGCCCATTATATGCCCATTAAATGTCATTACATGCCTCTTATTTGTCTATTTGATGTTTCCATGCTCCTAATATGTCCATTAGGGGTTCCAGTCAGGATACTAACAATGAGAATGTTGACAATCAAAATGTTTACACCAGAATGTCTACATGTACTGAATGTTGAAAATTCAGGATGTCGACATTTTTATAATAATTACAGATTTCATGTGGATACATACAATAGTGACTCTGACTTGATGTAGAAATTTTCAAAATCTAGACATTCTGAATGTCAATAGTTAAAATTTTGACACATGCAATTAGGGTTATAGTTACAGTTAGGGTTAGGCTACAATAAGAGTTAGGTAGCAATTAGGTTTAGGCTGAAATAGGGATTGTGGTTCAATAAGGGTTAAGGTTAGTTTTAGGTCGATATATTTGCATCAACATTCTAAAAATGCTTACATTATGTCAGTGATGACATTGTCAAGGCATCCAATGACATTCTGAACATGTAGATATGCTAAATGTTGATGTTCAGTACATGTCGACATTATGGTGTCTACACAATGAATGTCATCATTCTACATGCTAATTTCTAATCTAGTCAATTAAATGCCTGATCTAGTAGACACTGAGGAGATCACAAGGTTTCCAAGTGAACAAGCTATTCTGTAACAAAATCAACACATTAGAGTATGCATAACCCCTATCCTTCATGAAGAAAAGTAGAGTTAGACAATTGATCATACCGTAGATCATAAATCGACTCTAAAGAACGCAGGTTACACAGCTTTGATCAAAAGAAAGAGTTGTGGAATACTACAAACAGATAAGGGGGCGGTAGAGGCAAATTAATACAGCCTTTCCACAGTCATTTTATTGTGAAGTGTTTAAATGCTTTGCTACTTACATCATTTGGTATTTCAGCTGTAAACTAAATACTTCAGAGGTGGCAAACACAGCTCAGTATTGTATGTAAAGGTTTATAATTTTAGCCAACTATATAGATTTATTTAAACTTGCAAATGTTTAAAATGTTAGACAATATTATAAAGACAATCCTTCTTAACCTGTTTATGTTAAACCATTTATATTACAGAACCAATTTAAGCCTAGTGGAAAATGCATTTATTTATAATTCCTTTATTAAGCTGCTTGTGATACAGAAGAAAACTGTTGAAAAACAGAGGGAAAACTGGAGGGGAGATATAAATATAACAACATATTTTGACTAATATATATTATTAGGTAAAGCATGCACGGTTGAGAAATAACACAAGAAAACGAGGTTCATGCAATGCTCAGAGCAAATAAAACAGCAATAAAAGGTAAAACCATATAGCACTGCAGTTATAAACAGAAGATATGAATATTCCTATTCTGGAAATTGGTCATAGGACTTTTAACACATACAGTACTATGAAAAAAAAGATACTTATACTAACAGGAACATTGTTAAATCCAACAGAGTAAATGTAAATAGAATAAATATAGATTATTAGAATAGTGACCATTATTCCTGAACAATCATATTGTTATATATTAATTGGATCTAACAGATAAAACATAGATCAGAGGACCAACCCTATATCCCAGACCTATAAAGATCAATCCTACTTTATCACCTAGGAGAAGTTCCCACAGAAACAATGCATACATAAATAGATCTAGACAAGAAGAAAACCAAACAGCCGAAGTTTAGGGTAAGGTTTCCTCATCCAATCCCACACAAGATTACACAACAGATTCTAATATTTAAGTTCAGATAGTAAAAAAATTATTAGAAGAAGACAACAAGACTGTAGCAGAGGGAGAACCAAAATACAACAGTTAAAAAATGAGGTAAAAATTGGAGGGATCTTTAATTTACCTATAAAATAAAAAATATGAAATTGCACTACTTGTGAGAGGTCTAAAATTCTTCCTAGTATCCAAGCCTAATTTGTTTTTTATTGACCTCAATAATAATAATAAAAATTATTATTATTATAATTATTATTAGGGATGAGCGGGTTCGGTTCCCTGAGAACCGAACCCACCCAAACATCACGTCCCGAACCCGGATCCGAGCCTGGCTCGGGACTTTCCGCCAGGCTCGGAAACCAGAATGAGGCAAAACATCATCATCCTGCTGTCGGATTCTCGCGGGTTTTGGATTCGATATAAGGAGCCGTACATTGCAGCCATTTTCACTCTGGAATTGGAGAGTGTAGCGAGAGGATGTGTCTCCTCAGTGTCTATGCAGGAAAGTGGTGTGGCACGAGGGGTGGTGACCTGCTCTAATGTATCATTCCAGTGCTGTCTTGCGCTGAATCAGTCCAGTGGTGGTGTCTTGTGCTGCATCAGTCCAGTCACAGTGGTGGTGTCCTGTGCTGCCGAAGTCCAGTGCTGCTGTATAAGTCCAGTCCAGTGCAGTGGTGCTGTGTTGTGCTGCATCAGTCCAGTGGTGGTGTCCTGCGCTGCTATAAGTACAGTGCTGCTACTGTATAAGTCCAGTGCATTGGTGCTGTGTTGCGCTGCATCAGACCAGTGGTGGTGTCACTGTGCTGCCATAAGTCCAGTGCTGCTGTTGTATAATTCCAGTGCAGTGGTGCTGTGTTGTGCTGCATCAGCCCAGTGGTGGTGTCCCGTGCTGCCATAAGTCCCGTGGTGGTGTCCTGTGCTGCCATAAGTCCAGTGTTGCTGCCATATAGGTTCAGGGGTACTGCCGTATAAGTACAGGGGTATTGCCGTATAAGTCCAGTCCAGTGGTGCAGCCGTATAAGTTCAGGGGTATTGCCATATAAGTTCTGGGGTACTGCCGTATAAGTCCAGGGGTACTGCCGTATAAGTTCAGTGGTACTGCTGTATAAGTCCAGGGGTACTGCCGCATAAGTTCAGTCCAGTGGTGCAGCCGTATAGGTCCAGGGGTACTGCTGTATAAGTCCCAGGGTACTGCCATATAAGTCCAGTAGTACTGCCATGTAAGTCCAGTGGAACTGCTGTATAAGTTCTGTGGTACTGCCGTTTAAATTGCCGTATAAGTCCAGTGGTATTGCCGCATAAGGCCAGTGGTACTGCCATATAAGTCCAGTGGAACTGCTGTATAAGTCCAGTGGAACTGCCGTATAAGTCCAGTGGAACTGCCATATAATTCCAGTGGTTCTTCCGTATAAGTCCAGTGGTACTGCCGTATAAGTCCAGTGGTACTGCCGTATAAGTCTAATGATACTTCCGTATAAGTACAGTGGTACTGCCATATAAGTCCAGTGGAACTGCCGTATAAGTCCAGTGGAACTGTCATATAACTCCAGTGGTATTGCCGTATAAGTCTAGAAGTACTGCCATATAAGTACAGTGGATCTGCCGTATAATTTTAGTGGTATTATTTATTTATTAACAGTTTCTTATATAGTGCAGCAAATTCCATTGCGCTTTACAATTTGAAATAACAATAACAAACTGGGTGATAACAATCATAGAGGTAGGAAGGCCCTGCTCGCAAGCTTACAGTATAAGTCCAGTCGAACTGCCATATAAGTCCAGTGGTACTAACATATAAGTCCAGTAGAACTGTCATATAAGTCCAGTAGTACTGCCGTGTAAGTCCAGGGGTATATCCTCCCTTATACGTCACCTGCAGCGCATTCATCAGAAGTGATTGTCAAGTTCAGAAACTTTAGGTAAGAGCATAAGCAGTCCACTGACACCTAAATCTCTTCTTCCTCTTGTACTCAAGCTCCTGCACCTGCCCTGCCATCACCTGAAGCAAGAGGTGATAGCAAGGTGGAATTCAACACTCTATATGCTTCAGAAGATGGAGGAGCAGCAAAAGGCCAATCAAGCATATACATCCACCTATGATATAGGCAAAGGAAGGGGAATGCACCTGACTAAAGCACAGTGGAGAATGATTTCTGTCTTGTGCAAGGTTCTCCAACCCTTTGAACTTGCCACACATGAAGTCAGTTCAGCCACAGCCAGCTGGAGTCAGGTCATTCCCCTCATCAGGCTTTTGCAGAAGCAGCTGGAGAAATTGAAGGATGAGCTAAGACGATTCCGCTAAGTATGTGGGACTTGTGGATGGAGCCCTTCACTTGCTTTGCCAGGATTCATGGGTGGTCATTCTGTTGAAATGAGAGCACAACATTTTGGCCACCGTGCTCAATCCTAGGTTTAAAGCCTACGTTATATCTATCTTTCCGGCAGACACAAGTCTGCAGAGGTGCAAAGACCTGCTGATGAGACAACTGTCAACTCAAGCGGAACGTGATATGTCAACAGCTTGCCAACGATTACTGACATGTCTATTGTCACTGCATATGATGCTGTCACCACTGAAAGAATGGTAGAGGATTATATGTGTGACAGCTTCCAAGCAGGCATGTCAGACTGTCCATATGTATAATGGCAGGAAAAGAGGTAATTTGGAGGACCTTGCACAAACTGGCTTTATTTTACATAAGTTGCCCCTCCTCCAGTGTGTACTCCGAAAGAGAGTTTAGTGCAGCCGGTAACCTTATTAGCACTTGGTGTAGGAGGCTACTTCCAGAAAATGTGTAGAAGATGATGTTCATCACAATTAATTATAAATTCCTCTAGGAAGACCTTTAACCTTTACCAGAAATTGCCTCCAAAAAGTACACAGGCACCTGTGTTGGTGGATTCCAGAGGGGATGAAGTAATACTCTCTGAGGAGGATGTACACACTGAAAGGGGTGAGGAATCGGAGGATGATGTTAGGGTCTCCTGCCCTGTGCTGCCACGTCGTCATGGCAACCGGGAGACAAGTGCTAGCGGAGTAACCTGAGCGCAGCTGATACTCCGGTTCGGGTCTTTTGCTGTGCAGTGGTTATAGGCTCTGTGCACGGCAGGGGATCCGGTGCTGGTTTTTGTGCTCACAGTCTGTGAGGTCTGAGTGGGGCGTGGACAGCACCTGCTTTATAAGGCCTCTTTTCAGGTTAAGCAGATGCTGCTGAATCTTTGTTGGTTAGTCAGTTCCTGAAAGTTAACCAGTACTGTGTAGCTTTGTATTTGTTTGTTGCTTACTGCAAATAGGCCTGGGGATTTGGTATTACACTCTGCCAAATCCAGACCTAGCAGTAAGACTGGAGTCAGTCGTTTAGCTTGCTGGGGTTCTGTTACTACTCTGTGAACTTAGCAAGTTTGCGGCTGTATTCTAAGACTTGCCTGTCTAATCCTGTCTCACTGTGCTAGGTGTCAGGGATCAGTTTAGTGGCAGTAAGCTGAACCTGTGCACTGCAAGTGAGAATTAGGATTGTGGAGACTCTCCTTGTGTCTATCATTCCATCTCTGACCAAGGAGTTTACTGCCCCACCCGTTGGTAACCCTTTAGGGTTTTGCTGTTGCCCTTAGCAACAGCATTTCGGGTTCTCTACGTATTAAAACACAACATCTTGCTTTTCCCATCTGAGCATTTCTAATACAAGGGAGATACCCAGTTCCTTAGCCTCTGGGCTTCTCTGTTCACTTTGTGTGTATTTTGTTACCCTATCACCTTCTGTGTACGTTATGTCATATTCCCCAGTCTGTCTGTGAGTCCATTTGTTTTGCATAACAGTTCAAACACCAGTACATTCCTGCAGGCACTGGAGTGCATAACAGTTTTGACATCAGTACTTTCCTGCAGGCACTGGTGTGCATAACATATTCAGCAGCCTAATACTCCTGTTGAAATTTTGTGGGATAATGGAGCATACCCCTCAAAATACGTTGCAACAGGTGGTCGATCAGGTGCAGGTCCTGACTCGACAATTTAATGATTTGTCCATTAAAATGCACACCTCCCAGGCTGCTGGCGGAGCTCCCGCAGCAGCAGCACCTGCAGGGGTTAAGGAACCGAAAGTAAATCTCCCGGATCGTTTTTCTGGAGATCGCTCGCAGTTCTTTTGTTTCAAGGAGAGCTGCAAGCTATACTTCCGGCTTAGGCCTCAGTCTTCTGGGTCGGAGATTCAGCGGGTGGGCATAGTGATTTCCTTGCTACAAGGAGACCCACAGGTCTGGGCATATGGGTTGCAGCCTGACTGTCCGTCGCTTAAAAGTGTTGATGCTTTTTTTACGGCACTGGGCATGTTGTATGATGACCCTGACAAGACGGCCTCAGCCGAGGCTCAGATTTCGATCCTTAAGCAAGGGCGAAGGCCAGTTGAGGTTTACTGTACGGAGTTTCGGAGGTTGGCCCATGATACCCAGTGGAATGACCCAGCCCTGAGACATCAGTACCGAAGAGGTCTTTCTAACCAGATAAAGGACCAACTGGTACAATATCCCTTGCCTGATAACTTGGATCAGCTCATGCAGTTATCCATCCGGGTGGATAGACGGCTGAGAGAGCGTAGGCTTGAAAGGGAGACTGAGATTTCCTTCCTTCCCAAGGGAACCTCAGACTCTGAGGAATTTTCCGAGGAGCCTATGCAGATTGGGGCTACCCGCCTCTCCTCGCGTGAGAAGACGCGGAGGAGACAGCAGGGGTTGTGTTTGTACTGTGGGAATAAAGGTCATGTGGTAGTATCATGCCCAGAAAAGCCGGAAAACTTCAGGGCCTGAGGGTGATGGGAAATGACCTGTTAGGCCAGAAGTCAGAATTTCCCAAGAAGACTTTTATCATTCCGGTGACCTTGAAGATCCTCGGTCAAACTGTCAAGACTGAGGCCTTTGTGGACAGTGGGGCCGACGGGGTTTTTATGGACCGCCAATTCGCCCTGAAACACTCTGTTCCCTTAGTACCCTTGGCATCGGAAATTGAGATTTGTGGGTTAAACGGGGAACCATTATCCCAAGGTAAAATTACCTCTTGCACTAGCCAGATTTCTTTGTTTATTGGAGCCACATACTCTGAAAAATTGTCCTTTTATGTGACTGTCTGTACTTTTGCCCCATTGGTGTTGGGGTTACCCTGGTTAAGGGCCCACAATCCTCAATTTGACTGGGTCTCTGGGGAGATTCTTAGTTGGGGTACTGATTGTTTCAGGAGTTGCTTGAGCCTTCCAGTCAGGCTCTCGCAGCTAAGTTTGCCAGGATTGCCAGGGTGTTATGCAGATTTTGCGGACGTGTTCTCCAAAAAAGTTGCAGAGGTACTACCTCCCCATCGCCCCTATGACTGTGCCATTGATTTGTTGCCAAATGCTAAGCTTCCCAAGAGCAGGTTGTACTCCCTGTCACGTCCTGAGACTCAGGCTATGGCAGAGTACATTCAGAAGAACTTGGCTAAGGGATTTATCAGACCTTCACAGTCTCCAGTTGGGTCGGGGTTCTTCTTCGTGGGTAAAAAGGACGGTTCGTTGCGACCCTGCATCGACTTCAGGGAATTGAACCGTATCACGATTAAAAACTCATACCCACTGCCTCTCATTTCGGTCTTGTTTGACCAGCTTCGTACTGCCACCATTTTTTCTAAGATTGACCTACGCGGTGCGTACAATCTGATCCGAATAAGAGAGGGGGATGAATGGAAGACTGCCTTTAATACCCACTCAGGGCATTATGAATATTTGGTGATGCCTTTTGGGCTCTGTAATGCCCCGGCAGTCTTCCAGGATTTCATGAATGATGTGCTCAGTGAATATTTGGATAGATTCTTAGTTGTATACTTAGATGACATCCTAATCTTCTCTCATTCCCTGGAGGAACATCGGAAGCATGTACGCTTAGTCCCCCAGAAACTCAGAGACCACCGGCTTGGGGCGAAGCTGGAGAAGTGCGAATTTGAAGTTCAGCAAATCGCATTTCTAGGATATATTATCTCCCCAGAAGGTTTCCAAATGGATGGTTCCAAGGTACAGGCAGTCCTGGATTGGGTGCAGCCCACTAGTTTGAAGGCGCTTCAGCGTTTCCTGGGCTTTGCGAATTTTTATAGACGATTTATCGCTGGATTTTCGTCTATAGTGGCGCCCTTGGTGGCACTCACTAAGAAAGGGGCGGATGTTGCTCACTGGTCTTGTGAGGCTAAAGCGGCTTTTGCCCGTCTCAAAAGGGCATTTGTTTCGGCCAAGGTGCTGCGACACCCAGATCCAGAGCGTCCTTTTGTGGTGGAGGTGGATGCCTCTGAGATGGGTATTGGGGCAGTGCTTTCTCAGATGGGAGTGTCTGATAATCGCCTTCATCCCTGTGCTTACTTTTTCCGTAAATTTTCGCCTGCCGAGATGAATTATGACGTGGGTAACCGGGAATTGTTGGCTATTAAGGATGCACTCGAGGAGTGGAGACACTGGCTTGAGGGGGCTAAGTTTGTGGTCTCAATTCTCACTGACCATAAGAATCTGGCATATTTAGAGTCAGCGAAGCGTCTCAATGCCAGGCAGGCACGATGGGCTTTGTTTTTTGCTCGCTTTAATTTTTTGATAACATATCGCCCTGGGTCAAAAAACATCAAGGCTGATGCGCTCTCGCAGAGTTTTGCTCCAATCCAGGAGACCACCGAGGAGCCGTTGCCCATTGTTTCCCCATCATGTATTAAAGTGGGCATTACCCAGGACCTCTTATCATTAGTCCTTAGAGCACAGGAGCAGGCTCCTCCAGACCTTCCGGTAGGTCTTTTGTTTGTGCCTCCTAGGTTAAGACAGCGAGTGTTCCTGGAATTCCATGCCAAGAAGTCGGTAGGTCACCCGGGTATTGCCAGAACTCGGGAGTTGCTATCTAGGGCGGTGTGGTGGCCCTCGGTGGCTAAGGATGTGGATCAGTGGGTTCGGGCATGTGACATCTGTGCCCGAAAGAAGACTCCTAGAGGGGTTCCTGTTGGCCCATTACATCCACTCTCTATCCCATCTAAGCCATGGACCCACATTTCAATGGATTTTGTGGTGGACTTGCCCAAATCCTCGGGGATGACAGCCATCTGGGTTGTCGTTGACAGGTTTTCGAAGATGGCGCACTTCGTTCCACTGGTTGGGCTGCCATCGGCCAGACGCCTGTCTGAATTATTTATGCTGCATGTTGTGCGTCTCCACGGGTTACCACTTGATGTGGTCTCTGACCGCGGATCCCAGTTTGTGGCCAAATTCTGGAGGGCATTTTGTTCCGATCTCCAGATTTCTGTCAGCTTGTCGTCAGGCTACCATCCGCAGTCTAATGGGCAGACTGAAAGGGTGAACCAGTCCTTGGAGCAGTTCCTCAGGTGTTATGTCTCCAAATGTCAGACTGACTGGGTTGCTCATCTGTCCATGGCGGAGTTTGCCTATAACAACGCGGCTCACTCTGCTACAGGGATCTCTCCCTTCCTTTGTGTGTATGGGCATCATCCTAAGGCCAATTCTTTTGACCCCCTGGACTCCACGCCTGGTGGTTCCTCTGTGGTTTCGGTCCTTAGTGGTATTTGGCGGAAAGTGAAGAAAGCCCTTGTGTCTGTGTCATTAGTGACCAAAAGGGTTTTTGATAAGCGGAAAAGACCCTGCAGCTTCAAATTAGGAGACTTCGTCAGGTTGTCTACCAAGAATTTGAAGTTGAGACAGCCATCTCATAAGTTAGGCCCCCGGTTCATCGGCCCTTATAAGATCACCAGGGTTATCAATCCGGTGGCATTTCAGTTAGATCTGCCCCGTTCTTTGGGTATCAATAAAACATTTCATTGTTCCCTTTTAAAACGGGCGATTAGTAATCCTTCTTCCAGTGGAAGACCTTCCCCTCTGCTGATACGTGGCCAGAGGGAGTTTGTTGTTGAAAGGATTCTTGACTCCAAGGTGGTTCGGGGTCGGCTGTCATTTTTGGTGCACTGGAAGGGGTATGGCCCGGAGGAGCGGTCGTGGGTGCGCAGTTGTGATCTTCATGCCCCCAGACTGATACGCTCTTTCTTCTCGCAGTTCCCCGATAAACCCGGTGGTAGGGGTTCTTTGACCCCTCGTCAGATCGGGGGGGTACTGTTAGGGTCTCCTGCCCTGTGCTGCCATGTCGTCATGGCAACCGGGAGACAAGTGGTAGCGGAGTAACCTGAGCGCAGCTGATACTCCGGTTTGGGTCTTTTGCTGTGCAGTGGTTATAGGCTCTGTGCACGGCAGGGGATCCGGTGCTGGTTTTTGTGCTCACAGTCTGTGAGGTCTGAGTGGGGCGTGGACAGCACCTGCTTTATAAGGCCTCTTTTCAGGTTAAGCAGATGCTGCTGAATCTTTGTTGGTTAGTCAGTTCCTGAAAGTTAACCAGTACTGTGTAGCTTTGTATTTGTTTGTTGCTTACTGCAAATAGGCCTGGGGATTTGGTATTACACTCTGCCAAATCCAGACCTAGCAGTAAGACTGGAGTCAGTCGTTTAGCTTGCTGGGGTTCTGTTACTACTCTGTGAACTTAGCAAGTTTGCGGCTGTATTCTAAGACTTGCCTGTCTAATCCTGTCTCACTGTGCTAGGTGTCAGGGGTCAGTTTAGTGGCAGTAAGCTGAACCTGTGCACTGCAAGTGAGAATTAGGATTGTGGAGACTCTCCTTGTGTCTATCATTCCATCTCTGACCAAGGAGTTTACTGCCACACCCGTTGGTAACCCTTTAGGGTTTTGCTGTTGCCCTTAGCAACAGCATTTCGGGTTCTCTACGTATTAAAACACAACATCTTGCTTTTCCCATCTGAGCATTTCTAATACAAGGGAGATACCCAGTTCCTTAGCCTCTGGGCTTCTCTGTTCACTTTGTGTGTATTTTGTTACCCTATCACCTTCTGTGTACGTTATGTCATATTCCCCAGTCTGTCTGTGAGTCCATTTGTTTTGCATAACAGTTCAAACACCAGTACATTCCTGCAGGCACTGGAGTGCATAACAGTTCTGACACCAGTACTTTCCTGCAGGCACTGGTGTGCATAACAGATGAAGATGACATCTTGCCTCTGTAGAGCCAGTTTGTGCAAGGAGAGATTAAGTGCTTCTTTTTTTGTAGTGACCCAAACAAACCAATCATTTCAATCACAGTCATGTGGCAGACCCTGTCGCTGAAATGATTGGTTTGTTAAAGTGTTCATGTTCTGTTTATACAACATAAGGGTGGGTGGGAGGGCCCAATGACAATTCAATCTTGCACCACTTTTTTTGTTTGCATTATGTGCTGTTTGTAGCCTAGCTTTTAAAAGTGCCATCCTGTCTGCCACTGCAGTGCCACTTCTAGATGGACCAGGTGTTTGTGCCGCAGACTCTTCTCGCTTAGCTTAGTCATCCAGCGACCTTGTTGTACCTCTTTTTTTCTTTGTATTATGTGCTGTTTGGAGCCTAGTTTTTAAAAGTGCCATCCTGTCTGCCACTGCAGTGCCACTCCTAGATGGGCGGGGTGTTTGTGCAGCACACTTGTGTCACTTAGCTTGGTCATCCAGCGACCTCATTGCACCTCTTTTTCTTCTTTGAATGATGTGCTGTTTGGGGCCTAGTTTTTAAAAGTGCCTTCCTGTCTGACACTGCAGTGACACTCCTAGGTGGGCCAGGTGTTTGTGCTGCACACTTGTGTCGCTTAGCAAAGTCATCCAGCTACCTCGTGGAACCTTTTGGCCTAAAAACAATATTGTAAAGTTTGAGGTGTTCAGAATAGACTGGAAATGAGTGGAAATGAACATTATTGAGGTTAATAATACTGTAAGATCAAAAATTACCCCCAAATTCTGTGATTTTAGCTGTTGTGTTTTTTTTCCCAAAAATCATCCAGATCCAAAACCAAAATCCAAAAGGGTGGTTTTGACAAAATCAATACAGATCCAAAACATGAGCAAGGATCCAGATCCAAAACCATAACATAAAACATGAAAAGTGCCTCCCACACATTTCTAATTATTATTATCTTTATTTATATTGCGCCACAAGGGATCTGCAGTGCCCAATTACAGAGTACGTAAATTAAAGATCAAAACAGGACAGTTGAAGACAATGTAGGACTAGTACAGGGTAAATAAACACTGACATGAGTATCAGGGTGGCAGAAAACCACAGGATTAGGTGCCATCAAGGATGGTTTAAGTAAGAGAAGGACAAGCACATGAGGGTTGAGGGCTATGATCATGAGAGCTTACATTCCAAAGGACAAGTATATTGGATAATTTTGACAGAAATAATATTTTCTCAACAAATAACTTTAGAAGTTAGATCTAGAAGCCTTGTCTATCTTTATTGATGATTCTAAATCTTTGATGGCAGAAGTTCTACACTCATTAGACAAAGCTGTTAAGATTTTCCATATAACGCATAAATATGACAATGAATTTATAAGAAGGCCTGATTTCTTTCCATTATACAGCTTAAAGACTCGTATATAGAATGTTTTTACCAGACAACACTCAATGATTTTAGTAAGATTTGCAAAAATGCAAGGAAAAGCATGCTGAGAAATAATCTGTCATATTGAGAAAGCAAGGGTAACATTTCTAGATGATCACAGCATTTTCTTGAAACTGGCATATACTGTACAGTGTGTGGGGGAGGGCTGGAAATTGTTGATACAGATTATTATATCAAAGAAGCAAAAAGACAGCATGATGATGGGACTATTTATAGAACACTGACAAAAGACAAGATCAAAGTACAGTAAAGAAATTATATTGGAGCAGAAATTATTACTAAATGGTGCTTCGCTGAAGGGAACAGTGTTTTCTCTATGATTATCGTCCTCACATTTTACCCATCACCAATCCACCAGGTTGACCAATTTTTTTTGGTGTGGCTTCCCTAACTTGTTGTCTCATGAATCATGTAGACATTTATCTATTAGAAATATTATAATAATTATAATTTAACCAACATACAAGTGTTTTACATGTGATGTTTCTTCATTTTACTCAACCAATCCCCAACGGTAAATGAAACAATAAATTACAGAGTGGGCGCTTAGTCCCGTTTCAAAAACAAAAAAATGGATACTTAACAAATAGATGATAAGTCTGTTTAAAGTCCTTTGTTAGCATCGGAAAAAAAGTTCCTACTTCAGTAATCTTCCACACGTGGTGCCTCTTTTAAAAAATACCTTTATATGGGAGACTCCTCTATGTGCTGTGTGAGTATGGTACGTCTGTACCCTTCATCATATTCAGAGTAAAAGATACTTTTACGTAATTATATTCACTTACTTAAATGTGAGTGTTGTACGTGTCCTTTTCTATACAAAAACTCGATGGTTTCTGTTATGATACTACACAATGGTCTCTTTTTGTTGTTCTTATTTCCCTTTCTGAGGACATTGGGAAAGTGAACACATATTGACAAAAAGAGACTGTTCATCTACATAAAGATAACTTTTTCCCATGCTAATAAAGGACTTTAAAGGACTTATCATCCATTTGTTAAGTATCCATTTGTCTTGTTTTTGAAACAGCACTGAGCATCCACTCTGTAATTTATTCTTTCATATGGTCTATTTGCAGACAGATGCATAGGTCTTTTGGTTGCGCCTTAGGACATTCACCATTGTTTTTGTATGAAATCCCCAATGGTACTACAGTAGTCAAGAAATATCTTGAAGTGGATTCTGTGATGGAAATAAGACAACATGAGTTTATTTTAGACTCTCTCTAGTTTAAATCAATACAACTTTTCAATTAATTCTCTAGACAGGTGGTTCTCAAACTTGGTCCTAAGGATCCCACACAGTTCACATTTTCCAGGTCACCCAGCAAACATGAACTGTGTGGGGTCCTGAGGACCGAGCTTGAAAACCTGTGCCTTTTGACCGAATTAAAATATTTGGCACAACTATGGGTGCCAAACTAACTCCTAATTTACAAAAACAGAAAGAGGGTGCACACTAAATAGTACTTGCAACATTACTTGAAAACAATATTGTAATAGAAATTCAGAGATATTTGTTGCATATATTTGCAAATACATGGTAAGTTGCCCCTCAAGGCTTCTATGAATACACTGCATGATAACAGTGCCCACTTAGGCACTCCTAGCTACATGAACATATGTATGGGGGCCTTTGTGGAGGAACACGTGGAAAGGTGGCAGAGCTAGGGCAGGTGTTTTATGTCAGGGCTAATTCAAGGCTGAAGAAGAGTAACCCACTAAAAATTAATCGTAGCTGACACTAGTCATCCACCACCCTGGTTTCCAGAAAATCCTTGTTATTAGACACAGTGAGTGTAAATCCGGAGACGCTCACTGTGCAAATCCACACTGACCAGATTATTCCTATCTGTTTTGGGGCCTGCTTGGGTCAATATTATTTGTGTTTCATATGTTCATTTGTGCAAAGGATTACAGACACTCCTTGCTCTACCGTATAATTACTAATACTAGAAATTGTTTGCGGTTACAATGCATCGCCAAATAACAACATAAAGAGGAGATACAAATGTGATACATTACATACATGTATACATACATACATAACATGCTTTACTATGGGAATACTGTATAAAATGTAATCTCAGTACGTAGCACCAGACAGACGAAGATGAACAGCTAGTGGGAAGAAGCTTTTAGTGGTTCTGGTTGTTCTGGCAGGAATGTGTTAGGATGTGTTAGGATTCTATCAGGATTCTATCAGGATTTTTAAAACCTGGCTGATGGGCCATGACCTGTTTGCAATGCTCCCATCAGGCAGGCGTTACAGGTCCTGTAACGCCTGCCTGATGGGAGCATTGCAAACAGGTCATGGCCAGGGTGTTGCTTGTCTACAAGAATTTTCCCTGCACGCTTTTTGACTCTGGACAGGTATAGGTCTTGAACAGTGGCGTACAGGGAAAATTCTGTCAAAATAGTAAAGCATGTTATGTATGTATGTATACATGTATGTTATGTATCACGTTTGTATCTCCCCTTTATGTTGTTATTTGGTAATGCATTGTAACCGCAAACAATTCCTACTATACGCGATTATACCTGGCCAATAATGCTGATTCTGATTATGCACATTGTTCCGTTTAAGTCTTTGCTTTTTTTGAGCCTATTACATTTTTTTATTATCATTCTGTATGTTTAATAAATGACCCAATTACCTATAAGCATATATCTGGACAATAATCTATTTTAGTTCTCAGCAAGCACATTTCCAATAACAGGAGTACACTACATATGTTTGTATTTCCCTGTCTATTACACTGTATGTTGAAATTACCATATGCAATCTGAGAAAAAATCAGGAGAGAAGTGTAATGTTTATTTTCCTATTTTCTATGCAATTATTCACAGTTTAGCACAGGGGTTTTATACTCATACGTTCTCACACTTATCATTTTTGGAGTATGTAGGGAATTCCCTTTTATATCTACCCTAGGCTGCTTCACTTTTTGCACCCAGGTTGTTGCACATTTTAATTTTTACATTTTTTGCAAATCCTGAATATGTTTACCAGTATTCCCAAAGCTAGAGCCTCTCTGTTCTAATGGCATGGGATGTAAATCACTGGATGGCAAACACTCCTGAGGAGAGATCCTTCTCCTTCACCCCTGATCCCAGTACTCTCAGATGCTTCTGTCGAAATAACGAATCCTAAGAGGAAGGAAACAGGCTGATAATGATGGCTAAGACAGTTTTTAGCACTGACGGCAGTCATGAGCTATTTGTTCAGCATCTGTGTTAGAGATACAGACACATGGTTCAGAGGAAGAGAAGTAGAGAAGTCAATGGTGCATATTTGCAGTTATGTGCGCACATGTAAAGTTAGTGGAGGTGGAATTTCATGGAAATGGGTGAGATCATACTGCAAAGTTCCACTCCTCAGACCCACACCCAAATTCCTGAAGTAAGTAGGGGTTAATAGAGCAGAAAGATTGGACTAGAATATCTGGTCTGCGGGACCACCAGAGAAGGGGCACCAAACCACCTGACTCCTACGCTCTCCCTTAATACATCACAGGGCATGTGTAGATGTCCGGAGAGCAAGTAATAAAGTCTGAAGGGCATGTAAAGGGCATGTGTGTAGGTCTACTGGTGTTTTGGAAGGACTGAGGGGCATATTGTACTTTCATACTGTGTGTTTGTGTGTGTCTGTGTGTGTGTGTGTGTGTGTGTGTGTTTGTGTGTGTATGTGTGTGTGAAGGGGGTCACAGTATGTCCTTTCTGTTGGTGCCAGGTCTCTACACTCTCTTTTGTATTCATGTCAGGAAGAAGGGGGTTTTAAGAACATGGCGAGGGGAGGCTGCATGTCTCATTTGTACTGTGTACCACTATATTTGATGGCAGCCATGGCAGATATTTTATTTACAAGGAAAGAAAGCCTTGAAGTTGCTTAATCTGCTGGTAGCAGTACATTAATGTGTTTCTATTTCTTAAAGAAAACTTATTATGACATAATTGTTTGCTATAATTGACGATGATTACCAAAGAATTGTCACAATGAATTCAGACTACACAAAGCTCACATTTTACATGTTTAAATTGAAAAAATTCTTCACGTTTCCCTTCTTCATAATATCACTGATTGCAGTACTTTATTGAGGTGGTTGTTTAGGTATGTGTGTATTTAAGAGTCATGTAGTCCAACTCAAGTGCATTCTTAGAGGCTCAGAAAACGGCTCTGTTAGTATTTCAATTGTACAAAAATTACTTATAGTTGGATTGTTGGGTTTAAGGAATCAATAACACCATGTTAAATAATCCTAAATATATTTTACCAATTTAGCACAATAAAGTTACAGTATTATTAGTGTGGTATACATGGTATTTATATTATTTACCATTGCTTCTTAATAATGGGCTGTGGCTAATCACTAACATAACTCAGCCATTCAAAGATTCTTTTTTTTTTCTTTCATGAACAAACCACAATATAAAGATGTGTCCTTTCTTACAGTTGCTTTAGTCATGCCGGGCATCTTGCGCCATGTGTCGTATGGACATTCAGTAAGTGAGGACATATCTGTATATGTGATGGTGATGTTACACTGATTGCTTTTCTAAATTCAGGCGAATGATCTGGATAAACTTCAATTTGTACTGTACAATGCCCCTAAAATTACATCTGACATTAAAAGAGCAGTATTATGTTCCTTCACACTTCATTCAATAAACAGTTTGCCATTTACTTTCTTACTTAGTGAACATTTATGCATGCATAATCCTTGCCCATTAGAGATGCTGTAGTGTGACCTTATTTACACAAAAAGTGTCATCTGCTAGTCATTAGGTGTTAAGTGCATATCTGTGTAACCCCATCAATCGGAATGCCCATAGTATTGTGAGTTACACTTTTTGTTTGCATTTCAGTTTTATATTATTCAAACAAAAAGATGGAGAACATACTTAAGGATAGTAATCCCAATTTACCATTTGAACATTTAAAACTACAATCAATTAACGATGTTTACTCTTGCAAACTAATGAAGCCAAAGGGATAATGATGAGGTGTAGTAAAATCAAAATGGGCTTCCAAGATTTTGTCCTTATGGTTCTCTTTTCCCGTTTAATAAATGAAACTGCAGTTGCTTAGAAATAAATTTCATAAAAATTCAAAAACAAATTCTGCAATTACTTAATCGTCCCCAGTATTATAGTATTCATTTATATGCAAAATCCAAAATAACATGAACAATAGCAATAATACAAAAGTGTGATCTAATAATTATTTATTAAAAAAGTGTAAATATTTACATAAAACAGCAGCAAGTGCCAGTCTTGGATCAGTGCAAAAATTCCAAAGTAATAGAACAAATCTAAAAACGAATTGGGTTTGGAATGCCAGCGGTTGGGATGCTAGCGGTCAGAATACCAAGCACGCCATCCCAATTGTGAGATACCCGACAGGGTGAAGGCAAGTATACTTACCTTCTCCCCATGCCCTCCTAACCCAAACCATCCCTTCCCACAGCCTAAACCTAACCCTTCCCCCACCGCAGCCTAACTCTAATATTCCCCGGTGGTGCCTAAACCTAACCCCGCATTTCTGTAGTCTAAACCTAATCCCGCACCCCCCCACAGCCTAACTCTGATGCTCCTTGGGGGCTCCTAAACCTAACCCTAACCACTCTAGCCTACATCTAACCTCCCTTCCACAGCAGTTTCGCTCTCTGGTGGCCCGACAGTGTCTCAAATGGGATCACAGGTGTTGGGATGCCATTGACTGGATTGTGATCCCATTTGAGATGCCAGTTCCGGCATTCCAGCGTCAGTATTTCATCTGACCGGATCCCTTAAAAACCTGATGAGGAACTGTAGAATGAAAGTCATGTACAAAAAATAACCACACTAATTAAATGCAGATATGTATCGCATGAAACAAGACACTGTTAGTATAAGCATTGTCTTTGTAAATATTGGGCATAAACATGCTCACAAATTCTGGTATTTGCAGGCCAACATTTTGTAAATAAACCCCTTAGTATATAAGACAATTATTTACTGATTTCCCTATAACTTCAAGGGGTTATTAGCATTATGTAGTAGTAATATATTTTTCAGCTGTGCAGTTTGCAAATAAAATAAAGCTATGTTATTTTGACTGAAAATTAAAAATACTTCTGTGCATTTGTACGTTATTCTCTCTAAATATTAAAATCCTGTTTTGGATCAGTAACATTGTGTAATATTGCTTACACTGGGTTGCAGTCATGATTTGGACAGTGGAAACATTTATAATGAAGATATCAGAAATATTGGAAAATGTCGACATTAAACGAATGTTGACATATGAAATGTCAATATTGTCAAAATGTTGACATGTACATTAGGGTTAAGGTTAAAGTTATAGTTAGGTTTAGCATTGGGGTTGTGCCTTAAATTAGGATTACGGTTAGCGATAGAGTGGCAGTAAAAAGTCACTATCAACATTACAACAATGTAGTCATTACATCAGTATTTCGATGCTAAGGGATACATTAAGCAGTGATAAGAGCGGAGGAGTGAGCCAGTGGAGAAGTTGCCCATGGCAACCAATCAGCACTGAAGTAAAATCTATAATTTGCATACTATAAAATGATACAGAGCTGCTGATTGGTTGATGGGGAAAATTCTCTACTGGCTCACTTCTCTGCTCTTATCACTGCTTAGTAAATGTTCCCCTTAATGTCAACATTATGAATATGTTTCATGTTCAATCTCAAAATAACAGTCATATCAACATTGTCGTTTCAATTTAACTGAATGTCATTATTTTGCCTAGTGACATACTGCAGTATAGCAAACCCTTACAAATGCAAATAGTCACAGACTGGCATGGCATGCAGCATGCCGTGATGCAACGTGCATCAAGATGAGCATGGCTACAGCTGTAGATCAATAAATGGAATTTAATCATACTCAACATTATGTTAATAGAGAAACAATCCAGTGAGAGTGACATAACTTATATTGCATTTATACTAGTTTTAGTCATAAAAATAAGATTAATTAAATAATACTTCTTATCTAAATACTGAAATATAAATTAATCCCATACAGAGATCTACCCATTTCAGAGCATGTGACCTCCTTCTTCAGTGCAGTGCAGCGCTTTCCAGCACAAGTACTGTACTTAGTTAAATGTGAATTGTTTGGGAGTTTATCTGCTTTTTATATAAGAGAGCAGAGCAGAGCAGTGGACTCCTTCCCATGGCTCCTGGCCCAAAGTCTCATGATGACTAACCATGATGATACTTAGCCTAAAAACTACCGGGGAAAATTACCTAAACAATGGTGAAATCTGCATTGCGTGGTTTCGGAGTTTATTGCAATCAAACAAAAATAAGTTCTCATTTATATGATGTATAGAAGAAGATGTATATATCTTGTAACAGGTCTGACCCTTTTGCTGTATTAAGGAGCAGGATTCTTTACCCTATCTGTCCTCTTTCCTAGGGAGTGAGACGTGTTCTGAGCATCAGAACATGGCAAAGCACATTCCCTGCCTCTTAGCTTTGCCATACTTGGCGAAGCGGTCCCTTTACCTGGAAAAGCAGTCCCTTTTCCTAACTCCTCCTCTCTTAGCTTCACCAACTTTGTTGACACTCATACTATATTTCTGACACAGTTTTGATTTTCCTGTTACCTTTCACTGTGTTCTATTGAGGTGGGGCTTGAGGACAGAAGGGTATGCATAACCCACAACAAAACCATTGCAACAGAAGCCTTTGCTGAGGAAGCGATTTCTTCACCCACAAGTTGAACCAGTTGATAGACAAAATAGCACAATTTACCATCTACCCAACTGTCAAACTCAACAACTAACTGCTCCTGTGGCCTCTATTACCTCATAAGGTCCTTGCCCATATGCACAAATTTGCCCTCTTGGGTTAGTACCTGCACAAGCACCTTATTTCCTTAACTCAGAGTGTGTGTAGTGGCTTGGGTATCATAATCCCTCTTTTGCCACTCCTGTGCTTCCTATGAAGGCTTTTTCACTACTGGACCTGGGATTATAGGAAGAGGTATCTGGGAACCCCGGTAATTGGGTTTAGGAGCAGTCAGTTGGCAGACTGTGTAGGCTTGGCAGTCTTTCTTGACCACCATGCGATTTCCTGACCAATAAACTTTTGGAGCAACCATTTGAGAGTTTTCTCCTCTCAGGGGAAAGTCTTGACCCAGTGTAAGGGTATATGTCAGGTTTGGAGCTATTGCTGCCACTACTTGCACCATTTGTCCCCTCACCATAACAAGAAGACAGACTCAATCATACCCCTCAATGTCTCCATGGGCACATAAGACCTTTACTGGTGATAGACTGACTGTCAGGTCTTCCAAAACGATAGTGTCGGACAGCAAGGTGATTTTACTTCCTGAGTCCATCACCACCCACACCACCTGTTGCCATGTCAAAACTAACACCTGGAACAGCAGTAGATGAATGAGGTCACAGTTACACAAACAGGGCAAATGTGGCCTCAATGCTCCACTGAACAATCCATCAGTTTCTGCCACTGTATATGCCCAACCCGCTAGGTCTGATTGTGAGGAAACCTCGCCTAAAACATGCCTGGAAAATTACCTACACAATGGGGCAATCGGCTCAGTGGTTTTAGAGTTTATCGCAATCAGATAATCAAACAAATGTTCTTATTTATAAGATTTATAGAAAGTCACAAATGACATGCAGTTGTATGTTAACTAAGCATGGTCTATTGCTGATGGAAAGAATTAAATTGGGCATGAGGTTTAGCGAGCATAAAAACCCTTTAGATCTTGCACCCAATCATGGATTATTTTTTAGGATTTTTAGGATCTAAAAAAACTAAATTAAACTGTCTGGGATTACATGAAGAGACAGGATTTGAGCAAGACTACATCCACAGAAAATCTGTGGTTAGTTCTCCAAGATGTTTGGAACAACCTCCCTACTTAGTTCCTTCAAAACCTGTGTGCAAGTGTACCTAGAAGAATTGATGCTGTTATGTTGTTCCAAAATATTGATTTGATTTAGATTTATCTTCCGTTCATGCACTTTGAAGTTTTTTAATTGATCAAAATAAAATATTAACACTAATATTTTTTAAAGCATTCTTACTTTGCAGCATTTTTTCCGCACCTGTCTAAACCTTTTGCTCAATACTGTATGTTACAACATGTTTATTTTGAGTAAAGTCAGTACACACCCCCTGAAGGGATATTTATCTGTAACTATTGCAGATTAATGCAGATATTAGTATCTTTAAGTTATGTTTGAACTCTGTCTCTGTTGTCTCTTCAATTACTGATACAATTCAGCCCTAAACTTGCAAGGTTCCTTGAGAAACTTGATCTCTCTACACACTTTTAAAATCTTCTTGAAATCATGATTGCATGCCAGTGCAGCCTCTAACTTCTTGCCTATGGATGCCCCAACTGGTCCAGGAGCTACTTTGTTCATCACTTCCGGCATGACCTGAAGTGCTTCTGTCATTGGGAGAGTTACTTCTTCCAGCTACTTGATCGCACATTCTAGGTGGGAAATACTGATAGATTCACATTCATCTAGTGCATCAATGACCTCCATGATACTCTCATAGTTTTCTGCATAATACATTGCTGCTGAGAGCCAGGTCCCCATTGGGTCACCACAGGTTGTGTAGGGACAGGTATTGATGGCAGTTTCTCCCTGAATATAACAGCTTGACTTTGTGCTTTCAGAAAAATCTCCTTCACTGAAGAAATAATCTTGTTGACTGCAGAATGCTGCTCCTGAAGTGTTTCAGCTACCCGATGGATCCCATGGGCTAGACAGTGACATGGAGCATGCAATCAGAGCCGGCCTTAGTCAATTTAATGCCCTAGGCAAGATTTTGGTGCCCCCTAGCACTGCTGCTAGTTCTGCATCTGACCTAGGACCCTTCAGGCAGTGGGGCCCACCGAGGGTATACCCTGTGCCCCTGTGGACCAGTCCAACCCTGCACAATATAACACAGTAATGCACCTTACACATATGCCCCACATTAGTAATGCCCATAATACACAAAAATGCCACAAAATAATGCACCATACACATACTGTATGTCCTACATTAGTAATGATAGTAGCTTTTAAAAAAGCTACTAGCATGTAGAGAGACTGTGTCTGTATAGAGACAGTGTCTCCACAAAGGCCTATGGGTGGAGGAGCTGTTGCTGCTGGTCATATGCAGAAGCCATCCTCTTGCATCCATATTTGATGCCCCTCCCCCCGCTGCCCTCACTGACTGTTCGTGTCCCGTCAGCTCCTGCTGCTGAGAGCTACGTTTGTGTTAGCCAGCCCAAAGCATAACCTCCACCCAGGGGCAGATCTAAAAGAAAATGACAGAGTGGGCACAATGTTAGGGGGAAGAAGAAGTGGTCAGCTCATGCTTCACAGCATGCAACACTTGGCATTCATGGGGTGGGTGGCTGCATGCAAGGGATGTGGCCTCACAGGGAATGCCATCCTTTGCAAGTCTCACCACTTATTTTTGTTTTTTGGACACAAATACATTTGCCTAAATACTTGCTGGTTGGACACAGATTGCAACAATGTCCAGATACTGCCATACTTGCTGGTTACACAAAAAGACCAGTAACAAACATATAGCAACTGTCCACTCTCTTCACTGTTCAGTGTGTTTTCTGGTGTCTGTTACCCCCTGCAACCACATGCCCTTTATTTTATACTGTGGGAGGAATATGCTCTACTCTTCAGTCTGACACATCCAAAAGCCGCGCTATACTGACGTTTCATATAGAAATAGCGTAATGCAACTAACTGACCACAATACAGTGCTGGGTGGCAAGGGAATTCTACGGCATGGAATGATTGAGAAATATAGTGTTGGGAGAACACTGCCCATGTTTCGTCCCTGCATGACACCTGGGGTTTACGCAGGTATAAGGGACACACACGGGATGACAGGGTCTCCCTCAACCATGTGCACACTTTAAGCAAAAGCAGTATAGGTGATGTCAGAATTATCTTAACAGTCTGCAAAATACACATGTGGTATCATATGGAGTCATCCAGTAATAAACTTTCATTGTCAGTGAATATGTCACAGTGAGATCCAGGAATTGCAGTCTCCGGGCATGAGCATTTTCTGTCTCTCATAAGTCATTCAGGCTGACAGTTAAGATACAGTCTGCAATCTACATGCCAAGTCTACTCAACAGTGTGTACAAATGTAAGCAGCAGTTTTGATAAAGTAGAAATAGTTTGCAGACTGTCCCTTAATACCTCCCAGAATGAGATAATGCATACATGCTTTAATGCCCCTAGGCATTTCAAGTATGCCCTGGGCAATTGCATTTATTGCCTATAGCTAAGACTGTCTCTGCATGTGATGGTGGAAAGCCTTTGAAAACACTAACCTGCTTTCACTGTATCTTGCCACAGCACCTGTAAGGCATTTCTTACTGCAATGTATACACTGGAGTGGTTGGTTTGCAGGAGCTCCCTACAAAGGATGACATGGGGTATAGTCGGTTCCTCACATGTGAGCTTACCCACAATGACAGCAGCAATGTATCTGTCACAGGCATCCATTGTTTCATCGACACTTAACCAAATGAAGTGGTCAGCGATGTCTGCCTATATCTCTTCATTGTACTTCTCACACAGCTAAGGTAAATATTTTTTTCTTAAAGTGGACTCATCTGGTACTTTTTTACTTGCAAAGCTCTTGTAAAAAGGTTTCAAGATTGGGTTCTTTGCTGTACCAACATGTATATTGGTAGCAGAAAAAGTTTCACATACATGCAGGTTAAACATATCTTTGGGTTCAGAACCCAACTTCAAACTTAAGAAGTTTTGCTTCGCTTTAGATGCATTCAGAGCTGGATTAAGGGGGGGAGGGGCAGGAGGTAAATTACCCTGGGCCCCCCTATCCCAGGAGTCCTCCGTCCCTGCCGTCCACTGTAGAGTTTTTTTTTTGAGTTTCTTTTAAAAGGGGCGTGGTCAAAATGCAGTGATTAGGCTACACCCCCAAATTTGCCTGGATCCATTGCTCTCTCTGGAATCTTGCCTGCCTGCTCCTTGCCTGTCTGGAACCTAGCCTGCCTACATCTTGATTAGACCTACAGTAGTTGGAGGAGGTAATTACACATCGGCACTCAGAGACTTTTTCAAAGTGAAAATGTATTAAAGCACTATATATACAGCCAGTGTCAGCTTTATCTATGATGCTTTAATACACTTGCACTTCGAAAAAGTCTTTGAGTGCCACCGCCAGTTTTCTGTATCCTGCCTGTTTCCTGTATCCAGAGTGCATATAAATAAATAAAAATAAAATAAATAAATAAATATATATATATATATATCCATGGGAGTTCCCTTTTATTTAGTATCCCTAGCCTCCCAGAGCTTTAATCCAGCTCTGAATGCATTCCTATCAGCATTTGCCAAATGAGTTGCTAACTGCTGATATTGTAGCACATGGCAGCATTTTTGTGCAGGCACCTACAGTATGAAGGAAATAAAAATAGAAAAATCACCACCTGAAAATAATATTTTATTATGTGGTTTGCCATTCAAGAGTCTGGAGGATTTACTTTAAGTTATATGCAACTAGCATTTATTAATAGCCGTGTAAGGATAAATTACATAAAATGCTTGTATACATCTGTTGAAAAGTTTTTGTCAGATCCAATCCACCGGTGCAGTCAGGGCAGTAGAGAGCCTGGCTGTGCCCGGGTACTTTTCAGGGGGCATGGCCTGATCACAGGAGGCGTGATCATGCACCCTTAGAAAAAAATACAGAAAAAGTTGTATTTTAAGTGCCTCACTGGCCACATTGCTGAGGACAAGAGCTATAATTGCTGCTGCCAGGTAAGGGGGATAGGGGACCTAGGCCCCACTGGGCCCCTCCTTACGACCTGGGCCTAGATAATTGGCACCACAACCCCCCTCCCCCATCAGCACCACTAGCTGCAGCACTTTTTGAGGATTTACATTTAGGCATGATCCCTTCTGTACACAGATACTGGAATATTCCTAAATGAACAGGAAGTAAGCAACAAGCAAGCATACAAGCACAGTACAGTCTGACCACTCACATATACATACTGTATGTAACAACACCACCATGGTGGTTCAATGCACCCAAATCAGAAATCAAATCACACAGAGTGATGCTGGAACTGCTTGCCTTCTGTTTCCACACATTTCCACTGTAAATTTATATAGTTTCAATTTACTGTAAGCAACAGAATTAGGACTTTTTAGTTTCTAACAGTTGAAATAGGTAATTTTAGGTACTAAAATCCAGAATAGGTCACTTTAGGTCCTGTAGAAATTAACTATGTTACTCCCTTGTACATAAAACATAAAAGAAAACTGACATTTTGAGTGAAATGGGAAAGGATTAGATTAGATTAGAACTAAAGAAACCTGCGCTTAGTCATGACCACATAGTTTTCAGAAGTGATAAGGTTTAGAAAGTAACTATATTATATAATATGCACTGCTCAAAAAAATAAAGGGAACACTTAAACAACACATTGTAACTCCAAGTCAATCACACTTCTGTGAAATCAAACTGTCCACTTAGGAAGCAACACTGATTGACAATCAATTTCACATGCTGTTGTGCAAATGGAATAGACAACAGGTGGAAATTATAGGCAATTAGCAAGACACCCCCAATAAAAGAGTTGTTCTGCAGGTGGTGACCACAGACCACTTCTCAGCTCCTATGCTTTCTGGCTGATGTTTTGGTCACTTTTGAAATCTGGCGGTGCTTTCACTCTAGTGGTAGCATGAGACAGAGTCTACAACCCAAACAAGTGGCTCAGGTAATGCAGCTCATCCAGGATGGCACATCAATGCAAGCTGTGGCAAGAAGGTTTGCTGTGTCTGTCAGCGTAGTGTCCAGAGCATG
Source organism: Pseudophryne corroboree (assembly GCF_028390025.1). Taxonomy (NCBI): domain Eukaryota; kingdom Metazoa; phylum Chordata; class Amphibia; order Anura; family Myobatrachidae; genus Pseudophryne; species Pseudophryne corroboree. The sequence continues at coordinate 597,933,151 of NC_086449.1, read as the reverse complement.
GAGGCGCTACCAGGAGACAGGACAGTACATCAGGAGACGTGGAGGAGGCCGTAGAAGGGCAACAACCCAGCAGCAGGACCGCTACCTCCGCCTTTGTTCAAGGAGGAACAGGAGGAGCACTGCCAGAGCCCTGCAAAATGACCTCCAGCAAGCCACAAATGTGCATGTGTCTACTCAAACGATCAGAAACAGACTCCATGAGGGTGGTATGAGGGCCCGACGTCCATGGGTGGGGGTTGTGCTTACAGCCCAACACCGTGCAGGACGTTTGGCATTTGCCAGAGATACCAAGATTGGAAAATTCGCCACTGGCGTCCTGTGCTCTTCACAGATGAAAGCAGGTTCTCACTGAGCACATGTGACAAATGTGACAGAGTCTGGAGACGCCAAGGAGAACGTTCTGCTGCATGCAACATACTCCAGCATGACCGGTTTGGCAGTGGGTCAGTAATGGTGTGGGGTGGCATTTCTTTGGGGGGCCCCACAGCCATCCATTTGCTTGCCAGAGGTAGCTTGACTGCCATTAGGTACCGAGATGAGATACTCAGACTTCTTGTGAGACCATATGCTGGTGCGGTTGGCACTGGCTTCCTCCTCATGCAAGACAATCCTAGACCTCGTGTGGCAGTTCCTGCAAGACGAAGGCATTGATGCTATGGACTGGCCCACCCATTCCTCAGACCTGGATCTAATTGAGCACATCTGGGACATCATGTCTCGCTCCATCCACCAACACCACGTTGCACCACAGACTGTCCAGGAGTTGGCGGTTGGTTTAGTCCAGGTCTGGGAGAAGATCCCTCAGGAGACCATCCACAACCTCATCAGGAGCATGCCCAGGCATTGTAGGGAGGTCATACAGGCACGTGGAGGCCACACACACTACTGAGCCTCATTTTGACTTGTTTTAAGGACATTACATCAAAGTTGGATCAACCTGTAGTGTGTTTTTCCACTTTAATATAGAGTGTGACTCCAAATCCAGACCTCCATAGGTTAATAAATTTGATTTACATTGATCATTTTTGTGTGATTTTGTTGTCAGCACATTCAACTATGTAAAGAACAAAGTATTTAATAATAATATTTAATTCATTCAGATCTAGGATGTGTTATTTTAGTGTTCCCTTTATTTTTTGAGCAGTGTATAATACATATCTAGGACAAATCAGCTAATATTATTACAAAACATTTTTTTGAACGTCTTGACATGTATCTTGTGTTGCTTCAGCTTTGCCCACAAGATGTCATACAAACACTATGAAATAAGAGTACTGTGTAGAGAAATGTCTGTATTAGTTATCCATATAAAGTAAGTGCTTATTCTTAAAGTATTCAAGATTATAATACTGGAAAATAATTTAATTAGAAAATATGAAACCCTTAAGAGAAGATATCAGATTTGTGACATCAGTGAAAACCCTAAACCACTCCTTATCCATGCAATAATTAATTAAAACAAAACTCAGGTTTATGGCATTTAAATACTAAATATTTTATTGTTAATATGAACTACTGTATCAATGCAAAAATATACAGTATAATGTTGTTAAATCTCTGTTCCACTAGGTTAAACTGCATTATGATTCCCTGCCACCAGGGGTCACCAGGTCTGTTCTGCCTGGTCTGTTCTGTGGTCAGGTGGTTACTATCATATAACCAAAAAAGGGAATGGTCCTCAAGCGCTGTAAATAATCTACGGAGATTTCTTCTTATCTCTCCACTTTGGTCACCGGAAGTTCTCTATTTCTCCACATATTTCAACGAGTAGTATTAAACCACAGTATCAACAATCGGGGATATTAAAAATATTTTTTTATATATCAACCCCCTTAGACTCCAAAAATGCCCAAGGGGGGAAATTAGCTGTAGACAAACCAATTAGAGTGATAGGTTATCAAACCTGGGGACTCCACTCCAGCACCAAAGCATTTTGGAACAATTTCCTCCCTCAGGATGTATGGAAGAACAAACCATGTCAACCATCTGATTGGGTAACATGACCTGTCCCCCCAATCAGATTCTTAATTCTTCAAATACAAGGTTTCCATGAACAAATATATTATACTATCTATCCAGCCTTGTTTCTACAAATACTGTCAACATGCTGCTTAAGAAAAACAATATATATATATATATATATATATATATATATATAGTTCTGGATGGAACGGCACTCAGAGGCTTTTCTGAGTGCCGTTCCATCCAGAACTGTATACTAGCGGTGCACACCGTTTTTGGACCAGGACACCGGGGTAATAGAACTATTTATTGAGTGCCGGACCCAATCGACTTATATATATATATATATATATATATATATATATATGTAAAAGCAAGGATTAATACTGCGCCACGTGTGATAAAACAGATATGGTGTGTACAAATGGCAATACTGTGTGACACTCCCCTGTGCTGCTAGTGGGGCCTCAGTTGGGTCCCTCAATATATACAGGGGTGGTAATTCCCTGAAAAATTGTAGGAGAAAGGGGGGATGAGGGATATGTAGTGACAACAATGTCAAAAAAGTAAAGATTGCCAATTACAATAAAGTAAAAACTATTTATTACCACAAATATTAAAAGTTAAACATAACAGAGACAAATATAAAAAATGGGACAATAATACATACTAAAAGCACTTAGATGAACGTATAAAACTATGTTAAGAACAAGTAAAATAGATTTTCCTTATCTCAAAATGAGGTAGGTACAGGTCCTCCAACGCGTTTCATCTCATAAGACTTCTTCAAGGGGTAGGGACAGAATGAAACTGCATGTCTATTTATAGCCATAGTGCTTGGTGGGAGGGTTGTGACATCATGGGGAGTCATGTGATTCAATTATGTGAAGCATGCTTTAAAACTATTTGTCAATGCAGCCTAATTGCTAGCAGATTTCTAGGAGCTGATTATATATAAAAACGAGTATGTTAAAAGGTCAGAAAACACTTTAGACAGTTTCAAATGGTGTATTGGCGGTACTTGCATCACACTTCTGGTGACGGAGGACGCGCCGCGTCACTTCCGCCCCACTTCCGCCCCACTTCCGGTTGCATCTGCGCATGCGCCTGCGGCTGTTTAGAGCTTCAACGCGGTCCTCTGTGCTTGTGCCCAATGGCTGTTCTCAGTGGCTGTAATTCATAGGGGGGAGTCTTGACTTTATTGTGTCCATACATCAGCGGCCATATTCAGAAGGATTATATCCATATATCTCCTGGTTGTGGTGGCCATTTTCCAGTAGTCCATCGGACACATTTACCTTTCAGGTGCCCCAGTATCCATGGAAACGATTCCATAAAAAAATAAAAACAAGTGATAATATCAGAGGTGCATTGTTGTTTATAAACAACTGATCTAGTTTCTCATATTAGCTACAAATAATGGAAACAAGAAAATGCAATAAAAATAGTAGAAAAAAAGACTATTTTACATGTTTACAAAACAAAGGTATGGGCATTGCTGCTTTATGAAGTTGAGGAAAAAGTAGATCAATACATTTAGGTAGCAGGTGTCAGTGCATTAGTTAGTGACTCAGGATAAGTGAGAAGTTTTTTTGTTGTTATTACATCTATATACAGACTGAGTGTGAAACTTATCTTAAAGTGGGAGTGTTTAAGTTAATGGTTAATGTCATTACAAGATACCGTGCATGTGACTTCTAGTGCTCTTATAGAAGACCCTGTGTCAGTTAATTCAACTATGGTGTTCTCGTTCTATACAGTACCTGATCTTCCCAGGTGGTCCCCCTTACTGGTACTGATCAGGACCAACACTGCTTGGCTTCCAAGATTGGGCGTGTTCGGGCATTTCCAGCGTGGTATGACTGTAACAACGTTGTGCCTTCTGGGTTGTTACTCCAAACTTAATATAAGTGGGTTTCTTTATTTTACACAGTGTTTAAAAATGATGTGAGGTAGTGAATATTTCAGAGAGGGAAGTTAGGGGGGAAGGGGGGTAGGGAGGACTGGGAATGGTGTGGGGGGAGGGGAGGAGGGTAGTGGGGGAATGGGAACATGAATGAGGAGTTTAATACTGTATTTCATAAAAAGGGAGCAATCTCATAGCTGTCATTGATTCCTTTTGGGTGTAATGTCTGTAATTGGAATATCCAAAACATCTCGCGACGTGACAGTTTATTGGCGAGATCTCCTCCTCTATCTCCCAATTTCACCAGTTCGATGGGTTTGATTGTCATGGCCTCCGGGTTAGAGTTATGTGTTGAAATAAAATGTTTGGAGACAGCATGGCTCTCCACTTTTTTCCTGATGTTCCTCACGTGCTTTTGTATCCTCAGCTTCAATGGTCTTTTTGTCTTCCCGATGTACTGTTTGGCGCAATCACATTCCAGGAGGTATATGACCGATCGGGTATTACAGTTCATGTAGTCTTTGGTTTTGTATTCCTTTTTCTTTTACAAATCCGTAAAGGTTTTCCTATTGTACATCTCAAGCTGTAATTAGCAGTTTTCTGGTTTGCTGCAGTTTCTTTTGATTCTACTAAATTGGGAGAATGGAATAGTGTTCTTCCAACTTTTGAGATGATTACTCTTATAGTGGAGATAACTGATGGTATCCACATGTTTGACAAAGTTTTTGGTTGTAATTCTCCCATTATCTCCTGTGAGAATCAAATCCAGGAACTCAATGTGCTCTCTGTTTGTGTTGGATGTAAAAGTAAGATTCATTGCATTGGTGCTAATATGTTGGAAAAATTGGTTAAAACGTTCAATGTCTCCATTCCAGATTATTAAAATATCATCTATGTACCGCCGATAAAAAATGATGTTGCTGTTAAAATCATGATGGTCATATATAAAAACTTATTCCCAACAACCCAAAGAAATATTTGCAAAACTGTTCGCAAAAATTGTGCCCATTGCGGTGCCGCACTGCTGTAGGTAAAACTGGTCCAATAACTTAAAATAATTATGATGAAGAATAAAATGCATGATGTCACAGATAAAATCTTTGTGGTTGGGTGTTAATGTGGAATCATTGTCCATAATTTCCTTGCAAGCTGCCACTCCCTTCTCATGCTCAATACATGTGTAGATTGATTGAACATCTATTGTAACCCACATGTATGAATCCTTCCACTCAGTATCTTAAAGAAGGCTCAGTACCGACGTGGTATCTGTGAGGTATGATGGAAGATCCTATATATTATACGTATTTGTTTATTGACTCTATAGGTTTTTTGCCAAATATAAACATAATTATATATATATATTTTTATATATAAAAAGTATCTGCCAAACAAATATGAATTATTAATAATAATCGAAAAATGTTTATAAGAGAAATTTTCTCTAATCTATTTATCGTTCTATGCACATGTTGTGTATATGCTTTTTATGTGTGTACACACATGTGCATATCTGTTTATAGTTATCAGGTATCGAATGGTTTTTGAATAACTATATAAATAAACGAAAATTATATTCCTCTATATTCATATTTATTTTATTTTTTGTTTTTTATTTAATTTTATAATTAATTGACAGGCACCTCAATATTAATAATTTGTACCGTTTTGTATTTTTTTAAAAACACTAGTAAGGACGTACTAATGAGTCAATGATGCATATATTAACTATTGCTGTGTTATAAAAACAATGTTAATTAGATTGAATAGGAATGCACCTTAGATTAAGGGAGATGAAGAGTTAATACTAATTGTCCAATTGGGAGCCCTTGGAGGGGATAAAAGGAGACCAGGAGAATGAACCTATCATCCTCTGATGAAACCGCCATCTTTGTGGGCGGAGAAACGCATCAGGTGACTTATTCTCCAGTGAACCGCAGGTGGAACGCAAGAATCCGGAAGCCCGAAACCGGAAGTCGCAGCACGCGACACACACCGGCGTTTCCACCATTCCACAGCTGCCGTGGTATACACGACCTTGTGGTTAGCTACAAGCCCTCCACCCCATGCATCAGACATCGGGACCCCGGCTACTGGGAACCAAGCAGGAGGAAAAAGTAGGAGGATACACGGGTCTTTCAAACACAGGAGCGCTTCTGAGACTCACATATGGGTGAAGTATTGGTTACAATTTCATAAACCAGCCACACCTTTCTTTGAATAGTGCATGCATGCTCTGAACTCAGTTACTAATTTTACATAAAGGCTGGCATTTGAATTCATGTTATGATCTCATGTGTATATGAAGTTAAAGCAATTCTTGAAGGAGAACTATCTCGTCTACATAAGGTGCATGCAATCAAGCCTTTTGTTTTAATTTAACTTCTGCACAACTAACAGCTTTCTGCTTTGGACTAAAATATCAGCTGAAGGAGAACTTGTTCATTAATTCCCTAATTATCTAAGGTGCATGTAAATAAGCTTCCCATTTTTTTTCTACACAACTAACAGCTTTTGTTTGGGACTAAAAAATCATCCAAATCTATATGTGCATGGAATTTGATTCTATTTGCTGGAAGAGTACAACCATCATTTTCTAGATTAGGTGCATGTGGTTAAGTGAACTCCCGAAGGAGTAATGTATTAATTGAACCATCAGTCTGTGTGGAATTACTAACATTGTGCGGAATTAACAGTCTTATTGTCTGTTGGTCTTGTGGTAAATGTACCAAAATCTTTTACTATTGTGTGTATTTTAAGATTTCATATTTTAATATAATTAGTAATAAATTTATAATTTGTATCAAAACAGCAGTCGGTTTTTTCTATATATCTGTGCGCCTTCATCTATATTTTTTTGGTTGCATATTGCATGTTGGGTGGATTTCCAGGTCCACATTGGGAAGGCAGCCGATTATAGGTTGTCCTCTTCTTTCTCTTAATTAAGAGAATAAGTACAAAATAATCTAGCGCCAGACACTTTGGTTTTTGTTGGTTCTTTTTTTATATTAAGTTTGGAGTAATAACCCAAAAGGCACAACGTCGTTACAGTCATACCACGCTGGAAATGCCCAAACATGCCTGATCTTGGAAGCCAAGCAGTGTTGGGCCTGATCAGTACCAGTAAAAGGGACCACCTGGGAAGATCAGGTACTGTATAGAACGAGAACATATTCACCATTAATTTAAACACGCCCACTTTAAGATAAGTTTCGCACTCAGTCCGTATATATATGTAATAACAACAAAAAAACTTTTCACTTATCCTGAGTCACTAACTAATGCACTGACACCTGCTACCTAATATATTGATCTACTTTTTCCTCAACTTCATAAAGCAGCAATGCCCATACCTTTGTTTTGTAAACATGTAAAAAAAGTCTTTTTTTCTACTATTTTTATTGCATTTTTATTAGTCATTTTCTTGTATCAATTATTTGTACCTAATATGAGAAACTAGATCAGTTGTTTATAAACAACAATGCACCTCTGATATCACTTGTTTTTATTTTTATATGGCTTTGTTTCCATGGATACTGGGGCACCTGAAAGGTAAATGTGTCGGATGGACTACTGGAAAATGGCCACCGAAACCAGGAGATATATGGATATAATCCCCTTGAATATGGCCGCTAATGTATGGACACAAAAAAGCCAAGACACCCTCTATGAATTAAAGCCACCAAGAACAGCCATTGGGAAAAGGCGCAGAGGACCGCATTGAAGCTCTGAACAGGCGCGGTTGCATGCGCAGATGCAACCGGAAGTGGGGCGGAAGTGTCACGCCACGTCCTCCGTCACCAGAAGTGTGGCGGAAGTACAGCCAATACACCATTTGAAACTGTGTAAAGTGTTTTCTGACCTTTTAACATACTCGTTTTTATATATAATCAGCTCCTAGAAATCTGCTAGCAATTAGGCTGCATTGACAAACAGTTTTAAAGCATGCTTCACATAATTGAATCACATGACTCCCCATGATGTCACAACCCTCCCAGCAAGCACTATGGCTATAAATAGACATGCAGTTTCATTCTGTCCCTACCCCGTGAAGAAGTCTTATGAGATGAAACGCATTTAGAGACCTGTACCTACATCATTTTAAGATAAAAAAAAAATCGATTTTACTTGTTCTTAACGTCGTTTTTATACGTTCATCTAAGTGCTTTTTGTTCAGCTGTGTATGTATTATTGTCCCATTTTTTATATTTGTCTCTTTTCTGTTTAACTTTTAATTTTTGTGGTAATAAATAGTTTCTACTGTATTGTAATTGGCAATCTTTACTTTATTTGACACTGTGGTCGCTACATATCCCTCATCCACCCTTTCTCATATATATATATATATATATATATACACAAGTAGAGGGTACCGGCTCTCCCATAAGCAAACTGCAGCTGTGCGCCGGGTGCCTGTGCAAATAGGCGTATACACAGGTGAAAGATGGCACGGCACTCCAAGGCGACTTTTTAAATAATAACTCAGACGGCAGAAGTTCAGCAACGTTTCAATGTAATGTACATTGTCCTCAAGCCTGAGGACAATGTACATTACATTGAAACGTTGCTGAACTTCTGCCGTCTGAGTTATTATTTAAAAAGTCGGCCTGGAGTGCCGTGCCATCTTTCACCTGTATATATATATATATATATATATATATATATATATAGGTTGAGTATCCCTTATCCAAAATGCTTGGGACCAGAGGTATTTTGGATATCGGATTATTCCGTATTTCGGAATAATTGCATACCATAATGAGATATCATGGTGATGGGACCTAAATCTAAGCACAGAATGCATTTATGTTTCATATACACCTTATACACACAGCCTTATGGTAATTTTAGCCAATGTTTTTTATAACTTTGTGCATTAAACAAAGTTTGTGTACATTGAGCCATCAAAAAACAAAGCTTTCACTATCTCACTCTCACTCAAAAAAGTCCGTATTTCAGAATATACCGTATATCGGAATATTTGGATATGGGATACTCAACCTGTATATATATAAAAATCAGTAAAAGTTGTTTCTATATTTAATTGGTGGAACAGAGTATCCTGCATGGATTAACTAACTCCCTCTTTACACATAACTATACATTAACAATGCAGCTCCCAATCCAGGATAAAAGTCCACAATTTCCTTAAATGAATACTCTAATCATATTCCCATAATACTCAATGGCTTGCAGTGACCACATAGTGTTGATCCATTTTCATGATGGCAGCACATCCGCATCACATGCCACTCCAAGATCATATGTGTAAGAATATATAACAGGAAGTCCCGGAACCGCACTTCTGGTAAGTGAAACACAATCCGGAAGTATAACGGCATCGAGTGGAACGCACAGTGCTCGGGTCAGGTCATGTGACCTAAACAGATGGTATAAAATGGTTGACATGGTTTGTTCCTCCATACACCCTGAGGAAGGAAATTGTTCTGAAACACGTTCATGCTGGAGTGGAGTCCCCAGGTTTGATACCCTATCACCCTAAGTGGTTATTCTACAGCTAATTTCCCACTTTAGGAAATTTGGAGTCTAAGGGGGTTAATATAAAAAAATCTTTTTAAGATCCCTGGATGTAGGGTGGAACAAACCATAAGTAATTTAAGGGGTACCACCACTGTTTTTTTTATTTATTTTTTAATCTTCTTATGTTTTATATTTTTGTATTGGATCCGATTGTCTATGTGAAAATAAATGAACTTTTTATGAACATTTGTCAACTTGCTGTGGAAAATTCCCTGGGGAGAATTGCCATTCGCTGGGGAGGATATTACATTGGAGGCATGTGGAAAGATACCTTTATGTGAACATAGGGCTTATCCCGTAAGTGAGTGTTTTTCCCTATGGGAAATAGTACCCTGCATTATATTTTATTGAGGTCAGTTGAAGAGTCACTTGGCAGAATAAAGAAAGAATCAGCATTTGTAGATTGTTGATACTGTAGTTTTATTCTTCTCATTGAAATCTGTGGAGAAACAGAGAGCTTCCGGTGACGAAAGAGGAGAGATAAGAAGAAATCTCCGTAGATTATTTACAGCACTTGTGGACCACTCCCTTTTTTTGGTTATATGTGATGTGTAAGGATTTGTGCCCTTGAGAGTTGGGACTGAGCAGCTGTTTCATTATTTTTCTAGAAGGTGGTTACTATCAATCACATTTATGGTTTTCACCTGAGACCTGTGGATTTCAGTCTAACATGTCCCAGCATTCACTGCTGGTCATTGATGTTCTGTATTGTTTAATGACTGCCATATGATGTTCCTGCCTCTGTTGGTTCAATTTCATGGCTCAGTCTTGCTCCACAGCATTCAGCATGCCTACATATTTCCATGGTATTTGCCAAGTATTTCGTGCCACAGTACAGTATGTCAAGTCTCCTGTAAATCTGTATACTCATAGTGACTTTACTCTGTATTTATCTGTGCAGTCTGCTGCCTTTAAGGGCTTCATTAGACCTGCATCATGTGTGCTGTTTAAAATAAAACTTTTTGTAACCTAAAATATATAATTGTCAGTGTCCTGCCCAGGGCTTAAAATGGTCCTGGAGAGGTGTTGGAACTTACTTACCCTGTCACTTACCGCCTGCCCCCCACCCCCTCACACACACGCACGCACATACACACATTACATGGAGCCAGGGTCTGTGCTAATGTTTTCGGCACCCCCTTGCAAACTATAAATTATTTTCCTACTTCCCACACTTTGTAAAAGGACGTTGATGTCACAGAAAGCAGTATGGTCCCACAATAGTACCCCCAATTCAAATGACACCACACAGAAGTACAATCTTATTCACATTACACCTCATGTAGTGCCCCTGATTCAGGTTATGTATCTCAGTAGTGCCCTTTATTCACATTGCGATAAATAACGGTACCCTTTATACACTTTATGCCACTCAGCAGTGCTCCTTATATACCACAGTAGTTCCCCTTATACACAATTCATACAATAGTAGTGCCCTTAAACTTAATGCCCACAGTTGTAGTGCTCTTCACACATTATGACCACAGTAGTGCCGCTTATACACAAAATGCCCACTGAAGTGCCAATCATACACAAAATGAACACAGTAGTAGTGCTGATTATATACAGAATGCCCACAGTGGTAGTGCCCCTTGCATTTAATGTCCACAATAGTAGTGACCCTTACACACAATGACCACAGTAGTGCCGCTTATCCACATCTCTGTCTTTGTCACTCCAGCAGCTCACTGTCTCTGTCCCTCCAGCAACTCCATGCCCTTTAACCTTTCAGCAGCTTCCCCACCTGTCTTGTCCCTCCTGCCCCCTCTCATCTTGTTTACATGATGCACAGGTCCTGCTCCTCTTCATGGCTCTATTTCACTTAAGAAGCAGTGACAGCATGACATCACAGACACCATGCCGGAAAAGGAAGCCACTGGGACCTGAGGAGTGGATGAATGCTGTCCAACAGACATATTGTTTGTGAGTACCAGGGGGTGGGCTGTAGATGGAGGAGGACCATGGAGCCACCAGGACCTGAGGAAGGGGTAGATGGCTACAGCTCATCAGTAACACTAGTGCTGCCTGCATCATCTATTGACTTAGGCGATGGGGTGGGCTTTTCTGTTGGAATTACTGTGCAGGGCAATGGAGGAGGTGGAATTAGTTCCCCCTACCATTACATGTGGTAGAACTCAGCTCTACCTCATTCCCCTCCACTTTAACCTCTGGTACTGCCCCTGATGCCTATACAAATGGTTTCTGACTTTCATTCATATCAATGATTACCAAAATGGCCTGGTATTAGTCAATCCCATACTATGTATCTGGTCCTTTAGAAAAAAAAATGGTGTGGCCATGCTTCACAGTTCTGTTACCATTGAGCTCTCTTAATGTAAACTGGACTCTTATGGTCAGTATATTATACTGGTGGGTAAAATCGTCTGTCATGATATTAAGTTGTCCAACATTAATGTCCCCGATACTGGCAAGGTGTTCTTTTTAAAACCTTGCTCTGCCATTATCCATAATATACTATACAAAGTATTTTCTTGGTGGCTGTGTATTATAACACATTGCCATTATCAACTTTGGGTAAATTATGGACTAACATGATCAGACCACATCAGGTTGAGAGCTACATTTGATCTTTTCCAAAATTCTCTGTCCCACCCATGTTGATGCTTTTAATACCCCTCTCACACTGGCATATTGCTGGGTCGACACGGGTCAGTATGCAGTGTTAAAGTGCAATAGCTGAAATAATGTTTCAACTGACTGAGTAATTCAACCTGGGAATAAAGCAGTGTTATTCCCTGGTTGAGTAGCTGGTAAATGGCAGCGTAAACTGGCTCCCGGGTCGATGCGACCCGGGACCTGTTCACTACAACTGGGAAAGGCAGCATGTAGATGAGCTCATCTCCCAGTGCCACCTCCGCCCCCACTGCTGGATTCACCCCCCATTACTATGGCAACCCACCCGGCATATTGCCAAGTCAGGGAAGCCAGCGGTAGTGTCCAATTCTGGATCCCACCCGTGAGGGACCCGTTTCCAATTCCCGGGTGGGATCCGGCATTGGCAGAGTGAAAGGGGTGTTAACCACTTTCAAGATACCATCTCTTCATCCATCCATCACTATTGTGAAATAAATGATACTGCTGATGTTCTCTCTTTCACCATTAAAGATCATGAGGCATAGGTGTGGGGGACCATTTTCCGATTTGCTTTATAATGTTAAAAAAAAGGCAATCCCAAACCCTGGTCATGTTAATGTGCTGAATGCAGACTTTTTAAGCCTTCTATACGTGTAACTACTTTCTTGAAACACTGAATCTACTGTAATCTCTAATGCCTTCAGCAGAAATTCTATGAATATTGTAACAAAGTGGATTATATGATAGACAAACATATAAGGGCTAAGAGGAATTTCCAGGTCATCCCTTGCAGAAACTTGAGTTAAAGTATTAGCCTAGATACATTTTTTAAGTCTTCCTGATATTCTATATGTAAAAAAATGTAAAACTTCAACAGGACTGACCTTTGTCAACCTTCTGAATTCAACATTACAGTATATAGACTTTCTTAGACCAATGTAAGGAGGAGGTGACTGCTGCTCTTAAATCTCAGAAGATACCAGTGGGAAAAAGCACCCCCTCTCTCTTTGCTGTGGCCACTCCCTTTTTCTAACACCTGATATGTATCTCCAGAGTGATTGAGCTGCTACCACTGTTTGTTTGCAAAGGTTGGACAATACCAGTCTCCATGGGTGTTTTAAGAGAGGGGGGACCTGTATGCAGCCTCCTTCATGGGCCCCTTCCTCTCTGGCATCAAGTAGACTCTGGCATAATGCCAGAGTCTACCTTGCATGCGCAGGTCTTTGGGAACATGGCACCCATCCCTTGTTCCTGGGGACATCTCCAGTGTGCAAATCACTCAGAAATGGCTGTGGTGGACATTTTCCAAGTGATTTAGGCCCGCACTGGAGGGCTGCCACAGCGGGACTCAGGAGTGGTAATTATAATCTATGGATACAGTGTGTGCAGTGTGTGCTCCCCTGGACCCAGGGGCCCGTGTGCACTGCACACACTGCACCCATTATAGAAATGCTTATGCCAGTATGAATGACAATACCAGACTCATGATTGATCTCATTTCTCATATCAAAAGCTCTAAAAAACCCTCAGTAGTTTTGAAGCTTGGTGCAGAGAAAGTCTGCGGTCAGTCCTCTTGACTCTTTATGTTCTGTACATTGCAGACTTTTAGTTTTCCTTGTCATTTTCTGATAGCCATCCTCTGCTCTTGTCACTAATAGGCTTAGCTCATGTGTATTTTATCTGAGCTATGGCACTAGACAGGGATGCCAACTCTCCTCACCCTTTTACAATCTATGTATTGAACCACTTGCTGATATGATTTGTAGATGCATGGATGTACAAGAAATCCAGGTGAGTCTAAATACTCACTAGTTCCAACACACCACTATACCTGCATATGATATTGCTACTATTGCCATTCATTAATGTCTTATTAATAAATAAATACAGTGTTTCACTACCATTTCTTTGCCACATTTTAAACATGCTTCCATTCTCAAAATGTCACCATACGCACCTCTCATTTTTATCATCTTTAAATCTTCAGATTCTCATACTGCAGGTAACTTTTCATGTCATTTAAACTTTTATCTTTATAGCCTCCCCACCACTGTATAACTTTTTATTACCAACCTTAGTCTCATTTCCCTTGATAGTGTTCTCCATTTGAGAACAATAGTTACTAGAACAAAAACAATAAACAAAATGTATTTTAATAAACAATTATTTAAGAGTTTTTATTACAAGGAAAATGTTACATTTACAGTATATTTTTTCTTTATGAAATAGATTGGCCTATGACTGTTAAAAGGGTTTCAAGTCTGCAGACACATCCAACTGAGGTGTCCTTGTCTTCTATATACTAAATAATACATAAAAGTATATAAAAATATACAAAATAAAAAAAATATACAAAATAAATATACAAAAGTATACAGAAAACAGAAGATGTATAATGAGTATAAAATAAAGGGGTATTGGTGACAACTGAGAGTAAAGATTCTTCAAAATTGACAAGGCAAATGCTAATTTAATATGTGCAAAGAGGCTGGTCCCAATGGACTAAGCAAAAACGAAATGCAAAGACATTTTGAATGTTGATATTATCACTTCCTACATTTCATACCACACCTCCATTTGCCAAAATTATGCTAAACATCTCAGTTTTAATCTACTGTATGTTGTATTACAGAGTTTATTTTAATTGTTCAGTTTAGCAGTGTTTAGTATTTATAGTGTGCATCTGTATTTTATTTTTTTCTCCCCTGTGCTGCATACAATTTTGTTAGCTCCTATTGCCTCTTTCTCGTTCCATTATCTGCTGTCTCTTTCTACTTTCCATAATTCATGATTGCTAACTGGGTAGAAAACAAGCAATAGATTGCATTCATTTAAAAACACAGTCAAGAATATTGCTTTAGATGTTTATACACTAAATTGTCCCGGTTGTTTTCTGCATTTCTTACAAAATTGCATTATTACTCACCTCATCTAAGGAAAAACAATGTTTATGTCAGCAACATTCCACAAAAAAATAGTTATACATTTTGAATCTCTGTCAAGACATCCATAAAGCTGTTACCAATGGATATAGTAAGATCCATTCTAAAAACTGGAACGCTACTTCAACTCTAGAAATTCTAGTATCACTGGCGAGGGGTTAACCATACTTGCCTACTCTTCAGGAAAGTCTAGGATATTACACATTTAGGTTTTACTCTCCCAGACATCAGTAATATAGACAAGCCTTCTGCTGGTCCTGGTGACATGATTTGTAGTGAACCTCATCATTACAAAGGGTATATGTTGAAGGTGTCAGGATCCAGACAGTCAAAATACTAACTGCTGTGGTTAGGGTTATGCACTAAGGGGGAGGTTAGGGTTAGGCTGCTTTAAGGGATGGTTTAAGTTATGGGGGTATGGGAAGGCAGAGATCACATACCAATCCCTTCCAAAGCCACCACCCTCTGCTTAATTGCATAAATGCAGCATTGAGCAGTGGGTAGTCCACAGTGACAAAATCCATGCCTTACATCTCCAGCATCTTCCACCTAGTATGTCTCATTGTTCTTCATTTCACTTTCAATAATACATATTAGCTGGTGGTGTATTGTTGGGGATGTGGTGCATCATTGCATTCATTTGAGAACTTCCAATCATTTTGAAAAGTTGGCTCCTATGATTAAAAGGTATTCTTTTAAATGATAGTCATAAATCCACATTCCTGGTACTGTATATTGTGTCTCAATTTGTTGTATCAGAAATAGAAATGCAAATAGATTCAGTACTGAAAGATAAGGGATTATGTTGTATTAAAAAATAATCTTGACACATGATAAAATCCAACTAGCATGAGGTATTTGAATTGTGAAATAAGTTTGATTTCAATATTTCTTAATAGTCAATATTTTGGTTGGCAATACTAAATAGTAAAATCTAGTTTGGTTCTATATTTCTCCATAGTGGAATTTGCAAACACATACTGTAATTGTATCATAACTGTAATACAAGCACTTGTTTATTGACTTGCTCTATACTCACTTGTACTGGCTTCTTCCATGTCTCCTATTGCTCTCCTGCTGCATGTTCTGGATGAAACTAGAGAACAGAGGTCATAAGAGGGCATTTGAGTCAAAGCTTGGAGAGTGATAAAGTGGAGAGAGTTAAAGTACTAACCCATAGGGTGTCATTCTGAGTTGATAGCTCGTTAGCCGTTTTTAGCAGCTGTGCAAACGCATTGTTGCCGCCCACCGGGGAGTGTATTTTCGCTTTACAGTAGTGCGAACACTTGTGCAGCAGAGCGCCTGCAAAAACATTTTTTGCAAAACAAGACCAGCCCTGGACGTACTCTTTAGGTGCATTGATTCTAACGTTGGAGGGTTGGCTTTTGATGTCACACACCCGCCCAGCATTCACCCAGCCACGCTTGCGTTTTCCCCGACATGCCTGTGTTTTTCTAAGCACTTCCTAAAAACGGTCATTTGACACCCAGAAACACCCACTTCATGTCAATCATCCTGCGTTGTGCCATGAGACTGAAATCTTCATTAGAACTAGTGCCGAACAACAAAGGACTTTGTACCCGTACGTAGCACGTGCGCATTGCGTTGCATACGCATGCACAGAAATGCCAATTTTTAGCCTGATTGCTGCGCTGCGAACAACGGCAGCTAGCGATCAACTCGGAATGACCCCCATAAACTCCTGTCATGTTACAGGATGTGTTTGAAAACTGATAGGAGATGATGGTTTGGTACTTTATCTCTTTACAATCTTTGATATATATGCCGCAACGTGCTTTGTGCATTCCTTGCTCTTTTCCAAGAGAATGGAGCAAAAGGTATTTTCCAGAATAGTAATAAATTGCCATGAGATAACCTTGTGACAAGTACATTTTAATTATGATGAAATTCTTAAAAACGCCTCCAGTTTGGTAAATGGAGGCCATCACCACCCACTCCCCACCGCCAAATGGCTGCAGATTGTCTATCACTTGACTTATTTAGCTGTTCTACTTCTAACAATGCAGGACCTTTACTGCACATGCACAGAACAGAGTCTATATATGTGCAAAGTTCCAAACATCTGGACTTTGCAACATGGAAAGCATGTACGCTGGGACCTGAATCATGTCCATTATTTGCACAGTAGTCATTTAAACAATTGTTTTTGAATTTCCAGATAGATAAAACAAATTTGTAATACATTTATATTTTTTAACAGACAATACTTTACAGTACTAATGTAAATAGTCAAATTAAAAAAATATTTTATGTATTTTGGTCACATAACACATGTTGGAATCATCTATTGCAGAATGTTCCAACTGTGTTCACTGTGATAATGGCTGTGAATGTCTGGGGCCTTTAGATGCAAGTATTGCACTTAATTCATTAAGTTAAGAGTGAAAGCCAAGGTCATACATAAATGTACTGAACCGATTCCAGGAGCACAGGTAGTCACCACAATATCAAAAACTATCACTAGCAATACATTTTGGTGTTGCCCTTGTGGATGTGCCATCGAACAGTCGTGACGGTTGATGTGTGCATACATGTAATCCACAGTGTGTTGGGAGTGGCTGGGGGCAACCCAGCACTGAAACGGAGCAGAAAAAAATTCAATTTTCCACAGATGGAGTATCTTTAGCCTACTTCTCACCCATCTTGTATAAAATAAAAAAGTAATCATTTAATGTTGTGGGTTGTCTATTTTTTTTAAAATGGTAGGCCTTGTTGGCCTAAGATTTTCTTACTATGCATAGTAAATGTTTACATTGAAACATTGAAAATTTAAATAAAAAATGCATTTTCATTTCAAGTGCAGATTTTTTTGTCGCAACCTACATACACATCCTATTTTGTACTCTTCTGTAAAGGAGAATTAGTGGCAAAAGAAGGAGCACAAAGTATTTCTTTATTGTGTTAATAAGAAAGACTATCAAATTTTCTTTTAGTTCTCTACTTGATACATCAATAAAAAATACTTTTTCTAATTTGGATTAAATATTGTTTCAATGTGTTAGAATGAATAAAATGATAATGATATTTTATAAAAATACAAAGTCTTCTGTTTGAGTTACTACATAAAAAAGTGATATACTTGTTGGAATGTGATGAGCACTAACATGATAAAATGGCCTTACATAAGTGTGAGAAAAACTATAGCATTAAAGGTGTTAATAGAACTTTGTGTTATGGAGTGCAGAACCTAAAATATATGTCATTGACAATCACAGACACAATCAATTGGCCACAAGATTTCGCTGCAAAATATAACACAGCAATTTTTCCAATTTGCATGTTCCTAGTTCCAATTGGAAAAAAACTGGGTGCAATAATGTTTACTTAAAAAAACATGGGAATATTCAGCCTGGACCATAGAAAATTGAAATGATTGATATGTGTTTCAGTTGGCTGACTTGTGCATTTTTTAATAGTAGGGAAAAATGCTATATATATATATATATATATATATATATATACATTTGTTATTTATTTATTTATTTATTTTAAATGGTCTATTTTAATCTGGGATGCAGAAAAATGCTTGCAAGTTGATTTGAGTCAACTTTATCAGTAATTCATGTTGAATTACATGATAAAACATGACACATGTTAGTTAAATATATAAAAAATAAGTACATCTGCAAACAATGTACTGTACAAAACTGTTTTTTTATTCCTTCATCAAATGAGTAACCACAGATGACAATGAATACTATTCTATTAATTCTTTCGAAACAGTAGGAAACTTCAGAATGTTCTCTGAAATTGTAAAAGTTGGAGATTTCCTAACATTTCACAATCTTCACTGACAAAAGATCATGTTTAATGTCAGTGAGGTGGTGACAAATGTTTCTATCTTGGATATAAATACAGTAGGTTTTACTGATTGTTCAACAGACTTCATTGTGATCTTGGTTTATTCAGCTTGAAGAATCTATATTGAACTTCTACCATCATGAAAGCTGCAGTAGCCTTTCTCTTCTTGGTTGTAAGCTGCATCATGGGTAAGTTTATTTTCACCAAATATAAAATGACTGATGATTTTCTATGCCTGTAACCAAACCATTGGCATTTGTACTTAGTTCATCTCTAGCACAAATTTAAAATATCGAACTGTTAGTTGAAAATTGATATACTGTACATGTTTCTATGAAATGCCAAATTAAACTGAACTGCACAGGTTACTTCAATTACTATTATTTTATGTATGCAAAAGCTGAAACCTATCAAAAGATTAATAAATGTTTTTCATTCATTTACAGGCACTGGCAATGCACTGTTGCCTGCTTTTGGAGGATTTAAGACCAGTAAGTAGTCTCTGAAGGATGTCCCACTGGTGACATGTCAGGGAATTTTGGACAAATCAAACTGGTTATGGTACAATAAGTTAATATAGTGATATTTTTATAGAATATCATTAATGCTTTTTATTTATTCTATATGTTTATTGTACTGTGTACTCTAATAGACTACACTCAACAGCTTTCAGATTATGCTATACTATATATGTTCAATTGAATATATTTATTTTAATGACAGTCACTTCGAAATTATTAATACATTCTTTCCTTTAGCAAATCATATTGTGTCGTTTATACCTTATATAAGTTCACAGAAAAATCTATTCCAACAGTATATAAGATAGCTTTTGGTAATATAACTCTGAAATTCGTGATTACTGCACAACCATTTTTAATGTAACACCCACCGGCAAAAAACCTGTTGTGTTTTCTACTGTCAATAACCACCTTTCTTTAAATACAACTGGAAAACAAATACAGTAAAACACAATAGAGTTAAGTCACTTGTATAAGATGATGAAAACAGTAAATACCATATAATGTAATAATGACAGTGACAATTGGATCACTTCTTTTCCTGAACCAAATAAATGTATGCCCTACTTTCATTGGAATACTCTGACTTGTACATATTTCCTAATCAGTACTCATGTAAGTTTTTCATTTTCTCACTTTGCCCACATCTTTTCATATTACAGATGCAGCAGATGTACCGACTATCCCCAAGGAGTGTCTCAAAACGTTACTTACTGTAAGGTTATAATCATGAGAGGCATATTTATTAACAACATTTTGTAGGAAATTCACAGAATGTAAGCATACCCAGGGAATATCTGCTACTGTTCTCCCATTTATGATCACAATAGCAGCCACCCTAGGTTTGTATAGGGACTGCTGTATTGCAAGATTTAAAAATTCTCCAAAGCACAAACCTTGACCTCAATAGATTACACCATCTTCAGATGGTATTATACATTTTATTCTATGAGCTTTTCCCCTGCTTATGGTAACAGGAGAGGGATCTGTAGGGTCCCATCCTGGCAATGACTACTTTTGTGGAGTAGCATGGTTGTCAACCAAACCAACAAGTAGAGCGATTGCCAATGTTTTTCTTCCATACATTTTAGGAATGGGCTCCTATTAGAGTCTCTGCCCCTGAATGTGATTTGTAATACACTTGGTTAACCTTAATTAGTTATTGCCATGATAAAAAGGAGATAATGAAATATCATTTTTGTGACCAATTTTCAATAAAAGTAAATCTGCCCCATAGTATTGTAACTGTATTGTCAGAGCTGCATTTCCATTTAGTGATCCAAGGCTGATGATTAAAGCGCTAATGGTTATGGGACGTAATACACTGAATGAGTGTAATAATGTAACAGATCCAGTGTTTTCAATGTAGCCTCCAGTGTTTTAATGAGGAGAAGCTGTCAGCTCTATGTCTGTTATGTGTTTTGAGTATAGTGCTTGGCTATGATGTCATAGCCAAGCATCACATCTCCACTTACAGGAGCACCTCTTTTCTGCTAAGGTAATATGGTGGGTGTCAGCTCCTGCAATTTAGCTCTGGCTTTGTGAATTATACAATGTTTTGTAAAAATGTACTTTGTGACATCTTTTTCCTATTATTAATTTTTAAATTGTAAATAGCAGCAATCAAAATATATGTTTGATTGTTCAACTTTATTATAAATATATATTTTATTTTTTATTCTTTAATTTTCAATTTAACAAATTGTAATCATTTTATATGGACAGTTTTTACTACTTGAAAAGTGTGAATTTTACTACCAAGGTAGAATATCTGGCGCTGTGAAGAGGTGTTTTACTAATAGCAGCTGTAATGGGTTAGTTAGTCCCTGAGACAAGATGAACATAAGTAAATGTAAAAAAGTGCAAGTAGTTGGATATGGTATTAAAAACAATTAGAGCATTTATTTATACAGAAACAAATATTTTTCAATAAAAGGATAAATAACAAATCCGTAACAAAAACACTGTTGCAAAAGTGTATTAACACATATGGGACACCGATGAAATGACTAGGTTATTAGCTTAGTGCTTATGCTGGGTTTTGAATGAATGTCCTGAGAGACTTGTCACAGTCCTAGGATAAACTATTACTAGGTATTGGTTTACCAGCTCACAGGTGAGTGCTGACCTCCAATAGATATCACCGTCTCTATAGATCAAGGGCACTTCAGTGATGGGAGATCTCTTGTAAACATTGGCGATGGCCTCCAAGGCTTGGTGCAGACCACAGCAGGTGGTCTGCACCAAAAGCTCCAGTCTTTGCCATGAATCACTGTTGTAAATATCCCAATGTTTGACTTCTAGGCTTTTCTCCGCTTCCACAGGTACCCAAACTCTCACAAATGCATTTTGCTGTGTATATAGCTTTGTCACAGTTTTTACTAGTTGTCATCATAAAGGAATCCATATTAAATATAAATGTGAATATGTAATAATACATGGTGCTGGAAATACATGTGATGATGGCTGTCAAAAGTTTACTATAATTTTACATATCTGGCATCAGTGATCTTTAAAAATAAGAATATCTTTATTATAATTGACATAATAAATAAAAAAACAGTGCACAAAAGCCTAATTTGGACACCCTAGTAATTAATGTTTTAATGTATATATAGAGTTATACACTCCCTAGTATCAAATGTAAGATTATCAGGAGTTACAGTATCTTGGAGATCTACTTAAAAGTTTGCCACCCGCAGCCTAATGTTATTGAACAGTTAGATAATTTATCATAACCTTGTATACAGTATATATATATATATATATATATATATATATATAAAATATTTCAAGGTACGTTGTGCATTATCACATATATATTTATAACTTTCTTGAAGTGATAATTAGTAGGCCTAATACAACAACTGTTTTTTTGAGAGTAAAAGTAAACTGCAATATACTTTTGTTAATGGGTACAGGTCTACCAGCTGCTCTATGCACTTGACATTTATATTTACTGAGGGTTATATTAAACTTACAGCATGTTTCACATATTTTTTTTTAAATATGTTAAATACAGAATAAATTATGCTTAGGTATATACTGTATTTTAGCTAATAAAAACATGTTTTATATTGGCAAATTAATCACCCAGTTCTAATGTTTTAAACCTTCTCCACAATATTCAGGTTGATGTCACAGAAACTCTTACAAAACTCCAACAGTTGCTGTGTTTGTATATGCAAGGAAAGGTAACATTTGTGTTGCATGTGGTGTATGTACTGTAGTTAAAATATTAATTTAATGCAATAGTTGATTGTATAAATGTATCGATGTTTAAACATGCCCACATGTTATGTTGGCTATAATAATTTTTTCAACTTAGATTTCATACATTTCTTTTTTATCCATTCTAAGCAGTTATACTGGAAAAGACAATTACAGTCACCCACCAAAAACTGCATTACCATGTAATGTGCCAATACCATCATTAGAATATACACAGGTCATTAGCAATAAGACTGAGATGGCTAAAATAATAAATAATTTCTATTCTTTACATAGGAGGATTTATGTCTGACAAAATTATGTTTATAATATAAATTGTAATATATATATATATATATATATATATATATATATATATAAGAATGAAAACTAATATTGTAAAATGCAAAATACAAAGTTACTTTATTGTTTTAGGTTATTATTAATAATAATAATAATAATAATAATAATAATAAATTATTTTCTAAACAATAAATAAAAATGTATTGCTAACCTGTTGTTTTTATGCCACAGAAAGAAAATAATGAGAAGCTATATGTTGAATTTTTAGGACAATTGCATGAAGCTCTGGTAATTGTCTTTACTTGTATATATTAATTGCAGATTCATTGTTGTATTACTTTAGTTTAAATTAATTTCATGAAAATGGTAAGTCATACAGATATTTAATTTATGTCTTATGTTTAACTTTAGAGCTAACTCCAGATATTTAATTCAAGAAGAGGACATTTTTTTTTCATAATTTATCTATATTGCAGACATATATGATGAAGTACAGTATGTTTCATCAATTTCATCAGTCTTTGCATAATTCTAAATTCTCATGTGAACACACCATAGGTTTAGGTGATCAGAGGCCTAGTAACCTACCAGTATGTTTTTGGGACTTCAACTAGATACACACTATACAATTATTGGGCTGCTTTGCCAAAAATTGGGACATTGGCCTGATTTATAGTTTAGTGTGTACGAACGATCGTGTCAGCGTTTCAACGATAATTCTGGAAAATCTTGCGCACACACCCGAATGATCAATTTTCTGATCAATCGGCCCAGACTAAAAATATCTGCCAAAATCTCCAGATATTGAGCAGTGTGTGTGCATTCTCAATAATCTGCCCATATTTCCTATGTTTTCCTGTCACTATGTCATCCACATTGTGGGTGAACATATGCAAATGCAGTGTGATGTGGCAGAAAATTGGTAACTGGAAAAGAAAATCTTTAGGTGTGAAGAACAGATATTGGTGCCTACAATTTCCTGAAAAATCAGCTGATTGTCAGGCAGACCAAAAAAAATCTGCCAGTGTGTACCTAACTTTAGAGTGGAGACCCTAGCAAATATGAGAAGAACATACATATAGTGTCCTGGTTTGAATTTAACCCAATATTCCTACTGCTTTAAGACTGCATTGAAGTGTCTAATCATGTATAATATTCTAATAATATAATGTGTACAGCAATTTTAGTTTTTACAGTTATGCAAATATTTAATCATTTAAAAAGAAATGCAGTTGCAAGGTATATACCAGAACTGATCTTATCTCTTAACTTAAATTTTTTTTTGCATTTACCGTAATGCCTTTCTAAGGAGTCACCATATATAAATAGCCTGATATGTACAAGCAAGACACACATATAACTTACAGTAAGTTTTAGGCATATCATTATTTTCTATATTTTTAAATGAAAAATAAGCACTTAATTCAGTCTATTATTATGGCACTAACACTTTTTCTTTATGTTACAGATTGATGCAGGTTGTGCAGTAGATGAGATATTGAATATTGAGGATTTCCTGGTAAAAATATATATATTATCTATCTATCTATCTATCTATCTATCTATCTATCTATCTATCTATCTATCTATCTATCTATCATCTGTCTATCTATCTTTCTACAGGTTGGGCATCCCATATCCAAATATTCTGAAATACAGAATTTTTTGAGTGAGATAGTGAAACTTTTGTTTTCTGATGGCTCAATGTACACAGACTTTGTTTAATACACAAAATTATTAAAAATATTGTATTAAATGACCTTTAGGCTGTGTGTATAAGGTGTATATGAATTATGAAGCATAAATTAATTGTGTGTATGTACACAAACTTTGCACAAATTTACTAAACATATTGGCTAAAATGACCTTCAGACTGTGTGTATAGGGTGTGTATGAAACATAAATGCATTCTGTGCTTAGACTTGGGTCCCATCACCATGATATCTCATTATGGTATGCAATTATTCCAAAATACGGAAAAATCCGATATCCAAAATACTTCTGGTCCCAAGCATTTTGGATAAGGGATACTCAACCTGTATCATCTGTCTGTCTATGGTAAAAAATATATTATCTATCTATCTATCTATCTATCTATCTATCTATCTATCTATCTATCTATCTATCTATCTATCTATCTATCTATCTATCTGTCTGTCTATCTATCTGTCTATCTATCTGTCTATCTAGAATTAGATCTCTATTTAGCAACCAATGCACTTGTTTTTAATATAATACAGGTTGAGTATCCCTTATAAAAAATTAAAAATCCCAAATGTTTGGGTCCCCTGCTGAGATAATGACATATTTATTATATATATTATCTTTAAATATATATATATATTTATAAATAATATATATAATATAGAAACAGAAAGTTCAGCACTCACCAAAATAAGCTCACTTATCATCACAACATCTAGGAATAAATGATGGGGGTTTAGTTAGTGAATTGGCCAATGCACGGAAGCCTGCACACCTCTCGCCAAGGTACCCCACCTTCATGCAGGTCCTACACTATCACAAAATCATAAAAATTAAAACCCGGCAACTGTAACACACATAATATAACTGCAAATATGCCTACTTGGTTTAAGGTGTATCTGCCATGAACTCCATGGCTTTTAAAGGTACACTCGTCACCTGACACTGGCTGATAAATTACTGAAAGGCAGCTGACACAGGTTTAAGATAATAGGGGTGCATAAACCGAGCTTGTGGCCACAGTTAATGAGTTAACCAAGGATTAACCCTAAAATATACAAACAAATAGAAAACCACAGCACTCGCCACCCCAGAAGTGGGGTGCAGTGTCCACACTCGCCACTAATAGGGTGGGGTGCATGTAGCCTATAATCTTAAACCTGTGTCAGCTGCCTTTCAGTAATTTATCAGCCAGTGTCAGGTGACGAGTGTACCTTTAAAAGCCATGGAGTTCATGGCAGATACACCTTAAACCAAGTAGGCATGTTTGCAGTTATATTATGTGTGTTACAGTTGCCAGGTTTTAATTTTTATGATTTTGTGATAGTGTAGGACCTGCATGAAGGTGGGGTACCTTGGCGAGCGGTCTGCAGGCTTCCGTGCATTGGACAATTCACTAACTAAACCCCCATTATTTTTTCCTAGATGTTGTGAGGATAAGTGAGCTTATTTTGGTGAATGCTGAACTTTCTGTTTCTATATTTTTGAGTAGGTGGCCATGGGCTACATGCACCCCACCCTATTAGTGGTGAGTGCGGACACTGCACCCCACTTCTGGGGTGGCGAGTGCTGTGGTTTTCTGTTTGTATATTTTAGGGTTAATCCTTGGTTAACTCATTAACTGTGGCCACAAGCTCTGTTTATGCACCCCTATTATCTTAAACCTGTGTCAGCTGCCTTTCAGTAATTTATCTGCCAGTGTCAGGTGACGAGTGTACCTTTAAAAGCCATGGAGTTCATGGCAGATACACCTTAAACCAAGTAGGCATGTTTGCAGTTATATTATGTGTGTTACAGTTGCCAGGATTTAATTTTTATGATTTTGTGATAGTGTAGGACCTGCATGAAGGTGGGGTACCTTGGCGAGCGGTGTGCAGGCTTCCATGCATTGGCCAATTCACTAACTAAACCCCCATCATTTATTCATTTATTCCTAGATGTTGTGAGGATAAGTGAGCTTATTTTGGTGAGTGCTGAACTTTCTATTTCTATATTTTTGAGTAGGTGGCCATGGGCTACATGCACCCCACCCTATTAGTGGCGAGTGCAGACACTGCACCCCACTTCTGGGGTGGCGAATGCTGTGGTTTTCTATTTGTTTGTATAATATATAATATATATATATAATATATATGTCATTATCTCAGTAGGGGACCCAAAAATGTGGGATTTTGAATTTTGGATAAAGGATACTCAACCTGTATATTCAATCATGCAAAACTTGCGAGACATGTACATTTAAATCACAGAGAATATATATATATATATATATATGTGTGTGTATTTTTGCATGAGGTGAGTCAAGACTGTGAAATCCTGAATATAAAGCAAGTGTTTCATTCATGTGTCATTGATATAGAAATAAATAAGACAACATAAATGGTATGTACCATTTCTGGATTACACTGTTGTACTAATTTAGAAGTTGTGATCTTCAGGCTGCTGCTACTGTTACTACTACTACTACTACTACTTCTACTACTACTACTATTACTGCTACTACTACCTAGTACTACTACTACCACTACTGCAACTGCTACTACTGTTACTACTACTACTACTACCACCACCACTACTACTACTATTACTACTACTACTGCTGCTGCTGCTGCTACTACTACTACTACTACTATTACTACTACTACAACTACTACTGCTACTTCTACTACTACTACTACTGCTGCTACTACTACCTAGCACATTTACTACCACTACTGCAACTGCTACTACTATTGCTGCTACTACTACTACCACTACTACTACTATTACTACTACTGTTGCTGCTACTACTATTACTACTACTGCTACTACTACTACTGCTGCTATTACTACTACTACTACTACTACTACAACTACTACTGCTATTACTACTACTGCTAATGCTACTACTATTGCTGCTGCTGCTACTACTACTACTACTACTACCAATACTACTACTACTATTACTACTACTACTACTTCTGCTGCTGCTGCTGCTACTACTACTACTACTACTACTACTACTACTGCTACTACTATTGCTACTACTACCACCACTAAAACCACCATTACTACTACTACTACTACTACTACTACTACTACTGCTGCTGCTGCTACTACTACTACTGCTACTACTACTACTACTACTACTGCTAGTACCAGCACTACCTACCACTGCTGCTGCTACTACTACTACTACTACTACTACTACTACTACTACTGCTGCTGCTGCTACTACTACTACTGCTACTACTACTACTACTACTGCTAGTACCAGCACTACCTACCACTGCTGCTGCTACTACTACTACTACTACTACTACTACTACTAATAATAATAATAATAACATGAATAAATATAATATGTAAAAGAAAATAAAAAAATCACTTTTTTTGAACAACCTGCTTAATGCATTTCAACTTTATTGCTAAGTATTTTTATAAAAAGCAAAAAGTAACAAAGCATGTATACAATTATATACAAAACTCTTTATACAAAATACCAAATTTAAACCAAGCAGGAATACAGTTTATAAGGTGGTTCCAATGATCAGTAAGCATCCAAGTAAGTTATTGTAGATTAACTATTGCTTTTAAAGTGCATGCATCTCCACTCATTCATACATACAGTAAAACAACTTGACAGTAGATACTTTATTTGAAAAGAAAAGAAATAATTTAGTTGAATTTAATTTTAGTTCTTATAAAATCTAATCTAAACAAAAGCAATTTTCCAATGAGTTATATTTAATATAACTAAAATGACAGTAATCATTGTGACAAACACATGATTCTTGTTTTTTAGGCTATATAAATTATAAAGTAAATAAATATGAAAATAAAATCTGGATTATATAATAGTTATGTATTAATTTGTGTGGCATTATATTCTAACTTTTTGTAGGAGAAAATTACTGACAAGGTTGGAGAAGCAGCAGATAAACTAGTGTTGGAAATCTTCAAAATAGCTGTAAGTTTTATAATTTATTACACAAATAAAACATGCTGTCCAAGTATCCTCTGAAAGGGGAATGCATATCAAGCCTTGGATAGAGATGAAGTGGAATTTACTCTGTAATTTAATATACCTAGCACAGACATTGAAATGACAGACCAAAGCTGATCTGTTGCTTTGGGCAATTTCTTGATACAAAGGTTGGATACAGGTCACAATCCCTATAATAGCTAACTTATGAATAGTGTAAGTAGCAGTTCCATTGTGGGGTATACTTTATTGTGGTCTAGAGATTCAATAGCTGTACACTAGCATAGTCTTTGGCCAAGGAAAAGAATTGTTAATAAAAGACAAAATGTAGTGAAATATTGAAAATATTTATTCATAATAATGTTTCACAATTATCAAAATTGTTTATTATTTATTCACATAATTTGGTCATTATAGACACCAACTTTTCTAAAGTTTCATAAGTTATGTGTTTCCAGGCCTAGTGCAGACATTCCCATAAGTTTATAGTACAGTATTTGTTTTAGTCATTACAAAAAACTTTCTAATTCATCCCAGCGTTTCTCAATGGAATTGATGTCAGGTGATTGAGGAGGCCATGTTATAATTTTAAGAACTTACTGCTTTTCTTTACTTTTCAAATAATTGATACATAGTTTAGATGTGTGCTTAAGGTAATTATCTTGTTGCATGAAGAAAATTTAAATTAAAACAGAGATATATTATATTCAATTAATACAAATGTATTTTAAATTATAAATATTATTGAATACAATTTATCAAAATACCCAATATATTAGTGTCCAGCTCTAAATATATTAGTGACCAGCTCTAAATTACGTAATTTATCTTATCAATAAACTCTTGGGACTGCAATGAAAATGAAATAGGCTTGTGTTTACAAACAATATGGTAAATTAAGTATAGTACATTTGAAGTAAAGTCCTAAAGTCTTGTTTCTAATCATTATAATAATTTACGGATGAATTAAAGTTGATATTCATTAAGATAGAGCAAGATAAGTAAACATATACATTTTGGCCAAAGACTTTTGCACGATACTGTATTTTAAAGAAGCATGGTATGTAGATGAAT
The DNA here is from genome assembly GCF_028390025.1 of Pseudophryne corroboree. Classification (NCBI taxonomy): domain Eukaryota; kingdom Metazoa; phylum Chordata; class Amphibia; order Anura; family Myobatrachidae; genus Pseudophryne; species Pseudophryne corroboree. Next base: position 597,903,610 of record NC_086449.1, on the reverse strand, counting down.
ATTATCTTTACATTGATTAAATGGAATTCCCTATTTATAGAAATAGTCTGTTTTCATTATATACAGTAGTCTAAAAAATGTCCATTATGTGGACAAGTCACTTCCTTACATATTGTATTTACATTTATGATAAAAGTACATATCCTAATGCTTCTTAGACTTAATGTGGAAGTTATTGTCCAATATAACCTGCCACCATGTAACAAAAAGATGAGTCATCCACTAGGGTCCTTTATCTAAAACCAAGAGCCATGAGTGCATGACACTGGAGAATTTAATCTTTACTAAAGGCTATATGATTAACTGAGATACTCGCCATGGGCTGCATCAAAATAACTCCTAAAGTAGATTATTTGAAGGCAATCTCCCTATTCACTAAACAAGAGACTGGGAGATTATTTTAAAAATGGGATATACAAACATTGACAAAATCCTACATGTGAGTCAGACAAAAAATGTGCAATTTTATTGTTCACTAAAATTGTGAAAATGCATAGAAAATGCATGACAATTCTCTGATGTAAATGTATTAAATGAATTACAATAATTAATAAGATATATACATAGACGATATGATGTGTATATCTTATTCACATGATAAAGTTCTACAAATACAGTACTTGAAATAATTTAAATATTCTTGTATTATTTTCTAGGAAGATCTGGGAGTTCTAGGAACAGTGCTGAATGTTTTATGTGGAGTTTTGGTAAGATATGCAATTGCATATTCAGTACATTAAAGAGTATTATATGAAAATAGACATAATGTAAGTTTTTTTTCCAGATCAGACTAAGTACCATTCAAATTATTATTTATTATTATTTATAATTATTGTAGGGAGAAACACTTGCAACATTGAGTGAAACTCTGGTAAGGTTTTTTTTTTAAATTCTATTTCCCTAAAGAATTATATAAATCATGAATTGCCAGTTTGCTTACAATGAATAAATTAGTCTGTCATTGTAAAAACTTGTGCATTTGTTTGGAAATTGTTAATCCAGCCTATTTATTATTTACATTGAATGTGTGTTTACCCATAGCAGCCAATCATGCACTGGTATTAACTCATCAAATGCAAGTGACAATTGAAACAGTTGTTCCATTGCTTGCTGTCATTTGCTACACATTACACTTGTTAGTACTGTATATAATTCAGAAAATGAAAAGTTGCTAATAATAATGTTTCAAGTTTTTGTTTACTTATCTCCTACATACATATAGAAATAAACACAATAGCTGTTCTAATATTGTCAACCCCCTTATAACAATTAGTTTTTAATACTGGAATGATTAACAATCTTATGATTTTTACATTAGAAATTATTTTGATAATTTTGTATAACATACCTTTCTAGAAAACATAAGTATGGGGTTATTTTCTTGAATTATTCATATGAGGATGATGATGATGATGATGATGATGATGATTATTATTAGTATTAGTATTATTATTATTATTATTATTATTATTATTATATCAGGCCGGCTTGGACTTGAATCTGCAGGGGGCGATAAGTCTTGTGAAAATAGTCTGAAGAATAAAACTGTGAGTTAGTCTTCAATAATTGTTAAGAATTTTTAACATTCAATTCCTTACACTGTATATTTTTATGTGATACTTTTTTTATTGTTCATCCTAATAAATGTGGAAACTTTATTGAAATAATGCTTGGCATGTGTAATAATGTTAAGTATAGCTGCATCTTTCTGCTATTTGTGAGTCTTAACATCATATGAATCCTATGAACTGTGAAAAGTTACTTTTCTATTATTAATATATGATCCATATTAATTTATTAACCATGTTTTTCTCCTATAGGTTCTAGTCTCCAGGAGTATAATAAATCAAATGAAATCTGAATTTTATAACCATCAAATCAATATACATAAACAATTGTGATTTTAATAAACTTTATATTCTTCATCATTTGCTTGATTTCTGGTTTTGCTTTTTTTATTTATGTCAGTGTCTTTGTAGCTCTGCTCCTAATACATGGTCTTTAAAAAAATTCTACTTTTTAAATAAGTTCTGGATAAGAATATTTTTGTATATGGAGACCATATAAGTAAACTGAAGAAATAAGCAGTGACATGCAGTCAGGGTAGACAGGAAAAGCAGAGCCTCACTTGTCATACTCCAGTACACTCCAGAGTTTTGACTATAAAAATGATTACAATAATCCAAAGATTATATTTATAACTTAATCACTATTATAAAGTGAAAATGTTTAAGTTCAAATTAGTCTTTCAGCAGCTGAACATAATGAATCAAACTAAATAAATTAGAAACAACCTCCAAAACTGACTTTATATTGTATATACAGTAGTTATACTGTACATAATACAACATTTTGTACTATATAGTATGACACAAAAGAAACAGAATTGTTATATCTCTAAGTTTTGTAATACAGATCACCTATACATTTAGCACTAATAATATGATAATATACCTAAAAATTAATACTTCTATCTTTATGCAATAACAATATATTATATACAGTAGGTGTGACCTTCCGAATATCAAATATACTGTACATTGATAGCAATACAGAAATACACATAGAGACAAAGTTAAAAAAAGGCCATAGTACAGTATATTCAGCCAGAGCTTGTCTGCTGAACCTACACTCTATCCTCTCCTCATTCATCACTTGTTACTCATTATAGGTAGAGCACTTGGACTTTTCACTGTTGATATCACTACAGACAAGGGTGATGCATCCATTTTTATCACCCAGGGCAAATACTCAATATAGCACTCCCTGTCCCCATTTGAGTGGGTTGTTGTAGACACCCTTTACCTACTGTATATGACTGTCATTTAATACAGACAGCATCAGTGGCCTACATATACTACAGACATCATTTGTGACCACCATATAATATGTATAGCATTAGTGACCACCATGTACTACAGACAGCATTAGTGACCACCATATACTACAGACAGTATCCATCATTGCCATATACTACAGACAGAATTAGTTACTGTCATACTGCAGACAGCATCAGAGAACACAATTTCTAAATACTGCATTAGTGGCTATCATATAATATAGACAGTACCAGTGATCTCCATATAATATTTAATTATTTTTTTATTAACAGTTTCTTATATAGCTCATCATATTCCATTGCACTTCACAATTAGAAAAAGTAATAATAGAACTAAATTGGGTAATAATAGACATGTATAGAGGTAGGAAGGCCCTGCTTGCAAGCTTGCAATCTATATAGAAATAAACATTGGTACTTAAGGATAGGTGCTCTCTATTGCATAATGTTGCAGCCAGATTGCAAAGGTTTCTAAACAAAGAGTACTGCACTAAGTCCTGGCATATAAACAACCAAAATTCATTATAACCCTCCTGTGCCCCAGCTACCAGTGGTGCATCCAGGTACAGACGCTCCCCTGGAGGCCGGTCGGCTGGGATGTTGAGACCAGTCTGGACTTCCCGAACCAGCCGACCGGCCTCCAGGGGAGCATCTGTACCAGAATGCACCACTGGTAGCCGGAACATGGGAGGGCAGGACCATTCTGGTGTCCCCGATCTCCTTACCTTAAACCACAACAGCATCAGGTCACCGTGAAGATTCCTAGGAATTTCTGTTTACATTAGAGTGCGCACACATTTTACAGATGTGCGAGATGCTGCAGTCTGTTATTGAACTTCACTTGAGTATTGATTGTTTTTAAAATATTTTTTTTTTCATTAATTTTCTTTCATCATTGCACATGCAGCTGGTTCACAGCAGGACTCTGACATCATTGGATGTATTTTCCCTTGCAGAACAATTTGCCTAGTCTATTTTCCTTGTGTAACACATGTACTAAATGTTTATATTGTGTTTTTCAATCAGTAAAGCATTTATTTAAGTTCAAACACTAATCATTATTTCCAACAAACCAATCATACTGAGAAAGGAACTTAGCATCACGGTTATAATGAATATTGGTTGTATATACACCAGGACTTAGCGCAGTACTCTTTGATTATAAACTCTACTGTATATATGTTGGTCACCTAGTCAGTACAGCTGATTGCCCATAAAAAGTTATACCTTCAGTGCGCAGATAGCAAAACTAATTTCAATAGATTGCAAAGGTTCTCAATGGGCAGTATGATATGGTCACACAGCTATGTTGGCCAAGGGTCAGGAGGATGTGAAAGTGAAGAAAGACAAAATATGTGAAGTTATTTATTATAATATATACAGAATTAGTGACTGACAGCATTGATGACTTCCATTTTCTGGAGAAAGGATAAGTGACTTATATATACTGTACTACAGAAAGCATTAACTACTGCCAAGTGCTAAAGACAGCATTAGTGATCCCTACATACCACAGATAGCTCCAAGTACCACAATTTGCACTTTATAAAAGAGTGCGAGTTTGTGAGGCTTACAGAAATGTGAGACAATGTATTTGTGAGTAAACTTGCACCTTGTAATGCAAATTTCAGTACAAGGTGCAAGATTGACATAAACCTGCACAGATTAGTGAGATTTGTGCAGGCTACTGTGAATAAAAGTAATTAAGGAGTTAAGAAACAGAAAAAACAATCGTGTAGCACTGGTTCAAATAATACAGAGAAATAAATGAGTAGGGTTCCTCCTCATATAGCGAACCAGCACTGGTATCTTGGAGCAGGCCCTGGTTCTGAAAATATGAGCAACAAAATGAGTAGGGGCCCACATAATTTTAGAACCAGCACTGGGCTTCACTAGCAGGGGGTAATGTTACAGTTCAGGGAACACTTGATGAGGTACCCAGACCAAAATGTCCATGCCCCTTAACTAGTAAGCTCAGGCTGCAGATTCATGGGAAAATGGGGAGCCCTCTCTACAGGGCAACCAAGGCTGGGGCTTAAGCCATGGGATATCCCCAGCAGCCCTGGGTGGTGAGTGCCAAGTTGATAGCAATTAAGTGAAAGTTAGAAGCAATGGGGGTAATTCCAAGTTGATCACAGCAGGAATTTTGTGAGCAGTTGGGCAAAACCATGTGCACTGCAGGGAAGGCAGATATAACATGTGCAGAAAGAGTTAGATTTGGGTGGGTTATTTTGTTTCTGTGTAGGGTAAATACTGGCTGCTTTATTTTTACACTGCAAATTAGATTGCAGATTGAACACACCACACCCAAATCTAACTCTCTCTGCACATGTAAAATCTGCCTCCCCTGCAGTGCACATGATTCTGCCCAACTGCTAACAAAATTCCTGCTGCGATCAACTTGGAATTACCCCCAATATTGGGGGTCATTCCGAGTTGATGGCTCGCTACTGATTTTTGCAGGGCAGCGATTATGGCAGAACTGGGCTAATCTGCGCATGCATATGCACCGCAATGCGCAGGCGCGTCGTACAAGTAGAAAGAACTTTGTGGATTTGCACAGGTTCTAGCGATGTTTCCAGTTGCACTGGCGGATGCCAGGAGATTGACAGGAAGTGGAAGTTTCTGGGTGTCAACTGACCGTTTTCTGGGAGTGTTTGGAAAAAATCAGGTGTGGCCGGGCATTTTCTGGGCGGGTATCTGATATCAATACCGGGACCTTTGTCGCAGCAATCATCGCACAGAATAAGTAACTACAGGGCTGGTCTTGTTCTGCACAATAAGTGTTTGCTGCCGCTTGGCTGCACAGGCGTTCGCACTGCTGCAAAGTGAAAATACACTCCCCCGTGGGCGGTGACTATGCGTTTGCATGGTTGCTAAAAGCAGCTAGCGAGCGATCAACTCGGAATGAGGGCCCTTGTCCTTTACAGGAGGACCACAATCCCAGAAAGTCTCCTCCACATGCCAATACTTGGTGAACCACAAGTACCAGCATGTGGCTCATTATGGATCCACTGGTGCCTATTGTTCCCCTGTACCAGAACATATTTAAAAAATGACAGTGGAGCACAGTGCTGAATCTACAAATATGAGGGACCGCCTACACGTTTTGTTCCCCATATTTTTGGAACCAAGTTCAGCTCCAAGAGCCCTGTCCTGGTTCAGTAAATACAGGGGAAACTTGCATGATTTTTTCACTGTATTTTTGAACCAGCCCAGCTCAAAGAGCCTGGGGCAGGATATGCTTTTTACACCTTTTTTCTGTTTTTTAACTCTTTAATTACTTTTTCACAAAGTATCCTGCATGGATCTTGCTGATCTGATCTGTGCAGGCTTCTGTTAAACCCGTCTGTCTGAAGCTGGTCTATTTTTTCACTCTTATTTTTTGTTAAAAGTTCTGTGTAAGCTTATAACCTTAAGCTTATGCACCCAATTACATTTTGCAAGTTGTATGTTTTCAATGTAAAAAACATATGAATGCAAGTTTGGGGCATGAGAGAAGTGGAAAAGCAAGATACATGCATGTTTGCATGTTCTCGCATCCTAATACATGTGAGAGTTCTGAAAAAGTTTGAGTTTAACGCTAAACCTTTTTATAACTCACACCCTATAATATTTAGCCCCCTATGTTGATTCTGTCTCAGGCACACAACATAGCAGTCCCCAAGAAACAGCTGCCTGTCATGCAGGTCCTGCTAAGGCTGCTGCTGTCTATGAGGAGGAAGCAGTGCCATGCACAGACAGGCAGGGAGGCCAGGGGCATAGAGGGTGCTGCTGAATGGCCCCTGGAAGTGGACAGCTGTGGACTGGCCTTGCTCTCTGGTATCACAGCTGATGCAGATATTACGCTAACATCCTCCTCTTTCTGTCTCCCTGGGATCATGTCTATAAGCTAATAATGTAGGTCTGAGTGTACCCCTTTTTAATAAGCAGTGTAGGAGCATAAATTGCTTTGAAACTTGTTGTAGCAGGTAGTGGACAGTATTGATGCTCCACTGTATGATAACTGTTAAAGCAAAATGTGAAAAGGATGTTTTGGCGTACTCACTTCTGGTAATTGGTGATTTATTAATGGTCTTTTGTACAAGGAAAATACTTGCAAATTGTTAATGTACATGTAACATATGCCCTTCTTTTTTCTAACGTATTCTTAATCACCATTCACACCCTTGTCACTTGTGACCCAAACCCCTACAATTACCCACAGCTTTTTACCTACTGTGTTGCTAGGGGAATGGAGATTTTGTCTTCTTAACAGCTTTCACCACTGCTGCTACACATTCATATATACACTTTGCAGAGTGCTGCTGATTACCAGTAATAGCATTACATAGAAACATAGAAACATAGAATTTGTCGGCAGATAAGAACCGCTTGGCCCATCTAGTCTGCCCCTTTTTTTTTACATTATTTATATCTCTAACCTTATTTGATCCTTATTACTTAGTAAGGATATACTTATGTCTATCCCATGCATGTTTAAATTGCTCTACTGACTTAGCCTCTACCACCTCTGATGGGAGGCTATTCCACTTGTCCACTACCCTTTCTGTGAAGTAATTTTTCCGCAAATTTCCCCTACCCCCCCCCCCCCCCCTCCAGTCTCAGTGCATGTCTTCATGTCCTACTGCTTCTCTTCATTTGGAGAATGTTTCCCTCATGGACTTTGTTAAAACCCTTGATATATTTGAAAGTTTCAATCATGTCCCCCCTTCCCCTTCTCTGCTCCAAACTAGACATATTGAGATTTCTTAGTCTATCTGGGTATGTTTGGTGATGTAGGCCATGCACCATTTTAGTTGCCCTTCTTTGTACAGTTTCTAATGTATCAATATCCTTTTGAAGATATGGCCTCCAGAATTGAACACAGTATTCTAGATGAGGCCGTACCAATGACCTATACAGAGGCATTATTACATCTTTCTTTCTGCTACTGATTCCTCTCGCAATGCAGCCAAGCATCTGACTAGCCTTCCTCATTGCCTTGTTACATTGCTTACCTGCCTTTAAGTCATCTGAAATAGTGACTCCTAGATCCCTTTCCTCCTCAGAAGTTTCCAGTATAGTGCCATTAATACTATATTTAGCCTTTGGATGTTTGAGACCCAAGTGCATGATTTTGCATTTTTTGGCATTAAACTGTAATTGCCACACTCTGGAGCATTCCTCTAGTCTACCTAGATCCTCAATCATTTGTTTTACCCCACCGGGTGTGTCTACCCTGTTGCATACCTTTGTGTCATCTGCAAAAAGGCATAATTTCCCTTTAATGCCATTTGCAATGTCACCAATAAAGATATTAAAAAGCACTGGTCCAAGTACAGTCCCTGGGGTACTCCACTGGTAACATTTCCTTCCTGTGAATGCACTCCATTTACCACAACTCTCTGTTTTCTATTCTTCAACCAAGATCTTATCCATTCAATAATCCTAATATCCAATCCCAAACTTTCAAGTTTATTTAGCAGTCTGCAATGTGGAACAGTGTCAAAAGCCTTACTAAAGTCTAGATAAGCTATATCCATGGCTCCACCTTTATCCATCACTTTAGTCACACAGTCAAAAAAGTCAATAAGATTTGTTTGACATGATCTCCCCCCAGTCAATCCATGCTGTTTGGGATTCTGTAAATTGCTGGATTTGAGATAATCTACAACTCTTTCTTTTAAGAGTGTTTCCATCAATATCCCTACTACTGATGTAAGACTCACTGGTCTGTAGTTGTTTGCCACTTCCTTGCTACCACTTTGTGCAGTGGGACTACGTTTGCTCTTTTCCAGTCCTCTGGAATTACTCCTGTAGCTAATTACTGGTTGAATAATTCTGTCAATGGTGCTACCAGCACCTCTTTAAGTTCTTTTAGTATCCTTGGATGTATCCCATCTGGCCCCATAGATTTGTCCACTTTCAGCTTTGAGAGTTCTGTTAGGACCTTCTCCTCTGTAAATGTATTTGTTTCATTTTGCTGAATATCCCTGCAACTTAACTGTGGCCCCTTCCCCTCTCTTTCTGTAGTAAATACTGAGCAAAAATAATTATTAAGATGATCTGCTATTAAATTGTCTCCCTCAACAAGACTCCCAGTATCTGTCTTTAGTTTTGTTATTCCGCCTTTTGTTTTTCTCCTTTCGCTTATATACCTACAAAACATTTTGCCTCTTTTACCCACTGACTGGGCCATTTTCTCCCCAGCTTGTGCCTTTGCACATCTGATTACCTTCTTAGTCTCCTTCTGTCTAAGAAGATATAACTCTTTGTCTTCATTATTTTGTGTTTGCTTTTATTTCCTAAATGCCATCTTTTTTGCTTTCACAATATTTGCTACTTCTTTTGCAAACCACACTGGCTTACTTTTCCTTTAATATTGCACATTTTAATGTTTCCCACCTCTCCTGCACTGCTTCCAAGTTCATCCACTCTGCCAAAGAATCGCTTACACATTTTCCCATCCCTACAAAATCAGCCTTCCTAAAATCCAACACCTTTGTTTTTGTATGGGATGAGTCAGTCTCTGTCTTTATGCTGAACCATACTGCTTGATGATCACTGGATCCCAGGTTTTCACCTACTTTTACATTCGATATTCTGTCTCCATTTGTAAGTATTAAGTCTAATATTGCTTCTTTCTGAGTGGGCTCCCTCACCAGTTGGTGGAGGGATGCTCCCTGAAGGGAATTTAAAATGTCCCTACTTCTAGTGGAACTAGCAACAGACACCTCTGAGTTTACATCAGGAAGATTAAAGTCTCCCATGATTATTACCTCTCCTTTTAATGCCATTTTAGTTATATCCTGCAATAGGTTCTTGTCGAGTTCCTCTTCCTGACCTGGTGGCCTGTATATCACACCAATATGAATAATCGACTTTTCACCTGTTTCTATGGTCACCCAAAGGGCCTCAGTTTTTTCTTCAATACTTTGTATTACTGTAGTATTTATGCTTTTTTTACATACATTGCTACCCCTCCTCCAATTTTTCCAATTCTGTCCTTCCTAAATAAAGTATATCCTGGTATAGCTATGTCCCAGTCATGATTTTCATTGTACCATGACTCTGTAATTGCCACAATGTCTAGATAATCCCTTGTCTTTATTGCAATTAGTTCTGGGATTTTATTTCCTAAGCTCCTAGCATTTGCATACATAGCTTTCAGAGTTTTGTTTGTGCTTTTTCTGTTCCTAGCTACGTTCTTCTCTCTGCCTATTTTTATTTGGTTTTGATCTAAATTATCTTCTGTTGCTGTGGATATGCTTCCTATTCCCTTTGCCTGCAGAAACAATACCTCTGTGTTGGGGGAACAGATTTCTTTATTCCTGTTTGGTTTACTGCCCCCCCCCCCCCCTCTGTTAGTTTAAATAATTCTTGGTGAAGCATCCAAACTGTTCAGTTAGTATTCTCATTCCCCTTGAAGATGGGTGCAGGCCATCACTTTTGTATAAGCTCCTATCTTGCCAGATGGTGTGACTATGGCCTATAAATCCAATTCTCTCCTTTTTGCACCATGTTCTTAGCCAAACATTGAAGTTTCTGATGCGATGAGTTCTGTCTTCCCCTCTGTGTACTGGCAATACTTCTGAAAAGGAAACGGTAGTTGCCACCTGCTTCAGAGCAGTCCCTAACTTCCTAAATTCATCTTTTACGTCCATGAGTTTAGCATTTGCCAGGTCATTTGTCCCTAGGTGGACAATGACATCCACCTCCCCATCTTTTCTTGCTGCCTTCACAATTCTTAGCATGTGCTCTTTATCCCTTGGAGATGTGGCTCCAGGTAAGCACCTTACTTGTTTCTCTACTTCATTTGCATTTCCCAGATGTATTTCTCTAAAATAGGAGATGCAATTTTCCTGTTCCATTTTCTGTTCCTATAGTTGGCAGAAGTCCCCATATCCTCCCGTTTTGTAGTGCCTCTATTAGTTGTATCTTCCAGCCCTGCAAGAGTAGCATATGAGTTTTGCAGTGTCACTACTTGTGGGAGGTGTCTGTGTCCATCTGGAAATCTCTGCCCTTGAGAGCCCACAGTAGTCCATGCAGAATGTCTTCTGGTGGCTCTCTGAGGCAGTGGAGGCTTCAAAAACACAGACATCCTACAAATCTCAGCATGCAGTTTTGCTATATCCTCCTTCAGCAGAGAAAATTGCTCACAGATTGGACAGCAGCCGAGTCTCTATACTGCCTGTTTCCAAACAAATGCTTTACACCCATTGCACTGCACAGGCCAAACATTGTATCAAATGTTAATGGTATTGCAAATCTTTGTGTCACTTTTTGTGTATTATAAAACTCGCTTTTTTCTGTATTCTAACTCGCCTGCTGCTGTTTCAAACTCACTTAATAAGCCAAGCCTCACTTTAGAATGCAAGCCTCTCATAATGAGCAAGCTCACTGAGAGTGGTCACTGTTTATATAGTTTCTCAGAAGCTGAGCTATTCAGGCCCTCCTCCTAATCACTTCACACCTAGATTCAGCCACTCCTCTTCCTAGTTTCTCTTCACATTCTAAGAAAGCCCAGAGACAAACACAGCCAAATTTTCACTCAGTTTTCCCACAATATTACAATCCCTATATGGATATCAGAGAATACTCACCTGCTGCTGTTTCAAACTCACTTAATAAGCCAAGCCTCACTTTAGAATGCAAGCCTCTCACAATGAGCAAGCTCACTGAGTCTGGTCTGCATTACTGTTGCTCTGCACAAACCACCAAATTCATGAAGGCAAGGTGTGAGATACTGTTCTGTAATGTAGTGCTGCATTCTGACTCTATTGGACAGAGCATCAGATTAATTATTACTGCTAGAGTCTGCTTATGAGAGCACAGTGAATAAGGAAATACCTCCTGACTCCAAAACTTTGGACTATTACACCAGAATCAGAATAGTTGGAAGTTTGTGCTGCTCTACTACTGTTCTTTCAGCCTTCACTACCTGCTGATGCTGACATTTTGTTGCTTCTTCACAGATCCTGTAACATTGTGGTTGTGTTTGGAAAATAGATAGATACTATTTACCTCCAGGAAAGCCAAATGCTCTAGATATTTTTATCCCAAACTAGACTCATTATAATATTAATAGTCCCCTACTTAAAATGGAGATGAGTGGTCTGGTTTTGATGAAAACTGAACATGCCCAAACTTTGGGTTAAAAGTTAAATTGAGTTTCTTCTTAGATCACTTTGGTGTTCCGAGTTAAACTGAGTCCGGGCTGGATTCTTCTCAACAAGTTCATGTCTAGGAACTCAAAAAAGCATTTTGTGTGCTTTGGATCGCATGTAAGTCACTCTATCATGATTTCAGGGGCCATTTCCCACATAAGAGCCTATGGAGTGGGTCTGCATTGTAGTTCTTGCTGAAATACTACATACAAGCATCCAAGTTATATGATCTTAGCAGTTTTTAGCTGATTGTGGTTTCCATAAACAAAATGAAAACATGATGATGACTTAGAAACAAACCAAAACATAAAGGTCTGCACACACCTCGTTTTTAAAATGGAGACCCCATTCTGAATTATTAGCCCCTATAATTTCAATTTCATATTACATTAAATTCAACAACAATTTCTATTAGTAGACAAAGAAAAAAATGTATAGTAAGATTACCAACAAATGTGTTCTCTATTTGACATGCTGTTACATTCCATTACTTTATTCTCCTGGTGTAAGCACTTAGTACAACATATCACAACCCTGTCTGTCCTTTCCTAGAATGATAGGCAGGAAGCTGTGGCAATCAGTATTGGGAGCTGATCCTTGCTGATAGTATGAGACTGGTGTGGTTTGGTGGGTATGAGTGATAGGCTGGCCACCAACACTAGTAAGGTACTTTATATGAGATTAATGAGGTGGGTATGAAATGCTGGCATTTGGGATGCTGGTGGTCACATGACTGACTGCAGCATCTTGACAGTGATAATACTGACATCTGACAGGGGTAAGTGTTTTACCCTTCCCCTACCCTAACCCTCTGGGGTTGTCAGCTAGGGCTTACCCTCTGGGGGTGTTGGCTATGGCTAATACTCTGGGAGTGTCAACTAATGCTAACGCCACCCTCTAGTGCCTTACCTTAACCCCCCTAGTGCCTAACCCTAACCCTCCCCACTGGGCCCGAAGCATAACTCCCAACCCAATATACTCACCTTCAGGATGCCGGCTGTCAGTGTCCCGGTGCCAGTCTCTTTAGGGGTGTTGGGATTATGGCGTCAATCACATGACTGCCGGCATCCCAGACTAAAAGAGAAGATCAGAGAACTAATGTGCATTCAATTGTACTAAACTTCATAAACTGGGTTTTATGAAAATGTGTATTGCTCAGATGTGTATTGTGGGTAATAGACAGTGTTGTCAGTTAGATTTGATTTGAGCCTATATACTATATAGTTTGTTTTGTTGTTCAAGGGGTATAATGCTGATACATTTGGTACATGGCTGGATAGAGCTGATATACAGATGTAACCTCATACACCGTTGCTCATAGCGCGCTATTTAGGGTCCTGAATCGCGAGTTGTAATAACGATATGGCGTGCGTTGTGTCCCACGCCATGCAATACACATTTTCACCGCTAGGTGGCGAATGCTCCATGTCAAGCACGGTGTTTTGATGTGTTGTACTATTAACGGATTTTGTCCAGTGTCTGTGTACAAACCATAATGGAGCCTTCCAAGATGTCACATTAATGACATAGGGCCATATGCAATTGCGGTCGAATTGGCAAAAAAGTCTAAAAACTGGACTTTTTCGCCCAAAAAAAATATTTGTCAATGCAATTCAGTACATTTCGCCAAAAAAACGGACTTTCCAAATTCAACTTTTTCAAATTCGACAATGGTACAAATGCGGCAATTCGACAAAAGTATATTCAATTGAAGTTTGTAAATTCGACAACAGTGCTTTTAGACAGTAAATTCGTCATTTTCAATCCGCCACACTTTACTGGCGGAATCTAATAAAATAATTTGAAAACATGTTTTTTTTGTGTTTTTTTATTTGGTAATAGCATATCTACTGTATTTATATTAGAAGGGATTAGGTACTTGGTTTGCCTATTTAGGAGGCACAAGTATTATTTATATATTTTTAAAAGTATTATTATTATTTTTTTTTTTTAATGGAATGGGAAAAGTCAGAAAAAAAATGCGTGGGGTCCCCCCTCCTAAGCATAACCAGCCTCGGGCTCTTCGAGCCGGTCCTGGTTCTAAAAATCCGGGGGAAACACGAACAGGGGATCCCCCGTATTTTTAAAACCAGCACCGGGCTCTGCACCTGGTGCTGGTGCAAAAAATACGGGGGACAAAAAGAGTAGGGGTCCCCCGTATTTTTTACACCAGCATCGGGCTCCACTAGCTGGACAGATAATGCCACAGCCGGGGGTCACTTTTATACAGTGCCCTGCGGCCGTGGCATTAAATATCCAACTAGTCACCCCTGGCCGGGGTACCCTGGAGGAGTGGGGACCCCTTCAATCAAGGCCCCCCCCAGCCACCCAAGGGCCAGGGGTGAAGCCCGAGGCTGTCCCCCCCCATCCAAGGGCTGCGGATGGGGGGCTGATAGCCTTTGGAAAAATGAAAGAATATTGTTTTTTCCAGTAGTACTACAAGTCCCAGCAAGCCTCCCCCACAAGCTGGTACTTGGAGAACCACAAGTACCAGCATGTGGGAGAAAAATGGGCCCGCTGGTACCTGTAGTTCTACTGAAAAAAAAATACCCAAATAAATACAGGACATGCACACCGTGATAGTAAAACTTTATTACACACATGTCGACACACACATACTTACCTATGTTGACACGACGTTCGGTCCACTTGTCCAAGTAGAATCCGGGGTACCTGTGAATAAAATTATACTCACCTCAATCCAGTGTCCAGGTTATAATCCACGTACTTGGCAAAAAAAAAAACGAACACCCGGACCAAACGGACTGAAAGGGGTCCCATGTTTACACATGGGACCCCTTTCCACGAATGCCGGGACCCCACGTGACTGCTGTCACAGAAGGTCCCTTCAGCCAATCAGGTAGCGCTACTTCGTGGCACTCACCTGATTGGCTGTATGCGCGTCTGCTGTCAGACAGCGCATCGCACAGCTACCTCCATTAGTTTCAGTGGTGGGAACTTTGCGGGTAGCGGTGGGGTTACCCGCGGTCAGCCGCTGACCGCGGGTGACCTCACCGCTGACGCAAAGTTCCCACCATTGAATATAATGGAAAGGCTTTGCGATGCGCTGTCTGACAGCAGACTCGCATACAGCCAATCAGGTGAGTGCCACGAAGTAGCGCTTCCTGATTGGCTGAAGGGACCTTCTGTGACAGCAGTCACGTGGGGTCCCGGCATTCGGGGAAAGGGGTCCCATGTGTAAACATGGGACCCCTTTCAGTCCGCTGGTCCGGGTGTTCGTTTTATTTTTTTGCCAAGTACGTGGATTATCTCCCGGACACTGGATCAGGTGAGTATAATTTTTTTCACAGGTACCCCGGATCGTCAGAGACGAGACGTGCCAGTCGGCGTGTCAACATAGGTAAGTATGTGTGTGTCAACATGTGTGAAATAAACTTTTACTGTCACGGTGTGTGTTTCCTGTTTTTATTTGGGTATTTTTTTTTCAGTAGAACTACAGGTACCAGCGGGCCCATTTTTCTCCCGCATGCTGGTACTTGTGGTTCTCCAAGTACCAGCTTCCGGTGACCCCCGGCTGTGACATTATCTGTCCAGCTAGTGGAGCCCGATGCTGGTGTAAAAAATACGGGGGACCCCTACTCTTTTTGTCCCCCGTATTTTTTGCACCAGCACCAGGCGCAGAGCCCGGTGCTGGTTTTAAAAATACGGGGGATCCCCTGTCCGTTTTTTCCCTGGATTTTTAGAACCAGGACCGTCTCGAAGAGCCCGAGGCTGGTTATGCTTAGGAGGGGGGACCTTACGCATTTTTTTTCCTGACTTTTCCCATTCCATTAAAAATGACATTAAGAATCCACAAAAAAAATAATTCTGGTCCCGCTAGGATTCGAACCCGTCAGCCAATCAGCAGGTAGCGCTACGAAGTGTCCGTTGGCTATTTGAGGCATTCGCCATAGAGTTTAGGAAAAACGACATCTGGTGGACAGAAAGTAGAATGCATGTTACAATTATAACGTGACGTCACATTTACAACGCAACTTATAACGGGAGTTATAGCGCAAGGAGCTGGCTCGAGTTGCATGGCGCCCACTATGCGGTACGCAGCAACGATATATCAGGACATATCTGTAGACTATTAATGTGAGGATCTCTTTCAACACTGCAAAACTCTTACATAACACTTACACACATCCCTACATCAGGACTTTGGATAAAAGGAGTTCCCCTTGTGTGGCAAAGCCATGCCTGCCCAAAAAAGGGGTTTGGCTTATGGAAAGGGGGCAAAGTGTTGTGAACACGCCGTGATCATGAGCCAAGCCTCCCATTTTTGTAACTGTGGGGGCATTGCCAGCGCTCTGTGAGCTGCTGGCATGTCCCCAGAGCAGCCAGTCAGTGATAGAAGCCTCCAAGCTGTCCGGCCCCCCACTGTGGGACACTACTGCCCACAGGAGGAACAGCAAGACAGTCCTCCAAAAAATCGGACTGTCCCGTGAGAAGCAGGACAAATGGGAGGTTGTACTTAACACTTCTACTAAAGGCCAAGACAATTAAAACTTAGAGATACCTTCATCATCACCACCTTATTTACTGACAGCATACTGGATGATGCATACTCATATATAACACTTACAGTGCTGCACTTATTACTTGTCAACGTTAAGACAATCAGAACAAAGAAACTATATATGCAGTCTTTATATGGCCTACATTCCCAACAAGCTTTGCACCAGCAATGTTGTATATTTCTGTGTTTGCTTTTATGCCCACTGGTTTGGGCTTTATCCCTGAAAATGCTACATTTTTCAAGAGATTGACTTGAATTTTGTCCACCTACAGTATTTAGGAACAGGCTAACCCATTCTTTTATTGCTGTGGAATTTAGATGCTAAATATATCCACTACCTTTTTGAAGTAGAGAGCTAGACAAAATGTAACTGGCAGTCCAGTGCTAATGGCACTGCCTTGCATAATATGACATTGGTGGGTGGAATTTACTAAAGATTGATATTGGCAGATTTGACTGTTTTTTTTTTAGAAAAAAAAACAACACAATTTTGCTAATCATGAATTTAGCCAAGAAAATTAATAGCTGCACAGCAGATCTGCAAATGTTTAAAAAAATCACCAACAAACAACACATAATTTAAATAAAAGTGGTGCAAGATGTAACCAGTCAGTGGGCCTAATTCAGACCTAATCGTAGATGTTTTAAATTTTAGCATATCTACGATAAGCTTCCCTGACATGTGGGAGGACGGCCAGCACAGGGCTAGTCCACCCCGCATGTCAGGCCTGACTACCCCCCGAAAAAGTACAAAAGCATCACACAGCAGCAATGCTTTTGTACTTGAAGAGTAGCTCCCTACCAGCGCAACTCCTGTGCTCTAGCAGGGAGCTATTCATCATTGTCCGGGTTGCAGCGGCTTGTGTGACATCAAGTAGCCGCCGCGGCCCTCCTCCCACATGGTCCGGGCATGCCTGTGTTGCCCCTTATGGTGCCCCTAAATTGGTGGTAAAATGCTACCAGCCCTCCCCCGCCTGCCCAGCGACCGCCTCTGCCTGTCGATCAGGCAGAAGCGATCGCAGGGCTGAGACAGCCATCGGCTGTCAGGCATGCGCCAGCGTACTGCGGCGCCGGTGCATGCACAGTTCATACAGATTGGCTGCTGTGTTTAAATGCACAGCAGCAATCGGGTCTGAATTAGGTTCAGTGTGTACAGCATCTTCACACAATATTAATTTGCCCCCACTGGAATACTATTACAGGTGCCTCTGTACTGTGACATAATTGCTGGTAAAGTCTTCCTTGTGAAACTTGTAGTTCATATTTATTAGAGATGAGCGGGTTCGGTTTCTTTGAATCCGAACCCGCACGAACTTCACTTTTTTTTTCACGGGTCCGAGCGACTCGGATCTTCCCGCCTTGCTCGGTTAACCCGAGCGCGCCCGAACGTCATCATGATGCTGTCGGATTCTCGCGAGACTCGGATTCTATATAAGGAGCCGCGCGTCGCCGCCATTTTCACACGTGCATTGAGATTGATAGGGAGAGGACGTGGCTGGCGTCCTCTCCATTAGAATAGATTAGAAGAGAGAGAGAGAGAGAGAGATTGTGCAGACAGAGTTTACCACAGTGACCAGTGCAGTTGTTGTTAAGTTAACTTTTATTTAATATATCCGTTCTCTGCTATATCCGTTCTCTGCCTGAAAAAAACGATACACAGCAGTCACACAGTGTGACTCAGTCTGTGTGCACTCAGCTCAGCCCAGTGTGCTGCACATCAATGTATAAAAGCTTATAATAATTGTGGGGGAGACTGGGGAGCACTGCAGGTTGTTATAGCAGGAACCAGGAGTACATAATATTATATTAATTTAAAATTAAACAGTGCACACTTTTGCTGCAGGAGTGCCACTGCCAGTGTGACTAGTGGTGACCAGTGCCTGACCACCAGTATAGTAGTATATTGTTGTATACTATCTCTTTATCAACCAGTCTATATTAGCAGCAGACACAGTACAGTGCGGTAGTTCACGGCTGTGGCTACCTCTGTGTCGGCAGTCGGCACTCGGCAGGCAGTCCGTCCATCCATAATTGTATAATTATATACCACCTAACCGTGGTATTTTTTTTTCTTTCTTTATACCGTCGTCATAGTCATACTAGTTGTTACGAGTATACTACTATCTCTTTATCAACCAGTGTACAGTGCGGTAGTTCACGGCTGTGGCTACCTCTGTGTCGGCAGTCGGCAGGCAGTCCGTCCATCCATAATTGTATTATTATAATATATACCACCTAACCGTGGTTTTTTTTCCATTCTTTATACCGTCATAGTGTCATACTAGTTGTTACGAGTATACTACTATCTCTTTATCAACCAGTGTACAGTGCGGTAGTTCACGGCTGTGGCTACCTCTGTGTCGGCAGTCGGCAGGCAGTCCGTCCATCCATAATTGTATTATAATATATACCACCTAACCGTGGTTTTTTTTTCATTCTTTATACCGTCATAGTGTCATACTAGTTGTTACGAGTATACTACTATCTCTTTATCAACCAGTGTACAGTGCGGTAGTTCACGGCTGTGGCTACCTCTGTGTCGGCAGTCGGCAGGCAGTCCGTCCATCCATAATTGTATTATAATATATACCACCTAACCGTGGTTTTTTTTTCATTCTTTATACCGTCATAGTCAGTCATACTAGTTGTTACGAGTATACTACTATCTCTTTATCAACCAGTGTACAGTGCGGTAGTTCACGGCTGTGGCTACCTCTGTGTCGGCACTCGGCAGGCAGTCCGTCCATCCATAATTGTATTATAATATATACCACCTAACCGTGGTTTTTTTTTCATTCTTTATACCGTCATAGTGTCATACTAGTTGTTACGAGTATACTACTATCTCTTTATCAACCAGTGTACAGTGCGGTAGTTCACGGCTGTGGCTACCTCTGTGTCGGCAGTCGGCAGGCAGTCCGTCCATCCATAATTGTATTATAATATATACCACCTAACCGTGGTTTTTTTTTCATTCTTTATACCGTCATAGTGTCATACTAGTTGTTACGAGTATACTACTATCTCTTTATCAACCAGTGTACAGTGCGGTAGTTCACGGCTGTGGCTACCTCTGTGTCGGCAGTCGGCAGGCAGTCCGTCCATCCATAATTGTATTATAATATATACCACCTAACCGTGGTTTTTTTTTCATTCTTTATACCGTCATAGTCAGTCATACTAGTTGTTACGAGTATACTACTATCTCTTTATCAACCAGTGTACAGTGCGGTAGTTCACGGCTGTGGCTACCTCTGTGTCGGAACTCGGCAGGCAGTCCGTCCATCCATAATTGTATCACAATATATACCACCTAACCGTGGTTTTTTTTTCATTCTTTATACCGTCATAGTCAGTCATACTAGTTGTTACGAGTATACTACTATCTCTTTATCAACCAGTGTACAGTGCGGTAGTTCACGGCTGTGGCTACCTCTGTGTCGGAACTCGGCAGGCAGTCCGTCCATCCATAATTGTATTATTATAATATATACCACCTAACCGTGGTTTTTTTTTCATTCTTTATACCGTCATAGTGTCATACTAGTTGTTACGAGTATACTACTATCTCTTTATCAACCAGTGTACAGTGCGGTAGTTCACGGCTGTGGCTACCTCTGTGTCGGCAGTCGGCAGGCAGTCCGTCCATCCATAATTGTATTATAATATATACCACCTAACCGTGGTTTTTTTTTCATTCTTTATACCGTCATAGTCAGTCATACTAGTTGTTACGAGTATACTACTATCTCTTTATCAACCAGTGTACAGTGCGGTAGTTCACGGCTGTGGCTACCTCTGTGTCGGAACTCGGCAGGCAGTCCGTCCATCCATAATTGTATTACAATATATACCACCTAACCGTGGTTTTTTTTTCATTCTTTATACCGTCATAGTCAGTCATACTAGTTGTTACGAGTATACTACTATCTCTTTATCAACCAGTGTACAGTGCGGTAGTTCACGGCTGTGGCTACCTCTGTGTCGGAACTCGGCAGGCAGTCCGTCCATCCATAATTGTATTATTATAATATATACCACCTAACCGTGGTTTTTTTTTCATTCTTTATACCGTCATAGTGTCATACTAGTTGTTACGAGTATACTACTATCTCTTTATCAACCAGTGTACAGTGCGGTAGTTCACGGCTGTGGCTACCTCTGTGTCGGCAGTCGGCAGGCAGTCCGTCCATCCATAATTGTATTATAATATATACCACCTAACCGTGGTTTTTTTTTCATTCTTTATACCGTCATAGTCAGTCATACTAGTTGTTACGAGTATACTACTATCTCTTTATCAACCAGTGTACAGTGCGGTAGTTCACGGCTGTGGCTACCTCTGTGTCGGAACTCGGCAGGCAGTCCGTCCATCCATAATTGTATTACAATATATACCACCTAACCGTGGTTTTTTTTTCATTCTTTATACCGTCATAGTCAGTCATACTAGTTGTTACGAGTATACTACTATCTCTTTATCAACCAGTGTACAGTGCGGTAGTTCACGGCTGTGGCTACCTCTGTGTCGGAACTCGGCAGGCAGTCCGTCCATCCATAATTGTATTACAATATATACCACCTAACCGTGGTTTTTTTTTCATTCTTTATACCGTCATAGTCAGTCATACTAGTTGTTACGAGTATACTACTATCTCTTTATCAACCAGTGTACAGTGCGGTAGTTCACGGCTGTGGCTACCTCTGTGTCGGAACTCGGCAGGCAGTCCGTCCATCCATAATTGTATTATTATAATATATACCACCTAACCGTGGTTTTTTTTTCATTCTTTATACCGTCATAGTGTCATACTAGTTGTTACGAGTATACTACTATCTCTTTATCAACCAGTGTACAGTGCGGTAGTTCACGGCTGTGGCTACCTCTGTGTCGGCAGTCGGCAGGCAGTCCGTCCATCCATAATTGTATTATAATATATACCACCTAACCGTGGTTTTTTTTTCATTCTTTATACCGTCATAGTCAGTCATACTAGTTGTTACGAGTATACTACTATCTCTTTATCAACCAGTGTACAGTGCGGTAGTTCACGGCTGTGGCTACCTCTGTGTCGGAACTCGGCAGGCAGTCCGTCCATCCATAATTGTATTACAATATATACCACCTAACCGTGGTTTTTTTTTCATTCTTTATACCGTCATAGTCAGTCATACTAGTTGTTACGAGTATACTACTATCTCTTTATCAACCAGTGTACAGTGCGGTAGTTCACGGCTGTGGCTACCTCTGTGTCGGCACTCGGCAGGCAGTCCGTCCATCCATAATTGTATTACAATATATACCACCTAACCGTGGTTTTTTTATACCACCTAACCGTGGCAGTCCGTCCATAATTGTATACTAGTATCCAATCCATCCATCTCCATTGTTTACCTGAGGTGCCTTTTAGTTCTGCCTATAAAATATGGAGAACAAAAAAGTTGAGGTTCCAAAATTAGGGAAAGATCAAGATCCACTTCCACCTCGTGCTGAAGCTGCTGCCACTAGTCATGGCCGAGACGATGAAATGCCAGCAACGTCGTCTGCCAAGGCCGATGCCCAATGTCATAGTACAGAGCATGTCAAATCCAAAACACCAAATATCAGAAAAAAAAGGACTCCAAAACCTAAAATAAAATTGTCGGAGGAGAAGCGTAAACTTGCCAATATGCCATTTACCACACGGAGTGGCAAGGAACGGCTGAGGCCCTGGCCTATGTTCATGGCTAGTGGTTCAGCTTCACATGAGGATGGAAGCACTCAGCCTCTCGCTAGAAAAATGAAACGACTCAAGCTGGCAAAAGCACAGCAAAGAACTGTGCGTTCTTCGAAATCCCAAATCCACAAGGAGAGTCCAATTGTGTCGGTTGCGATGCCTGACCTTCCCAACACTGGATGTGAAGAGCATGCGCCTTCCACCATTTGCACGCCCCCTGCAAGTGCTGGAAGGAGCACCCGCAGTCCAGTTCCTGATAGTGAGATTGAAGATGTCAGTGTTGAAGTCCACCAGGATGCGGAGGATATGGGTGTTGCTGGCGCTGGGGAGGAAATTGACCAGGAGGATTCTGATGGTGAGGTGGTTTGTTTAAGTCAGGCACCCGGGGAGACACCTGTTGTCCGTGGGAGGAATATGGCCGTTGACATGCCAGGTGAAAATACCAAAAAAATCAGCTCTTCGGTGTGGAGGTATTTCACCAGAAATGCGGACAACAGGTGTCAAGCCGTGTGTTCCCTTTGTCAAGCTGTAATAAGTAGGGGTAAGGATGTTAACCACCTCGGAACATCCTCCCTTATACGTCACCTGCAGCGCATTCATAATAAGTCAGTGACAAGTTCAAAAACTTTGGGTGACAGCGGAAGCACTCCACTGACCAGTAAATCCCTTCCTCTTGTAACCAAGCTCACGCAAACCACCCCACCAACTCCCTCAGTGTCAATTTCCTCCTTCCCCAGGAATGCCAATAGTCCTGCAGGCCATGTCACTGGCAATTCTGACGATTCCTCTCCTGCCTGGGATTCCTCCGATGCATCCTTGCGTGTAACGCCTACTGCTGCTGGCGCTGCTGTTGTTGCTGCTGGGAGTCGATGGTCATCCCAGAGGGGAAGTCGTAAGACCACTTTTACTACTTCCACCAAGCAATTGACTGTCCAACAGTCATTTGCGAGGAAGATTAAATATCACAGCAGTCATCCTACTGCAAAGCGGATAACTGAGGCCTTGACATCCTGGGTGGTGAGAAACGTGGTTCCGGTATCCATCATTACTGCAGAGCCAACTAGAGACTTGTTGGAGGTACTGTGTCCCCGGTACCAAATACCATCTAGGTTCCATTTCTCTAGGCAGGCGATACCGAAAATGTACACAGACCTCAGAAAAAGAGTCACCAGTGTCCTAAAAAATGCAGCTGTACCCAATGTCCACTTAACCACGGACATGTGGACAAGTGGAGCAGGGCAGGGTCAGGACTATATGACTGTGACAGCCCACTGGGTAGATGTATGGACTCCCGCCGCAAGAACAGCAGCGGCGGCACCAGTAGCAGCATCTCGCAAACGCCAACTCGTTCCTAGGCAGGCTACGCTTTGTATCACCGGTTTCCAGAATACGCACACAGCTGAAAACCTCTTACGGCAACTGAGGAAGATCATTGCGGAATGGCTTACCCCAATTGGACTCTCCTGTGGATTTGTGGCATCGGACAACGCCAGCAATATTGTGCGTGCATTACATCTGGGCAAATTCCAGCACGTCCCATGTTTTGCACATACCTTGAATTTGGTGGTGCAGAATTTTTTAAAAAACGACAGGGGCGTGCAAGAGATGCTGGTGGTGGCCAGAAAAATTGCGGGACACTTTCGGCGTACAGGCAGCACGTACAGAAGACTGGAGCACCACCAAAAACGCCTGAACCTGCCCTGCCATCATCTGAAGCAGGAGGTGGTAACGAGGTGGAATTCAACCCTCTATATGCTTCAGAGGTTGGAGGAGCAGCAAAAGGCCATTCAAGCCTATACAACTGACCACGATATAGGAGGTGGAATGCACCTGTCTCAAGCGCAGTGGAGAATGATTTCAACGTTGTGCAAGGTTCTGCAACCTTTTGAACTTGCCACACGTGAAGTCAGTTCAGACACTGCCAGCCTGAGTCAGGTCATTCCCCTCATCAGGCTTTTGCAGAAGAAGCTGGAGACATTGAAGGAGGAGCTAAGACAGAGCGATTCCGCTAGGCATGTGGGACTTGTGGATGGAGCCCTTAATTCGCTTAACAAGGATTCACGGGTGGTCAATCTGTTGAAATCAGAGCACTACATTTTGGCCACCGTGCTCGATCCTAGATTTAAAACCTACCTTGGATCTCTCTTTCCGGCGCACACAAGTCTGCTGGGTTTCAAAGACCTGCTGGTGAGAAAATTGTCAAGTCAAGCGGAACGCGACCTGTCAACATCTCCTCCTTCACATTCTCCCGCAACTGGGGGTGCGAGGAAAAGGCTCAGAATTCCGAGCCCACCCGCTGGCGGTGATGCAGGGCAGTCTGGAGCGACTGCTGATGCTGACATCTGGTCCGGACTGAAGGACCTGACAACCATTACGGACATGTCGTCTACTGTCACTGCATATGATTCTATCACCATTGATAGAATGGTGGAGGATTATATGAGTGACCGCATCCAAGTAGGCACGTCACACAGTCCGTACTTATACTGGCAGGAAAAAGAGGCAATTTGGAGGCCCTTGCACAAACTGGCTTTATTCTACCTAAGTTGCCCTCCCACAAGTGTGTACTCCGAAAGAGTGTTTAGTGCCGCCGCTCACCTTGTCAGCAATCGGCGTACGAGGTTACATCCAGAAAATGTGGAGAAGATGATGTTCATTAAAATGAATTATAATCAATTCCTCCGCGGAGACATTGACCAGCAGCAATTGCCTCCACAAAGTACACAGGGAGCTGACATGGTGGATTCCAGTGGGGACGAATTGATAATCTGTGAGGAGGGGGATGTACACGGTGATATATCGGAGGATGATGATGAGGTGGACATCTTGCCTCTGTAGAGCCAGTTTGTGCAAGGAGAGATTAATTGCTTCTTTTTTGGTGGGGGTCCAAACCAACCCGTCATTTCAGTCACAGTCGTGTGGCAGACCCTGTCACTGAAATGATGGGTTGGTTAAAGTGTGCATGTCCTGTTTTGTTTATACAACATAAGGGTGGGTGGGAAGGGCCCAAGGACAATTCCATCTTGCACCTCTTTTTTCTTTTATTTTTCTTTGCGTCATGTGCTGTTTGGGGAGGGTTTTTTGGAAGGGACATCCTGCGTGACACTGCAGTGCCACTCCTAGATGGGCCCGGTGTTTGTGTCGGCCACTAGGGTCGCTTATCTTTCTCACACAGTCAGCTACCTCATTGCGCCTCTTTTTTTCTTTGCGTCATGTGCTGTTTGGGGAGGGTTTTTTGGAAGGGACATCCTGCGTGACACTGCAGTGCCACTCCTAGATGGGCCCGGTGTTTGTGTCGGCCACTAGGGTCGCTTATCTTTCTCACACAGTCAGCTACCTCATTGCGCCTCTTTTTTTCTTTGCGTCATGTGCTGTTTGGGGAGGGTTTTTTGGAAGGGACATCCTGCGTGACACTGCAGTGCCACTCCTAGATGGGCCAGGTGTTTGTGTCGGCCACTAGGGTCGCTAATCTTACTCACACAGCTACCTCATTGCGCCTCTTTTTTTCTTTGCGTCATGTGCTGTTTGGGGAGGGTTTTTTGGAAGGGACATCCTGCGTGACACTGCAGTGCCACTCCTAGATGGGCCCGGTGTTTGTGTCGGCCACTAGGGTCGCTTATCTTTCTCACACAGTCAGCTACCTCATTGCGCCTCTTTTTTTCTTTGCGTCATGTGCTGTTTGGGGAGGGTTTTTTGGAAGGGACATCCTGCGTGACACTGCAGTGCCACTCCTAGATGGGCCAGGTGTTTGTGTCGGCCACTAGGGTCGCTAATCTTACTCACACAGCTACCTCATTGCGCCTCTTTTTTTCTTTGCGTCATGTGCTGTTTGGGGAGGGTTTTTTGGAAGGGACATCCTGCGTGACACTGCAGTGCCACTCCTAGATGGGCCCGGTGTTTGTGTCGGCCACTAGGGTCGCTTATCTTTCTCACACAGTCAGCTACCTCATTGCGCCTCTTTTTTTCTTTGCGTCATGTGCTGTTTGGGGAGGGTTTTTTGGAAGGGACATCCTGCGTGACACTGCAGTGCCACTCCTAGATGGGCCAGGTGTTTGTGTCGGCCACTAGGGTCGCTAATCTTACTCACACAGCTACCTCATTGCGCCTCTTTTTTTCTTTGCGTCATGTGCTGTTTGGGGAGGGTTTTTTGGAAGGGACATCCTGCGTGACACTGCAGTGCCACTCCTAGATGGGCCCGGTGTTTGTGTCGGCCACTAGGGTCGCTTATCTTTCTCACACAGTCAGCTACCTCATTGCGCCTCTTTTTTTCTTTGCGTCATGTGCTGTTTGGGGAGGGTTTTTTGGAAGGGACATCCTGCGTGACACTGCAGTGCCACTCCTAGATGGGCCAGGTGTTTGTGTCGGCCACTAGGGTCGCTAATCTTACTCACACAGCTACCTCATTGCGCCTCTTTTTTTCTTTGCGTCATGTGCTGTTTGGGGAGGGTTTTTTGGAAGGGACATCCTGCGTGACACTGCAGTGCCACTCCTAGATGGGCCCGGTGTTTGTGTCGGCCACTAGGGTCGCTAATCTTGTCATGTGCTGTTTGGGGAGGGTTTTTTGGAAGGGACATCCTGCATGACACTGCAGTGCCACTCCTAGATGGGCCCGGTGTTTGTGTCGGCCACTAGGGTCGCTTATCTTTCTCACACAGTCAGCTACCTCATTGCGCCTCTTTTTTTCTTTGCGTCATGTGCTGTTTTGGGAGGGTTTTTTGGAAGGGACATCCTGCGTGACACTGCAGTGCCACTCCTAGATGGGCCCGGTGTTTGTGTCGGCCACTAGGGTCGCTTATCTTTCTCACACAGTCAGCTACCTCATTGCGCCTCTTTTTTTCTTTGCGTCATGTGCTGTTTGGGGAGGGTTTTTTGGAAGGGACATCCTGCGTGACACTGCAGTGCCACTCCTAGATGGGCCCGGTGTTTGTGTCGGCCACTAGGGTCGCTTATCTTTCTCACACAGTCAGCTACCTCATTGCGCCTCTTTTTTTCTTTGCGTCATGTGCTGTTTGGGGAGGGTTTTTTGGGAGGGACATCCTGCGTGACACTGCAGTGCCACTCCTAGATGGGCCCGGTGTTTGTGTCGGCCACTAGGGTCGCTAATCTTACTCACACAGCTACCTCATTGCGCCTCTTTTTTTCTTTGCGTCATGTGCTGTTTGGGGAGGGTTTTTTGGAAGGGACATCCTGCGTGACACTGCAGTGCCACTCCTAGATGGGCCAGGTGTTTGTGTCGGCCACTAGGGTCGCTGAGCTTAGTCATCCAGCGACCTCGGTGCAAATTTAGGACTAAAAATAATATTGTGAGGTGTAAGGTGTTCAGAATAGACTGAAAATGAGTGTTAATTATGGTTATTGAGGTTAATAATACTATGGGATCAAAATGACCCCCAAATTCAATGTTTTAAGCTGTTTTTTAGGGTTTTTTGAAAAAACCACCCGAATCCAAAACACACCCGAATCCGACAAAAAAAATTCGGTGAGGTTTTGCCAAAACGCGGTCGAACCCAAAACACGTCCGCGGAACCGAACCCAAAACCAAAACACAAAACCCGAAAAATTTCAGGCGCTCATCTCTAATATTTATGAACATCTTCTTTTCCACATTTTGAGATAGTAGCCTCCTATGTAAATCTTTGACAAGGTTCATGGTTCTGCTGAAAACTATCTCAGAGTACACACTGGAGGCTTAAGTAACGCAAAGCCAGTCTGAACAAGGACCTCCAACTTGCCATTTTTTCCTCCCATTACTCAGGAAGACTGTCTGACATGCCTAATTTAGATCTAAAAAATGTGGGCGCTATAAAAGTTTTTTGTGTATACAACACATCATTAAAAAACCAAAAGTGTCTCCACATCAATAGTGCTTATTCAAAGCTGCTCCTATCTGACCTAGCAGTCACAGAAATACTTAGCATAAAAAAGAGTTATAAAAATTACTCAAATAGAGAGCGCTTAACAATTCATTACTTTACACAAAGGTTTAAAATGAAAACATATCACAATAAAATCAATAGTATTCCATAAGGCAAAATCTAACTATCCACATGTATGGTTAATATGCTTCCGTTCCATATGAATTGTCCTGAGTCAGTGTCAGGGGTATGCAGAGGCGTAACTA
The DNA here is from genome assembly GCF_028390025.1 of Pseudophryne corroboree. Lineage (NCBI taxonomy): Eukaryota > Metazoa > Chordata > Amphibia > Anura > Myobatrachidae > Pseudophryne > Pseudophryne corroboree. Next base: position 597,875,262 of record NC_086449.1, on the reverse strand, counting down.
GGGTTTTCGGAGCCCAGGGCAAGATGAAGAGTGGCGCCCCCCCCCAAAAAAAAAAAACTACAGTAAAGTATGTGCGTGCGCCCAAGGCGCAAGGGGCATGGTAACATACCAGAAGGGGGGTGACCTCTGAAAATGGGGTGTGCCAACATGACTATCACCTACCCGCTGTGTCGCCTCTCAGCACACTATCGCCTCCCCCTTGTGTCGTCTCTCAGCACACTATCACCTACCTATTGTGTCGTCTCTCAGCACACTATAACCTCACCCTTGTGTCATCTCTCAGCACACTATCACCTCCCCCTTGTGTTGTCTCTCAGCACACCTTCATTAAATTTTTGCACAGTACGGCAGTAGAGTCCCCTATTTACACAGTACACAGGCAGAGTCCCCTATTTACACAGTATGCAGGCAGAGTCCCCTTTTTACACAGTACGCACGCAGAGTCCCCTTTTTACACAGTACACAGTGCCAGATACACATTGCCCCACAGTGCCAGATACACATTGCCCACAGTGCCAGATACACATTGCCCCACAGTGCCAGATACACATTGCCCCCACAGTGCCAGATACACAATGCCCCACAGTGCCACTGCCAGATACACAATGCCCCACAGTGCCGCAGCCAGATACACAATGCCCCACAGTGCCGCTGCCAGGTACACATTACTCCACAGTGCCGCTGCCAGATACACATTGCCCCACAGTGCCGCTGCCAGATACACATTGCCCCACAGTGCCACTGCCAGATACACATTGCCCCACTGTGGCACTGCCAGAGCATTTGCATCCCTTGCACCTTCCATAGCTACGTCACTCATGTGGGACAAGCTGTGAGTGGGGGTAGCAGGTGTGGGATGACAGGCTGTTAGTGGTGACAATGGGTGTGGGGTGACAGGCTGTAAGTGAGAAGGTGTAGTGGTAGTGGGGTGACAGGCTGTGAGTGAGAAGGGGGGTAGTGTGGTGACATGCTGTGAGTGAGAAGGGGAGTAGCGGGTGTGGGGTGACAGGCTGTAAGTAGCAGATGTGAGGTGGGGTCAGTGATAGTGGGGTGACAGGCTGTGGGGTGACCTGGAACAGAGCAGAGAGCAGAGGAAAAATACATTGAAAAAGCAGGATGAAAAATATACTCACCTGAAATGTAAGGCTTCAGTGACTGGATCACTCTCCTCCACCAGGAACAGGCAGCTGTCAGCAGTCCCTCTGACTGTGTTGTGACCTCTGTTCTCCGGCGTGGATCCGCAGCTCCACCGAGGTTCTTCTTCCCCTGACACTGCAGGCCGTGCACGGGTGATGGATGAGACACAGAGAGCAGGGACAGAAAGAGACACACACACACACACACACACACACACACACACACACAGAGCGGTACAGAGAGAGAGAGCGGGGACAGAGAGAGACAGACAGACAGAGAGCGGGGACAGAGAGAGAGAAAGAGACAGACAGAGAGAGTGGGGACAGAGAGAGATAGACAGACAGAGAGCAGGGACAGAGACAGACAGACAGAGAGCGGGGACAGAGAGAGAGAGAGACAGAGAGCAGGGACAGAGAGAGAGACAGAGAGCGGGGACAGAGAGAGAGACAGACAGACAGAGAGCGGAGACAGACAGACAGAAAGCGGGGACAGAGAGAGCCAGAGAGCGGGGACAGAGAGCGGGGACAGAGAGAGAGAGAGACAGAGAGCGGGGACAGAGAGAGAGAGAAAGTGAGACAGAGAGCGGCAACAGAGAGAGAGACAGAGAGCAGAGACAGAGAGAGACAGAGAGCGGGGACAGAGAGAGAGAGATGGAGAGCGGGGACAGAGAGAGAGACAGAGCGGGGAGAGAGAGAGAAAGAAACAGAGAGAGAGCAGGGACAGAGAGAGAGAGACAGAGAGTGGGGACAGAGAGAGAGAGAGTGAGAGAGAGAGACAGAGCGGGGACAGAGAGAGAGAAACAGAGAGAGACAGAGAGTGGGGACAGAGAGACAGAGAGCGGGGAAGGAGTGAGACAGAGAGCGGGGACAGAGTGAGACAGAGAGCGGGGCAGAGTGAGACATAGAGCGGGGACAGAGAGAGACAGAGAGCGGGGACAGAGTAAGACAGAGAGTGGGGAAAGAGTGAGACAGAGAGCGGGGACAGAGTGAGACAGAGAGCATGAACAGAAAGAGAGAGACAGTGGGGGCAGAGAGAGAGAGAGAGACAGCAGGAAGAGAGAGAGAGACAGCAGAGACACAGAGAGAGAGACAGCAGGGACACAGAGAGATAGAGAGAGAGACAGGGGGGACACACACAGAGAGAGAGACAGCGGGGACACAGTGAGAGAGACAGTGGGGATAGAGAGAGACAGCAGGGACGCAGAGAGAGAGAGAGAGAGAGAGAGAGAGAGACAGCGGGGACAGAGAGAGAGAGACAGCGGGGACAGAGAGAGAAAGAGAGTGGGGACAGAGAGACAGCAAGAACAGAGAGAGAGAGAGAGACAGCGGGGACAGAGAGAGAGAGAGAGCGGGGACAGAGAGAAATAGACAGCAGGGACAGAGAGAAAGACAGCAGGGACAGAGAGAAAGACAGCAGGGACAGAGAGAAAGACAGCAGGGACAGAGATAGAGAGAGAAAGAGACAGCAAGAAGAGAGAGAGACAGCAGGAACGCAGAGATAGAGAGAGAGACAGCGGAGACAGAGAGAGACAGCGGGGATAGAGAGAAAGAGACAGCAGGGACAGAGAGAAAGAGACAGCAGGGACAGAGAGAAAGAGACAGCAGGGACAGAGAGAGAGAGACAGCAGGAACAAAGAAAGACAGCAGGGACAGAGAGGAAGACAGAAGGAACAGAGAGAGAGAGAGAGAGAGAGAAACAGCAGGGTCAGAGAGACAGCATGTACTGTAACATTACCGAATTTAGGGTTCCGCTACTTGCTTAAGTCTCCCAGACAGTGCAGACGTGCATGGTGGGCGCTGCAGAGGAGGAGCGGGAGTCGGGATCCGTGGCAGCATACTTCTGGAGCCAACAATGAGGAGACAAAAGGAAAGGGCCATGTGCTGGGAGGTGTGACTTGTCAGCTGCTGCTGCACGTCCAATCAGCAAAGATCCCCGGCTTGCAGTCAGCGCTGCCACGGACTCGCTCACACACACACTTCGAGATATCACCCACAAGACCACTGCCTTCCCCCCTCCTCCATCCGGGTCCCACGGCGGCGGCAGAGCGAACTGGTGCTGATAATGTAGAACGGTGCAGAGCCTGCGGACATCCCGCCCACCAACTGTTGCTGGTTCCGGTGGCTACCTTCCCATCCCCGCCCTTACCTTCTCCTATTGGCCAAGCAAAGACACAGCGGGCGTGGCTTCCCAGTCCCCCACTCCCCACCCACCCCCCCTGTACGGCAGAGATCGGAGATGAGGCGGAGCAGTGGAGGCGAGCTTTTTATTCAGAAATCCAGTGCCAAGTCCAGCGCGGACACTCCACAGGGTATACTCCCCTGGCTGGCTGCACCCCCTTTTGGCTGGCCTGTCACGGCGCCCATGGCAAGTGCCCTGCTCGCCCCACCCTAGATATGCCCCTGGGGGTATGGATTCAATGAGTAGTTTATGCAGTAACTTCGACAGCAAAAAAGACCACCACTCAAGTCTAAAAATCAGCCAGAAATAGCACCTTTTTCCTTATTAAAAGAAAAAGTATTTTATCTATTTCAAATTAATTGGATTGCAGCTTCATTTGGTAAAGAATTTAGAGTAGCTACATTTTTTGAACTTTCGGAAAGTTATATTTTGATTCTTCCCATTCAGACTAAACAATTGCTTACCAAACGTTTCTCGACTACTACATGGCATAGGCCCTCATTCCGAGTTGTTCGCTCGCTGCTAATTTTAGCAGAATTGCTAATAGGCTAAAATCTGGCAGTTCTGCGCATGCGTATGCATCTCAGGGCGCACGCGCTAAGCAAATTTACACAAAACTATGCTATTTTACTCACAGGCGAACAAAGTTTTTCAATCGCTCTACTGATTGACAGAAAGTGGGAGTTTCTGGGCGGAAACTGGCCATTTTCAGGGAGTGTGCTAAAAAACGCAGGCGTGCCAGGTAACAATGCAGGAGTGTCTGGAGAAACGGAGGAGTGGCTGTTCGGACGCTGGGCGTGTTTGTGACGTCAAACCAGGAGCTAAACGGACTGAGATGATCGCAATCTAGGAGTAGGTATGGAGCTACTCAGAGGGGGTCCTTCCGAGTTGTTCGCTAGCAAGCTGCTTTTAGCAGCTTTGCACACGCTAAGCCGCCGCCTACTGGGAGTGAATCTTAGCTTATCAAAATTGCGAACGAAAGATTAGCAGATTTGCGAATAGACACTTCTTAGCAGTTTCTGAGTAGCTCCAGACTTACTCGGCATCTGCAATCAGTTCAGTTAGTTTCGTTCCAGGTTTGACGTCACAAACACACCCAGCGTTCGCCCAGACACTCCTCCGTTTCTCCAGCCACTCCCGCGTTTTTCCCAGAAACGGTAGCGTTTTTTCGCACACACCCATAAAACGGCCAGTTTCCGCCCAGAAACACCCACTTCCTGTCAATCACATTACGATCACCAGAACGAAGAAAAAACCTCGTAATGCCGTGAGTAAAATACCTAACTGCATAGCAAATTTACTTGGCACAGTCGCACTGCGGACATTGCACATGCGCATTAGCGAGTAATTGCTCCGTTGCGAGAAAAAAATAACGAGCGAACAACTCGGAATGACCCCCAGAAACTGCAAGGAAATTGCTTTCGTTAGCAATTCTGCTAATTTTAGCAGAATTGCTAATCTTTCGTTAGCAATTGCTAATCTTTCGTTAGCAATTCTGCTATGCTAAAATACACTCCCTGAGGGCGGCGGCTTTGTGTTTGCATTTCTGCTAAAAGTAGCTAGCGAGCGAACAACTCGGAATTAGGGCCATAGTAACATAGGGCCTAATTCAGACCTGATCTCTCGCTAGGGTTTTTTTGCACTGTTGCGAGCAGATAATCGCTGCCCATAGGGGAGGGTATTTTTGCTTTGCAAGTGTTCGAACGCATGTGCAGCCGAGCGGTACAAAAAGTTTTGTGCAGTTTCTGAGTTGCTGCTACGATCACTTCAGCCTGTCTGGGGCCAGAATTGACGTCAGACACCCGCCTGCGTTTTTCCAAACACTCCCAAAAAACGGTCAGTTGCCACCCACAAATGCCTTCTTCCTGTCAATCTCCTTGCAATCGGCTGTGTGAATGGATTCTTCGTACAATCCATCACCCAGCAACGATCTGCTTTGTACCCGTACAACGCACCTGCACATTGCAGTACATGTGCATGCGCAGTTTTGACCTGATCGCAGCGCAGCAAAAAATCTTAGCGAGTGATCAGGTCTGAATGACCTCCATTGTAAAATAGTTGTTGAGGTTGAAAAAAGACAATTGTCCATCGAGTTCAACCTATAGAGCCATAATCTGTATTACATCATTATTACAGATTATATCCTTGGATGCTGTTCTTGGCTAAAAATTTGTCTACCCTTTCTTAAACCCATTGATTGAGTCAGACATTACAACCTTCTATGGCAGTGAATTCCATTATCTTACTGCCCGCACTGTGAAGAAATCCTTCCTATGCTTGGTGTTAAACTTCCTCTCCTCTAACCTTAGAGGGTGACCATGTGTCCTGTGTATACTGTAGATCTCACGATAAGTAAATCACCTGAAAGTTCTTTGTATTGTCCCTTGATGTATTTGAAGATATTAATCATGTCTTCTCTTAGACGCCATTTTTCTAGTGTAAACATAGCTAACCCACATATTCTTTCCTCACAATCCAATGACTCTAAGCTTTTAATTAATTGTGTGGCTCTTCTCTGTACCTTTTTAAGTTTTATTATGTCTATTTTATAGTGAGGTGCCCAGAACTGTACACAGTATTGTAGTTGTGGCCGTACCAATGATTTATACAGTGGAAGGATTACACTTCCATCCCTTGTTTCTATTCCCCGTTTTACGCATGTTAATACCTTATTGGCTTTTACTGCTGCATCCTGACATTGGGCACTGCTGCTACTGTAAGTCTACTGTCAATGATCACCCCCAAATCCTTCTACATTACTGCTTTGCCAAGAATTACCCCATTTAATTCATAGATTGCATGATTGTTTTTGATCCCGAAATGCATAACTTTACATTTCTTTACATTATACCTCATATTCCACTTAGTTGCCCAAACCTTCACTTTAACAATCACAAAGGTTTTTAGTATGCTTTGCGCAATAAAACTCAATATGCAGCTGAAATGTGTACAAAAGGACGTGTACCCCACACATCCAAACAACAGTGTACAGGAAAAAAAAATTGCACACAAATTACAGCACTTATCAAGTATCACATGGCATTATGTACATCTCAGTATGCATAAAAATACATAAATTGTATCACCCTTAAAAGGAGTGCAGTCCTCAATGGATAGAAAATTAATGGATGATCTTTTTAAGGGATTTTTTCCTCCAAGCACAGAACCCCAGTGAAACTGGTTACTCTTTGAGTAGACCTGAAAGAAAGTGTCTCCTTTCCCCAATATGAATAAGGAAGGAGAGAGACACTAAAACCACACAAGTTTAGTTCCACTGATTAAACTTACAAGACAAAAGAATGTAAACAGCACATAACAAGAGTCTCCATAAGACAACACAGCATTAATCACCACACCATATTCCTGAAGCCACAGTTGGTACTTAAGTGGATGGTTAAAAGGCTTTCCGGATGCCTGATTCCATACAGGATAATCCCCAGAGTGATAGAACTGTCCGTGTGTCCCAGAGTCCGCACAAAAAAAGGAGCCACACTTAACGCGTATCGGACATGTAGTCCTTCATCAGAAGTGTGTTTCTCTGGCTTCAGATTTCCATTTTTATACCCTAAGTGTAGGGTTTCCAGCTGTCATCAATTGCCTTTAAACGACGCGCTCCCGGTGGTGCACATGCGCAATGACTCCAAGTGACAGGAACTGGAAGTTGGTCATGCGGTTCATGTGCGTTCCACAATCCCGGAAGTGTCACAGTATGCGTTCCACAGATGCAAGGAATGGTTCTCTATACCAGGAAGCATGTCAGTCTTTATAATTGCAACGGAATCCTTATAGAAGTGTCCCACATGGTAATATAAGTCCCGGACAATATTTCCTCCATAATATAATGTAAATAAAAACACAAAAAAGCAACAATTACCAATAATAAAATTTCAAAGACATGTATAAAAATACATACAATATAAAAATACATAAAGGAATGATCTAAAGTGGGAGCATAACTATGTCAGAAAACATTTCAGCTCGAATTCACGTTCAGTCCCTTGGGACCAAGGGTGCCCAAATGGTGAATCCACCTCATTTCTGCCTGAGATAATCTCTTTTCAAGATCTCTTGTTCGTCACTTCTGTTGTACTACTTGTATTCCCCAGAAATTCTTTAAGCAACATTCCTTGGAAATATGAATCCTTTTAAAATGGAATGAAACATTATGTGTTTCTTAACCTTTACAAATGTTGTATATGTGTTCGGCCCATCTACCCTTAGCACATCTACCAGTTTTGCCCACATAGGGAAGGCCACATATACATTCCAACACATATACAACATTCTTCGTATGGCAGGTTATAAAATCCTTTATTGGATATGTGTCGACATTAACCGTATATTCTGTAAACTTCCTCACCGGAGTTCTTACTGTTTTACACATTAAACAGTTGCCACAGTGATGGAAGCCCTTTGTTCTTACTCTCTGTCTTATCTCTGTATCCAAACTACTTTTAGCAAGTTGTTTTTTTTTAACGATGGGGCCCTCCTGTGAATAAAAACATGTTTGTCAGGCAGAAAGGTCCCTATCACCAAATCCTGTTTCAAGATATTCCAATTACTTGTGAACACACGTTCTACATCTCGAAAAGACCTACTATATTGACTGATAAAAGCCTACTTGTATCGTTCATCTAGAGTGGTGGCTTTTTCTTGATCTCTAGCAGCTTCATCCTATCTACATTATTCACCTTAGTCCTTGCTGTATTTAGGATACTTGGTGTGTAACTTTTCTTGGACAGACAACAGGTAAGTTCATCCAACTGTTTATTACACACCTCAGTATCTGAAAAGTTTCTTTTAACCCTTGTGAACTGACTGAATGGTATGCCATCCAGCCAGTTGGCATAGTGTTGGCTTGTTCTATCTATGAAACTATTTGAGTCAGTCTCTTTCCTATATGTTTTTGAATTTACTTGACCATTTGAGATGTAAATACTCAAATCCAGGAAAGCCAATTCATCACGACTTTTAGTGAACGTGAATCTAATGGCCATATTGTTAGAATTCAACCCTTTACAAAAAAGCCTCAGGGATTCCTCATCACCACGGCATACAAAGAGCATGTCATCAATATAGCGCTGCCAGGACACTTGGCCTGCCAATAGAACACCTGCTGGCCAAATCTGAAGGTCCTCCCAGTACACCATGAAAAGATTGGTGTAACTGGGGGTGAACCTAGTGCCCATGGCAGAGCCAACTCGCTGCAGGTAAAAAGATCCATCAAAATAAAAATAGTTCAACAAAATTAACTTAATGCTATCCAATATAAAGACCTTGGGTAATTCATCAAGATTACTAATATTCAAAAAATAGGAGATCGCAGTGAGACCCTTCTCCAAATCTATGATTGTGTACAATATACATACATCAGCTGTACACAAGAAATCACCGGTCTTCTAATGATAATTTGTTAAACTTCTTAGGACATAACCTGTATCTTTCAAAAACGACCTAGTTGTTAATACCAAAGGTTGCAAATAGTGATCGATCATGGCTGAAAGATTACTGGTTAAGCTGTTACAACAAGAAACTATTGGTCTCCCCAGAGGATGGAGGGGGTCCTTATGAACTTTCAGATGGACATACATGGTAGGAATTGATGGATTTTTTATATTCAGAAACTCAAATTCACCTTTGGATATTATTTTGTCCTCCAGTGCTTTTGAACTCAGATCCAATAAGGCCTTCGTGATACGTGAGGTAGGATCTGTTTTGAGTTTCTGATAAGTAACTCTATCATTCAATTGTCTTTAAACTTCCTCCATGTATGCATCCCTATTCATAAGGACCACCCCTCCACCCCTATCGGCCGGCTTAATTATCAAATTTTTGTCCTTTTTTAATGACCAGACTGCCTCAAATTACTTCCTTGTTAAATTAGGTTTATCTTTTTTAGGGGCCTACTGTACCACATTTTCAATTTCCTCGCAAACCACTTTATTAAACACATCTAGACAATTACCTCTAGACTGAATGGGATAGAAAGTGGAGAGTGGTTTAAAGTGAGAAACATCCGTAATGTTCTCTACATCCCTAACCTCGGTCTCCCTGTTTTGAAAAAAACATTTAATAGTAAGCTTTTGAATGAATTTCTGGACATCCAAAAAGATGTCAAAAGAATTGGGCTTATTGGAGAGGGCAAATTTTAACCCTTTTTGTAACACCTTGGTTTCATGAATATTCAGGGATCTATCAGACAGGTTGAAGATTTTCCCCTCCAGAGCAATCTCATCAATGGGATTAGAGACCAAATTGTCAACTTGAATCTCTCTGTTTGCATGTTTCTATGTTTAATTTTAGTCTTATCAATGTTTTTTGTCTTTTTACCTGCCCTTGTTCCTCTTTTCATTTTTTTTCTTAATTTTTAAACCAACAGTGTTGGAATGTATATGTGGTCTTGCCTATTTGGGCAAAACTGGTAGGTGTGCTAAGGTTAGATGGGCCGAACACATATACAACATTCATAAAGGTTTAAAAACACATAATGTTTCATCCTATTTTAAAAGGATTCATAATTCCAAGGAATGTTGCTTAAAGAATTTCTGGGGAATACAAGTAGCATAACAGAAGTGGCGAACAAGAGATCTTGAAAAGAGATTATCTCAGGCAGAAATGAGGTGGATTCACCATTTGGGCACCCTTGATCCCAAGGGACTAAATGGTGAATTTGAGCTGAAATGTTTTCTGACCTAGTTATGCTCACACTTTAGATAATTCCTCTATGTATTTTTTTATTGTATGTATTTTTATACCTCTTTGAAATTTTATTATTGGTAATTGTTGCTTTTTTGTGTTTTTATTTACATTATATTATGGAGGAAATATTGTCCGGGACTTATATTACCATGTGGGACACTTCTATAAGGATTCCGTTGCAATTATAAAGACTGACACGCTTCCTGGTATAGAGAACCATTCATTGCCTCTGTGGAATGCATACTGTGACACTTCTGGGATTGTGGAACGCATGTGAACCGCATGACCAACTTCCATTTCCAGTCACTTGGAGTCATTGCGCATGTGCACCACTGGGAGCGCGTCGTTTAAAGGCAATAGTTGACAGCTGGAAACCCTAACCTTAGGGTGTAACAGCGGAAATCTGGAGCCAGAGAAACACACTTCTGATGAAGGACTTCATGTCCGATATGCATTAAGCGTGGCTCCTTTTTTTGTGCGGACTCTGGGACACACAGACAGTTCTATCACTCTGGGGATTATCCTGTATGGAATCAGGCATCTGGAAAACCTGTTAACCATCCACTTAAGTAGCAACTGTGGCTTCGGGGATCTGGTGTGGTGATTAATGCTGTGTTGTCTTATGGAGACTCTTGTTATGTTCTGTTTACATTCTATTATCTTGTAAGTTTAATCAGTGGAATTAAACTTGTGTGGTTTTAATACTACTACACTATGGTGTGTGTCTTTTAGTGTCTCTCACCTTCTTCATGCATATTGGGGAAATGGGACACTTTTCTTTCAGGTCTACTCAAAAATTAACAAGTTTCACAGGGGTTCTGTGCTTGGAGGAAAAGATCCCTTAAAAAGATCATCCATTAATTTTCTATCCAGTGAGGACTGCACTCCTTTTAAGGGTGATTCAATTTATGTATTTTTATGCATACTAAGATGTACATAATGCCATGTAATACTTGGTAAGTGCTGTAATTTTTACTTTAGTATAGTCACTTGAAGAGAGTCAACATCCTGATCTCATTTTATTATCCTACATAGTTTAGTGTCATCTGTAAAAATGGACACTTTACTCTCAAGACCATCTCCTATGTCATTTTTAAATATGTTTAACAGTAGCAGCCCTAGTACAGACCCTTGTGGTACACCACTTAATACTTTAATCCAGCTCGAGAATGTTCTATCTAATAAGGTTTGTGGACAATGATCTGCCAATATGGTGTGGGTTCTTTATGTGATTTCACTTGGCATGTCCAACTTCTTTTGTTCTTTATCATATTAGGTATTATTTACTTTGCATGTTTACCTGCAAGCAATGCATGCATTGTACTAAAACTATTCATACATCATTGTTATTCATGTAACAAAGGTAATTGGTATTGTTACTATATAAAGCTTTAGAGCCACCAATAAAAATATTTGAAGAAAATATCCTTCACCATTCTTTGAATGTTGACTGTATCAGAGTATTCACAGTAGACATGTAATTAATTTTGGGAAATTCTATTAGACCTGACCAGATGTCAAAATATTGTGTTGTTGAACCTTCTGCATCACAAGTGGGTCTCCTGGGAAAGCTCAGCTTTTTCTTAGCAGCACCAGTTGCTGGAGAAACTAAAGAAGTAGATGTCAACTTCACGTCATGTGCCGCTTGCTCATCAGGAGCTCTTTGCATCTCTTAAGATCTGTGTCCATTGGAAAGAAAAACACAATGTATGACTTAAACCTAAGATCAAGTACTATCGCCAAAATATAGTGGTCTGATATCGAGATATTGTCAACCTTTGGTTCCTGGCAAAGCTAAGAAAGGACTTGATCTTCAAGTCCAACAAATATAGCGCAATCAATTTATTTCATCTTCTCCTTCAGTTTCTTGATCTGCTTTTCAAAAGTCTGATTAGGGGAATCACCTGACTCAAGCTGGCAGCGTCTGTACTCACTTCACAGGTAACTGTTTCAAAGGGTTTCAAAACCTTGCACAACACATAAAGTATTCTCCAGTACACTGGAGTAAGGTACATTCCCCCTCCTCTCCCTATTTCTTGGTTCGTTGTATACAGATGTGTCCTCATACACTGTGAAATGCTTAGCATGAGTGAGCCGGCAGTACCTGGACAGCTCTGCCAAAATTGCTGAAAATGTACCTTATTCACATCATTATGCAAATAGGATGCAAAAGAAGCTTATGCTGATTAAAATAATATGTGGCATGCATATATTCTGTATGCAACTATGGCTGTATCTGCATACAAAATGCTATGTTACATTGATTCGCAGAAAAACACCTTAACGTAGCATTTCATGTACAGTTTCAGCCGCAGTCATTCACATAATATATGTGTGCAACATATCATCTTATCACAATGATGTGAATAAGATGCATTTTAATGGAAAACATCACATATGAAGACTCTCTGAACTACCAAGTCAAACCATAGCATGGCGCAACTACAATGACTGCAGCAAGGATGTAGGAAGACACATCTGTAGCTCTGGATGGCTCTATGCTGTTCCTCAATCTACTGAAGCATATAGAGGGTGGAATGCTACCTTGTGACTACCTTTCACTTCAACTGATAGAATGGCAAATTGAACTCTTCTTGCATGATCTGCAAGCTTCTACATGCTGCTTCTGCATGCTGAAAATGTCCCAAAATTTTTGGGACACAGACAGCATCTCCTTCACACAAATGTAATTTCTTAAAAAATGCTGCACCACAAAGCATGGGATGTATTGGAACTCCCCCAGCTGTAATGCCCACACAATATTTGTGCCATTATTACAAATCCTGGAGAAACTCCAAGCAGGGTAAACCATTTTGCAATGACATCTCCGATTTTTCTAAAAGGTTGTCACCGGTATGTCTCTTAGTGAAGATAGTGTTACAGAGAGTCACCTGCCTCACTCTGAATAAGCTGGCATTTGTTAGATTCTGCAGCTGTTCCTGCTGCTGAAGGTGATTCACCCACCCAGTGGGCTGTCACAGTCATGTAATCTTTAGTTTGTCCAGTTCCGCTTGTCCACATATCTGTGGTTAAGTAGACAGTGGGTACAAGATTATTTTGGAGTCCAATAATAACTTTTTTTTTACGTCCATGAACAGGCATGGAATTGCTTTTCTAGTAAAATGGAATCTAGATGGGATTTGGTAGTGGAGATAGAGGACCTCAATTAACTGTTTAAATCCCCTGCATTAATGGCAGATATTCAATGCAGAACTTATACATGCATAGCTGTCATGGAGTCAGCGGTCCGCTGCCCAACCGAATGACAGCTCTCATACTTACTTGCCATTGCAAAGCTTTGTTTAAAAATCAATTGTTTACATTAATGGCAGATATTAGATGCAGCTCTTGCAAAGCTTTGTTTAAAAGTCAATTGTTTTTTGAGACTACTAGTAGTTTTTTGTCCCCATCTGGGATGAAGATACACCACTTGCAGCAGCAGGCCTAGTGCTCAAGGATTCTGCTGAGGAATACTGGATAGGGGATGAACAAGTTAGCCTTGTCAAATTGGATGCAGGACTACTTGCAGTCGTTAATGAGGATATTGTTGATGAAGGTGTTAGTGGTGGAGATGGCAGGTGTTTGGATCTTGCTGATAGAATGGAGCTAGCTGACACTGGACTGCTTGTTGGTACTATCTTTTTAGCATAAGTGTCAGTTTTTGCTGCAAACTTTTTTTTCAAACATGTTTTTATTGAAGCGTCATAAAAATACAATTGCATTAATCAGAAGCAATATACAATATTGCCAAAAGGCCTTTAAAACAATGTTAGTGTCACATAGAGTGAATACAGTGACTAGTTATAAGAAACATGTATCAGCAATGGGGGTCATTCCGAGTTGATCGCTCGCTAGCTATTTTTTGCAGCGCTGTGATCAGATAGTCGACGCCTATGGGGGAGTGTATTTTCACTTTGCAAGTGTGCGAACGTTTGTGCAGACGATCGGTACAAAAAAGTTTTGTGCAGTTTCTGAGTAGGTCTGAACTTACTCAGCCGCAGCGATCACTTCAGCCTGTCCAGCCCCGGAACTGACATCAGACACCCGCCCTGCAAATGCTTGGATGCACCTGCGTTTTTCCAACCACTCCCGAAAATGGTCAGTTGACACCCATAAATGCCTTCTTCCTGTCAATCTTCTTACAATTGGCAGTGCAAATGGATTCTTTGTTAAATCCATCACCCGGCACTGATCCGCTTTGTACCCATACAATGCGCCTGCGCACTGCGTTGCATACACATGTGCAGTTTTGCTGAGTTTTGACCTGATTACAGCGCTGCAAAAAATAGATAGCTTGTGATCAGGTCGGAATGACCCCCAATGACAGGTGAAAATTGCATAGAAAACCGCATATCTCCACCATAGAAAATTACAATATAGTTTAATTAAATGATTTGATTCAAATCTAAAATAAAAAGGTTTCCATCCTTTCTTTCCCCACCCACACACCCATGGAACATATCCCACCCTATTATAAATAACAAGAGCAAAAATTCCCTGACACATCAAAATAGGAGATTCTCCAGTCACCTCTTGTGTCAAATACCAAGAGGTGTAACGGAAGCTTCCATGAATTTGACTCTTAATTACAGGCAATAGAGTATCTATAAAACTGTCCCACATTTAAAAAAAAAATCCAGTCTTGGATTCTTCATCTAAAACCACTTCCAACCAATTCATTAAAAAAAAATAAAACAATTTTGCTTTAAAAATGGATAGAGCTGGGGCTGAGTGGTTCCATGTTTGTCCATCCTTCAAACATGGAACCACTCAGCCCCAGCTCTATCGGCGGATGGATATACAAGCTCTGGCAAATGGCCAGTGACAAATGTAATGTTATACTGTACACACAGACCAATGGTCAGACGGAGAGAGTAAAAAAATAAAAATAAACCATTAAATCAATAAATAAAAACAGTGTATACATATGCAAACTAACGTGTTAAAGCAATGGTCCATTGACATTAGGGATATATGAGCATCAAATTCCCATAGCCAATACAACTATTTGTATTTATTGGTTTGTCTACGGGACTTGGTCGCTCACATATCCCTAATGTCAATGGACCATTGCTTTAACATGTTAGTTTGTGTATGCATATATTATTTTTATTGATTGATTTGTCTACAGGACTATGTACGTTGCTGAGAGCTCATGTATCCCCATTGCCCCGGTGTTTTAAATAGCGCAATGGGATGCACGTACAGCAGTGCCCATATACAGCACTGTACAGTAAAGTAGTTCTTAGTAGAGATGAGCGGGTTCGGTTCCTCGGAATCCGAACCCGCCCGAACTTCATGTTTTTTTTCACGGGTCCGAGCGACTCGGATCTTCCCGCCTTGCTCGGTTAACCCGAGCGCGCCCGAACGTCATCATGACGCTGTCGGATTCTCGCGAGGCTCGGATTCTATCGCGAGACTCGGATTCTATATAAGGAGCCGCGCGTCGCCGCCATTTTCACACGTGCATTGAGATTGATAGGGAGAGGACGTGGCTGGCGTCCTCTCCATTTAGATTAGAAGAGAGAGAGTGAGATTGATTTGAGACAGAGACACTTGATTTACTGGAGCTTAGGAGTACTGTAGAGAGTGCAGAGTTTAGTAGTGACTGACCACAGTGACCACCAGACAATGCAGTTTTATTTAATATAATCCGTTCTCTGCCTGAAAAAAACGATACACAGTGACTCAGTCACATACCATATCTGTGTGCACTGCTCAGCCCAGTGTGCTGCATCATCTATGTATATATCTGACTGTGCTCACACAGCTTATAATTGTGGGGGAGACTGGGGAGCAGTGCCAGTTATAGGTTATAGTAGGAGCCAGGAGTACATATTGTTAAAATTAAACAGTGCACACTTTTGCTGCAGGAGTGCCACTGCCAGTGTGACTGACCAGTGACCTGACCACACTGACCACCAGTATAGTTAGTAGTATACTATATTGTGATTGCCTGAAAAAGTTAAACACTCGTCGTGTGACTTGTGTGGTGTTTTTTTTTTTATTCTATAAAAAACTCATTCTGCTGACAGACAGTGTCCAGCAGGTCCGTCATTATATAATATATACCTGTCCGGCTGCAGTAGTGATATATATATATATTTTTTATATCATTATTTATCATCCAGTCGCAGCAGACACAGTACGGTAGTTCACGGCTGTAGCTACCTCTGTGTCGGCACTCGGCAGTCCATCCATAATTGTATACCACCTACCCGTGGTTTTTTTTTCTTTCTTCTTTATACATACATACTACATCTCATTATCAACCTGTCTATATTAGCAGCAGACACAGTACAGTAGTCCACGGCTGTAGCTACCTCTGTGTCGGCACTCGGCAGTCCGTCCATAATTGTATACCACCTACCCGTGGTTTTTTTTTCTTTCTTCTTTATACATACATACTACATCTCATTATCAACCAGTCTATATTAGCAGCAGACACAGTACAGTAGTCCACGGCTGTAGCTACCTCTGTGTCGGCACTCGGCAGTCCATCCATAATTGTATACCACCTACCCGTGGTTTTTTTTTCTTTCTTCTTTATACATACATACTACATCTCATTATCAACCAGTCTATATTAGCAGCAGACACAGTACAGTACGGTAGTCCACGGCTGTAGCTACCTCTGTGTCGGCACTCGGCAGTCCGTCCATAATTGTATACCACCTACCCGTGGTTTTTTTTTCTTTCTTCTTTATACATACATACTACATCTCTTTATCAACCAGTCTATATTAGCAGCAGACACAGTACAGTAGTCCACGGCTGTAGCTACCTCTGTGTCGGCACTCGGCAGTCCATCCATAATTGTATACCACCTACCCGTGGTTTTTTTTTCTTTCTTCTTTATACATACATACTACATCTCTTTATCAACCAGTCTATATTAGCAGCAGACACAGTACAGTAGTCCACGGCTGTAGCTACCTCTGTGTCGGCACTCGGCAGTCCATCCATAATTGTATACCACCTACCCGTGGTTTTTTTTTCTTTCTTCTTTATACATACATACTACATCTCTTTATCAACCAGTCTATATTAGCAGCAGACACAGTACAGTAGTCCACGGCTGTAGCTACCTCTGTGTCGGCACTCGGCAGTCCATCCATAATTGTATACCACCTACCCGTGGTTTTTTTTTCTTTCTTCTTTATACATACATACTACATCTCTTTATCAACCGGTCTATATTAGCAGCAGACACAGTACAGTACGGTAGTCCACGGCTGTAGCTACCTCTGTGTCGGCACTCGGCAATCCGTCCATAATTGTATACCACCTACCCGTGGTTTTTTTTTTCTTTCTTCTTTATACATACATACTACATCTCTTTATCAACCAGTCTATATTAGCAGCAGACACAGTACAGTAGTCCACGGCTGTAGCTACCTCTGTGTCGGCACTCGGCAGTCCATCCATAATTGTATACCACCTACCCGTGTTTTTTTTTTCTTTCTTCTTTATACATACATACTACATCTCTTTATTAACCAGTCTATATTAGCAGCAGACACAGTACAGTAGTCCACGGCTGTAGCTACCTCTGTGTCGGCACTCGGCAGTCCATCCATAATTGTATACCACCTACCCGTGGTTTTTTTTTCTTTCTTCTTTATACATACATACTACATCTCTTTATCAACCAGTCTATATTAGCAGCAGACACAGTACAGTACGGTAGTCCACGGCTGTAGCTACCTCTGTGTCGGCACTCGGCAGTCCGTCCATAATTGTATACCACCTACCCGTGGTTTTTTTTTCTTTCTTCTTTATACATACATACTACATCTCTTTATCAACCAGTCTATATTAGCAGCAGACACAGTACAGTACGGTAGTCCACGGCTGTAGCTACCTCTGTGTCGGCACTCGGCAGTCCGTCCATAATTGTATACCACCTACCCGTGGTTTTTTTTTCTTTCTTCTTTATACATACATACTACATCTCTTTATTAACCAGTCTATATTAGCAGCAGACACAGTACAGTAGTCCACGGCTGTAGCTACCTCTGTGTCGGCACTCGGCAGTCCATCCATAATTGTATACTAGTATCCATCCATCTCCATTGTTTACCTGAGGTGCCTTTTAGTTGTGCCTATTAAAATATGGAGAACAAAAATGTTGAGGTTCCAAAATTAGGGAAAGATCAAGATCGACTTCCACCTCGTGCTGAAGCTGCTGCCACTAGTCATGGCCAAGACGATGAAATGCCAGCAACGTCGTCTGCCAAGGCCGATGCCCAATGTCATAGTACAGAGCATGTAAAATCCAAAACACCAAATATCAGTAAAAAAAGGACTCAAAAATCTAAAATAAAATTGTCAGAGGAGAAGCGTAAACTTGCCAATATGCCATTTACCACACGGAGTGGCAAGGAACGGCTGAGGCCCTGGCCTATGTTCATGGCTAGTGGTTCAGCTTCACATGAGGATGGAAGCACTCAGCCTCTCGCTAGAAAAATGAAAAGACTCAAGCTGGCAAAAGCAGTAGCACCGCAAAGAACTGTGCGTTCTTCGAAATCCCAAATCCACAAGGAGAGTCCGACTCCAATTGTGTCGGTTGCGATGCCTGACCTTCCCAACACTGGACGTGAAGAGCATGCGCCTTCCACCATTTGCACGCCCCCTGCAAGTGATGGAAGGAGCACCCGCAGTCCAGTTCCTGATAGTCAGATTGAAGATGTCAGTGTTGAAGTACACCAGGATGAGGAGGATATGGGTGTTGCTGGCGCTGGGGAGGAAATTGACCAGGAGGATTCTGATGGTGAGGTGGTTTGTTTAAGTCAGGCACCCGGGGAGACACCTGTTGTCCGTGGGAGGAATATGGCCGTTGACATGCCTGGTGAAAATACCAAAAAAATCAGCTCTTCGGTGTGGAAGTATTTCACCAGAAATGCGGACAACAGGTGTCAAGCCGTGTGTTCCCTTTGTCAAGCTGTAATAAGTAGGGGTAAGGACGTTAACCACCTCGGAACATCTTCCCTTATACGTCACCTGCAGCGCATTCATAATAAGTCAGTGACAAGTTCAAAAACTTGGGCCGACAGCGGAAGCAGTCCACTGACCAGTAAATCCCTTCCTCTTGTAACCAAGCTCACGCAAACCACCCCACCAACTCCCTCAGTGTCAATTTCCTCCTTCCCCAAGAATGCCAATAGTCCTGCAGGCCATGTCACTGGCAATTCTGATGATTCCTCTCCTGCCTGGGATTCCTCCGATGCATCCTTGCGTGTAACGCCTACTGCTGCTGGCGCTGCTGTTGTTGCTGCTGGGAGTCGATGGTCATCCCAGAGGGGAAGTCGTAAGACCACTTGTACTACTTCCACCAAGCAATTGACTGTCCAACAGTCCTTTGCGAGGAAGATGAAATATCACAGCAGTCATCCTACTGCAAAGCGGATAACTGAGGCCTTGACATCCTGGGTGGTGAGAAACGTGGTTCCGGTATCCATCATTACTGCAGAGCCAACTAGAGACTTGTTGGAGGTACTGTGTCCCATGTACCAAATACCATCTAGGTTCCATTTCTCTAGGCAGGCGATACCGAAAATGTACACAGACCTCAGAAAAAGAGTCACCAGTGTCCTAAAAAATGCAGCTGTACCCAATGTCCACTTAACCACGGACATGTGGACAAGTGGAGCAGGGCAGGGTCAGGACTATATGACTGTGACAGCCCACTGGGTAGATGTATGGACTCCCGCCGCAACAACAGCAGCGGCGGCACCAGTAGCAGCATCTCGCAAACGCCAACTCTTTCCTAGGCAGGCTACGCTTTGTATCACCGGTTTCCAGAATACGCACACAGCTGAAAACCTCTTACGGCAACTGAGGAAGATCATCGCGGAATGGCTTACCCCAATTGGACTCTCCTGTGGATTTGTGGCATCGGACAACGCCATCAATATTGTCTGTGCATTAAATCTGGGCAAATTCCAGCACGTCCCATGTTTTGCACATACCTTGAATTTGGTGGTGCAGAATTTTTTTTAAAAACGACAGGGGCGTGCAAGAGATGCTGTCGGTGGCCAGAAGAATTGCGGGACACTTTCGGCGTACAGGCACCACGTACAGAAAACTGGAGCACCACCAAAAACTACTGAACCTGCCCTGCCATCATCTGAAGCAAGAAGTGGTAACGAGGTGGAATTCAACCCTCTATATGCTTCAGAGGTTGGAGGAGCAGCAAAAGGCCATTCAAGCCTATACAATTGAGCACGATATAGGAGGTGGAATGCACCTGTCTCAAGCGCAGTGGAGAATGATTTCAACGTTGTGCAAGGTTCTGATGCCCTTTGAACTTGCCACACGTGAAGTCAGTTCAGACACTGCCAGCCTGAGTCAGGTCATTCCCCTCATCAGGCTTTTGCAGAAGAAGCTGGAGACATTGAAGGAGGAGCTAACACGGAGCGATTCCGCTAGGCATGTGGGACTTGTGGATGGAGCCCTTAATTCGCTTAACAAGGATTCACGGGTGGTCAATCTGTTGAAATCAGAGCACTACATTTTGGCCACCGTGCTCGATCCTAGATTTAAAGCCTACCTTGGATCTCTCTTTCCGGCAGACACAAGTCTGCTGGGGTTGAAAGACCTGCTGGTGAGAAAATTGTCAAGTCAAGCGGAACGCGACCTGTCAACAACATCTCCTCCTTCACATTCTCCCGCAACTGGGGGTGCGAGGAAAAGGCTCAGAATTCCGAGCCCACCCGCTGGCGGTGATGCAGGGCAGTCTGGAGCGACTGCTGATGCTGACATCTGGTCCGGACTGAAGGACCTGACAACGATTACGGACATGTCGTCTACTGTCACTGCATATGATTCTCTCACCATTGAAAGAATGGTGGAGGATTATATGAGTGACCGCATCCAAGTAGGCACGTCACACAGTCCGTACTTATACTGGCAGGAAAAAGAGGCAATTTGGAGGCCCTTGCACAAACTGGCTTTATTCTACCTAAGTTGCCCTCCCACAAGTGTGTACTCCGAAAGAGTGTTTAGTGCCGCCGCTCACCTTGTCAGCAATCGGCGTACGAGGTTACATCCAGAAAATGTGGAGAAGATGATGTTCATTAAAATGAATTATAATCAATTCCTCCGTGGAGACATTCACCAGCAGCAATTGCCTCCACAAAGTACACAGGGTGCTGAGATGGTGGATTCCAGTGGGGACGAATTGATAATCTGTGAGGAGGGGGATGTACACGGTGATATATCGGAGGATGATGATGAGGTGGACATCTTGCCTCTGTAGAGCCAGTTTGTGCAAGGAGAGATTAATTGCTTCTTTTTTGGGGGGGGTCCAAACCAACCCGTCATATCAGTCACAGTCGTGTGGCAGACCCTGTCACTGAAATGATGGGTTGGTTAAAGTGTGCATGTCCTGTTTATACAACATAAGGGTGGGTGGGAGGGCCCAAGGACAATTCCATCTTGCACCTCTTTTTTCTTTTCTTTTTCTTTGCGTCATGTGCTGTTTGGGGAGGGTTTTTTGGAAGGGCCATCCTGCGTGACACTGCAGTGCCACTCCTAGATGGGCCCGGTGTTTGTGTCGGCCACTAGGGTCGCTTATCTTACTCACACAGTCAGCTACCTCATTGCGCCTCTTTTTTTCTTTGCGTCATGTGCTGTTTGGGGAGGGTTTTTTGGAAGGGACATCCTGCGTGACACTGCAGTGCCACTCCTAGATGGGCCCGGTGTTTGTGTCGGCCACTAGGGTCGCTTATCTTACTCACACAGTCAGCTACCTCATTGCGCCTCTTTTTTTCTTTGCGTCATGTGCTGTTTGGGGAGGGTTTTTTGGAAGGGACATCCTGCGTGACACTGCAGTGCCACTCCTAGATGGGCCCGGTGTTTGTGTCGGCCACTAGGGTCGCTTATCTTACTCACACAGTCAGCTACCTCATTGCGCCTCTTTTTTTCTTTGCATCATGTGCTGTTTGGGGAGGGTTTTTTGGAAGGGACATACTGCGTGACACTGCAGTGCCACTCCTAGATGGGCCCGGTGTTTGTGTCGGCCACTAGGGTCGCTTATCTTACTCACACAGCGACCTCGGTGCAAATTTTAGGACTAAAAATAATATTGTGAGGTGTGAGGTATTCAGAATAGACTGAAAATGAGTGTAAATTATGGTTTTTGAGGTTAATAATACTTTGGGATCAAAATGACCCCCAGTTCTCTAGTTCTTAGTATATTTCAATGGAGACCACGCGCATGTGCAATAGTGATTTTAAAAAGCTACATCTGGTTGAAGATCAATGGTATTACACTCACTGGTAACAACAAATGCCATGCTAAGCTCTGCACACCTCCCTACAACTATACATGCCGCCTTGCGCCCAGTCACACTGTGACTCTGTGATTGGGACTAACGCCATAGACAGCATATATGAGCGAGACTCCATCTGTACCATGACAAAGATTATCATTAGCATATTACTCACCCTGTTTTTGTGGGGCATCTGTGCCCTGCACATGGAGAAACTAAATGACTTCTGGGGGAATTATGACCTGCAGTGGCTCTTCTTACTCCTTCTGGAAGGGGAGCCAGTACCACTCTGCCTATTCAGCCTGGACTCCGTGGCCAACTTACACTTCACACAATGTTTTATTTCATTGAAGTGCTTTTTGGCCACCTCCATAGTGCGTTTCAATGTGCCACAGCAGTTGATCTCTTACTGTATATGATTTGGTTCCATAGAGAAGGCATTCTCCAGCTACTTGTCCTGGAGGAGTAGTAGCCATAGAGGTAATCAAAACTATGCATGACTCCCTTGACCAGAGACACATTACCTTCATATGTAAAGCACACATTGAGCCCACTCTTTGTCTTGCCCACAGCTACAGACACCTCTTCATCCTCTTCCCACCATGTATCAGCCACAGGCTGCTGCACAGACCCCTCAATCACATCTGACTTCTTTTTACCAGCCATCCTGCTCTCACTATCTTCTTCCATCACAACAGAAAACACTTAACACTGACAAATAAAAGAAAATAAGAAACCCATCCACCATCACCTCTCTCTCACACACACAACACATTCCCACATTACATATACTCACGTAATAAAGACAAGACAACATTTAAAATGACACAGGACAAAAACAAGCCACACTTTAAAAAAGAGCAAGACAAAACAAAAACACAAGACAACTTATAGTCCCAGGCAAGAATCACAAAATATCAGGGACATGCAGTCAGAGGAGGCAGTGCCTCCCCTGTCATTAATAATTACAGTAATGCAAAGAAGATACTTACGACACATTCCTGTATTCTGTGTCATACGTATCTCCTTTATAGTATTCTAATCATTTTTAGACATGAAATTAGATTGGGAAGCACTGATATCAAGTGTCTCCCATTGACAACGGTAACAGGGATAGAGCAGGTGGAAGTGGCCAAGCACTTGTCTGTAAATGTCCATTGAAAAAAGCAATGAAAGCAGAACTTATACATGTGCCTCGTTGGCAAGGACGGGCTTTTAGCCCACATCAAAGCACACTCCTGCCAGCGAGGCACATGTGATTGGACAGCAGATTCACTGCTGGATCCACTGGCCCAATCACAGATACGAGGCAGCACAACAAGGTTCCCCTCTCTTCATTCCCTCTGACTCCTGTCCTGCTGGTGGGGATGTGAGCCACTGCCTTTCTGACAGGAATCGCCCACGCCTGGTGCTCTCCATTTACCCCGCAGCTGGCAGTGCCGGGTAGGCCGGAGAGCAAAGTGCAGATAATCAGCAGCGTCGCACCTGGAGGCAGCTGCGGTGGTAAGCTGGGAATGAAATTTTAGTGGCGGCCGGCGCTCTCCTCCTCCTCCTCTCAGGCAGCAGCTCCCACCTATCACCAGGCGCTACACAGTACACAGAGTGACAGTACCTTGGAGTCACCCATACACACACATAAGGGGTCACATACCACGGTCACATCTAGAGTGCCTATAACGGAGACCTTGGTACATGTACTCTGGGAATGGGAATTGGCAGCTGGAATAGAATGTTGAGCTCCTAGCAGATGATGTGTGACTCCTGCGTACTACTGTAATATAGTGACTGTATAGCCATCAGTGTGTGTGCTGCCCCGCACCAGGCACATCATCACCTGTACTAGAGAAGCCAGTGCCTCCCTAGGACCCATTGACCTCCCCACACGTCACTGCAAAATATATATAGCACTCTCCTCTCCAAAAATTGTACTACCACCTCAATCCCATCCACCACAAATGCCACTAATTCACATGTTCTCTGTTGTTTGTGGAGTTCTTATAACAACATGGTGATGTCACTGTAACGTATGCATTTTTTGACAAATCAAAATATTTGAGGATTTAGCCGCTTTACAGCGGCTTGTGATGCAAATTGAGATGCAAATTGTGGTGGGTTGTGAGGTAAGACTTTTGGTGCAAATTGAGACATGAGATGTTTTGTGCTGGCATGTGACTTCTGAGGTATTGTACCTTGAATTTGTTGAGATTTATAGTGCATTTGAGTGCGACTTCCCATGCGAAAACAGCAAAATCAACACAAATTGCACTCAACATAATTTGACTGCATACACTATCAAAAGACAACACACAATCCAAAATGCTTGGTAGTAAATTAACAATTTTTGCTCCAGCGATTAGGGGTGATGGGGGAGGGAAGGGTGATCATTGACAATTTGCATACTCTCCCAAAAATGTTTCTTAGTAAATCTCCCCCTGGGTGTCATTTGTACATGTTTCCTGGGCTTCTTCGATACCAACCAGGTTCAGTATGTTGGTATCCATGTGAATATACCCTGAATGAGCATTGTATGTTGGTGTCTAATATCAGCAGCCATATCTGTCTAACTGGCTGCAGGAGTAACCAGAGGTGATATTTTTAAAAATTAACCTAAATCCTCCTGAATAAGATATTTTCTCTGTTGGTTCATATAATTAATCAGGTGTCACACAAGAATAACTGCACCTATAACTGGTTGACTGGTATCCCTTTCAAACTGCGGGTTGAACATGGGAACCTGACACGGGAGCTCCCAATGTACGACCTGCCTCAGGCACCCCTCTGCAGCTGTCTGCAACTCGCCATATTGCCGGGTTGGTGACATCAGCAGTGACGCAGCGGGGGGGGTGCTTGGAGATCACATGATCTCCAAGCGCCACCCGTACACACTCAGTGAATGGGAAATGGGCTGCATTGGCCCGGCTCCCGTTCACACCGCACAGTGAGCCGGGTTGAACATGAGTTCATCCTTGCTCGTGACCAGGGTTGAAATACTGGGTCGCTGGACTTGGTATTTCAACCCTTGCACCTTTCAGACCACACCTGAACACGGGTTATGCACGCTCATGTGACAATAACCCATTTTCATAGGTGGTGGTCTGAAAGGGGTATTACAGCAATTTAAGTCAAGCAACAATATAAATTTTATGTATAGGTTAAATTTTATTCCTTTGTGCATATACTGTAGATAGGTGATTAACTCATGTATGCATTACCAGTTGCTACAGTGAGGAATTACATATGGTTTACCAATGTGTATTTCAATAAAATAAAATGTGAATGTCTCATTGCCTAATTGTTACTAATTTGACATCCAACAATCATTGTTATCTTTGTTTACACCCCTACTGAAACACTTTCACTTTATCCTTTCTACCAGAGACAGTGTGAACCAAGGGAATGATTCAGACCTAATTGCTGCTGTGCATTTTCGCACAGTGGGCGATCAGGTGCTAACTGAGCATGCATATGCACCACAATGCACACGCGCATCGAGCAACAACAAAGATCAGCGACAGGATGGTGCAAAAAATCCGATCACATGGGCGTTCACAATGTGATTGACAGGAGGAAGCCATTTGTGGGTGGCAACTGTCTGTTTATTGGGAGTGTCCAGAAAAACGCAGGCGTGTCCAAGCGTTTTCAGACAGGGTGTGAGACGTAAGCTCCGGCCCCGATCAGCCTGTACTCATCGCACTGAAGGAGTAAGTCCTGGGCTGCGCAGAGACTGCACACAGTGGATTTTTATAGCTCTGCATACATATAGAATTGCACACTTGCACAGCAAATTTATACTCCCCCTGGTGGTGGCGACTATCTGAATGCAGGACAGCAAAGTTTGCAACTCAGGTCTGAATCACCCCCCAAGTCATTTTCTCATTTTCTGTGCTAGGCCATCCGACCAAACAGCAAAAAGGAGAAATTAAAGGTTTTTAAGACCTCTGGTAAAAACTGAATTCCCAATGGCTGGTGTTAGTAAGGATCTCTTGCCCCTCATTTAATGCAACAGAAAATGAGGAGAAGCAGAATTTGGAAAAGTGTTGTATAAACCATGTCTTCCTATATACTGATAAACCACATAGACACATGAATGTACAGGGATAGTCTTTCAATATACTGTAATTGATAATCCTTTCCAACGAGTGGAGGAGAACCTGAGTGCATTTTATAATTGTGTTTGTCACTTTTCATGTGTATTTTGATGTTGTTTATATTTTGCCATAACTTAGGTCTGTTGTCCCCATATGTATTGTGTGTTTTTTTATTGTCAATATTTTATGTCTTTAGAGATAATGCATTCTTAGCTTGACAGAGCAATAAATGTTATGTTTTAATTAAACTGTACCCCACTATACTGATACTATCAAGAGTGCCCATTCTAGAGTCCTACCTATTAATCCTTAGATATTCCCCCTATATTCAATTTGAATTACTCTTAAGGTACATACACACTGGGTGTTTTTGCCCAGTGTGTATGCACAGCAATGATGTGAACATCGCTGTCAGGAAAATCGCTCAGTGCGTACACACTGAACGATTTTCACCCAACCAGCAATGTTCATGGGGGTGAACCACTTTCCAAAGTAGGAGACTGTGGAAAGTGGTTCACTTGGCCGGTAAAACAGACTGACAGACGACGGTGGCCATCGATGATGCGGAAGCGCGCATCAGCGCTCCCCACTCATCGCCCGGCCATACACACTCAGAGGTTTTGAGCTCAAAGTAGCTCAAAATGCCAAAAGTGAGCTACTTTGAGCTCAAAATCTACTAGTGTGTATGCACCTATAGAGATCACCACCACCACTAATATCTAATACCCCATCGCTGAATGGTGGAGATAATACATTTGTTGTAGCAGTTAATTATACTTCTAACACAATTCAATTCCAAGTTTTATTTATACCTGTGCAGTGAGTAAACCTCTGTTCTGTTCTGAATATAACATAGCACTTGTTCCATGGATAGAGATAGTGATCCACAGTGGAAATATTGAGACACTGAAAACATATTTGGATAAAACTAAAGTTCTGGTTTACTTTCATTTAATAATAGTGATTAGTGAATTTGTAGCAGAATTGTATATAAAATTTTGGAGTGGAACAAATTATTTAGCAAGTTTTGAAGTTCAATAAAACATTTTTGATTCCTATTTTCTTCACCATTCCACAGAATAACTATTCAGCAACATAATGGATCTATAAATGATGCATTTTCCACTGTGGTGTGTTTGTATTATAATTGAGTAGTCTAGTTATTGTACACTTGGGAATTCTTGGGCAATGCAATATATGAGGTGTGGCTATAAAATCAAAGTTGGATGCTATAATTTATGTTTAATTATATTAAGCACATTTTAACTCTGTTCCCCTTCGGTGTACTCCCTTTCTGCATCCACACACCACTGCATTCTTATTTTCCAATGGTCAAAGCTGTGCTTTAGCTCATTATGTGTCATGTTTCAAGAGCTCTGTCGTTTTCTTCTTTACCTTAGTTACTGATGCAAAATGGGTTCCCTTGAGTAAAGAGTTGACTTTAGGAAAAAGAATGAAGTCACATGGTGTTAGGTCTGGGGAGTATGGAAAGTGTTCTAGCACTGTAATATGTTTCTCAGCCAAAACCTGCTTCATAAAGAGAGCTGTGTGGGCTGATGCATTGTCCTGATGGAGGATGAAAACATTTTTCCACAACTTTGGCCTTTTTCTTCTGATTATTTCCAGTAAAGTTTCTAGAATATGCTTGTAGCAATGTTGACTGACTGTTGTGCCTTCTGGTACCTAGTCTGCCAAAATAATGCACTTGATATCAAAAAACAATGTTTTTTTTAGGGGCCGAATTCAGACCTGATTGCAGCAGCAAATATGTTAGCTAATGGGCAAAACCATGTGTACTGCAGGGGGGGCAGATATAACATGTGCAGAGAGAGTTAGATTTGGGTGTAATGTGTTCAAACTGAAATCTAAATTGCAGTGTAAAAATAAAGCAGCCAGAATTTACCCTGCACAGTTATATCTGCCCCCCCTGCAGTGAACATGGGCCCTCATTCTGAGTTGATCGTACGAAGCTGCTTTTTGCAGCCCATGCGATCAACTATATTCGGCCTATAGGGGTGGGTTTTTCCCCATAGCAAGGCCGCGTTCGCTTGTGCAGCCATGCTGTGGGGAATACATTTGTGCAGTTTGTAAGTAGGGCTAGACATACTTACCAACTGCGATGTTTTCAGCCTGTTCGGTCCTGCCTCTGATGTCAAACAGCTGCCCTGGACATGCCTGCATTTTTTCAAACACCCCATGCCTGCGTTTTTCTTACCAATCCCTGCAAACGTCTCCGGACACTGTGTTGCAGCCCAGGTACGCCCACCGCCAATCAATCTTCAAGTGATTGCCACTGCAATCACTTTCTTTTTTCCCTTCATCATTACCCGGCGATGTCCGTCGCCGGGCAATGACGCATGTGCACATTACGGCCCCCCGTGCATGCTCAGTAGTGACCCGGTCACAGCTGTGCGAATGAAATCACGCTGTGATTGGGTCGGAATGACCCCTATGGTTTTGCCCATTAGCTAACAAATTTGCTGCTGTGATCAAAACTGAATTAGGCCCTAGATGATCCATGTTTCATCACAGGTAATAAATGTATCTAAAAAATGTGAATAATCTTGATTTTGTTCCAAAATGTCTGTACAAATTTGCCTTTCATTTTCTTTCTGCTTGGCAGTGAGAAGCCTTGGAACCATTTTACCACAAACTTTTATCATGTTAAGATCTTGATGCAAAACTAGCCTCACAGTTTCTTTGTCGATGTTTACCATTTCTGCTATCAATCAGATGCTGAGTTGACGAGTTAGTCAAACAATTTTCTCAATTTTCTTATCATTTGCTTTTGATTTCCAAGGCCTTCCAGGATGTCCATCATCTTCCACATCCTCATGACCATCACTAACTTTTTTGTGCAACTCAAACACACGTGACATACAATCTGCCCCATAAGCCTTGGATGTCATTCGTAAAGATTTGGTTGGCAATTTGTTCAATTCAACTAAAAAATTTACACTAACATGTTGCTCTACTTTTGAATTAAGCATCTTTACAATGCACAGGAAAAACACAACTTGTTTGAATACTGTGTAACTAGCAAACTATATGTGCAAGAGTGGTGTAACTTGAAAAACCATTTAGGGATAGTTCAGGATCAATGTTCCTTTACTCACTTTAAACTCATGCATTATGGTTTATTTTTTACAGTTACAGTCTTGTTATTTAATAGTCATACCTCGTAAATCAGAAAGTTATAAGGGTAAATTTTTGTTTCTTCTGTGATTTTCCATCGATTAGGCAATCTGGAGATTACTAAAGGCAAATCCAGCAAAAAACTCATAAAAACCCAGACTATAGACAGCAATAGACCATCAGACCAAACATTCATTATTTTTCATAGCTATAGAATTCCCAGATTTAATAACCATTGGTTTGTAAACCAGAAAGAAAACACAGAAATGTCAAAGCACAATAGTATAAAAAAACAAACCTGCCTGTGGATGTTTTCCTGAAATACTGCACAAATCAGTATGATCTTTAGCTTTATTATTTAAATATGAGAGGTCCACCCATCCAAATCCATAACCATAACCAGCCCCAGACTTTCAGCCTTGGCTGGCATTGGAAAAAATAGGGTTGAAAATGTCTTTGGGTCCTCCATATTTTCCCAAACTACCACAGGTATGAACTAGCCATGGTGGTTAATGCGATAGCAAGCAGAGACACACAGGGGTATATTTACTAAGCTCCCGATTTTGTCCGATTTTGTGTTTTTTTTTTCTTTCAAAGTGTCATCTTGGGAATTTACTAAATACAAATCTCGGCAGTGATGAGGGCATTCGTATTTTTTTGAAGGCAGAGAAAAAAATACGAATGAATACACCATCGGTAAAACACGCCTGTTATTTCATACAACTCGGTAATTTACAAAAAAATTGTATTCACAATCACTGCCGGCAATAGCCAACCACAAGAGTGACCCCACTTAACCTCGCGGTCTACTGCAGACCGCAAAGTTCCCACCATTGGATATAATGTAGCACCGCTGCGCTACATTGTATCCACAGTGCGCCGCCTGACTGACAGTGCAGGAGCACACAGCCAATCAGGAAAGTGCCATGATGTGGCACTCCCTGATTGGCTGAAGGGACCCTCTTTAACAGGAGTCATGGGGGTCCCATCATTCAGTGAAAGGGGTTCCATGTGTAAACATGGGACCCCTTTCAGTGCATGGTTCGGGTGTTTAGTTTTTTTATTTTAACAAATACGTAGATCATAACTTTTAAGAAGAGGACCAATCTACACTGGATTCTTTGTAAGTATAATTTTATTTACAGGTACCCCTGGAATCTACTGGACAAGAGGACCGAGTGCTTTGTGTCAACATAGGTAAGTATGTATGTATGTAAGTGTGCATGTATGTTGATTAAACTTTTACTTTAATGGTGTCTGTGTTTTGTTTTTATTTGGGTATTTTTTTGTAGTAGAACTACAGGTACCAGTGGACCCATTTCCCCCCCGCATGCTGGTACTTGTGGTTCTCCAAGTATCAGCTTGCGGGGGAGGCTTGCTGTGACTTATAGTTCTCCTGAAAAACTTTTTTTTACACAAAAGGCTATCAGCCTCCCATCCACCGCCCACGGATGGGGGGACAGCCTCGCACTTCACTCCTGGTCCTTGGGTGGCTGGAGGGGGGACCCCTTGATTTAAGGGTTCCCCTCTCCTCCAGGGTACCCCAGCCATGGGTGACTAGTTGAGGATTTAATGCCAGGGCTGCAGGGACCAATATAAAAGTGTCCCCCGGCTGTGGCATTATCTCTATGAATAGTGGAGCCCGGTGCTGGTTTTAAAAATACGGGGGACCCCTATGTTTTTTGTCCCCCATATTTTTTGCACCAGGAACAGGCGCAGAGCCCGGTGCTGGTTCTTTAAATATGGGGGAACCCCAGTCATTTTTTCCCTGTATTTTTACAACCAGGACCAGGTCAAAGAGCCCGAGGCTGGTTATGCTTAGGAGGGGGGACCCCATGCAATTTTTTTTAAAGATTTTTAACTCTTTCTTTACTTCTCCTAATATACACAATGAAGCCCTGCAGAGATCTCACAGATCTGGCCGGGATTCATTGTGTTAAGTTCGGGAATATTTTACTAATCACTCCCGTAAAACACTGCCCGACATTACGAATGACATCGACATCAGAAAAAATGAAAATGCAGAATACGACAGCATAGTAAATGAGATGTAAAAAACCAAAAAGTTGAAAATTCACACTACAGCTGTCATTTCTGTTTAATCTCCCACCAAATCCCAACAATTACAAATCTTAGTAAATTTACCCGACAGTATGTGGTCTCCTTGCCATAATGTTAACCAGCCCCAAACTGGCCAAATCATGGCTGAAAACCCTTGTGAAATGTTTTTTCCCCCTCCGAAATTGGGTACCCCCTCCCAAGGGACAACCAGAACTGGATGAAGGGAACATGGTGAATAGTTTGTTAAGAGTTATATAATATTGTTACATATTTACAGGTGGTCTACAAATTTCAGTAAGCCTGCATGATGGCATTTGTAGAACCACAAGTGCCAGCATGCTCAGATATAAATTATCTGCTGCCACTTGTAGTCCACCTGTAAAAATATTAAAATAAACACAGGTCACACACTGCATGTTTCAGTAATTAATTTAATAAAAATCTCCCTGTCAGATACTTTGTTCACCAATCTAATATTAACAAAATCCTTGAATGACCTTATCTTCTTTCCAAGGAGGTGCCCATGGCTTTTTGGCAAAAAAGCCAACCTGTACAGACTGGCCCTGTACACTGTGTAAAGAGCTGTGGTAAAATGACAGGTCACTGGAGGACACTACCATATAAAAAAGAATGGGGAAGCGCTGATTGGATGGAAGCTTGGGATTATTTCCTATAGTAGAATTTGCCCTCAGCCAGGCAGTGCTTCCCCATTATTTTATAAGAAGATCTCATTATACATTAGCACAACCATTTATCTAGAAAAAACACCATATATTTTTCAGCATTCACATATCTTTATTATTCATGGAGATGATTAGCATTACAACCACTATACCAGTGTTTTTGACCAGTATATTCCATAATTTGTTAAATTTATGTCAAGAGTAAAGGGTACAAGTTTTGCAACTTGTTAATGCTTCTAAATATTTCTAAATATTTATAAGAAATTATGTATTGTACATTATCTTACATAATAGAACAGCAAACAATAGAATGCACATATTTGTGTTTTGTGCTATGTTCACATTCCACACAGTAATTAATAAAACTAAAATATTGACTCATACTATACAAATAAACCTGGGTAAACGTTGGAGTTTTAGAGAGGTTAAATCTTCATTCAATCATCAAAGTGGTAAAAGTCATGTAAAATCCCACTTCTAATATAAATAGTGCTGATAATACTTGTTGGACATACCAACTTGAACAGCACTGCCTGACTTTTTTCAAGACTGCACGTGAAAGCTATACGGCTCTACAATGAAAATTGCTGTGGCGTTTGTTTTGGTGACTCTAACCAGCAGTTTTGGTAAAAAGAATTTATCTATTAGAACTAAAGCTATATTAAAAGCAAATATTCAGGAAATAATTTTAGAATAGATTTACATTTGTTTTCTACCTTATGTAAATCAGAATACCACTAGTTAACCCATTTTACAACAGTTTTTTTAAAGGTGGTAAGAACTATGCAGTGAATTTATTTTAATAACTTTATTTTGTGTCTCTTAGACCTATCATCTGCTACAATTCAGAACACCTGTCTTACACAACTTTTTCAAGTATGTACCATACTATACTGTAATACAGCTAATACATGTACTGTAGTCTTTATTTTTTTATGTATCTTGCTCATACTGTACCAACATACAGTATGCAGAATATTGTGAGACTTTAGTTCATTGTTAAAGAAAGAGCAAGCATTTACTTGAAGATCCTACAATTTTGAGCAAGCATTTACTTGAAGGTCCTACAATTTTGGTGGACATTTCATATTATAATGTGTATATTTCCATAATTAAAAATATAGAGTTTTCAATTTTAGTAAACAATTTCTGCTACAATTATGTTTGTATTTAATATAACAAAAGACAATTATAATAATACAACAATGTTTTATAGAATGATGCCCCAGTATTTATTCAGCAATTGGGAAATCTGCTATGTAAATATCGGCTTGCACAGGTAAATATATATATATTAAAAATCTATAAATATGAGCATTTTGTAACTTATCAAGGGGAGATTTTTTTAACATAAAAGTTAAGGTATCACTTCACAAATTAATTGTCAATAAAACTGAAAAATATTGTGATAGATATAGCTTTAAGTGATTTGTTGTGAAACATACATAACCTATTGAAACTCAATCTTTATCTTTCTACCAGCAATTAGTGAATGAAAAACATGTAATATGATAATTTAATTAAACTGAGTAATTTTCTGTTTTTATTTAATTTGAAAACTTTATTTGAATTTCATTAAATCTTAGTCTGTAAATGAAAAGCAATACATCATTTATAATAATAATGATAATAATAATAATAATAATAATAATACATTGCTTTTACTGTTCCAATTTATTTTGTTACATTTTAGACATCACAAAATCAAGAGTTATTCATGGAATTTCTACAAGGAGTTAACAAGTTACTGGTAACAATAATAGTTTTTTACACTTCTGTTAAGAAACCTCTCATGTCAGCAATTGATCAAATTTTTTTGAGGTATGAAACAGAAGAGGAAATCATGGTAGTTTGTCTAATCTGTTGAAATACATTAAATACACTTGATACATACTGTAGCAACGGGAAGATTGTAAATTGAGAGTCTGTTAGTAATGGCAACCATGACCTTCTTGAATTCAATGGCATTTAAATGGTGTTTACACACAGTAGATCTTGTGCTGACCTTAGGAAACTAAAGAGGTAGATGTGTACACTTTATTTTGAATCAGAAACCAAATGACTAGTTATTAATAATAAAATAATACAGCAGACAATGAATTGAACAAGCTGAGTTTATTTTATGTAAGGAAGTGCCACATTTTTTGTAACTTTTTTTCATAGTTTGCAACCTTGACCAAGTATGTACATACGTATACGGTGTGTGTAAAAAAAATGTAAATAATACCTTGTGTGGCTGATTATTATTTTATTAAGACAAATAGTGTCATTCATCTTAAACTAATTTCTTTTGATTTGTTTAAAAGTAAAGGGGGGTACTCACGGAGCGATAATCTAAGCAATCTGACTAGATTGCTTAGATTTTAAGCATGATCTCTCCGTGTGTACCCCCTACAGCGATAGCGATGCGCAGCCCCGCGCATTGCTATCCCTTGTGCTAGATTGGCTCAATCTAGCAGGTCGCTCATTTCACCTGCTGGGTGAAATGAGCGGTCCGTCCGTATGTCCCCCTGCACACTCAGCACACATTGTGCTGTGCTGAGCAGGGGGAGAGATGTGTGCTGAGCGGTTCGCTCAGCACCCATCTCTCCCTAGATCTGCCCGTGAATATGGGCCTTAAGTTTAATGTGTTAAGGGGATTTATATACTGTACAAATGATCATGGCTCAACTTTCAATTAAATACTTAAATAAATATAATTAGAATTACATTTAAAGTGAAAGTATGAAAAAATCAAAGCAATGACAATATTAAATTATTGTGCAAATATATTGTAATGGACAGCATTATTATTCAACATTTTTTGCAGATATTTGTTAATATGTTTGACTTCATCCCTTATTTACTGTATGATTAATGTTGCAAACAAGTAGCACAATAAAATCTAGAGAAAATACTTTGACAGCAGCTCAGATCATGCAAAGCTTTTGGTGGAACTACCAACAATCTTAGTCACACATTTATTTTAATATTTTTAAATATGTGCCAAGGTTTTACAGAATTAATTGTCATTTTACTTTACTTCATAATTTCTAAGAGTTGTAATTCCCTTTATTAGCAATCTTCAACATGAATAAATAGTTGAAGTAAAGTAAGGTAAACTCATTACTAGTCTAAGTTAATACATAGACCAAGAATAAAATATTTAATAAATGGCATTTGAAAAAGAGAATGTTATTTGCACAGTTGATGTACATACAAATATAGTTAGAGACAACATTAGGACCCAGCTAGGTACTGATTCAAGCTGTGGTATGTGATTTTCAATTGATAAACTCGGCCTTGCATATTTTCTTCCCGCTTTATACTCTTCAATTATGCTACCCTTTTACTTTGTAGTTTCTGCAATGTCTTACATATGTATATTAAGGTTTTTGTAGGTTTTCAAATATTGCACTTTCCCCGTGATGTGACATTTTTCATCCTTTTTATAGCAACCCCGTACTGTATATTATGATTCACTTTGGTGCTACTGCACAGTACAAACATTGCTCCCACTAAGCAAAGCGGGCAAATAGAACAATATTTATGCTAATTTGGCACTTCCCAATGTAGGGGGTAATTCCAAGTTGATCGCAGCAGGAATTTTGTTAGCAGTTGGGCAAAACCATGTACACTGCAGGGGAGGCAGATTTAACATGTGCAGAGAGAGTTAGATTTGGGTGTGGTGTGTTCAATCTGCAATCTAATTTGCAGTGTAAAAATAAAGCAGCCAGTATTTACCCTGCACAGAAATAAAATAACCCACCCAAAATCTAACTCTTTCTGCACATGTTATATCTGCCTCCCCTGCAGTGCACATGGTTTTGCCCAACTGCTAAAAAATTTCCTGCTGCGATCAACTTGGAATTACCCCCATAGAGAGGATGCACCAGATCATACTCCATCTATGTTCATTGCTGTTTCTATATGAACAAAAGTTGTTGAGAGATGGCTGGCAAGATTCCTTATCTACTCAATTATACTGTATAATTGATCTAGATTAATTTTGCAACAAACTCATGTGTAAACTGCATAGCCAGGAAGCAAGCAGTAGCCCACAGCTCTATTGCTGGGGTCATTGACAACTGTGGAGTCATGTGATGAGGGTACAAACAATTGCAAGGAGCCCCCTGAAGGTGTAAGGACCCTGCCTCTGTTGTGTCCTTTGCATCTATAATAGTGTTATTAAGTTATCAGTTACAAAGGTACTTGTTCTCTATATCGGTTAGTTATACAACTTTTATTTAAAGAAATAGCAATAATTTTCCATACAGTTTTTATATTTAGATAAAAAATAAAGAAAATATAAAATTTTGGAATGCTCTCTATATTGTTAAGATTCATATTGCAGTGATGTTTACTGTATTTATATGTTCTTCCTTTAGGGAGATGTTGGCTGTACTCTGGACAGTTTACTGGGAATAAAAGTGGTAAAATCTTAATTTACAACTCAATTCAACTACAGTATAATAACATTAGATTAAAATGTTCTATTTTTCTGTCACTTCTTTTATATAAATATTTATTATATTCCGTTTGTGCCTGACTCATCATTGTTATGCAAAGTAGATACAGTAATTTATACATTACTTTGCAATACACATGCCCCAGAGGAAGATATATAAATAAAAAAATTCTAAATATCTGAAGGCTTTATATACAAATACAGTACAATACAATACAATTATAAACAATTAAGCTATTAATGAGATATGTTTGACTCAATGTTTAAATAGAAAAGACATCCTTTTAGAATCATGCAATTATAAACTATACACTGCAAATTTCAAGTAAATATAAATAGTGAAATAATTTAATATATTATGTTTTATTTTATTTTATGTTAGGTGCCTACAATTAGAAATTGTGAGACCATTGCGGACCAAGTTGCTGAAATCTTATTCACATTTCTGGTACATTTAAGAATGAAATAAAATGTAAAATGTAAAATAACATGTAAAGATTTCACAAAATGTATTTAGAATATTTAATAAATAGATAGTGTAAAACAGGTCTGTACATTTTTAAGTTTATTTGACATCTATAATAGCTATCAAAATGCATATATTTTATATTACTATACAGATTTAGCCATGTTCATCTCTTACTGTGATGCGGCATGTTGCAACTATTCGCAGCTGGCAATTGCTTTATGAATTCCTTTAGGAATTAATGGAGCGATTGCTGGCTGTGAATAGGTGTGGCCTAGCACGCAATGCAGCAAGCCTTGATGCAGCATGCTGCATCGCAGCAAAGATGAGCATGGCAACATGTGTACTTCTGTTTGTGCCAATAGAAGGCAATTGGCATACTAACAGTATACTGTATGTTATTTGATATTGTAACTTAGGCATAACTATAGTATATCTGTATTGAAAAGGATTTCTTCAGTTACAGTATTATCTGATGATAGATAAATGTTACTGTATATTATAAATGATACGTTAGAAAGAAGCAACAAAAACTTCAATAGTAAGTGGCCTACTGGCTATGATGAACCAATACTAACTATGTTTTTTCTCAACTATCTCTAGAATGAAATTCTATCAAGTGTGACCAAAGTGTTGGTAAGATTTCTATGTTGAACACAATAGGGTATTTGCATAATATGTTTAAATGAGCAATGACATTCTATAACCCTAAGCAGTTAACCAACTTTCAGCAATCTAAAAGTTACGCTACTGTAATTAAAGCTGTTATCCTCATTGCTGTAAATTTTTATGAAATATATTATTGTACAGTATGTATAAATGTACAATATGCTAAATAATGTCTTACAATGTATAATAAATATCCCATTTGCTTTTTTTCCTAATACAATAATTTATACCTTTATTAATATTAATCAGTTTTAAGAACCCTGCGAATCTGTATTAAATGTCTTAGCATATCATGTCTTGATTCTGATACAGTGACTATGGTAATGAATTCAGTGGGGGAAGGCAAGTATCAACTTAGCCCACATAAGGGCAAAGTGTTTCCTGGAGAGAGTGAAAGGAGATTGCATTTTGAAACTTCCCAGCAGTGTCTACAGTGGTTACTTGTAAACTTTTTATATGCTGGACTTTTGCTGTTTGGATAGCTATTGTGTTCGGCCCTGCTGGCTCCCCCACCATTCTTCCTCCACCTTCAAATGTACAGTATATCCCCTTTACAGCATCTGTATCTCACTTTTATATTGCCCTTCCCTCCTGTCTGTCTCTTTTCTCTCATCTCTGTCTACCTGCACCTGTCTTTTTCTCATCTCTGTCCCCTTTCCTCTTTACCTCCAGCCTATATTGCTCAAATCCGAGTCCTCCCTCCTACCATCTTTCTCATTCTCTATTATTTGTGCCCCATATTCATATCTATTTTTCTATCTCATCTCTGCCTTCCCTTCCCCATCTCTCCATAAACTCGACCTCACCTCTCCCATTTCTTCCTCATCTCTGTCATCCCTTCTCTATCATCTCTGTCCCCCTACCCTATCTCTGTCATCTCTCTCCCTTCTCCCTAGTCCCTCCCTCTTTCTCATCTCTATCCATTGATATACAGTATATGTTCATAGTGGCCATCTGTTTTCTAGCAATGGAATGATTATGATTAAGGACTCTCTGGCAGGTCAGGGACCCTCCCACTATCCTAATTTTCACTCCTATCCATGTAATCTTCTTAAAGCATCCCGGTATTGTACTATGATATTATCTTTTACTGCTTTGGGCACTGTTCAGGTTTCTTTCATGTTCCTAGCCTCCTTAATCCAGAACTTCTCATTGCCTTATCTGAAGCCTAAGGAGCTCATCCTGAGATGGACACAGTGGTTCTGTCAGATGCAGTAGAGCAATTTGTTTTTACTGCACATGCATCTAGGTTGCATTGCACATGCACAAAGTCGAAGTTACAATTGAGATGTACAGAAGATGTGCAGGTTCAGTAATGTTTTAAAAATGTATTAGGGTTTTTTGGGTGGTGACAGGGAGATGGATAAATGGACACAAAAGAGATGGTCCATCTTATGGCATGTTATGAAGTGTTATGGACATGTTGCTGATAGTGATTGTGTATAGAAACACAGTCATTCATATAGGAGGCTGTATTCAAATAGATAATCTGTATCTGCCATTGTGTCATAGAGCTAGTACAACTGATGGTCTATCTAAAGCATATATTTTATGTTACCAGGCCCGCCATCAAGGGGGGACTGTGGGGACTTCAGTCCCGGGCCCGGACTGAGATGGGGCCTGGGTGGCTGCAGTTATGATCAGGGGCCATTGCAGCTGCCAGACTGCAGTGTGCACCAGCAGCTGCCTTGGAAGGACAGAGGCTGAGCTGTGGCGCTATTCTAACTACAATGCTGGCCGTGAGCCAATCAGAAGTCACGGACCGGCAGCCAATCAGGAGCTGCCATTTGGCAGCTACTGATTTGCTGCCGGCCCGTGACCTCCAATTGGCTCACTGCAGGCTCTGTACTAATAATAGCATTGTGGCTCTGTTCCTCCATGCCGTGGCTGCCTGGTGGTTTGCAGGCAGCTGGCCCTGTACTGATCCTCACTGCTGCCTCCCGGGCCCCCTCAGAATGTAAGTTTTGGAGAATGCAGG
Organism: Pseudophryne corroboree; assembly: GCF_028390025.1. Lineage (NCBI taxonomy): Eukaryota > Metazoa > Chordata > Amphibia > Anura > Myobatrachidae > Pseudophryne > Pseudophryne corroboree. The sequence continues at coordinate 597,835,446 of NC_086449.1, read as the reverse complement.
GGGGAGGAATGGGGCAGCGTTTGTGTGGGGAGGGGGGCCCTGCCTCATTTGTCAGTCCTGGGCCCCTTCATTTCTGATGGCAGCCCTGTATGTTACTCTATGCATCATTATTACATATTGGTGGCTAAGTGTAACTTTCTAAAACACATGAATTATTTAAATAATCTATGACTCTAGTTAAGCAATGAATGGGTACAGAGATCTAATGAACAAGGGAAGAGCTAACACCTTTTATTACCCCCTGTGCTAGGTTTGCCACTATACACATTTAATTATATTGTTGAATTGACTTACTTAAAAGCAGAGAATCAACATAATATATATATATATATATATATATATGAAAAAATGTACTTTGTAAAGATTAAGATGATAATTCCTATAAGCAGTGCCCACTACCTTCATTACTCCTCTGTCCACAGTGCACTTAAAATAACATGTTCTTGTATAACACAAAATTGCAAACATCCTTATCAAAACAATAGCACATTCCATAATAGAACACTTTTAATGTAAGTAATATGATGTTAGTGGGTATGACTTTTCCTAAGTAGTAACAAAAACATGCAAGCTTCCTGTTTGTAGCAAAACACAACTAGAAAACTCTGACTATATAAAAAAGTAACTTTCTCTAACTCTTATCTACCATTTATTCCACTTTCCTGCTAAGATAAATTCCTTATGCATAACCAGTACATTACTAAGATATATTTTTTCAAGAATTTAAAAAACTTAATGTTAATGGTATAATTGATCATGTCTCTATATAAGGAAATGATCATTTGCATTGGAGTTCAGTTACTTGCATTTACATTATGTACTCAGCTTTTGGAGTCAAATATTTATTTAAACACTGGATCCTTTGTTGATGTCAAACATTCTTATTATTGAAAGTACAAGGTTATTCATATTACTAATAGCAGTAGTAGTAGCAGTAATACAAACAAAACACAATATACTGTATGTTTGTTTTTTTCATTGTTTTCTAGGACAGCCTGCCATCCTTTATTACAGATATTGTGGTAAGAATAAGAACCTATTGAGACTCTTTAAGAGTTCAAATAATTGTGCTCTTAAAATGTACAGGTAAGTATTATGGTGCATAAAGGTGTATTTAAGTGTTTATTTTGAGATGCACATATCTTCATATGCACCTGATTCCAAAACTGCAATATTTCTGTATCAGGTGAACAAATGTGTATTCCTCTGCCTAATGACAGACTAAGGTAGCACTTCAAAATGTGAAAGTGTCAATACTCTTTTTGTGTAAAACAGAATAATGTAATAAAGTGTCATATACACAAGAGAGTAGAGAGTGTCTTGTCAGTACTATTAATACATTATAAAGTTATTAAATACAAACACCATCATTATTTGCCATCTTCTTTTAAAAGTAAATGGATATCTATTATCCTGCTATATTCCAAATGAAAATGAAAAGTAATCCAAATAGTTACCCAAACCAGTGGTATTGGGTACTAATAAATTGTCACGCAAATTTTGCTGCCACCTAAGATATTGAGGGGAGTAGATAAGCTCCTCAGAGTAGACATATGGAAAAGTGATTCCGGAGCATTCTGGAGTTTGGCCCCTGCAGCTAAAGACATCTGAAGATGGTGTTGTGCTGCTGTAGCCTATGGACTACACTTCACAATCTTAGCTGGCAGAGGATTTCTCCAGAACCCTCCCAAGCACTGAATGTTGTGCATGAATGGTCAGCAGATCCCGCATGCGCAGGAGTCCTGTTAGAGATCTGAACACATCAAAGGGATTGGCTCCTATTGTCAATGTTGAAGAAAAAAATAAACAATGCAGGTTAAACAGGCAAAAGGCAAATCATTTATGAATGACCATCATAATGTTTCATTTAATCTGTGACTATATATCAAATTGTTTACAACAATAAAAAAGAACCCCTAATCCTAAGTACCTGATACACTTTTTATAAACTAAGACAGAAAATTGAGGGAAAAAGTAGAACAATGAAGGAATCACAACAGGAGAAAGTAGTAATATTGAGAACATATCCCATTTTATTTAAAAAGTTTGGAAATAAAGGGTTAATCTTTTTTTTTTATATTTAGGACACTTTGGTACCAGAATTAGCTACAGCACTGGTAAGAACTTATATAATTTTGATTAGGAGCTAAGCTTTATCTAGAAGAGAACAATATCAATTATATATATATATATATATATATATATATATATATATACTTTTTCTCCCATTTTATTTATTTATTTTTCCTTTTTAATTTCTACATTTATCAGTTATCAGTTTATCAAAACAGCAAGGGTGGGGAACTGGTTTAAACTATGTATGTATTCATATGATGGACAATAGATGCCTTTGTAGAAAACAAAATGCATGGCACATCCTTATGTTTTCTACTTTATATCCAACTTCACAGCTATGGGCCAGATTCTGAATTGCAGTCAGATGCTTAGATGGGGCAAATAGCAAATTTTAGCAAGCTGTGCAGGCGCAGTAGTGGATTTACACATTTTTGTACAGTATATCTCCAGATGATTTTGAGTTGGATGGAACTTGAGCAAATCTCTCTTTGTGTGAAATAGGCATTTCTGGAAGCCAACTGACTGGCAATGCTTTGGTTGCATGCAAAAGATCTGTCTTATGGGAGAGAAATGGGAGTGTAGCTAGAGTTCCATGCTTTTCTGAGGCACATGTGCAGCAAAGGGAAGCTGATTTCTGACAGATCTGTATCAACTGTGGTATGGAGCAGGCATAAATGTCAATACTAATGATAACAGTTGCAGCTGTGGGTGGTGCGGCTTCCCACTTGAAGCTACACAATTTCTCGCATTAGTCTAATGTTTTGGTTTTGGATTAATCTTTTTGTTTAGGTTTTGGTTTTGCAAAACAACCCTTAGGTGTTTCGGGGCCACTTTTTGTGCATTTTAGCTCACCACTGCAAGCTGAAATGCAGACACCAGCAGCCATTTTGCCTGAATGAAGCTACAATTGAATAGCTCCATTTGGGTACTTTCTAGTGGCTGCTGGAGGAAAACATTTGCATTCTGAGCATAGTGTCTTGGTGATTAGCAACACACTGTCCTGGAGATACATTCTCCTATAATGGACACTCAATGAATTCAAATTGCTTTACAGAATTTACAGAAAGAAAAATATATTGACATAATATACAATTATAAAAAATAGTATAGAGGTATATAAAAACATTAGAAACAGGCAAAAAAAAAGCATTAAATTAAATTTTAAAAGTCTTAATAAGTTTGTAGTTGCAATGCGTTTCGCCAACAGGTCAGTATCTTTAGGGAGACAGGCAGTCATCTTTTAATTGCACTAAATGCTTAAAAAAGAGATAAAGTTGGGGAAGCATAGAACTCAGGTAGACTACAATGGTACATTCAATCCCTTTATCCATTCTGTCATTGCACTGGAACTTTAAATCCAAGTTTACAGTAAATATTTAAAAGGATATTAGATTAAAAGGTATGTTTAGCTGGTCCTTTAAAACATGCATTGATGGCCTCCTAGTCTACAATGGATAAAGAAAGTAGTATACTGGTCCAATGTTATAACATTTAATTTTTTAGAATATAAATGCTATATTTAATAACTGTATAAAAGCAATACTCATAATAAAAGAAACATTGTTGTTCTTGTTTATTTGTAGAATGTTCTTAAACATTTACAAGATGTCAAGGATGTTGCATGTGACGTAATGGTAAGCAACTCAATATCAAGTTTAACAATCTTTTACATAAGCAATATTTAGGGAAACACATTACAACGTTGGGGGTTTAAAATATAATTTAAACAAGTTCAATTAATTCTTTAATAATATATATTTTTCATTCAACATTGTATTCATTTTTACAATTTTTTTTTTGTATACAGGAAGATGTACTACCAGTAGTAGCAGACATATTGGTAAGAACACACAATTTATTTTGAAATTATGTATCAGTAATCAAATAGAGTACATAGATGTGCTTGCATACATCTAGCCTCAATATGCCATGCAGTGCAAAATGTCTGGCATGAGTGAGCTGCCACGTCCCATGCAATTCTTTTAGGGTTGGGCATCTTTTTAGATTAAAATGCATCTTAGTCACAACTAAGGACCTTATTCAGAGATGAACGGCGATTGCTACATATGCAGCTAAATCTGCATTCATCTCCTCACATGCTGAGGGTCACCTAGCACAGGGCAAGACCGCCCATCATGTTTGAGGTCACCTCCGGATACATCTGCATTTTGATTGCGGACCACATTGTAACTAAGGCTGACCCCTGGCTGCGCTGTCAGCCGTCCATTTTTTTATTGAAGCAGCTGCGTGTAATGTCACACAGCTGCTCCAAATATGGTCCTGGCTCACCCACTTTCACCCCCCCTTGCCCCCACAATGCCACATTGTCACCGCTGTAAATCACATTGCAGTTGCATCCATCGAGGATGGAGCTGCAATATGTAAGTCCATGCAGCCACAATGCACCCAATGCACATGCATAGTTTGCCTCCACTGGCAAACTGTGCTGCGAGCTGCATTAGTAGTAGGGTCTGAATGACCCCCTAAGTGATTAGGACATGATGGGATGTGACTAGGAAACATCAGTAAACTGTGCTTATTAATTTGATATGTGACTCTTGTACAGCATATTGTGTGTGACTGAGTCTGTACACAGAGCACAACGGAACTTGCATTGGGAAAAAACTGTGGCAGCTACATTGTAGCACTTTGCAGTATGTACAGATTCAGAGACCCAGTCACACACAGATATAGAAGATATAGAAGTGTTGCATATCAAATTAAACAGCATAGTCTCCTGGTGTGGCATAGACACATTTTCTGTAAAAAAGAGGACACATCTGTATAGATTTTCAATTTTTTTTATCACAAATATATTTACGGCATTAACGGAATTCTACAGTATTTAAAAACAAAACAAAACACCCTATATGGTTATTCTATCTGTAGGTGGCACCATCTATAAGGCTAGGTCTTTAAAAAAAACAGCAATAAAATGTTTATCAAGTAATCATATTATGCTGTTGGGAAATCCTGTTGCTTATGAAATTATGTATTCTGTCTGTGTTCATTTGTTTATATTAGAAACTAAGCGGTGACATATTGGATCATGTTTTGGTAAGTGTTAATAATGTATTGATGTATTGAAGTCTGAAGTCTTTTGTGAACATCATATTTAATAAACCTTTCCTATTATTCCCTGTAGAGTGATCTTGGACTTGCAGAAAGAAAACCAATTATCCATGTTGTTTAAACATTGAGAAAAAGATTATTTAAATAAAAGTAAGTATAATTAACAATAAATTGCACACGTTGATGCACCACCATCTGCACAATGTCACCCCAGCAATATTTATAGATTATACATAAACAAAATGCTAGTGCAGAATTTGCAAATATAGCACAGCATGACCATTTAACAGACTGGGGAAGCAACACTGGAACTCAAAAACTGTATCACTAGAACTAAGCACATCTGCAAAATAAGATGTTCTGCTGCAACATTCAATCGAAATTCCGCATCTAATGTATTCATCACTGTACAATATAAAGGAATATTGCATGGGTTACACAAAGGCCAAAAATATACTGGTAGATACAGTGGAAAAAATGATGCTTGGGGTTTGGATTTAATTAAGTCTTCATGAGAATCGTTTCTTTAAAGATATGCGGCGGGATGTAATGGCATCCGAGGTCGCCGGAGGTGCGGAGTATCAGCCGATTTTGGACTTTTTTTTAAGGGGCAATCACTGACAAGGCATAACCATGACTTGTAAGTGACTGTCCTTTTAAAAAAATATCCAAGATCGGCTGGCATCTCGCACCTCCAGCGTTCTCGGAAGCTATAACATCTCGTTGTTGGTATTTCTCCAAACCCTATTTTGAGGTCACTGATAAACAATTAATTTGGTTAGCAACTTAGGTAATGTACACAGTAGCACACTGATGAAACCAAGGTACTGCATTCTATCATCAATGACTGTTACCGCTTTGTCCAGACAACCATCCAGAATTCAGTGATACCATTTGAACTACTAACACATCTTTAGCCCCACATTCTCTATTTGGATAAACACTGCTTTTACCAAACGTACTTGATTCATACTTAACTCTGTATACTTATTATAATGTTTTGTACTTGTTTATAAAATGTTTTGAACCATGCTATCCTTTAATATACAGATGAGGCAGAGTTTATGGCTATAAATGGTGTATAGGATTAAGAGGCACATGGAGAGTTGAATGCATATCCATTTAATTTATTATAGTGGGAAATCCCCTTGGTTTGCCTAAAACCATGTTAAAATCTATTTGGATAAATTAAAGGACATCAGCACTTATAACTAATTTGCATCCTAATTTGTATAAGGCTCCAGAAGGATCAAATCAACATCTGTAAGGAGTTTTTATTTTTCCAAACTGTAAATGCCTACATGGACCAAAGAGGACCCCCAGATCTCAGGACTTATATCAGTAACTAATAGTGATGAGCGGGTTCGGTTCCTCGGAATCCGAACCCCCCCGAACTTCACCCATTTTACACGGATACGAGGCATACTCGGATACTCCAGTATTGCTCGGTTAACCCGAGCGCGCCCGAACGTCATCATCCCGCTGTCGGATTCTCGCGAGATTCGGATTCTATATAAGGAGCCGCGCGTCGCCGCCATTTTTTTACTCGTGCATTGGAAATGATAGTGAGAGGATGTGGCTGGCGTCCTCTCACTTTGTTTCAGAACTTTCAGGGGGCTGCAAATATCTTTATTCTGGGGACCAGCAGTATTATAGGAGGAGTACAGTGCAGAGTTTTGCTGACCAGTGACCACCAGTATTATACGTTCTCTGCCTGAAAAACACTCCATATCTGTGCTCAGTGTGCTGCATATATCTGTGCTCACACTGCTTTATTGTGGGGACTGGGGACCAGCAGTATTATATAGGAGGAGTACAGTGCAGAGTTTGATGACAAGTGACCACCAGTATTATACGTTCTCTGCCTGAAAAACGCTCCATATCTGTGCTGCATTGTAGTATATAGTAGGAGTACAGTGCATAATTTTGCTGACCACAAGTATATAATATATAGGAGTACGGTACAGAAGGCCACTGCTCTACCTACATCTGTGTCGTCAAGTATACTATCCATCCATACCTGTGGTGCATTTCAGTTTTGCACAGTTTGCTGACCACAAGTATATAATATATAGCAGTACGGTACAGTAGGCCACTGCTCTACCTACCTCTGTGTCCTCCAGTATACTATCCATCCATAGCTGTGGTGCATTTCAATTTTGCACAGTTTGCTGACCACCAGTATATAATATATAGCAGTACGGTACAGTAGGCCACTGCTCTACCTACCTCTGTGTCGTCAAATATACTATCCATCCATACCTGTGGTGCATTTCAGTTTTGCACAGTTTGCTGACCACCAGTATATAATATATAGCAGTACGGTACAGTAGGCCACTGCTCTACCTACCTCTGTGTCGTCAAGTATACTATCCATCCATAGCTGTGGTGCATTTCAGTTTTGCACAGTTTGCTGACCACCAGTACATAATATATAGCAGTACGGTACAGTAAGCCACTGCTCTACCTACCTCTGTGTCGTCAAGTATACCATCCATCCATACCTGTGGTGCATTTCAGTTTTGCACAGTTTGCTGACCACCAGTATATAATATATAGCAGTACGGTACAGAAGGCCACTGGTCTACCTACCTCTGTATCGTCAAGTATACTATCCATCCATACCTGTGGTGCATTTCAGTTTTGCACAGTTTGCTGACCACCAGTATATAATAAATAGCAGTACGGTACAGTAGTCCACTGCTCTACCCACCTCTGTGTCGTCAAGTATACTATCCACCCATACCTGTGGTGCATTTAAGTTTTGCACAGTATATATATAGTAGGAGGACAGTGCATCATTTTGCTGACCACCAGTATATAATATATAGCAGTACGGTACAGTAGTCCACTGCTCTACTTACCTCTGTGTCGTCAAGTATACTATCCATCCATACCTGTGGTGCATTTTAGTTGTTGTGCGCAGTATATATAGTAGGAGGACAGTGCATTGCCACTCCTAGATGGGCCAGGTGTTTGTGTTGGCCACTTGGGTCGCTTAGCTTAGCCATCCAGCGACCTTGGTGCACCTCTTTTTTTCTTGGCATCATGTGCTGTTTGGGGAATATTTTTTTGAAGTGCCATCTTGTCTGACACTGTAGTGCCACTCCTAGATGGGCCAGGTGTTTGTGTAGGCTACTTGTGTTGCTTAGCTTAGCCATCCAGCGACCTTGGTGCACCTCTTTTTTTCTTTGCATTATGTGCTGTTTGGGGACTATATTTTTGAAGTGCCATCCTGTCTGACACTGCAGTGCCACTTCTAGATGGGCCAGGTGTTTGTGTTGGCCACTTGTGTCGCTTAGATTAGCCATCCAGTGACCTTGGTGCACCTCTTTTTTTCTTTGCATCATGTGCTGTTTGGGGACTATTTTTTGAAGTGCCATCCTGTCTGGCACTGCAGTGCCACTCCTAAATGGGCCAGGTGTTTGTGTCGGCCACTTGGGTTGCTTAGCTTAGTCATCCAGCGACCTCGGTGCAAATTTTAGGACTAAAAATAATATTGTGAGGTGTTCAGAATAGACTGAAAATGAGTGGAAATTATGGTTATTGAGGTTAATAATACTATGGAATCAAAATGACCCCCAAATTCTATGATTTAAGCTGTTTTTGAGGGTTTTTTATAAAAAAAACACCCGAATCCAAAACACACCCGAATCCGACAAAAAAATTTCAGGGAGGTTTTGCCAAAACGCGTCCGAATCCAAAACACGGCCGCGGAACCGAATCCAAAACCAAAACACAAAACCCGAAAAATGTCCGGTGCACATCACTAGTAACTAATGGGTTAATGGTGTTTTTTAAGGGGAGGGGGGTTAGTTCTAATTAAACAACCTTTTTCACTATTTATTTTTGGCCAAAAGTGCCCTGGATGCCAGGGTATACTGGCACTTGTGGTTCTTAAAGCAGATTCAGAAACCTGGGCCAGCCACAGTCACCCCCACCCTAGCAATTGTGTCATCATGGTGTCACAGAAAAAGAGGTCAGGAGAAGACAAGTGGGTCCGACATGTATCTCAGAGAAGTGCAAGTTGCCTCTTCAGGCAGTAGGGTGCCCTTCTCTGCCTTGTTCCATCTCTCTGAGTATACCGCATATAGCCTGAGATGTACTCAGTCTGTATACATTACACAATACCAAAAAGGACATTTAGGGGTCTATTTACTAAGCATTGGATGAAGATAAAGTACTAGCCAATCAGTTCCTAACTGATATTTTTCAAACACAGCCTGTAACTTGGCAGTTAGGAGCTGGTTGGCTGGTGCTTTATCTCCATTCACTTTATCTCCAACCCAGACTTAGTAAATAGACCCCTTAGTTTCTGTGTCATGTAATAGTCTAGCTGTAAATAACTTACTATATTTAACTTCAGTACAATAGAACATGATGTGCTCTGTTGTGACATGTGTAACAATATATTCATCTGTATGCAATTAAATGTGGACCATGTATTTTTTTTAACCATTTTAACAATACACCATTAATTATTATTATTTTTATATAGCTTCTGTATTAATTCTAAATGTTAAAACATGTGAGACATACAAATGTGAATAGGTTTTCTGTCATTTGGAACATCATGCCTGACAAATACTAAATTAAATAACAATAAAAAAAAACTGTCTTGTCTAATACGGCTCCTGATGCCATTGCCCTCTTAATTAAAGTATTCAGTAATGCTATTAAAAAGCAGCAGAAAAATAACTTTTTGACTTTCCAGGTCTCATTACTTATGGATAATGAACTTCCATATAAATGGAAAAAAATCCAATTCCTGTATTGAAAGAAATACTTCTTATACAATTTTGTTCTTATACATTCTGTTTAGTTACTGTTCAATATAATGACGTATGGCACATTAAGTAAATAGTCAATTAACGTGGAATTTTATTTTCTCTTTTCTTGCAGTAAATACTGTACCTGGGCTCTTCCCCCATTCATTATGATGTAACCTCTGCTGTTTTCACTCCTTTGATGTTTATCTGTACACTCAATAAAGCAAATAGAGCAGTAGATATAGTAAACTGTTCATATATTTTCTATTAATAGTTTATTGTTTATATTGTATATGTTCTATGGATTCAAATATGCTTGCTGGGAAAATAGGTAAAAACTGCATGAAACAAAAGAGCTTTAGATACATTGTAACAATAGGTATACATTTTTGTGATGTTTTACTGCTTTTTTCTATGCGCTTTTTATGTATCTTACTGTTCACATTACAAAATGTTGAACTGACAGTTAATGAGAAATAGATCATGTCCTATTCTAACATTTTAAATGCAGCATTTACATTTTAAAGAACAATGGTGACACTTACACCATTGATTCACATGCGTCCTATTTTTTTTTTTAACATCAATTGTTTTTATTGAGAATAAAAGTTTCTCTTTTTTATAAAAGATTGGGATACAGAAAAGAAAAAGGGGAAGGAGGGAGTACAGAACCAGGGGGATGGGATGCAGACACATAATAATCAAACATTTCGTAAATACATATGCAACATATCCAATAAACAAAGAAATTAAGTACACCAGAGACAAAGTACTCAAACAGTCCAGCAGACGTACATAGGCTACACAACAAAACAGGACAGAAGGCTGAAGACCCTGTATAACAACCAAACTATGAAGGTCAGTAAACAGATTGAAAGGTTATCAGGAAGGAGGGAAGACACCCCCACCATCAGTCACGTTCTCATGCCAAGGCATTTATTTCACCATGGGTGATGAAGCAGAAGAGGAGTAGGGCATGAATTCAGTCTCCATAGTAAAATGAAATTTGATCTTATTAACTACCAGAGTTAAGGGGGGCAGGGCAGATTGTTTCCAACATAGGGCTATAGCAGCCCAGGCTGCAATACAAATATGTCCCAACAGGTACACCTCAGCAGGATAAATATGTAGCAAAGCCAAGGCCGGTTACGGGGACAGTGATAAGATTAGCACTTTATTTATTAGCTGAAATACCTCGAACAAGAAATTTTGAAGAAATGGACACGTTCAGAAAATATGGAAGATGTTACCCACTTCCCCACAATTTTCGCCAGCAATGCTTGGAACAGGATCGCAAGAATACATGCAACCTATCGGGCGTAAGATACAATCTATGCAGAAGTTTAATATGCATCTCCGTATGATTCAGACATCTCGACATGCGATAAGAGGAGGTAAATATCTGTTCCCACTGAGCCTCAGACAACAGGAGTCCTAAGTCCTTATCCCATTTCAACTGTGCATTGGTTTTTGTAATAGGGTCGAAGCTTAAAAGTGTTCTGTACAAAAAAGATATATCTTTCCTCGACTCATACAAGGACATACGTGCTAAAACGGCTTGGTACATAGGGTCTGGAGGCCCAGAAGGCCTGGGTAAAATTTTGTACAAGTGTTGGACCTGAGTGTAATGGAAAAATTCCATACTGTGAAGAGTATAATGTGACTGAAGTAGGGCAAACGGAAGCATAACATTACCATCTAAAAGATCGCCTAATCTAAACAAACGGCAAGCTTACCAAGCAGAAAGGTTGAGATTAGGGATTAATTGTGCTATGGCACGCAAAGATACATCAGAATAGGGAAATAAATTACCAGGTAAATGGCTGATTAGTTTGTCCCAAACCTGCAGAGACAATTTTGCAGATGGAAGAAGAGCCAATGGCGATGGTTTTATGCTCAATGGCAGTCTAAGGAGGTCTTCCAATGGGAAATCGGAGGATGCTGCTCTTTCAATGGACTCCCAAGTAGTGACAGAGCACCCTCCCATCCAATACTTAAGCTGGGCTAACACATAAGCCTCCTGGTATAAAAAAAGGTCGGACAGAGCCAGCCCTCCATTCCGTCGAGGAAGAATCAGTCTAGTCCAAGCTAATCTAGGTGGGTGAGACTTCCACAGATAGCGTAACAATATAGTGCGACACTTACAGTATCTATATAATGTTTAGGAAATAAAAAGGGGATAGTGCGATAAAGATACATGAGTTTGGGTAGTAGGGTCATTTTGAAAGCCGTTAAACGACCTAACAATGAAATATCATAAAATATCCACAAGTTAGTAAGGGCCAATAAACTATAAAGTAAAGGGGGTAAATTAACTTCAAATACAGAGAGGGTGGAGGGTGGGATATGGATACCTAAATACTGAAGGGAGGATGAATGCCAGTTATATGGGTATTGTGATTGGAGAGTGGATAGAATCTGAGCCGGAATATTAACTGGAAGAGCATCTGTTTCTGTTGCGTTCATCTTATAGTAGGAAGCCTCACTGTATCTTTGCAATATATCGTGCAAACAAGAGAAAGAGGATATCGGGTTTGTGACAAATAATAGAACATCATCAGCAAACAGACTGAGCTTATGCGTGCTATTGACAACCGTTATCCCTGGAAACTCCCCAGCCATTCGAATCCTTGCGGGCAGAGGTTCTATACCTAAGGTAAATATCAAGGGAGATAGAGGGCAGCCCTGACGTGTACCATTCGTAATAGAAAAAGCTTCTGACAAAAATCCATTACTAAACACATGGGCAGAGGGGGAACTATATAGAGCCAAAACTGATGATAGAATTAGGCAATAAAATCCAAATTTCTCTAAAACCGAGTTCATATACATCCAATTCAGCTTATCAAATGCCTTTTCTGCGTCTTAAGAAACCAGAAGAAGGTGAATGCTAGGAGAAATAGTGTCAATTAATTCAAACACCCTGCGCGTATTATCAGAGGCCTGTCTACCAGGCCCAAACCCCACCTGATCAGGATGGATCAGAGATGGCAGAAAAACATTTAAGCGCATAGCAATTAGTTAAGTAAATATTTTAACGACTCCATTCAGGAGTGCAAATGGCCTATAATTTTGGCAATAAGCTGGGTTTTTACCCAGTTTAGGCAAAGTAATTACTTGGGCTTCTAGCATTTCCTTTGGAAAAGTGCTACAGGCAGACACTGCATTATATACTGATGTTAAGGTGTGAGAAAGGTGTTCACAAAAAAGAAATATAAAACTCATTAATAAAACTATTTGGTCCCGAGGCCTTAGCATGGGGCAGTGATTTCAAAACTGTTACAAATTCTTGGGAGGTCCATGGAGCATTTAACAAACCTATTTGATCCGCATTGAGTGAAGGAAGGTTAAGGCCAGATAGAAATAATTGAATAGAATCAGAATTAGGTTGAAAGGTGAGGGGGTCAAATGCTAAATTATAGAGACTGGTATAATAGGTAGTGAACTGGTTTGCTATGTCTGACGGGTTAGCTACTTTACGTCCTTGGGGGGATATTTAATGTTTGATCCTATTCCTGGCCTGAAGAGTACGGAGCTTGCTGGCCAACATCCTACTCGGTCTGTTACCGGTCAAATAGAATTTTTGCCTCAATCTATTTCGAGCAAATTGGGTCTGTCTCAGAAAAAAATTCTGGAGTTGACCCGTAATATCGGCCAGTTCCCTACGGAGGTATCTAGAGGGGTGGTTTTTATTTTTGTCCTCTACTTCCTTAAGCTTAGTCTCTAGATCCTGTTGCTGTTGAATCACCTGCCATTTAAGTCTGGTACCTGGCTGGATCGCAGAGCCCCGCACTACAGCCTTAAGTGCACGCCAGCAGGTGGTAATAGAATTATCTGAGGGAGTTAGTAACTATATAAGCGGAAATACAATCAGTAATGACCTGTCTAGAAACAGGGTCCAAAAGGATATGTGGGGAAAGGCGCCATGGCCACGGAGGGGCATATTGATGGGACATACGCCATGACCACAAGAGCAGAGCATGGTTTGACCATGTTATAAGCAAGATATCTACAAGTTTCGAGTTTTGTAGAGTCCATTTATCACAGAGAATAATATGTACAGTATGTGAAAATAAATATTATGAACCGGCGAGAAATATGTATAATCTCTACCGGACGGATTCTGAATTCTCCATAGATCATACAAGTCATACTCTGCCAAGTAATTATGAAAAGCTAAAGATGGACCACCCTGTGATGTAGAAGGTTGCGAGTTAGGCCAAGTAGATCTATCTAATTTGGGGTCCACGACTAAGTTAAAATCACCCAAAACAATCAAGGCACCCTGACGGACCTTAATATAGCAGAGCAAACTTTTCTCAAAAAAGCAACCTGGTTAGAATTTGGGGTGTAAAGAGAGACAATCGTGAACGGCTTATCTTCCAATTTACCAGTTAAAATAAGATATTGGCCATTTTTGTCAACTAATTGGGTCAGTAATTCAAAAGAAACGGAGCTCCTAAAAAGAATGGCCAATCCATTCCGCTTGAAGGGGCCATTCGCGAAAAAACCTACTGGGTATCTCTGATGAAGAAAAATTAGTTTCTTGCAAGGCTACGACATCAGCCTTGTGTTTGTGGAAAGTAGAAAGGGCCAACCTACATTTGTTGGGAGAATTTAACCCTTTAACTTTCAGTGAATATACTCGTACTATTCAAAATATAAAAGTCTGAAACTAACAGGCATCCCACAAAAAAGAGGGGGGGGGGCAAAACTCAGGGAAAGAAGAGAGGGGACAGGAAAAAAAACCAAAAGGGCCCATTATGGCCCTCATTCTGAGTTGATCGCTTGCTAGCTACTTTTAGCAGCCGTGCAAATGCATAGTCGCCGCCCACGGGGGAGTGTATTTTAGCATAGCAGGAGTGCGAATGCCTGTGCAGCAGAGCAGCTGCAAACACATTTTGTGCAAAACAAGACCAGCCCTGTAGTTACTTATTATGTGCAATGATTGCTGCGATGAATGACACGGTAATGATGTTAGATACCCACCCAGCAAACACCCGGCCATGCCTGCGTTTTTCCAAACACTCCCAGAAAACGGTCAGTTGCCACCCAGAAACTCCCACTTCCTGCCAATCTCCCTGCATTCGCCAGTGCGACTGAAAGTGTTGCTAGAACCTGTGCAAAACCACTATGCTCTTTGTACCCGTATGCCGCGCATGCGCAGTTTTGCTGTTTTTTTAACTGATTGCTATGCAGCGAACAACAGCAGCTAGCGATCAACTTGGAATGAGGGTCAATAGCGGGTCCGCATGACTACTTCAGGGGAAAAAAAATGCAGTAGAAGTGTGGGGCAGTGGCAATAGCGACACCAGCCAGGATATAGATAAACAAAATAGCTTGTATAAATAAGACACCAAAATAATTCCTAGCGTAGAAAACATACAAGCATACAAATAACATATACAGCACTAGTGATGAGCGGGTTTGGTTCCTCGGGATCCGAACCCCCCCGAACTTCACCCATTTTACATGGTTCCGATGCAGACTCAGATCTTCCCGCCTTGCTCGATTAACCCGAGCGCGCCCGAATGTCATCATCCCACTGTCGGATTCTCGCGAGATTCGTATTCTATATAAGGAGCCGCGCATCGCCGCCATTTTCACTCGTGCACTGGAGATGATAGCGAGAGGACTGGCAGCGTTCTCTCAGTTTCTGTGTTCAGTGTGCTGCAAATATCTGTACTCAGTGTGCTGCAAATATCTGTGCTCAGTGTGCTTGCAAATATCTGTGCTCAGTGTGCTGAAAATATCTACGTTCTCTGCCTGAAAAACGCTCCATATCTGTGCTGCATTGTAGTATATAGTAGGAGGACAGTGCAGAATTTTGCTGACCACCAGTATTATAGCAGTATTGCTCTACCTACCTCTGTGTCGTCAAGTATACTATCCATCCATACCTGTGCTGCATTTTAGTTGTGCGCAGTATATATATAGTAGGAGGACAGTGCAGAATTTTGCTGACCACCAGTATATAATTTTATAGCAGTACGGTACAGTAGTCCACTGCTCTACCTACCTCTGTGTCATCAAGTATACTATCCATCCATACCTGTGCTGCATTTTAGTTGTGCGCAGTATATACATATATAGTAGGAGGACAGTGCAGAATTTTGCTGACCACCAGAATATATATATAGCAGTACGGTACAGTAGGCCATTGCTATTGATATATATTACTGGCATATAATTCCACTCATTAAAAAATGGAGAACAAAAATGTGGAGGGTAAAATAGGGATGATGAAATGCCATCAACGTCGTCTGCCAAGGCTGATGCCCAATGTCATAGTAGAGAGCATTTAAAATTCAAAAAACAACAGTTCAGTAAAATGACCCAAAAATCGAAATTAAAAGCGTCTGATGAGAAGCGTAAACTTGCCAATATGCCATTTATGACATAGAGTGGCAAGGAACGGCTGAGGCCATGTCCTATGTTCATGGCTAGTGGTTCAGATTCTTATGAGTATGGAAGCACTCATCCTCTCGCTAGAAAAATGAAAAGACTTAAGCTGGCAAAAGCACAGCAAAGTACTGTGCGTTCTTCTAAATCACAAATCCCCAAGGAGAGTCCAATTGTGTCAGTTGCGATGCCTGACCTTCCCAACACTGGACGGGAAGAGGTGGCGCCTTCCACCATTTGCACGCCCCCTGAAAGTGCTGGAAGGAGCACCCGCAGTCCAGTTCCTGATAGTCAAATTGAAGATGTCACTGTTGAAGTACACCAGGATGAGGATATGGGTGTTTCTGGCGCTGAGGAGATAATTGACAAGGAGGATTCTGATGGTGAGGTGGTTTGTTTAAGTCAGGCACCTAAGTCAGGCACCCGGGGAGACACCTGTTGTCTGTGGGACGAATATGGCCATGGACATGCCTGGTCAAATTACAAAAAAAATCACCTCTTCGGTGTGGAATTATTTTAACAGAAATGCGGACAACAGGTGTCAAGCCGTGTGTTGCCTTTGTCAAGCTGTAATAAGTAGGGGTAAGGACGTTAACCACCTAGGAACATCCTTCCTTATATGTCACCTGGAGCACATTCATCAGAAGTTATTGACAAATTCAAAAACTTTGGGTGACAGCGGAAGCAGTCAACTGACAACTAAATCCCTTCCTCTTGTAACCAAGCTCCCTCAAACCACACCACCAACTCCCTCAGTGTCAATTTCCTCCTTAGATAGGAAAGCCAATAGTCCCGCAGGCCATGTCACTGGCAAGTCTGACGAGTCCTCTCCTGCCTGGGATTCCTCCGATGCATCCTTGAGTGTAACGCCTACTGCTGCTGTTGTTGCTGCTGGGAGTCGATCATCATCCCAGAGGGGAAGTCAGAAGACCACTTGTACTACTTCCAGTAAGCAATTGACTGTCCAACAGTCCTTTGCGAGGAAGATGAAATATCACAGCAGTCATCCTGCTGCAAAGCAGATTACTCAGGCCTTGGCAGCCTGGGTGGTGTTAAACGTCTGTCTGGTATCCACCGTTAATTCACAGGGAATTAGAGAATTTATTGAGTTAGTGTGTCCCCGGTACCAAATACCATCTAGGTTCCACTTCTCTAGGTAGGCGATACCGAGAATGTACACAGACCTCAGAAAACGAGTAACCAGTATCCTAAAAAATACAGTTGTACCCAATGTCCACTTAACCACGGACATGTGAACAAGTGGAGTAGGGCAGAATCAGGACTATATGACTGTGACAGCCCACTGGGTAGATGTATTGCCTCCCACAGCAAGAATAGCAGCAGTGGCACAAGTAGCAGCATCTCGGAAACACCAACTCTTTCCTAGGCAGGCTACGCTGTGTATCACCGCTTTCCATAAGAGGCACACAGCTGACAACTTCTTATGGAAACTGAGGAACATCATCGCAGAATGGCTTACCCCAATTGGACTCTCCTGGGGATTTGTGACATCGGACAATGCCACAAATATTGTGCGTGCATAACATGTGGGCAAATTCCAGCACGTCCCATGTTTTGCACATACATTGAATTTGGTGGTGCAGAATTATTTAAAAAATGACAGGGGCGTGCAAGAGATGCTGTCGGTGGCCCGAAGAATTGCGGGCCACTTTCGGCATTCAGCCACCGCGTGCCGAAGACTGGAGCACCAGCAAACACTCCTGAACCTGTCCATCCATCATCTGAATCAAGAGGTGGTAACGAGGTGGAATTCAACCCTCTATATGCTTCAGAGGATGGAGGAGCAGCAAAAGGCCATTCAAGTCTATACTGCTACCTACGATATAGGCAAAGGAGGGGGAATGCACCTGACTCAAGCGCAGTGGAGAATGATTTCAACGTTGTGCAAGGTTATGCAACCCTTTGAACTTGCCACACGTGAAGTCAGTTCAGACACTGCCAGCCTGAGTCAGGTCATTCCCCTCATCAGGCTTTTGTAGAAGCAGCTGGAGAGATTGAAGGAGGAGCTAACACAGAGCGATTCCGCTAGGCATGTGGGACTTGTGGATGGAGCCCTTAATTCGCTTAACAAGGATTCACGGGTGGTCAATCTGTTGAAATCAGAGCACTACATTTTGTCCACCGTGCTCGATCCTAGATTTAAAACCTACGTTGTATCTCTCTTTCCGGCAGACACAAGTCTGCAGAGGTTCAAAGACCTGCTGGTGAGAAAATTGTCAAGTCAAGCGGAACGTGACCCGTTAACAGCTCCTCCTTCACATTCTCCCGCAACTGGGGCTGCGAGGAAAAGGCTAATAATTCCGAGCCCACCCACTGGCGGTGATGCAGGGCAGTCTGGAGCGAGTGCTGACATCTGGTCCGGACTGAAGGACCTGCCAACGATTACTGACATGTCGTCTACTATCACTGCATATGATTCTGTCACCATTGAAAGAATGGTGGAGGATTATATGAGTGACCGCATCCAAGTAGGCACGTCAGACAGTCCGTACGTATACTGGCAGGAAAAAGAGGCAATTTGGAAGCCCTTGCACAAACTGGCTTTATTTTACCCAAGTTGCCCCCCCTCCAGTGTGCACTCCGAAAGAGTGTTTAGTGCAGCCGCTCACCTTGTCAGCAATAGGCTTACGAGGTTACTTCCAGAAAATGTGGAGAAGATGATGTTCATCAAAATGAATCATAATCAATTCCTCCGTGGAGACATTCACCATCAATTGCCTACAGAAAGTACACATGGACCTGAGATGGTGGATTCCAGTGGGGACGAATTAATAATCTGTGAGGAGGTGGATATACACAGTGATAGTGGTGATGAATCGGACAATGAGGAGGAGGTGGACATTTTGCCTCTGTAGAGCCAGATTGTGCAAGGAGAGATTGATTGCTTCTTTTTTGGTGGGGGCCCAAACCAACCAGTCATTTCAGTCACAGTCGTGTGGCAGACCCTGTCGCTGAAATTATGGGTTTGTTAAAGTGTGCATGTCCTGTTTATACAACATAAGGGTGGGTGGGAGGGCCCAAGGACAATTCCATCTTGCACCTCTTTTTACTTTCATTTATCTTTGCATCATGTGCTGTTGGGGACTACTCCTAGATGGGCCAGGTGTTTGTGTCGGCCACTTAGGTCGCTTAACTTAGCCATCCAGCGACCTTGGTGCACCTCTTTTTTTCTTTGCATCATGTGCTGTTTGGGGACTATTTTTTTAATGCCATTCTGTCTGACACTGCAGTGCCACTCCTAGATGGGCCAGGTGTTTGTATCGGCCACCTGGGTCGCTTAGCTTAGCCATCCAGCGACCTTGGTGCACCTCTTTTTTTCTTTTCATCATGTGCTGTTTGGGGACTATTTTTTGAAGTGCCATCCTGTCTGACACTGCAGTGCCACTCCTAGATGGGCCAGGTGTTTGTGTCGGTCACTTGGGTCGCTTAGCTTAGTCATCCAGCGACCTCGGTGCAAATTTTAGTACTAAAAATAATATTGTGAGGTGTGAGGTGTTCAGAATAGACTGGAAATGATTGGAAATTATGGTTATTGAGGTTAATAATACTATGGGATCAAAATGACCCCCAAATTCTATGATTTAAGCTGTTTTTGAGGGTTTTTTGTAAAAAAGCACCTGAATCCAAAACACCCCTGAATCCGACAAAAAATTTTCAGGGAGGTTTTGCCAAAACGCGTCCGACTCTAAAACACGGCCGCGGAACTGAATCCAAAACCAAAACACAAAACCCAAAAAATTTCTGGTGCACATCACTATACAGCACCTAAAGGAACCATATGCATACATAAACATAACAACACATCACATATCAGAAGCGTAACTCTGGAAATTATAAGACCGCAGCTAAATATAGGAAGTAAACATAAACCACATTACGCAGAAAATAGAACAATCAGTCAAGAAGCTGACCACTCATTTGGAGGTGGTGGATGCTTTGCATAGGAAGATGGCAATTTAATGGAGACTAGAGATGAGCGCCTGAAATTTTTCGGGTTTTGTGTTTTGGTTTTGGGTTCGGTTCCGCGGCCGTGTTTTGGGTTCGAACGCGTTTTGGCAAAACCTCACCGAATTTTTTTTGTCGGATTCGGGTGTGTTTTGGATTCGGGTGTTTTTTTCAAAAAACCCTAAAAAACAGCTTAAATCATAGAATTTGGGGGTCATTTTGATCCCATAGTATTATTAACCTCAATAACCATAATTTCCACTCATTTTCAGTCTATTCTGAATACCTCACACCTCACAATATTATTTTTAGTCCTAAAATTTGCACCGAGGTCGCTGTGTGAGTAAGATAAGCGACCCTAGTGGCCGACACAAACACCGGGCCCATCTAGGAGTGGCACTGCAGTGTCACGCAGGATGTCCCTTCCAAAAAACCCTCCCCAAACAGCACATGACGCAAAGAAAAAAAGAGGCGCAATGAGGTAGCTGTGTGAGTAAGATTAGCGACCCTAGTGGCCGACACAAACACCGGGCCCATCTAGGAGTGGCACTGCAGTGTCACGCAGGATGGCCCTTCCAAAAAACCCTCCCCAAACAGCACATGACGCAAAGAAAAAAAGAGGCGCAATGAGGTAGCTGTGTGAGTAAGATTAGCGACCCTAGTGGCCGACACAAACACCGGGCCCATCTAGGAGTGGCACTGCAGTGTCACGCAGGATGTCCCTTCCAAAAAACCCTCCCCAAACAGCACATGACGCAAAGAAAAAAAGAGGCGCAATGAGGTAGCTGACTGTGTGAGTAAGATTAGCGACCCTAGTGGCCGACACAAACACCGGGCCCATTTAGGAGTGGCACTGCAGTGTCACGCAGGATGTCCCTTCCAAAAAACCCTCCCCAATCAGCACATGATGCAAAGAAAAAGAAAAGAAAAAAGAGGTGCAAGATGGAATTGTCCTTGGGCCCTCCCACCCACCCTTATGTTGTATAAACAAAACAGGACATGCACACTTTAACCAACCCATCATTTCAGTGACAGGGTCTGCCACACGACTGTGACTGATATGACGGGTTGGTTTGGACCCCCCCCCCCAATAAAGAAGCAATTAATCACTCCTTGCACAAACTGGCTCTACAGAGGCAAGATGTCCACCTCATCATCACCCTCCGATATATCACCGTGTACATCCCCCTCCTGACAGATTATCAATTCGTCCCCACTGGAATCCACCATCTCAGCTCCCTGTGTACTTTGTGGAGGCAATTGCTGCTGGTCAATGTCTCCGCGGAGGAATTGATTATAATTCATTTTAATGAACATCATCTTCTCCACATTTTCTGGATGTAACCTCGTACGCCGATTGCTGACAAGGTGAGCGGCGGCACTAAACACTCTTTCGGAGTACACACTTGTGGGAGGGCAACTTAGGTAGAATAAAGCCAGTTTGTGCAAGGGCCTCCAAATTGCCTCTTTTTCCTGCCAGTATAAGTACGGACTGTGTGACGTGCCTACTTGGATGCGGTCACTCATATAATCCTCCACCATTCTATCAATGTTGAGAGAATCATATGCAGTGACAGTAGACGACATGTCCGTAATCGTTGTCAGGTCCTTCAGTCCGGACCAGATGTCAGCATCAGCAGTCGCTCCAGACTGCCCTGCATCACCGCCAGCGGGTGGGCTCGGAATTCTGAGCCTTTTCCTCGCACCCCCAGTTGCGGGAGAATGTGAAGGAGGAGATGTTGACAGGTCGCGTTCCGCTTGACTTGACAATTTTGTCACCAGCAGGTCTTTCAACCCCAGCAGACTTGTGTCTGCCGGAAAGAGAGATCCAAGGTAGGCTTTAAATCTAGGATCGAGCACGGTGGCCAAAATGTAGTGCTCTGATTTCAACAGATTGACCACCCGTGAATCCTTGTTAAGCGAATTAAGGGCTCCATCCACAAGTCCCACATGCCTAGCGGAATCGCTCCGTGTTAGCTCCTCCTTCAATGTCTCCAGCTTCTTCTGCAAAAGCCTGATGAGGGGAATGACCTGACTCAGGCTGGCAGTGTCTGAACTGACTTCACGTGTGGCAAGTTCAAAGGGCATCAGAACCTTGCACAACGTTGAAATCATTCTCCACTGCGCTTGAGACAGGTGCATTCCACCTACTATATCGTGCTCAATTGTATA
Organism: Pseudophryne corroboree; assembly: GCF_028390025.1. Taxonomy (NCBI): domain Eukaryota; kingdom Metazoa; phylum Chordata; class Amphibia; order Anura; family Myobatrachidae; genus Pseudophryne; species Pseudophryne corroboree. The sequence continues at coordinate 597,812,989 of NC_086449.1, read as the reverse complement.
GGCTTGAATGGCCTTTTGCTGCTCCTCCAACCTCTGAAGCATATAGAGGGTTGAATTCCACCTCGTTACCACTTCTTGCTTCAGATGATGGCAGGGCAGGTTCAGTAGTTTTTGGTGGTGCTCCAGTCTTCTGTACGTGGTGCCTGTACGCCGAAAGTGTCCCGCAATTCTTCTGGCCACCGACAGCATCTCTTGCACGCCCCTGTCGTTTTTTAAAAAATTCTGCACCACCAAATTCAAGGTATGTGCAAAACATGGGACGTGCTGGAATTTGCCCATATTTAATGCACACACAATATTGCTGGCGTTGTCCGATGCCACAAATCCACAGGAGAGTCCAATTGGGGTAAGCCATTCCGCGATGATCTTCCTCAGTTGCCGTAAGAGGTTTTCAGCTGTGTGCGTATTCTGGAAAGCGGTGATACAAAGCGTAGCCTGCCTAGGAAAGAGTTGGCGTTTGCGAGATGCTGCTACTGGTGCCGCCGCTGCTGTTCTTGCGGCGGGAGTCCATACATCTACCCAGTGGGCTGTCACAGTCATATAGTCCTGACCCTGCCCTGCTCCACTTGTCCACATGTCCGTGGTTAAGTGGACATTGGGTACAACTGCATTTTTTAGGACACTGGTGAGTCTTTTTCTGACGTCCGTGTACATTCTCGGTATCGCCTGCCTACAGAAGTGGAACCTAGATGGTATTTGGTAACGGGGGCACACTGCCTCAATAAATTGTCTAGTTCCCTGTGAACTAACGGCGGATACCGGACGCACGTCTAACACCAACATAGTTGTCAAGGCCTCAGTTATCCGCTTTGCAGCAGGATGACTGCTGTGATATTTCATCTTCCTCGCAAAGGACTGTTGGACAGTCAATTGCTTACTGGAAGTAGTACAAGTGGGCTTACGACTTCCCCTCTGGGATGACCATCGACTCCCAGCAGCAACAACAGCAGCGCCAGCAGCAGTAGGCGTTACACGCAAGGATGCATTGGAGGAATCCCAGGCAGGAGAGGACTCGTCAGAATTGCCAGTGACATGGCCTGCAGGACTATTCGCATTCCTGGGGAAGGAGGAAATTGACACTGAGGGAGTTGGTGGGGTGGTTTGCGTGAGCTTGGTTACAAGAGGAAGGGATTTACTGGTCAGTGGACTGCTTCCGCTGTCGCCCAAAGTTTTTGAACTTGTCACTGACTTATTATGAATGCGCTGCAGGTGACGTATAAGGGAGGATGTTCCGAGGTGGTTAACGTCCTTACCCCTACTTATTACAGCTTGACAAAGGCAACACACGGCTTGACACCTGTTGTCCGCTTTTCTGTTGAAATACCTCCACACTGAAGAGCTGATTTTTTTGGTATTTTCACCAGGCATGTCAACGGCCATATTCCTCCCACGGACAACAGGTGTCTCCCCGGGTGCCTGACTTAAACAAACCACCTCACCATCAGAATCCTCCTGGTCAATTTCCTCCCCAGCGCCAGCAACACCCATATCCTCCTCATCCTGGTGTACTTCAACATCTTCATCTTCAATCTGACTATCAGGAACTGGACTGCGGGTGCTCCTTCCAGCACTTGCAGGGGGCGTGCAAATGGTGGAAGGCGCATGCTCTTCACGTCCAGTGTTGGGAAGGTCAGGCATCGCAACCGACACAATTGGACTCTCCTTGTGGATTTGGGATTTCGAAGAACGCACAGTTCTTTGCGGTGCTTTTGCCAGCTTGAGTCTTTTCAGTTTTCTAGCGAGAGGCTGAGTGCTTCCATCCTCATGTGAAGCTGAACCACTAGCCATGAACATAGGCCAGGGCCTCAGCCGTTCCTTGCCACTCCGTGTGGTAAATGGCATATTGGCAAGTTTACGCTTCTCCTCCGACAATTTTATTTAAGGTTTTGGAGTCCTTTTTTTACTGATATTTGGTGTTTTGGATTTGACATGCTCTGTACTATGACATTGGGCATCGGCCTTGGCAGACGACGTTGCTGGCATTTCATCGTCTCGGCCATGACTAGTGGCAGCAGCTTCAGCACGAGGTGGAAGTGGATCTTGATCTTTCCCTAATTTTGGAACCTCAACATTTTTGTTCTCCATATTTTAATAGGCACAACTAAAAGGCACCTCAGGTAAACAATGGAGATGGATACTAGTATACAATTATGGACTGCCTGCCGAGTGCAGACACAGAGGTAGCCACAGCCATGAACTACCGTACTGTACTGTGTCTGCTGCTAATATAGACTGGTTGATAAAGAGATGTCTATGTAACTATGTATGTATAAAGAAGAAAGAAAAAAAAACCACGGTTAGGTGGTATACAATTATGGACGGACTGCGTGCCGAGTGCAGACACAGAGGTAGCCACAGCCGTGAACTACCGTACTGTACTGTGTCTGCTGCTAATAATATAGACTGGTTGATAAAGAGATGTCGTAGTAGTATGTATGTATAAAGAAGAAAGAAAAAAAAACCACGGTTAGGTGGTATACAATTATGGACGGACTGCCTGCCGAGTGCAGACACAGAGGTAGCCACAGCCGTGAACTACCGTACTGTACTGTGTCTGCTGCTAATATAGACTGGTTGATAAAGAGATGTCGTAGTAGTATGTATGTATAAAGAAGAAAAAAAAACCACGGTTAGGTGGTATACAATTATGGACGGACTGCCTGCCGAGTGCAGACACAGAGGTAGCCACAGCCGTGAACTACCGTACTGTGTCTGCTGCGACTGGATGATAAATGATATAAAAAATATATATATATCACTACTGCAGCCGGACAGGTATATATTATATATTATATAATGACGGACCTGCTGCACACTGTCTGTCAGCAGAATGAGTTTTATTTTTATAGAATAAAAAAAACAACAACACACAAGTGAAGTCACACGATGAGTGTTTAACTTTTTCAGGCAATCACAATATAAGTATACTACTAACTATACTGGTGGTCAGTGTGGTCAGGTCACTGGTCAGTCACACTGGCAGTGGCACTCCTGCAGCAAAAGTGTGCACTGTTTAATTTTAATATAATATTATGTACTCCTGGCTCCTGCTATAACCTATAACTGGCACTGCAGTGCTCCCCAGTCTCCCCCACAATTATAAGCTGTGTGAGCTGAGCAGTCAGACAGATATATAATATATATAGATGATGCAGCACACTGGGCTGAGCCTGAGCAGTGCACACAGATATGGTATGTGACTGAGTCACTGTGTGTATCGCTTTTTTCAGGCAGAGAACGGATATATTAAATAAACTGCACTGTCTGGTGGTCACTCACTATATAATATTATGTACTCCTGGCTCCTGCTATAACCTATAACTGGCACTGCAGTGCTCCCCAGTCTCCCCCACAATTATAAGCTGTGTGAGCTGAGCAGTCAGACAGATATATAATATATATAGATGATGCAGCACACTGGGCTGAGCCTGAGCAGTGCACACAGATATGGTATGTGACTGAGTCACTGTGTGTATCGCTTTTTTCAGGCAGAGAACGGATATATTAAATAAACTGCACTGTCTGGTGGTCACTCACTATATAATATTATGTACTCCTGGCTCCTGCTATAACCTATAACTGGCACTGCAGTGCTCCCCAGTCTCCCCCACAATTATAAGCTGTGTGAGCTGAGCAGTCAGACAGATATATAATATATATAGATGATGCAGCACACTGGGCTGAGCCTGAGCAGTGCACACAGATATGGTATGTGACTGAGTCACTGTGTGTATCGCTTTTTTCAGGCAGAGAACGGATATATTAAATAAACTGCACTGTCTGGTGGTCACTCACTATATAATATTATGTACTCCTGGCTCCTGCTATAACCTATAACTGGCACTGCAGTGCTCCCCAGTCTCCCCCACAATTATAAGCTGTGTGAGCTGAGCAGTCAGACAGATATATAATATATATAGATGATGCAGCACACTGGGCTGAGCCTGAGCAGTGCACACAGATATGGTATGTGACTGAGTCACTGTGTGTATCGCTTTTTTCAGGCAGAGAACGGATATATTAAATAAACTGCACTGTCTGGTGGTCACTCACTAGTAAACTCTCTGCACTCTCTACACTTCTACAGTACTCCTCCTAGTCCTAAGCTCCAGTAAATCTCTCTCTCTTATAATCTAAATGGAGAGGACGCCAGCCACGTCCTCTCCCTATCAATCTCAATGCACGTGTGAAAATGGCGGCGACGCGCGGCTCCTTATATAGAATCCGAGTCTCGCGATAGAATCCGAGCCTCGCGGGAATCCGACAGCGTCATGATGACGTTCGGGCGCGCTCGGGTTAACCGAGCAAGGCGGGAAGATCCGAGTCGCTCGGACCCGTGAAAAAAAACATGAAGTTCGGGCGGGTTCGGATTCAGAGAAACCGAACCCGCTCATCTCTAATGGAGACATCCCAATCAGCTATCAGTTTGACTCCAGTGTCCAGATACAGATACTCTTACCTCCAATAAGGATAAACCCCCTGCAGGGACAGAGATATCAAGACAAGGGTGTGATGATACTGTGAATAACACTGATAATCTAGAAATTATACGGAATAACCCCTGTAGGAGTAACAACCATGAACATAGTAATGGTAGGAATAAAACCAATAATAGGGGAGATACGATAAATAATGCTAATTTGAAAAATAATAAATATGGTTTAGTATTTAAATCTAAATTTAATGTAGCTGCAAATAAAATCAGGAATATCATTAAGAAGAATTACAGATTATTATTCACGGATCCTATACTTAAGGAACATCTTGCTGAAACACTTTCAATAGTCTTTAAGAAAGCAAGGAATTTGAAAAACATTCTGGCCCCCAGTTTCTCTGGAGGGGACTCCAAAAAATGGACATCTAAGTGCCTACAAAGGACACTCATTGGAGCAGAGGTTCTAGGGTTCTGTAGGTGCAACCATGTCAGGTGCATTACTTGCTCATTTGCTATGAATAAAACCAAAAATGTATGTGCAACATCATCCAAGAAAGTCTATACCTTTGATTCATTTATTAATTGTAACACACAATATGTTATTTATTTGTTGATATGCCCATGTCAATTATATTATGTAGGTACGACAATACGTCCCTTAAAAATCCGGTTTATGGAACATAGAAGAAACATCCTCAATAAATGTAGCAATCATAGCATCCCGCAGCATTTTTTTGAACAACGTGGGGGGATCCAGCGGGGCTCCAGCTGGTTGGACTGGAACATATCCCAGTAACCAGCAGGGGAGGTGACCGCTTTAGAAACCTGTGCAGACAAGAGGCAGCCTGGATTCTCAAACTACAGTCACATAACCCTCAGGGTCTGAATGAAACAATAGATTTGGAGTTTATTTAGATCAGCTACCAGTATGTTTGACATCTGTAGGGTTTGTTTGGTATAACCGTAGTTAGGGCTTCTTCTTGCTTAGTGTCTGTTCGAGTCATGTATATCAACACTTCATGTTATCATTGGTGTTATTTGTTTTTTTTATTAATTATTTATTTAATTAATTATTTATTTATTATTATTATTTTTTTATTTTCTCTTCTACTTTGGAAAATCTCTAAATTGGATGGTCATGTAGTTAGCACTTTATACTCCTCTAGTCTAATAGGTCATCGTATCACTGCTGTTGATTTATGTTATATAGCAGCAGAAGCGAAATAGTAAATTAGTGTAGCGAATTCTGTGGATCCGACGAATATCTAATAGTAAAATAAATATAAATGATTACATTATAGTAATCTATTCTTTGCAATTTTACATTTCCAGTCTCATGTTGTATTATTATAGATATTAATATATGGTGTACTAATTACCATTTATTTATACTTATATAATTTCTTAACACATGTGTATGCTCACAAGCATATATGGATACGTATGTGTATAAGTAGATATGTGTTATATTTGCTATATTTGTTTTTACACTCTTCATATGTGTTTTAATTATGATATCTGCTATAGAGTGAAATGGATGGCTCTTTGTATGCTTGCAATCACTGAGACTACTCTGAAGTAATGAGCCACAATTAGTTTCACCTGTGTAGCAGGTATAAGTATTAGATATTTCCACTTCCTGCTATACCTGCCTTTTGGAAAAAGACGCCTGCTGGCGTTGAAATGCGTTAAGGATACAGGTGTACCCTTTCATTATCTGAAGTCAGGCTCAGCTTGAGTCACCAAAGGAGATCAGCCTTGAACGGCCGCTATCATCACAGCCCTCCACCGCCGAGCTGACGCACAGGTGCTGGGGCTCCGGTGCCTTCTTGATCTTGCCGGCAGCACACCATAGTGAGGCTGATTTGGAACCGTGTGTGGAAGCGCAGCTCCAACACTGCCATTCAGAGCACGGCGGGCTTCCACACCTATCCAGCACATCACATCTGCAGCTCTGACACCATTCTCTTTCTTCACCAGGTGTACCGCAGGGAAGCTCAATCGGAGTTGCCCGTGGGAGGTCAGTCCAGCCGTTTCTGGTGAGAGCCCACTAACATCGTGTCGCACAGGCAACATCCAGCGATCCGGGTCCCACAGCCGTCTGACAGTCTGTGTACGGCTGCATTCCATCTTGACCCGGCGGCAACTGCAGACACTGCTCTCCCTCCTCCGTGCGGGGGAAAACGGCTGGCTGCATTAATATCATTCCGGGCTCTCCCTGCTAATACCACCACAGCAGCCTGGTTTTGTTGGACACAGTCCACCTACTTACCCTTGCATTTATTTGAGCGGTATAATAACATTGCAAGGGTCATCTTTACTTCAGGAATATTGGAATTGACATCCGTCTGTATGGAATAAGGACAGTTTGGGACTTCCACTAATAAGTGAGTCAATATTGGTATACAGATCCATCTGCTAATTGTAAAAGTCCAAAATTATTACTGTTGCTGTATTCATTACAACATTCTTGGGGTCATTTGTTTTAAAACATTAGGCATTGCCTAATAGGAATTTCATTATTACAATGTATTTGGACATAGTGTCGTTGTAGTTAATAGATTTTATGACAATTAATTCATTTTAACTGTACTCCCGGGAGAATTGTTGTTGTGATTTATAATTTTTAAAATAAATATTTTTCATCTTTGATTGTTGAGCGAAACTTGGTTTTTGTTTCATTGAGTGTTTTTCTGAGGGATTGGCATTCCCTTTCCAAGTCGCTGCTGACAATCACATACACCACCATTCACCGAGCGCACAGCTTTTCTGTTTTTGTTGTGACTCCAGTGTCCAGACTGGACACCACATAAGAAGAATTCTCATTAGTAATTATCAGTTTCACCGGGAATCCCCATCTGTATCTGATGTCCTGAGAACATAATGCCGCCGTGATGGGGGCTAGAGATCATCGTCTGGAGATGGTCAAAGCGGAGAAGTCCGGAAAAATCTGGAGACCACCAAGAATCCTTGTCAGATGCAGATCTCGCAGCTTGCAGAATCAGCTCCTTGGTGGTAAAGAAGTGTACTCAGAATAGTGTACCCCGCGAAAGTAAAGCAGCTTCTGACTGGGGTCGAGGAAGCCAGTGAATTCAGTCAATAAGTAAATCCCTGTCTTCCACTTGAGGTAGAAGTTTGTGGACTAGGGTAAGTACATAGTCCAGCAGTTCCGAATTGGCCATATTGCTTCGGCAATGCTGTGCACTTTTAATCATCCATGTTAATAAATAATTTGGTACCTTTTCTTTTCAGTCCATTCATCTCCATTTGTTCCTAGTGATATATATCGTTGTGTTGAATTCACATCTAATTTTTTGATTCTAGCGCTGCTATTTTGTTTGTTATCCGAATTGGCCATAGTCCAGAATCCCACAAGTTTTAATATTATTTCTCCTAGCTCTGTCCTTCATGTTGACCATTTTGTCTCTAAACGCCTCCATATCAGCTTGCTGAAGATCGGTGCAGAGATAAGATCTTTGTGGGAGATCACTAGCTCCTCCATTTTACGCTCAAGATGATCTGTGCGGTCACCTATGGCTGTCAGCTCCACTTTAACTTCACGGATAGCTGCAGAAAGGTCATGAGTTAACTCTGATTTAAAGGCCACTAGGACCTGACACAATGTCTTGACAGGGAGAGGATCCGAGGAGTTAGGGTTCACTCCAGGGACCGATAAAGATTGACCTATGCCATCCATTGTAGAACCGGATCTACTCATTGGATTGTGACTCCCTGCCCGTGATGCAGAAGCACGGGCTATTTTTTGGGCAGGGAAGGTCACCAGTGGCGGGAGTGAGCCTTTAAGTTTCTTAGGAGGCATAGCGAGACAGTACACAATAGGCAGACAGATATAATGCGAGAAATAATGCTAGTGTGTCAGAGTCCCAGGGGGCACGCTAGTATGATGATTCCAGTGGAGAGCTGTTATATATACATGGTAGCCCCGGGTGGAGGCATGGAGAGGGTAGTGATGAGCACCGGAAATTTTTCGGGTTTTGTGTTTTGGTTTTGGGTTCGGTTCCGCGGCCGTGTTTTGGGTTCGAACGCATTTTGGCAAAACCTCACCAAATTTTTTTTGTCGGATTCGGGTGTGTTTTGGATTTGGGTGTTTTTTTTCAAAAAACCCTAAAAAACAGCTTAAATCATAGAATTTGGGGGTCATTTTGATCCCAAAGTATTATTAACCTCAATAACCATAATTTCCACTCATTTTCAGTCTATTCAGAACACCTCACACCTCACAATATTATTTTTAGTCCTAAAATTTGCACCGAGGTCGCTGGATGGCTAAGCTAAGCGACCCAAGTGGCCGACACAAACACCTGGCCCATCTAGGAGTGGCACTGCAGTGTCACGCAGGATGGCCCTTCCAAAAAACACTCCCCAAACAGCACATGACGCAAAGAAAAAAAGAGGCGCAATGAGGTAGCTGTGTGAGTAAGCTAAGCGACCCTAGTGGCCGACACAAACACCTGGCCCATCTAGGAGTGGCACTGCAGTGTCACGCAGGATGGCCCTTCCAAAAAACACTCCTCAAACAGCACATGACGCAAAGAAAAAAAGAGGCGCAATGAGGTAGCTGTGTGAGTAAGCTAAGCGACCCTAGTGGCTGACACAAACACCTGGCCCATCTAGGAGTGGCACTGCAGTGTCACGCAGGATGGCCCTTCCAAAAAACACTCCCCAAACAGCACATGACGCAAAGAAAAAAAGAGGCGCAATGAGGTAGCTGTGTGAGTAAGCTAAGCGACCCTAGTGGCCGAGACAAACACCTGGCCCATCTAGGAGTGGCACTGCAGTGTCACGCAGGATGGCCCTTCCAAAAAACACTCCCCAAACAGCACATGACGCAAAGAAAAAAAGAGGCGCAATGAGGTAGCTGTGTGAGTAAGCTAAGCGACCCTAGTGGCCGACACAAACACCTTGCCCATCTAGGAGTGGCACTGCAGTGTCACGCAGGATGGCCCTTCCAAAAAACACCCCCCAAACAGCACATGACGCAAAGAAAAATGAAAGAAAAAAGAGGTGCAAGATGGAATTGTCCTTGGGCCCTCCCACCCACATTTATGTTGTATAAACAGGACATGCACACTTTAACCAACCCATCATTTCAGTGACAGGGTCTGCCACACGACTGTGACTGAAATGACGAGTTGGTTTGGACCCCCACCAAAAAAGAAGCAATTAATCTCTCCTTGCACAAACTGGCTCTACAGAGGCAAGATGTCCACCTCATCATCATCCTCAGATATATCACCGTGTACATCCCCCTCCTCACAGATTATCAATTCGTCCCCACCATCTCAGCTCCCTGTGTACTTTGTGGAGGCAATTGCTGCTAGTCAATGTCTCCACGGAGGAATTGATTATAATTCATTTTAATGAACATCATCTTCTCCACATTTTCTGGATGTAACCTCGTACGCCGATTGCTGACAAGGTGAGCGGCGGCACTAAACACTCTTTCGGAGTACACACTTGTGGGAGGGCAACTTAGGTAGAATAAAGCCAGTTTGTGCAAGGGCCTCCAAATTGCCTCTTTTTCCTGCCAGTATAAGTACGGACTGTCTGACGTGCCTACTTGGATGCGGTCACTCATATAATCCTCCACCATTCTTTCAATGGGGAGAGAATCATATGCAGTGACAGTAGACGACATGTCCGTAATCGTTGTCAGGTCCTTCAGTCCGGACCAGATGTCAGCATCAGCAGTCGCTCCAGACTGCCCTGCATCACCGCCAGCGGGTGGGCTCGGAATTCTGAGCCTTTTCCTCGCACCCCCAGTTGCGGGAGAATGTGAAGGAGGAGATGTTGACAGGTCGCGTTCCACTTGACTTGACAATTTTGTCACCAGCAGTTCTTTGAACCCCAGCAGACTTGTGTCTGCCGGAAAGAGAGTTCCAAGGTAGGTTTTAAATCTAGGATCGAGCACGGTGGCCAAAATGTAGTGCTCTGATTTCAACAGATTGACCACCCGTGAATCCTTGTTAAGCGAATTAAGGGCTCCATCCACAAGTCCCACATGCCTAGCGGAATCGCTCTGTGTTAGCTCCTCCTTCAATGTCTCCAGCTTCTTCTGCAAAAGCCTAATGAGGGGAATGACCTGACTCAGGCTGGCAGTGTCTGAACTGACTTCACGTGTGGCAAGTTCAAAAGGTTGCAGAACCTTGCACAACGTTGAAATCATTCTCCACTGCGCTTGAGACAGGTGCATTCCACCTCCTATATCGTGCTCAGTTGTATAGGCTTGAATGGCCTTTTGCTGCTCCTCCAACCTCTGAAGCATATAGAGGGTTGAATTTCACCTCGTTACCACTTCTTGCTTCAGATGATGGCAGGGCAGGTTCAGGCGTTTTTGGTGGTGCTCCAGTCTTCTGTACGTGGTGCCTGTACGCCGAAAGTGTCCCGCAATTCTTCTGGCCACCGACAGCATCTCTTGCACGCCCCTCTCGTTTTTTAAATAATTCTGCACCACCAAATTCAAGGTATGTGCAAAACATGGGACGTGCTGGAATTTGCCCAGATTTAATGCACACACAATATTGCTGGCGTTGTCCGATGCCACAAATCCACAGGAGAGTCCAATTGGGGTAAGCCATTCTGCGATGATCTTCCTCAGTTGCCGTAAGGGTTTTTAGCTGTGTGCGTATTCTGGAAAGCGGTGATACAAAGCGTAGCCTGCCTAGGAAAGAGTTGGCGTTTGCGAGATGCTGCTACTGGTGCCGCCGCTGCTGTTCTTGCGGCGGGAGTCCATACATCTACCCAGTGGGCTGTCACAGTCATATAGTCCTGAGCCTGCCCTGCTCCACTTGTCCACATGTCCGTGGTTAAGTGGACATTGGGTACAACTGCATTTTTTAGGACACTGGTGAGTCTTTTTCTGAGGTCTGTGTACATTTTCGGTATCGCCTGCCTAGAGAAATGGAACCTAGATGGTATTTGGTACCGGGGACACAGTACCTCCAACAAGTCTCTAGTTGGCTCTGCAGTAATGATGGATACCGGAACCACATTTCTCACCGCCCAGGATGCCAAGGCCTCAGTTATCCGCTTTGCAGCAGGATGACTGCTGTGATATTTCATCTTCCTCGCAAAGGACTGTTGGACAGTCAATTGCTTGGTGGAAGTAGTAAAAGTGGTCTTACGAGTACGACTTCCCCTCTGGGATGACCATCGACTCCCAGCAGCAACAACAGCAGCGCCAGCAGCAGTAGGCGTTACACGCAAGGATGCATCGGAGGAATCCCAGGCAGGAGAGGACTCGTCAGAATTGCCAGTGACATGGCCTGCAGGACTATTGGCATTCCTGGGGAAGGAGGAAATTGACACTGAGGGAGTTGGTGGGGTGGTTTGCGTGAGCTTGGTTACAAGAGGAAGGGATTTACTGGTCAGTGGACTGCTTCCGCTGTCGCCCAAAGTTTTTGAACTTGTCACTGACTTATGATGAATGCGCTGCAGGTGACGTATAAGGGAGGATGTTCCGAGGTGGTTAACGTCCTTACCCCTACTTATTACAGCTTGACAAAGGCAACACACGGCTTGACAAATGTTGTCCGCATTTCTGTTGAAATGCTTCCACACCGAAGAGCTGATTTTTTTGGTATTTTCACCAGGCATGTCAATGGCCCTATTCCTCCCACGGACAACAGGTGTCTCCCCGGGTGCCTGACTTAAACAAACCACCTCACCATCAGAATCCTCCTGGTCAATTTCCTCCCCAGCGCCAGCAACACCCATATCCTCCTCATCCTGGTGTACTTCAACACTGACATCTTCAATCTGACTATCAGGAACTGGACTGCGGGTGCTCCTTCCAGCACTTGCAGGGGGCGTGCAAATGGTGGAAGGCGCATGCTCTTCACGTCCAGTGTTGGGAAGGTCAGGCATCGCAAACGACACAATTGGACTCTCCTTGTGGATTTGTGATTTCGAAGAACGCACAGTTCTTTGCTGTGCTTTTGCCAGCTTGAGTCTTTTCATTTTTCTAGCGAGAGGCTGAGTGCTTCCATCCTCATGTGAAGCTGAACCACTAGCCATGAACATAGGCCAGGGCCTCAGCCGTTCCTTGCCACTCCGTGTGGTAAATGGCATATTGGCAAGTTTACGCTTCTCCTCTGACAATTTTATTTTAGATTTTTGAGTCCTTTTTTTACTGATATTTGGTGTTTTGGATTTTACATGCTCTGTACTATGACATTGGGCATCGGCCTTGGCAGACGACGTTGCTGGCATTTCATCGTCTCGGCCATGACTAGTGGCAGCAGCTTCAGCACGAGGTGGAAGTCGATCTTGATCTTTCCCTATTTTTGGAATCTCAACATTTTTGTTCTCCATATTTTAATAGGCACAACTAAAAGGCACCTCAGGTAAACAATGGAGATGGATGGATACTAGTATACTTATGGATGGACGAGCGACTGCCGACACAGAGGTAGCTACAGCCGTGGACTACCGTACTGCGTCTGCTGCTAATATAGACTGGATGATAATGATATAAAATATATATATATATCACTACTGCAGCCGGACAGGTATATATTATATAATGACGGACCTGCTGGACACTGTCAGCACTGCAGACTCCTAAAGTAAGCTACTAGTATCAAGAAGATAGAAAGAAAAAAAACACCACAGGTAGGTGGTATACAATTATGGATGGACGAGCGACTGCCGACACAGAGGTAGCTACAGCCGTGGACTACCGTACTGCGTCTGCTGCTAATATAGACTGGATGATAATGATATAAAAAATATATATATATCACTACTGCAGCCGGACAGGTATATATTATATAATGACGGACCTGCTGGACACTGTCAGCACTGCAGACTCCTAAAGTAAGCTACTAGTAGTATCAAGAAGATAGAAAAAAAAAACACCACAGGTAGGTGGTATACAATTATGGATGGACGAGCGACTGCCGACACAGAGGTAGCTACAGCCGTGGACTACCGTACTGCGTCTGCTGCTAATATAGACTGGATGATAATGATATAAAAAATATATATATATCACTACTGCAGCCGGACAGGTATATATTATATAATGACGGACCTGCTGGACACTGTCAGCTCAGCACTGCAGACTCCTAAAGTAAGCTACTAGTATCAAGAAGATAGAAAAAAAAAAAACACCACGGGTAGGTGGTATACAATTATGGATGGACGAGCGACTGCCGACACAGAGGTAGCTACAGCCGTGGACTACCGTACTGCATCTGCTGCTAATATAGACTGGATGATAATGAGATATAAAATATATATATATATCACTACTGCAGCCGGACAGGTATATATTATATAATGACGGACCTGCTGGACACTGTCAGCTCAGCACTGCAGACTCCTAAAGTAAGCTACTAGTATCAAGAAGATAGATAAAAAAAAAACACCACGGGTAGGTGGTATACAATTATGGATGGACGAGCGACTGCCGACACAGAGGTAGCTACAGCCGTGGACTACCGTACTGCGTCTGCTGCTAATATAGACTGGATGATAATGAGATATAAAATATATATATATCACTACTGCAGCCGGACAGGTATATATTATATAATGACGGACCTGCTGGACACTGTCAGCTCAGCACTGCAGACTCCTAAAGTAAGCTACTAGTAGTATCAAGAAGATAGAAAAAAAAAAAAAACACCACAGGTAGGTGGTATACAATTATTGATGGACGAGCGACTGCCGACACAGAGGTAGCTACAGCCGTGGACTACCGTACTGTGTCTGCTGCTAATATAGACTGGATGATAATGATATAAAAATATATATATATATATATCACTACTGCAGCCGGACAGGTATATATTATATAATGACGGACCTGCTGGACACTGTCAGCTCAGCACTGCAGACTCCTAAAGTAAGCTACTAGTATCAAGAAGATAGAAGAAAAAAAACACCACGGGTAGGTGGTATACAATTATGGATGGACGAGCGACTGCCGACACAGAGGTAGCTACAGCCGTGGACTACCGTACTGCGTCTGCTGCTAATATAGACTGGATGATAATGATATAAAAAATATATATATATCACTACTGCAGTCGGACAGGTATATATTATATAATGACGGACCTGCTGGACACTGTCAGCTCAGCACTGCAGACTCCTAAAGTAAGCTACTAGTATCAAGAAGATAGAAAAAAAAAACACCACGGGTAGGTGGTATACAATTATGGATGGACGAGCGACTGCCGACACAGAGGTAGCTACAGCCGTGGACTACCGTACTGCGTCTGCTGCAGTGCTAATATAGACTGGATGATAATGATATAAAAAATATATATATATCACTACTGCAGCCGGACAGGTATATATTATATAATGACGGACCTGCTGGACACTGTCAGCAGAATGCGTTTATAGAATAAAAACACCACACGACGAGTGTTTAACTTTTTCAGGCAGACAATCACAATATACTGGTGGTCAGTGGTCACTGGTCAGTCACACTGGCAGTGGCACTCTGGCAGCAAAAGTGTGCACTGTTAAAATATGTACTCCTGCTATAACTGCTCCCCAGTCTCCCCCACAATTAAGCTGTGTGAGCAGTGAGCACTCAGCACAGTCAGATATACAGTATTACATAGATGATGCAGCACACTGAGGCTGAGCACAGATATGGTATGTGACTGTGTCACACTGTGTATCGTTTATTTTCAGGCAGAGAACGGATTAATTAAACTGGTGGTCACTGGTCACACTATCAGCAAGTAGTACTCCTAATATGCTCCCCAAAATTAGTATATCAAGTGTCTCTACTACTCTCTAGTCTACTCTAAACGGAGAGGACGCCAGCCACGTCCTCTCCCTATCAATCTCAATGCACGTGTGAAAATGGTGGCGACGCGCGGCTCCTTATATAGAATCCGAGTCTCGCGATAGAATCCGAGCCTCGCGAGAATCCGACAGCGGGATGATGACGTTCGGGCGCGCTCGGGTTAACCGAGCAAGGCGGGAAGATCCGAGTCTGCCTCGGACCCATGTAAAAAGCGTGAAGTTCGGGGGGGTTCGGTTTCCGAGAAACCGAACCCGCTCATCACTAGGAGAGGGTAAGACACATCAAACTCCTATCCTAACATAATCACAGAAGGGCTCCCAGCAGGGTTCTGAGTAAAAAAAAACAGATGGAAGAGGAGCAAGGACAATTTCAGCCAGCTGGCTATGTACATGGCGTAAATGGAGCCAAATTGTATCAAACAGCCAGGAGAGATTGTTATAGCCACAGCAGGGAGTGCAGGTTCAACAATTGTGAAAGCTGAGTATCAGCAGGGAAGAAGTACCAGTCCAGGACCAGCCTTAAACCGGATCTCCTGCACAGGGAACACACCAGCAACAGCAGCTCCAAATTCCAAGATGGCCACCATCAGACCTCAGCTCCCCTCCAAGCAGAGCTCCATCCCGTACTGTCCCAGCTGCACACAAGCCAGGGCATTGAGTAGCAGGTGCGCGGCCACAGGGAGCTCCCAGGGATATGCCAGGAGACAAGGGGTGCTTACAGGTGCCAGACGGAGGTACTGCAGCACGTATACTGCACCTCCGGAAGTCCGGCCCGGGCAGGTCTCCAAAGTTAGTCCCGGGATCCTGGAGTGAGAACGACACGACCGCTCCCGCCATCATGGACCCAGCACACTGACACCCGGCGCTCGCCCACAACAGGGTGGAAGCTGGTAAGTGTCAGGGATGAAGGGAGAGCCGGTAATCACAGGTCAGGAGCAGAAAACACAGGGGCTCCTCAGCAACACGTCCTCTCCCCACAGCAGCCAGGCCACGCCTCCACATGTATCCTATTTTAATGCACTGTTTATAAGTTTATTAATGTATTAGAAGCACAAAAAAGCAGTATTTTAGAATGGAAAAGAATGGAGAGACATAGGGACTGTTTCAGAGATGGTAATGCAGCTGCGATTGCAGCTTCTCTCTAAGTAGCAGTTGCCTAAATATGTAAATGCTAATCTCAGCCTTCCCTTTGTGCGCCGCCATGCTTAAGCGTGTACAAGTGCTGAGATACCTACTTTCCGGCTCTGTGGGGATTGTAAACCCTCCCACATTGATGCAACATCGATTACACCATTGACATTTATGATAGAATAGTGAAGCTACTCTCCTCAAATCCAAGTAAACCTGGCATCTGAAGCAGTGAATTTGCAATTGGGTATGGAACAGCAAGACACACCAATACCATCCCCTTGAAATAGCCCCTTTTTGTGTTCACTTTAGGACAACTCCAAATCTACACCCTGAAACTCCCAAGGATTGTAAACCACTTCTTAAGTCAGAGGTTCCCAAACTGTGTGCCGTGGCTCCCTGGGGTGCCTCAGGATACTTACAGGGGTGCCCTGGGTTGGTGGTCCAGGACCAATTCAAATTATTCATGGTCAATATAATAGGCAAAACCAGTGCTGGTGGCTGCCAGTCATAAACTATGTGGCCAAACAGAAGCAAATCTTGTCCCTCACCACACAACTGACCCTAAGGATGATATATAAACGTGATCTACTTAATGTAATATTTCTTTCTAAATTTCTAAATAAGAAATGTTTGGCCTAGGGGTGCCGTGAAAAATATTCTGATATTCTAGGGCACCGTGATTCAAAAGAGTTTGGAAACCACTGTCTTAAGTGTTAGCGATGTCATAAGCAATTGTGAATGCTGTTAGACACTTGGGTTCACGCATGTGTCGTAATGGTTTCCAGGACATTAACATCATGCACACTAGCAAAAAATGTGATCAACTGCAGAAACATCCACATTGCATTCATCTCTAAATCCGGCCCCTTATAATATACAGAAGGCTAAAGAAATAGTCATCAATCAGACACAATACACAGTACATATACCCAATGTACAGTAATATAGGCTAATCAGTTATTACTCTGAGGCCCTTGATATTGTTCCAAATGCTTCCATTTGGGTAGACCAGTGTTTCATAACTCCAGTATTTCCTCAGTATCACAATTAAAATGATTATCTTTACGTGTGGGTCTTTTAAAGTAAGTCCATCAATAATTAATATACAGTACCTGTGCACCAACTGGTAGATCGGTAAAACATGCACTGCTACTAGAGTTGGGAAACTCTGTGGTAGACTGGGTAGGAAGAAGTTAATCACACACATTCATAAAACAGCTTTAATGGATGCTCTAAACTAGCTCAAAAAGTGCAATCCTTGTGTGGTGCCTCACTGTCATAAATATAATATTTATCCACCACTGTTATAAATATATTATGTATTTCTGTTACCCACTGGTTATTGCATTTATTAAACTGGGAGACCTCTGTGTGGATGCCGGCATGCAGATTGCAGCTTATATGGCTGCCTGACTCTGTGCTGCATTAAGGACAGCAAAGTGGGTCCCGCACGTGGGGAATGTGATGATACACAGGCTCCCATGCGCGAGGACTGAAACAGTTGGGTCCCGGCGGGAAATATACGGGGACTCTAGGAAAAGGAGATATATAGAGGAGCGCTGGACAGTTGCGGGGGGTCCGGTGATGGGAGAGAGACTGCGCTGTGAAGGGTGTGAAGAGCTGTAAGGCTCCAGAGCTGAAGGACAGTGATTCGTCCCCTTTCTCGATCCCCGGCTCTCACCTGGCTTTTTGGCAACCAGCGGCAGTGGCAGCAGTGAGCGGTTAGTCCATGCCGGCCAGACAGTGGCGGAAGCCTCCAGCGGCGGTGGTGAGCGGCTGAGCTGAGGCGGCTGGCAGTGACGCAGGCATCTGGAATTAGAGGAGAGGAGCGGCCTGTTGGTTAGTGACGGCCAGGGAGGCGGAGCCATTTACAATACAAAGAGAAAAAGAGTCAGCCACAGCTGAGAGTGCTAGAAAGGTACCTTAGCATTATTAACCCTACATTTCCATGCAGGCACATCATCTAATCAGTCAAGTTGCCTGCAAACAGTAAAAAGTGCACTTATTAAGCAGACTGAGAAATAGTAAAAGACATACTGCAGTGTAATACAGCTTTAATTCAACACGCTCATATAGTAGTCCGGAGGCAGTCATCGACACAACTGGTAGGCGTTGATAAGAGAGAACATTGTACCTCAGCTAAGAGCCATCGCAATTCTGTCAGTAAACCAGCCTCTGCTACCCCACTATACTAACAATAAAGAGAGAGAGTCAGTGTATTGCGTCCTAAGGTCAGGATGATGAATTTAACCCATCAAGCTAGAAAGGATGTACATGTCCACCCAGTGAGAGAGGAGTACAAATGACCTTGTAGTGGAGTGACTAATGAATACCTTCCTTAATGCACTCATAGTCATTTAGAATAACAGGGCGTTTTACACATCTCAACAGTAAATTCTGAACAAGGGACTAGAACGTGTACAGGAATCAACTGTGATAGGTCCACTGAGGGAATCAACCCATATTAAAGTGGTAACTGTATTCGTTTATCGTTAGGGACAGGTTCAATTGTAACGATAAAACAGTACCCAACTGAACTGCATTGTGGGGTCAGACTTGGGGAACACCGGGGACGTGGATCATGTGCTAACCTTACTAAGTTGTAGTACGTGCTTGAAACCAGAAATACTGGTCTGTTAGATATTCACCAAATGTTTTATGCTTGTGTTCACCGATAACCGCTTGTGTTCACTGATAACCGGTATGTTTAAGCAGAGAAAGTTAGGTATCCATTTGCTTGCAGGGCAGAATCGACAGCACGGATCAGATTAATAAACACGGTTACTAATTGTATGGTTAAATATTTTGTTGACATTGAAACTGTATTGTAATTGTTTTATTGAACTAATGCTTAACTAACTTGCAAGGAATCTCTTCTCACCATTACTATATCAATAATTTGAAAGCAATTCTAAGCAACTAAAGGCGACGGTTATTTCTTAGGAGTTGTCCGACACACCTCTCAGCGAAGATCTATGCTACGAAAGGTCTAGGCGGCAGGAATAAAAAGGTAACTCTACCAACAATTATATCCATCCAAACCCGATGCTTACCTGTGTACTACATCTGGCATCACGAACAGGATCTGCACAAGAGTCAGGGATACACCCCATTGGTTAAGGCGATATGTCTCAAGGGGACGATCAGGACCAGGCAGGTTTAGGAGAAATACCTGACCATTGGGTGCCCGCTATGCCCACATCTGCTCCTATCACTATGCCGTACTATTATGGCACACCGTGGCTCCTCACTTATTCGGGAGATGATCCCTCCACACGATCCAAGGAATTTAGGGACTTTAAGGATCAGATCGAGGCCATGTTCCATTTATATCCATTGAACGAGTCTCAAAAGATAGAGATAATCATCGGGCAGTTGAAGGGCCTGACTCGATGGGAAGTGAAGTCGTGGCCCGCCAGCCAAAGTAAAACTGCGAAGGAAATATTAGAGAAACTAGCTAGTATATACGATGCCAAGACCCTGTCTGAACTGAAAACGCGTTTCTATGCTAGGAAGCAACAGCCCTGAGAGGGTTTACGTGAGTTTGCTATTGAATTAAAAGAGGCACTACAAGCTGTTAAACTGTGCGAACCCACCGAAATTATACAAGAGGATGACACCCTCATAAACCAGTTTATAGACGGAATTTATAGCGACCACACAAAGGGCCAACGTAAGATGTTTCGACGCCAATAAATGATTTGCAGCTTCCAGGAGTTCAAGGAGATAGCAAAAAAAATTTGGGGGATTATCAATCAAATGCTCTTTGTAAAGTGCGCATGAGACACTGTATCAGACTGATTTATGCCTCTAGTATATGCAGTAGTTTAGGAGAATGTATAACGAAAAGTTGCAAGCTATTTCGTGACAGTTCGGTGGAAATGTAAGATGCCTGAGGACATGCATTGTTAAAGTGGGGTTGGATGTGGTGTCCCACTGTCATAAATATAATATTTATCCACCACTGTTATAAATATATTGTGTATTTCTGTTACCCACTGGTTATTGAATTTATTAAACTGGGAGACCTCTGTGTGGATGCTGGCATGCAGATTGCAGCTTATATGGCTGCCTGACTCTGTGCTGCATTAAGGACAGCAAAGTGGGTCCCGCACGTGGGGAATGTGATGATACACAGGCTCCCATGCGCGAGGACTGAAACAGTTGGGTCCCGGCGGGAAATATACGGGGACTCTAGGAAAAGGAGATATATAGAGGAGCGCTGGACAGTTGCGGGGGGTCCGGTGATGGGAGAGAGACTGCGCTGTGAAGGGTGTGAAGAGCTGTAAGGCTCCAGAGCTGAAGGACAGTGATTCGTCCCCCTTCTCGATCCCCTGCTCTCACCTGGCTTTTTGGCAACCAGCGGCAGCGTGATCTCCCCTTCGGCAGCAGTGAGCGGTTAGTCCGTGCTGGCCAGACAGGGACGGAAGCCTCCAGCGGCGGTGGTGAGCGGCTAAGCTGAGGCGGTTGGCAGTGACGCAGGCATCCGGAGTTAGAGGAGAGGAGCGGCCTGTTGGTGAGTGACGGCCAGGGAGGCGGAGCCATCTACAATACAAAGATACAAAGAGTCAGCCACAACTGAGAGTGCCAGAAAGGTACCTTAGCATTATTAACCCTACATTTCCACGCAGGCACATCATCTAATCAGTCAAGTTGCCTGCAAACAGTAATAAGTGCACTTCTTAAGCAGACTGAGAAATAGTAAAAGACACACTGCAGTGTAATACAGCATTAATTCAACATGCTCATATAGTAGTCCGGTGGCAGTCATCGACACAACTGGTAGGCATTGATAAGAGAGAAGATTGTACCTTAGCTAAGAGCCGTCACATTTATGTCAGGAAACCAGCCTCTGCTAACCCACTATACTAACAACAAAGAGAGAGAGTCAGTGTATTGCGTCCTAAGGTCAGGATGATAAAATAAATAAATAAAGGATAATAATAATAATAATAATAATAATAATGATGAACTTAACCCGTCAAGCTAGAAAGGATGTACATGTCCACCCAGTGAGAGAGGAGTACAAATGACCTTGTAGTGGAGTGACTAATGAATACCTTCCTTAATGCACTCATAGTCATTTAGAATAACAGGGCGTTTTACACATCTCAACAGTAAATTCTGAACAAGGGACTAGAACGTGTACAGGAATCAACTGTGATAGGTCCACTGAGGGAATCAACCCATATTAAAGTGGTAACTGTATTCGTTCATCGTTAGGGACAGGTTCAATTGTAACGATAAAACAGTACCCAATTGAACTGCATTGTGGGGTCAGACTTGGGGAACACCGGGGACGTGGTTCATGTGCTAACCTTACTAAGTTGTAGTACGTGCTTGAAACCATAAATACTGGTCTGTTAGATATTCACCAAATGTTTTATGCTTGTGTTCACCGATAACCGCTTGTGTTCACTAATAACCGGTATGTTTAAGCAGAGAAAGTTAGGTATCCATTTGCTTGCAGCGCAGAATCGACAGCACGGAGCAGTTTAATAAACATGGTTACTAATTGTATGGTTAAATATTTTGTTGACATTGAAATTGTATTGTAATTGTTTTATTGAACTAATGCTTATCTAACTTGCAAGGAATATCTTCTCACCATTACTATATCAATAAATTGAAAGCAATTCTAAGCAACTAAAGGCGACGGTTATTTCTTAGGAGTTGTCCGACACACCTCTCAGCGAAGATCTATGCTACGAAAGGTCTAGGCGGCAGGAATAAAAAGGTAACTCTACCAACAATTATATCCATCCAAACCCGATACTTACCTGTGTACTACACTTTTGATAAACAGAATGGTCACATGGTGTTCTAATAGATTAGTTCCCAACCACGATCCTCAAGGCACACTAAAAGTGCAGTTTTAAGGATGGTATAATCACTAAAACCTAGACTGTTAGTGTGCCTTGAGGACTGTGGTTGGGAAACACTGTTCTAATAACATCAAGAAGTACCTTGACACAATCCAGTCAGCATCCCAAAGATTATCCATAATCAACTAAAATTTGGATAGCACTGAAGTGTGTGTCAGCATTAAAATGACAACATAATGGTGAGAGGTTGCATCATGAAATGAAGCACGACAAAAGGTTGACCATACCACAAGCATACATAATACTTATAGGGAATTTATCAGTTCCCAAGAAAAATCAGTTCTTATTGGTCAAATTCTCAGTAATATGAAAAAGTTTTATTTTATAACAATATGCAGTGATAAAAGACTTCACTGTATTAGCTAGCTTTAGGGGGTAATTCAGGCCTGATTGCTCGCTAGCTGTTTTTTTTCAGTCCTGCGTTCGCATAGTTGCTGCCCACCGGGGAGTGTATTTTAGCTGTGCAAGTGTGCGATCGAATGTGTAGCCGTGCGGTCCTAAAAGATTTTGTGCAGTTTCAGTTTCAGAGTAGCCCAGGACTTACTCAGCCACTGTGATTACTTCAGGGTAGCAAAGAAATAATCAGAAACCCAAGGCGCAAAAATACTTATGCAGCCACTTGAGGATGTAAGGGCAACTTCCCCCTTATGGAAATACAATAAACAAAAACAAATACTCAAATATAAGCGATCAGTGCTGTTTCATATAAACAAAATACTTAGTGTCCATATATGAATAAAGGCGAAATCCAACTCCAATCTGGCTCCTCTTGTTGCAATGTAGGTATAGGTGAATCTTCTACTCTGCAAGATATCTCAGGATAATGGGGGTAATTCCAAGTTGATCGCAGCAGGAATTTTGTTAGCAGTTGGGCAAACCCATGTGCACTACAGGGGAGGCAGATATAACATGTGCAGAAAGAGTTAGATTTGGGTGGGTTATTTTATTTCTGTGCAGGGTAAATACTGGCTGCTTTATTTTTACACTGTAAATTAGATAGCAGATTGAACACACCACACCTGAATCTAGCTCTCTCTGCACATGTTAAATCTGCCTCCCCTGCAGTGCACATGGTTTTGCCCAACTGCTAACAAAATTCCTGCTGCGATCAACTTGGAATAACCCCCAATATACAATAAAAAACAGAAATAAAACATCATAGTGTAATACGTCCTTGAAAAACTGAAGGTTGTATTTTTTCTGACAATGATGAATCCGCTAAGCACATAAAGGTATCTTTGTCATTGTTACATATATGAGCCGTGATAATAGATGCGTGCCATTACTCACTCAGAAATAGGCGTTGATCCTCATGTAGCGGTTTCTTTACAGACTATTTTGTTTTGTTTACTGCGATTACTTCAGCCTGTGTGGGACCGGAACTGACATCAGACACCCGCGCTGCAAATGCTTGGGAACCCCTGCGTTTTTCCAAACACTACCAGAAATATAGAAACACAATTGATTAAACAAATATACAATATACAAAGTTAGTTGAGTATCATTTGTTACAATTATTTGGCATTTGTATATACAGTAGCATATGTTTGATGTGGAACAAGCAAAATATTTTATCTAGACATGAGCAGAACTTCCAGATCCAAGCCGAGATCCTAGTCTGGCCTGGGTTTTCCTAACTCAGACCCCAAAATGAGGCAAAGGGTCATCTTCCTGCTGCTGGATTCTTGCGGGTGTTGGATTCTATAAAGGTCCCCAGTGATCAGCGTCATTTCACTCTGGCTGTGGAGCTTGTACAGTGAAAACGTGTCTGTGCTGTGTGCATGCAGTGGTGCTGTGTTGTTCATCAGAGGTGCAGTGTTGTCCATCCAGCAGGTGCTACTGTGTTCTCCAAGGGTGTTCTGTCTCTCCATCCGGGGGCTCTGCCCAGAGTTAAAAAAACAACAACAACTAACTAATGTATTCTAATTTATACTAAAGTAATAAATTATATATATATATATATATATATATATATATATATACTTGGAAAAGTCCACACTCCAAACTTTAATGAATCAACAGGGCGGTGCTCAACAAGGGCTACATGGACCAATACATAGCAAGATGAAGATGTAGGCACTCACTGGTATAAATAGACAGGCATGATTTAATGATAACTCACAGATACATGTAGAAGGTTTGTCAACGTTTCGGTCACCTCATGACCTTTTTCAAGACATCATAACAGAGCAACAGAGCAACAGAGAGACATCTCTCCAGTGCATCACCATTCACCAACTGCCCAGACCAGTTACCCTTTTATAGCAGAAATCCATACAAGAAGAACTATACTGCGGCCATGTTTGTGGCTTTCTATCGCTTTTACACAGTTATGATTGGATTACTATGTTGCTTGCTGGGCTTGTTTAGTAATGGCAATATTGGGGGACATAGTTATGTCAATAGTTCTTCTATATTGGTAGATTTTCCCTTGTTTTTAGGGCACTTCCTGATTTAATTAATTGGTGGGCATGGCTTGTATGGATTTCTGCTATAAAAGGGTAACTGGTCTGGGCAGTTGGTGAATGGTGATGCACTGGACATATGTCTCTCTGTTGCTCTGTTATGATCTCTTGAAAAAGGTCATGAGGTGACCAAAATGTTGACAAACCTTCTACATGTATCAGTGAGTTATCATTAAATCATGCCTGTCTATTTATACCAGTGAGTGCCTACATCTTCAACTTGCTATATAAATATATATATATATATACTAGGTGATTCATCGTGCCCTACGGGTGCTCTTCACACCGTCGTAGGGGGCTATGGCCCCTTAACCCTTGCATACCCTTGTGGCGTGTAATATTTGTATTATATGGAGTATTACCTCCAATCATAATTGTGTGAGTGGTTAAATATTGCATGGACAAATGGCATGCGATGGTTAAGGGGTTGTGGCCCCTTGCAATGATGTGAACAGTGCACACAGGGCCTGATGAATGACCTAGTAGGTGCTGTGGTTGGGGGAGTGACAGGTGCGGGGGAGACGCGGATAGGGGAGGAGGTCCGGGGGTGCTGTGGGTGGGAAAGGGGTAGTTGCGGGGGTGGCATGGGTTGAGGAGGGGCTGGTGTGGTGGTGGGGGAGGGGCTGGTGTGGTGGTGGGGAGGGGTGATTGCTGCAGGTGGGGGTCCAGAGCCACCGCGAGTGGGGGAGGGGCAGGTGCGACTGTTGGGGAAGGGGCATGTGCAGGGGTGCTGCGGGTGGGGGATGGGGTCTGGAGTCACCGTGGGTGGTGTAGGGTTTGTGTGCGAATGCCGTGGACGGGTCCCGGAGGTACTGCAAGTGGGGGAGGGGTGGGTAATACTTCTCCTGCTTCTCCTCCTGGAAGCAGCTAAGCTGCTGTCCTCCCTGTGGCAGTGGCTCTTCCAGAGACTCGCACAGCAGCCAAGCAGCCAGTCACTATTGCTAGTGCCGGTGTACCAAAGCGCTGCATTACAGGGAAGAAGATGCACTCAATAAACTAAAGATCCAAGTAGCCCTTAGCACCGGAATGCTTCGGTGCTAAGGGCTGCTGGGAGCTGTAGTTTATTTATTGTGTATACTTCCCTGTAATGCGGCGCATTGGGGCACCGGCGCTAACAAAAGTGGCTGGCTGGCAGAAATGACTGACTCACTGAATCAATGTAAAAGATGAGAGTGCTGTGCATTGTCAGTGACACTGCACACCCACTGCACTGCACAGCACTTTCACCTTTTACATTGATTCAGCATCCAGAAATTACCCTCCGCGATATCACCCACTCAAAACCGTTACATTAGCCATCTCGGGGCTTCCAGCCCAAGTGCTGTGTTATGGAGTCATGGCCTCTGGGGATCTGTGCGCGGCTGTGGCGGGGAGACATCACGCGCACAGGAGTCTCTGGGTCTCATACAGTATGTGGCGCAGGGAGGGCTATGAAAGCCTTCCGCTGTGCTGCTTTCATACACATCTATGCCGGTGGTCCCAGCAGCTTTTGTTCCACCTGCGCCGCTTTTAGGAAGTGAGGATTGTTGATTCCGGAGGGGGCAGACGGACTGGCAGCAGGACATAGGGAGTCATTCTGACCTGATCGTAGCTGTGTTAAATTTAGCACAGCTACGATCACTTACACTGACATGGGGGGGACGCCAGGCACAGAGCTAGTCCACCCCACATGTCAGGCCGGCCCCCTCCCCACAAAAGTAGAAAAGCATTGCACAGCAGCGATGCATTTGTACTTAACTCCCAGCAAGCGCAGCTCCTCGTCGGTGACCTGGTCACAGTGGCTGCGTTGGCCGGACTGTGCCCACAAAATGATGGCCAAACGCCGCTATTCTCCCCCTCCCACCCAGCGACCACCTCTGCCTGTCAATAAGGCAGAGGCGATCGCTAGGCAATGACATCCATGCACCGGCGGGCTGCGGTGCCAGTGCATGCGCAGTTCTTATCTGATCGCTGTGCTGAGATGAACTGCAGCGAGTGATCAGGTCAGAATGACCCCCATAGGATGTTGCAGTAAAAGTTGTTTTTTTCCCTATCTACAGCACAGAGACTTGCTGCAGATGCAGTGGCATACCCTCCAAGTGTACCTTTTTGGCAGGTACAGTACCTTTTTTATGGTCTGTACCAATTTTTGGCTCTTCAAACTTCCATTGAAAGTATTGGAAAAGGGGCGTGGCCACTCCACTGTACCCGAGGCCACTCCCCATTTCCAAATTTGTCCCAATTTTTCTGTGTAAATTGTTGGAGGGTATGTTGCTGCAGATGCAGTGGGCCTATTTTGGGGTCTGGTCCTGGAGCAGAGCCTCCCATTGGATGTAACCTGCCATTGGATGTAACCTGTGTGGGAGGGTGTTTCTCACCCAATCAGCTGTGGACTGGGTGTGATAGACCAGCTGCTAACCCAATGAGAGCTCCCAGCCACTCCCAGCATTAACCACACAGTCACAGAGTGACAGATCTGGGCAATTATATAGGATATATATTTATATATATATTTTCACAGCATACAGCCTTGAAAAAAGCGCCCTGTGTGGCGCTAAAACTTCGGCAAGCTATGCCTTTTATGATTGCAATTTGAACTGCAAGTATATTCTATGTTTTTCATCAGTCCTCCGAGTGCCGCCTGGTTTTTATGTATTGGGAGTGGGCCATTGCTAACCCCTCTCTATAAGACCATAGTTTCCTAAATCCTGCATGAGGAAGGCACTGGGTTAGTTATTTCATTTTATGGGAGTGCCGACCATCCCAGGTTTACATATATATATATATATATATATATATATATATATAGTGCTTCACCCCAGAATACATCCAGGGGCTGCTGTGTCTGCACAGGGTTGTTCTGTCTGTCCATCCAGGGGCTCTGCCTCAGTGTAAAAAAAAAACAATAAACTAATATTTTTAGTAATTTACAATAAATAATATATATTTTTTGTGCTGTACTCCTTTATTCAATAGATACAGGGATCTCTGTGCCTGTACGAGGGTGCTCTGTCCATCCATCCAGGGGCTCGTCGCCAGTGTGAAAAAAAATAAAACAAAGATTTTGTTAATATAAAATAAAAGAATATATATTTTTTCTGCTGTACCCATGTATACATCTAGGGGCAGCTGTGTCTGTACAGGGGTGCTCTGTCTGTCCATCCAGGGGCTCCTCCCACGTGTAAAATTAAAGTAATAAAAGGTAAAAAGCCTAAAATACAATTATATATTTTTTGTATGCGGTATGCTGTACCCCAGTGTACTATACAATTTTTATTTACATAAATAAGTACTGTGACACTGCTGGTCAGACCACAGTATGGGGGTAATTCCAAGTTGATCGCAGCAGGAATTTAGTTAGCAATTGGCCAAAACCATGTGCACTGCAGGGGAGGCAGATTTAACATGTGCAGAGAGAGTTAGATTTGGGTGGGTTATTTTATTTCTGTGCAGGGTAAATACTGGCTGCTTTATTTTTACACTGCAAATTAGATTGCAGATTTAACACACCCCACCCAAATCTAACTCTCTCTGCACATGTTAAATCTGCCTCCCCTGCAGTGCACATGGTTTTGCCCAATTGCTAACTAAATTCTTGCTGCGATCAACTTGGAATTACCCCCTATATTACTTTTTCATACTCATACGCATTGTGTGAAACTGTAGATGAATGTCAACCATAGTGTAATATATTTTATTTCATACTCATACGTGTATTGTGCGGCACTGCTGGTGAAATTAAACAACAGTGTTCAAAAGCTATTTCTGACTCATACATGTTTTGTGTGACACTGTGGGTGAAGGTGGTACCACAGTAATATATTTTATTTTGTACTCATACACATATTATGTGACACAGTTGGTGAAATTAAACCGCAGTGTTTGATTACTATTTCTGACTCATACATGTATTGTGCGACACTATTGATGAAAATAAACTGCAGTGTTTGATTACTATTTCTGACTCATACATGTATTGTGCGACACTATTGATGAAAATAAACTGCAGTGTTTGATTACTATTTCTGACTCATACATGTATTGTGCGACTCTGTTGGCCAAATTAAACTGCAGTATTAGGTTCCTATTTCTGACTCATACACATATTGTGTGAAACTGTGGGTGAAGCTGGTAAAACAGTAATATTTATTTTTCATATGCATACACATAATGTGCAACACTGTGAAATTAAACTGCAGTGTTCGATTAATGGTGGTCATTCCGAGTTGTTCGCGCGGTAATTTTCTTCGCATCGCAGCGATTTTTCACTATTTGCGCATGCGCAATGTTCTCACTGCGACTGCGCCAAGTAAATTTGCTATGAAGATTGGTATTTTACTCACGGCATTACGAGCTTTTTTCTTCGTTCTGGAGATCGGAGTGTGATTGACAGGAAGTGGGTGTTTCTGGGCGGAAACTGGCCGTTTTATGGGAGTGTTTGAAAAAACGCTACCGTTTCTGGGAAAAATGCGGGAGTGGCTGGAGAAATGGAGGAGTGTCTGGGTGAACGCTGGGTGTGTTTGTGACGTCAAACCAGGAACGACAAGTACTGAACTGATCGCACTGGAAGAGTAAGTCTCGAGCTACTCAGAAACTGCACAGAGAAGTCTTTTCGCAATATTGCGAATCTTTCATTCGCAATTTTGATAAGCTAAGATTCACTCCCAGTAGGCGGCGGCTTAGCATGTGCAAAGCTGCTAAAAGCATCTTGCGAGCGAACAACTCGGAATGAGGGCCAATATTTCCATCCAGGAGCTCTATCCCACTGTAAAAAAAAAAAACTATATTGACCCATACATGTATTGTGTGTCACTGTGGGTTAAGGTGGCACCACAGTAATATATTTTATTTCCTACTCATAAACATATTGTGTGACACTGTTGGTGAAATGAAACCGCAGTGTTTGATTACTATTTATAACTCAAACATGTATTGTGTGACACTGTGGGTGAAGCTGGTACCGCAGTAACATATTATATTTCATACTCATACACATATTGTGTGACACTGTTGGTGAAATAAAACCGCAGTATTTGATAACTATTTCTAACTCATACATGTATAGTGTCACTGTGGGCAAAGGTGGTACCATAGTAATATATTTTATTTCGTACTCAGAAGTGTATTGACCCATACATGTATATTGACCCATACATGTATTGTGTGTCACTGTGGGTTAAGGTGGCACCACAGTAATATATTTTAATTCCTACTCATAAACATATTGTGTGACACTTTTGATGAAATTAAACCAGTGTTTGATTCCTATTTCTGACTCATACACATATTGTGTCACTGTGGGGAAAAGTGGAACCACAGTAATATATTTTATTTTGGTAGTAATACACATATTGTGCGTCACTTTTGGTGAAATTAAATGACAGGGTTCAATTACTGTGTCTGACTCATGCATGTACTGTGACACAGTAGGTTGTACTTTTTTTGTACAAATTGTGGTGTATGCTGTACCCCACTTTGATTGTGTTTGTGGATAAACATGGAGGACAAAAAAATTGAGAGGAGAGCAGGAAGCACATAGTAGTGCTGCAGATGCTGCCATCAGTGAAAATGATACAAGCCTGTCATAGATGGCTTAAGTTAGGGCGTGTAATATAAAGCAATATAATGTTACAGTGGCAAAGAAAAATCCATCAAAAATAAAGTTAGCTACAGAGAAAGATAAAATTGACAATATGCCATTCACCACACATAGTGGCAAGGAAAGGCTATGGCCTTGGCCTTTATTTATGAGTGGTGGTTCTGCCTCGTTTGATGATGTAAGCCCTTCACTCTGTAGAAGTATTAAAAAAAATGGATAACGGAACCAACTGTGCGCTCAGAAAAATCACAAATCCCTCAGGAGATTCTAAGTGTGTCTGTAGGTGCCATGTGTGAGCCTGACCTTTCCAATACTATATTTGAAGAGGAGGCTCCTTACAGCATTTGTGTGCCCTCTGCAAATGTGGGGATGAGCAGCACAAGTCAACATGCTAACGTAGAAATTGAGGATGCTTCTGTGGTAGAGCACCAGGATGAGGAGTATATTTGTATAGCTGGCGCTAATAAAGGATGTTGAAGATGAAGATGTTGTTTGTGTAAATCAGGCACCACTGCAAACAGTTGTCCATAATATGAAAAAGCTTATTGTCATGCCTGGGCAAAAGACCAAAAAATCCAACTCATTCATATGGACTTATTTCTAAACAAACCTGGACAACAAGTGTCAAGCCATCTGTCGCTTTTGTAAAGCCATAGTAAGCAGATGTAAGGACCATAACCACCTAGGAACTTCCTCTCTGTTACGGCACTTGCAGCGCATTCGTCAAAAGTTATTGTCAAATTCAGAAACTTTGTCTAAAAATGTAATAGCCAGTTGAGCATCAACTAGCTGCTCCTTTCTCTCTGTTAGATCCAAGGGCCTGCAATCTCCACCACCAACACCTGCATCATCAACATCTTCAGTCATGATCAGAAATAGTCCTGCATCCAATTTCATAAGCATGCTCTCCTATCCGGGATTCCACAGAAGGTATCCGGACTCCAGGTCGACAACAAAAAGGTCGACACACCTTAGGTCGACGCCAATTGGTCGACACACCTTAGGTCGACGTGGACAAAATGTCGACATTGGACAAAAGGTCGACAGGAAAAAGGTCGACATGGAAAAAGGTCGACATGGGTTTTTATGTTTTTTTCCTTTTTTCGAACCTTTTCATACTTAACGATCCACGTGGACTACGATTGGAACAGCAATCTGTGCCGAGCGAAGCGGAGCGGAGCGAAGGCACCATGCCGAAGCATGGCGAGCGAAGCGAGCTATGCGAGGGGACGCGGTGCACTAATTGGTGTTCCCGGTCACTCTACGAAGAAAACGACACCAAAAAATAATAATAAACTCATGTCGACCTTTTTCCATGTCGACCTTGTTCCTGTCGACCTTTTGACCATGTCGACCTAAGGTTTGTAGACCAATTGGTGTCGACCTAAGGTGTGTCGACCTTTTTTGTTGTCGACCCTGAGTCCCAGACCCCCACAGAAGCATCCTTGATTGTCTGTTGCCGCTGCTGTCCAGAAGGGGACCAGGAAGACTACTTGTAGTAGTTTAACAAAGCAACAATCCTGTCAGGAATCTGCATTCTCCTTCGCATCACTACTGTGGAACTACAGGTTCCAGCAGTTCAGTTCTGTTCCAGTTCCAGTTTTCAGTCTACTGCAGCCTGGAGTACACAGTGCTTCAGCTAACTCACAGCTGATCTGAACACCCAATCCAGCGGGGTGTGTTCTCAAAGAGATGCAACATCCAATCATCACAGACCAAGGTGTATAAACTCCAGTTCCTGGCTCAGTCTCATCGCCTTGGACAACATGTCACATTCTGTGAACAGGCGTCTCCTGTTTGCAGTCCTCTGTCTGCAGAGATACCCCTGTGTATTGGACCTGTGGAACTACAGGTCCCAGCAGTTCCAGTTCCGTTCCAGTTCCAGTTTCCAGTTCCAGGTTCCAGTCTTCAATTCTTTGTTTCCAGCAATCTCCTATTTCTGGCATCTCCAGGTTGTTTCCCTGTTCCAGTGTTCCTGTGGAACTACAAGTACCAGCAACACTCCAGCTCTCCTGCGAGTCACATTCAGTGTGCAAGTTCCTGTATTCCTGTTTCCAATGGTTTCCTTGTTGTCATTCTTCAGTCTTCAGTTTGCTATGAACTCCAGCCACAGTTTGCCACAACAACTTGCAGTAAGAGACTTTCTTCAGGTGTTCTTCCATTACTCAGCCTGTGCACCTGATTACCAGCATCTAGCATTGTGCATTGCATTCAGCACTTAACAACTTGCTGTGTTAGAACTGTCTCCTGCTAGGGCCTTGCTTGGCTTAAAGACGTGTGCTTCTACAGAGACTGTGTGCTTTGATTGCTACATGTTATATATCGGAGTTTCGTTTGCTGCATCTGATTTCATTATTGCCTTATCATTTATATCAAGTTACAAGTTCATCTTCATTGCTCATTTGTTACCAGTGACTTTTGAATATCGGATTAAGTTATTATTCATTGTTCCTGTCATCCGTTATCCCTGTGCGATAATAAATACCAAGCGCACATGCGCGGAACTTTTCGTCAGTCTTCCTGTTTCCTCTATCACTCCTACACTGACCCACTAATGCCCCCTCCGGGGACAGACAAAGTTACAGAATCCTGACAAATCCTTTGCAAGGGGGATTAACTATGACAGCAGTCACCCAGTTACACAATGCATCACTGACGCCATAACAACTATGCTGGTATTTGACATTTATCCAGTATCCACCATTAATGCAGTGGGTTTTATACAGTTGAATGAGGTACTACATGCACGGTACTAAATCCCATCTAGATTCCACTTTGCTAGAAAAGTAATTCCCAGCCTGTACAAGGACATTAAAAAAGCATTATTAGTGTCCTCAGAAATGCCGTTGTACCAACTGTCCACTTAACCACAGATCTGTGGTTAAGCAGAACAGGGCAAACTAAAAACTAAATGACTGTGACAGCCAACTGCAGCATCTCACAAATGCTAACTTACTCAGAGGCAGGCTACTCTGTGTATCACAGTTTCACTAAGAGGAATACCACTGACAACCTCTTAGAAAAACTCAGGAACATCATTGCAAAATGACTTACCCTACTTGGACTCTCCTGAGGATTTGTGATATCTGACAATGCCAAAAATATTGTGAGAGCATTACATCTTGGTGAATTTCAACACATCCCATGTTTTGCTCACACAATTAACTTGCTGGTGCCATTTTTTTAAATGACAGTTGTGTGCAGGAGATGCTGTCCGTGGCCCAGAATATTTTTGCGATTCAGCAAATGCTTGTAGAAGATGGCAGCACCTACAAGAACTGTTATATTTGCCCTGCCATTCGCTGAAGCAAGAGGTAGTAACAAGGTGGAATTCAACCCTCTTTATGCTGCAGCGGATGGAGGAGCAACAAAAGGCCATCCAAAGCTACACATCAACCTATGACATAGGGAAAGGAGATGGAATGCACCTTAGTCAATTGCAGTGGAGAAAAATTTCCGTGTTGTTCAAGGTTCTCAAACCCTTCAAAGTTACCACATGTGAAGTTAGTTCAGACACTGACAGCTTAAGTCAGGTCATTCCTGTTATTAGACTCTTATATAAGAAGCTGGACAATTGTTGGATTTGTAGATCAAGCCCTTCATTGGCTTCACCGTGATTAAAGGGTTGTTTATCTGTTGAAATCATATCACTATTTTTCGGCGACCATACTTGATCCTAGGTTTAAGTCCTACATTGTATCTTTCTTTCTGATGGACACAAAGCTGAAGAGATGCAAAGAGCTTTTGGTGGGCAAATTATCAGCTCAAGAGGCACGTGACATGGCAACATCTCCTCCTTCAGTTTCCCCAGCAACTGCAGCTGCAAGTAAAAAAATAAATTTTCCTAAATGACCCACTGGCAGTGATGCAGATCAGTCAGGAACAACTTTTGACATCTGGTCCGGACTGAAGGATCTGCCTACAATTACTGACATGTCTACTGTCACTGCATATTTTAGTCACCATTCAAAGAATGGTTGATGATTATTTCCACGATAGCATCCAAATAGGTATGTCAGACAGTCTATTTCAATACTGGCAGG
Source organism: Pseudophryne corroboree (assembly GCF_028390025.1). NCBI lineage: Eukaryota > Metazoa > Chordata > Amphibia > Anura > Myobatrachidae > Pseudophryne > Pseudophryne corroboree. Next base: position 597,778,661 of record NC_086449.1, on the reverse strand, counting down.
AAAAAGAGGTAAATTGGAGGCTCTTGCACAAACTGGCTTTGCTCTACTTAAGTTGTCCATACTCGAGTGTGTACTCAGAAAGAGTTTTCAGCACAGCCGGAAACCTTGTCAGCGATTGACGTAGGAGGTTACATCCCCAAAATGTGGAAAATATGATGGTCATCAAAATGAATTACGAATTCAACAAGGAAGATCTTTACCGACAATTACATCCACAAAATAAAGAGGGACCTAATACAGTGGATTACAGCAGGGACAAATTAATATTGTGTGAAGAAGAGGATGTATACAATGATGGGCATGAGGAATCGGATGGTGATGATGACATCTTGCCTATGTAGAGCCAGTTTGTGCACTGCCCATTGCCAGCTTGTTTTGTGGGGCCCCAAACAAACCAATCATTTCAGCCACAAGTGACAGTACCTGTCGCTGAAATGATTGGTTTGTTAAATTGTGCATCTCCTGTTTAAAAAAACAGCATAAGCATGGGTGGAAGGACCCAAGGACAATGACATCTTGCACATCTTTTCTTTGCATTATGCGGTGTTTTGAGCATTGCTCACTGTTTATTTAGTTTTTTTGCATAGTTTATTAAACGACAATACTGTCTGCTACTGCAGTGCCACTCCTAGATGTGATATGTTGAAAGTTTAAGTGCCACATGTTTGTGCTGCCCACTGCTGTCACTTAACTTAGTCTTCCAGCTACCTTGGTGCAAACTTTTGGCCTAAAGTAGAGATGTGCGGCAGCCCAAATCTTGGGTTTTGGGTTCCTCTTTTGGATCTGTATCTCCATTGTTTTTTGGATATGTATTTGTTTTGCCAAAACCTCCCGGGCGGGTTTTGGATCTGTATTTGTTTTGGATATGTATTTTTTTGAGAAAATCATAAAAACAGCTAAAAATCACAGAATTTGGGCCTGTTTTTGTTCATACCATATTACTAACCTCAATAACATTCATCTCCGGTCAGTTTCAATTAATTTTGATCACCTCAAAGTTCACAATATTGTTTTCATACATTTTAGGCCAAAGGTTGCAGCGAGCCGGCTGGTCCCTAACCGACACAACAAAGGCACAAACACGCAGAAGTTTATAGCACAGCTATGAAGCATTTCCACACAGCAGTGCAGAAATCAAAAGTGGTGCAAGATGGAATTTTCATTGGGCAAGGACATGCACAATTTAACAAAGCAAGCACTTCAGTGACAGGGATATACACTTTTGTGGTGCTTGCTTTGTTTGGGTTCCCACAAAACTGTTTTTAGAAGGACTAACTCCAATCACTTGTGACGAGGTTGTTGATGATGATTGTGTTAATTACATTATAATCTTGCACAATAAATTTAATATCTTCGCCGCAAATGATGTAACATGGAGTAGGTGCCTAGATGGCTAACGTTCCTACCTCTACTAACTTTGGCCTCACAAATGGATCAGATGCCTTCACATACATTGTCAGGATTGGGGTAAAAATAATCTTGCACACTCAAGAAGTGGATTTTTTGGTCTTCTGCCCAGGCATCGCAATGGCTTTATTTTTATCACGGTCAACAATTGCAGCCACTGGTGGCTGACTTACAATATCGTAAACATCCTCACTTTCAGATAGTACACATATATCTCCCTCCTCCTGTACCACTTCTACACATTAATCCTCAATTTCTATTATGTCCACCTCATTATCACCATCTTTTCTTATACTGCTCCAAACATGTACAGATGGTGCAAAAATGGTGGAAGGAGGTAAAAGAGGCTTCTCTAAGAGGACAGTATGAGAAATGTCAGACTCAGTTGATGTGGACACCCCTACACATTCCTCAAGAATGTCTGATGAATTTCTGATAGTTCTGAAAGCACAGTTTGTCTTACAGCCTCTGCAGCTAACTTTACTTTTGATGTTATTTTTTCTTTACTACTGTAAAATGAAATTAATTTACATGCCCTGACTTAAGCCTTCTATGCCCAATGTCCATTGATGCAGAAATGTTTATATACCATGTACTTGTCCTACATTATCTTATACTGTAAGTCACTCTTTTCTTGTTCTGTTCATTTGTTTATGTAAGGCGCCACAAAACCCTTTTGGTGCCATATAAATCAAGGATAATAATAATAATAATAAAAAATATATTATTAATAATAATACAAGAGATTTGCATCTTAGATAATATATAAACTTAGGACCCAAAGTGGTGCCTTATATCATGTAGTCTAGGACCACTAGATCAGAGACAACTTATTGTGGCTTTTAGCTTACAATATGTTTGCAAAATATATCTGCATTTTATCATTATGTAAGATGTATATCTCTTTTACTGATCTACAGATGTGTGCTCATACATCCAGCCTCAATACGCCATGCAGTGCGAGATGCCTGGCAGTATTCCTCCAGGTGCCAAGCAACTCGGCTAAAATCATGCATTTTTTTCCCCTAAAAATGCATCTTATTCGCAACACAGTATGGCTAGGATGCACGAGGAGACTGTGCTGATTTGTTTTGTTTTTTTAATTTGATACAGTATATTACATTTGTATATTACATGTTACAGACTATATACAGAACAGATTTATTATTATGTATTTATTTATTTATTTATTTATTTATTTATTTTATCCAAAGGTGCAAGAAAAGTATAGGAAACCCCTCTAACCACATTTGCTGCATGATGGAGAATATTATGAAATTGGTGGGAAAATTCTAATAACTTCTTTATATCTGACTAATTGATGTTTGGTCAAACCGCATATAAATTATAAGTCATATTCGTAAATATTTGAATGAAAATTCATAGAAATACTGAGTTTCATCATATGGAGATTAAAGGCCAGGACAATTCACAAAGCATATACATCAATGAGTAACTGTTATTTTGACTAACATTAACTTTTATCATATATTAAATAAATGTCACCTTAGATAATTTAATAGATTCAACAATGTTAAATGAAGTTTATCAGATTTAGGGGTACATTTACTAAGCAGTGATAAGAGCGGAGAAGTGAGCCAGTGGAAAAGTTTCCCCATCAACCAATCAGCAGCTGTGTATAATTTTATAGCATGCAAATTATAGATGTTACTTCAGTGCTGATTGGTTGCCATGGGCACTTCTCCACTGGCTCACTTCTCCACTCTTATCACTGCTTAGTAAATGTATCCCTTAATTAAACACATTTTTAGACACAGTACTGACGATAGCTTTATTTGTTATATAATTTTATCTCTATATACAGTTTAGTGTGTACCAATGCCATATCATATCATCACATATGAAGGTCAGTTACAAGGTAGGTGTGAGGTAAAATACACATAGAAACAATGCTTACCAATGCTTTAATTAAATAAACTCAATGGATAAATTAAACTAATTCTGGTTTAGAATGTCAAGATGGTCAAACTGTAGACGGCACTACGTTGGAATTCTCAGAATGTCAACATGGTCACATGGTTGAAAGCAGGGGTTAAAGTGTGGGGGTGGATGAGGTGGAACTAAGTTCCACAACATGTAATGTTAGGGGGAACAAGTTGCAGCACCTCCATTGCCCTGCACAGTAATTCCAATAGAAAAAACTGCTCTATCGCCTACATCAATAGATGATGCAGGTGACGCTAGTGTCACTGATGAACTGCAGCTACCTCCCCATTCCTTGGGGCCTGGTGGCTCCATGGTCATCTTACTTTAGCAGCCCACTCCTCCTGGTACTCACACATGCTATCCCTGTTGGACAGCATTGATCCCCTCCTCAGATCCCAGTGGCTTCCTTTTCCAGTACGGAGTATGTGATGTCATGCTGTCATCACTGCTGAATTGAAAAAGAGCCATAAAGATGATCAGGCTCTATGCATCTTGAAGACAATATGAGAAGGGGCTGGAGTGACAAGAGAGGTAGGGAAGCTGCTAGAGGTATACAGGGCATATAGCTGCTGGAGGGACACAGGTGCTCAGCTGCTGGAGTGAACGAGATGTGTATAGAGATGGCATAGATGTGTATAAGGGGCACTACTGTGGGCATTATGTGTAAGGGGTACTACTACTGTTGGCATTCTGTATATAAATGGCACTACTACTGTGGGCATTTTGTGCAGAAGTGGCACTTCTGTGTCCATTATGACATTATGTCATTATGTGTAAGGGACACTACAACTGTGGGCATTATGTGTAAGGGGCACTACTACTGTGTATAAGGGGCATTACTACTGTGTGACATAAAATTTATCAATGTGTAGTGCAATGTGAATAAAGGGCACCACTGAGTAATATAACCTGAGTAAGGGGTATTACTATGTGGTGTAATATTAATCAGGGGCACTACATGCAGTGTAATGTGAATAAGTTTGTGCTACTATGCGGTGTAATTTGATTTAGGGGTACTATTATGTGACCAAGTTGCTTCTTCATGAGATCAATGTCCTTTTTTAGAAAGTTTGGGAAGTAGGGCACTAATTTATGGTTTGTAAGGGGGGTGCTGAAAACACTAGCACTGACCCTGGCTCCACTTAATGTGAGAGGAGGTGCAGGTGGCAGGGTAAATGAGTTCCACCACCTCTCCAGGACCACTTTAAGCCCTGGTTGACAGTTACCATGTAGCCATATGAAATGTCTGCATTCCGAGACATGCTGGTGTTGGCGTTAGGCTGCAGGCCGAGGTTAGGATTAGAATGCAGATGTAAGGATTATGGTAAGAGATAGTGGGGAAATACTTACAACAAATGCTAATCCAAGATATCACTAGACCACGAGAGATGGTTTGTTGACACTTGATCATCAGGAAAGGCAGGGCCCCCTACCCCCTCACCCCTCATCTTCCACTCCCCCTGCAGGCCCCACAAATGACTGTTCTGGGCACTGGTTACCAGTCCTTGGACAACTAGGCACAACTGTAGAGTGGTGTAGAGTGGTGGCAGCAGCAGCACAGAGAAGGATACCAGAGCAGGCAGCCAAAGTTTAACAGTACCAGCTGTATTTCAAATTTGAAGCCTGCCCCAAATTTTTTGGAACTCATGAACTGGCAGTTAATCAGGAACTACTGCTGCAGCTCTGATTAGCTTGTAGCCAGCTCCATATTTAAACCACTGCTGGAATTTTCCCTCTATCTCAGCCTGAGGTGTGCTTAAATCCACACTGCTGCCATGCAGTTGAGCCTGGGACTGGACTCCCGGCAGTCACCCCTGATGGCAGCCCTTATGATGGCTATTGAAGACCAACTCCCACCTTGATTCCATTGAGGCTCCATTGCCATGCCACCCATGAAGCACTCACCAACCAGGTTGAATAATCCATCCTGAATAGGACACCTTCAGACACATAGGCTTTGTGAATAGTGTCTATGATCCATTGCAAATTACAGATTTAAAGGCCAACCTTTTTCATGGTGAGCATGGAAAACCAAAAGAGACAGTCTTGCACAAGGAGGTATTTCTCTCTATATATTTTAAAGTCTCTCTCTACATCAAAGAGATTATCTAAGTAGGTAACCTCACTGATACAGTGAAAAATCCTGGATTGCAATTTCCTGATTGAGATGAAATATAAGTTTACGTTGACTATCTTCGTGGAATATTAGATACAGTAAGGAGGTTGTAAGACAAAGCTGTCAGCTATGATGCCTTCCTTCCTAATGAGATGGATAATGGAAGAGTAACTTTCCAAATGAAGAATTCCCACTCAGGCTGAAGAGCAGTCAAATAGAGACCACAGCAAAGTAGCAAATTAAAGACATTCTTAGCTATAGTAGGTACAGAAGGTGATTGGATGTCTAAAACAAAGTGACATATGCATAGGTGTTTCTATTATGGGTGCAAAATGTACCAGTGCACATGAGCCCATAAATCCAGGCAGGTCCACACCACACACCCTGCACCCATATATTATATTTACCCCTCTGGATTCCCATGGTGGAGGCCCTGCACTGCAGATACAAATCACTTGGAAAATGGCCACCACAATCATTTCTGAGTGATTTGTGCATACACACTGGAGAAGTCTCCAGGAACAAAGGTGCAGGTGCCATGTTTCCAGAGACCTGTGCAAGAACAGTAGACTCTGACATAATGTCAGAGTCTACTTGCTGTCAGGGAGGAGGAGGCCTGCAATGAAGGCTGCACACGTGCCCTCTTCTCTCTTAAAATGCACCTGGAGGGAAGGAACAGTATGAGTTTCTGGGTTATACAATGCATCCAGAAAGTATTCACAGTGCTTCACTTTTTCCACATTTTGTTATGTTACAGCCTTATTCCAAAATGGAAGAAATTAATTTTTCCCTGAAATTCTACACACATTACCCCATAACGACAACATGAAAAAAGATTTTTTGAGATTTTTGCAAATTTATTAAAAATAAAAAACTAAGAAATCACATGAACATAAGTATTCAAAGCCTTTGCCATGAAGCTCAAAATTGAGCTCATGTGCATCCTGTTTCCACTGATCATCCTCGAGATGTTCCTACAGTTTAATTGGAGTCCATCAGTTGATTTGACATGATTTGGAAATGCACACACCTGTCTATATAAGGTACCACACTTGAGAGTGCATGTCTGAGCACAAAACAAGCATGAAGTCAAAGGAATTGTCTGTAGACCTCCGAGACGGTATTGTCTTGAGACACCAATCTGGGGAAGGTTACTGAAAAATATCTGCTGCTTTGAATGTCCCAATGAGCACAGTGGCCTAGTTCAGAACCACCAGGACTCTTCCTAGAGCTGGCTGGCTATCTATACTGAGCGATCGGGGGAGAAGGGCCCTAGTTATTTAGGTGAACAAAAACCTGATGGTCACTCTGTCAGAGCTACAGCATTCCTCTGTGGAGAGAGGAGAACCTTCCAGAAGGACAACCATCTCTGCAGCAATCTATCAATCAGGCCTGTATGGTAGAGTGGCCAGACAGAAGCCACTCCTTAGTAAAAAGCACATGGCAGTCTGCCTGGAGTTTGCCAAAAAGCACCTGAAGGACTCTCAGACCATGAGAAACAAAATTCTCTGGTCTGATGAGACAAAGATTGACCTCTTTGGTGTGAATGCCAGGCATCATGTTGGGGGGTAACCAGGCACCACTCATAACCAAGCCAATACCATCTCTACAGTGAAGCATGGTGGTGACAGCATCATGCTGTGGGGATGTTTTTCAGAGGCAGAAGCTGAGAGACTAGTCAGAATATGGGGAAAGATGAATGCAGCAATGTATAGAGACATCCTGGATGAAAACCTGCTCAAGAGCACTCTTGACCTCAGACTGGGGGGATGGTTCATCTTTCAGCAGGACAACAACCCTAAGCACACAGCCAAGATATCAAAATTGTGGCTTCAGGAGAACTTTGTGAATGTCCTTGAGTGGCCCAGACAGAGCCCAGACTTGAATCCGATTGAACATCTCTGTAGAGATCTGAAAATGACTGTGCACCGATGCTTCCCATCCACCCTGATGGAGCTTGAGAGGTGCTGCAAAGAGCAATGGGCGAAACTGCCCAAATATAGGTGTGCCAAGCTTGTGGCATCATATTCAAAAAGACTTGAGGCTGTAATTGCTGCCAAAGGTGCATCAACAAAGTATTGAGCAGAGGCCGTGAATACTTATGTACATGTGATTTCTTAGTTTTTCTATTTTTAATAAATATGCAAAAATCTCAAAAAAAATATTTTTTCACATTATCATTATGGAGTATAGTGTGTAGAATTGTAAGGGAAAAAATTAATTTCTTCCTTTTTGGAATAAGGCTGTAACATAACAAAATGTGGAAAAAGTGAAGCGCTGTGAATACTTTCCGGATAGTCTGTATGCAGAATGCTGAAAAAATAAAGCTAAAACATAATACCTGAGTGTGCATCAAGTGGGGTCACCAAAAAGAAGATCAGGGAACACCTTTCTATTGTTAACCATACAAGATATACTGTACTATGCCTTCCACGCAAATTTTGAATCTAGAAGAAGTTGATTTGTGAGTATAGAAACTAGTCTGAAAAACTTTCTCTAACAAACATTTTTCTCACAAGATCAAGGCTCTAACTGCCAAGATATCAAATCTAGATGATCAAACTCCCCAAAAATAACCCTGACATACTGTAGAAATTAATTTCCGAGTGGTATCAGCCATGAACACTAGGATGTAGTTCTGAGGGACTGTCATGGTATCCTCTAAAGTTGCCCCAGGTCTTGAGATCTTGCACAATAGCAACACAAATTGTAGTTTATCATAAAGCTATCATGTTGAGCTGTGGCTATCCTCACTTCCACTTTTTGCTTAAAACTTCTGGGTGAATAAGGTCATTCTCCAGGGTGGATGGTCTGTCAACTGAGGACATCTGCAATCCAAATGTCTACTCCTAGAAAGAATCATTGGGAATCATGTTCTGGCCAATGCATCGTCTTGAATTTTTTTTACATGGACAAATGTTATGATTCATGATTAATGTGATAAATTTGAGCTACCATCATGGACACTCACTGGAAGTGACCTTTCTTCCATAGACACTCCTGAAGTTTAAAGGATAAGTTCACTGCTCTCCCCAATGATGTAAACTGGCATCCATGGTCACCATAGTCCAATCCAAGGGCATAGCTACAAAAGGTGCAGGGAGTCCAGCTGCTATGGGGCCCAGAACTGAGAGGGTCCCATTTACACTGTCAAAATTGCATGTGTTATGTACCTTATTTACCATTGGGTGGTACATAGGAGCCGTTATAAACATCTGCATTGGGGCCTGCTAGTTATGCCCTTAGACCTGCTCATTGCAATGTGGTATAAAATTAATTGTATTATAGTGTTTTATAATGTTACATAATATAATCTGGGGCACTGTAATGTAGCACAGTGTAAAGTTGAAGCACTATAGTGGGACGTAATATGAACTGGGGGCACTGTATATCAATGTGAATTGTTAATACTGTGCTGCATAATGTATACTGATAGCCCTACAATGTAATATATGATAAAATAGGGCACTTCTATATTTCATAAGATAATAGATACAGGTTGAGTATCCCTTATCCAAAATGCTTGGGACCAGAGGTATTTTGGATATGGGATTTTTCTGTATTTTGGAATAATTGCATACCACAATGAGATATCATGGCAATGGGACCTAAATCTAAGCACAGAATGCATTTATGTTTTATATGCACCTTATACACACATCCGGAAGGTAATTTTAGCCAATATTTTTTATAACTTTGTGCATTAAACAAAGTGTGTCTACATTCACACAATTCATTTATGTTTCATGTACACATTATATACACAGTCTGAAGGTCATTTAATACAATATTTTTAATAATAGTGTGTATTAAACAAAGTTTGTGTACATTGAGCCATCAGAAAACAAAAGTTTCACTATCTCACTCTCGCTCAAAAAAGTCCGTATTTCGGAATATTCCGTATTTCGGATATTTGGATATGGGATACTCAACCTGTACTATGAGGCTTAACATTAACTAAGGCATTACTATAGTTCCCAAAATAAACTAGGGCACTCTTATGAGGCATACAGTTATCAACTTCTGTGGAAGAGGTGTCTCTTGAAGTATTGGGGCAGGGGCCCCTTCAAATGTTGCTATGGGGCCAACAAATTTCTGGCTATGTCCTGGTCTAATCTGTATGGAGAAACGATGGCTCCTCTTGATTTTTTTTATTGACATCACCACAGTGAAAATTCTGACTGCTTTAACCACATCAAAATCATGTGCTTGGAGTTGAAAAGGAAGTGTAACCACCCAAACCTGAGGGGGTGTTGGTGGGCCTTCCATATGGGAATATGGCATTAGGTGTCTTCTATATCTAAAGAATTCTCCCTGTTCCATATAAGTTATGACTGAAAAATATAGACTCCCATCCATAATTGGTCCATTCACAGATTCATGTATAGATTTATGATGGGTGTTTAAATCCCATAATGAAATGACTGTAACTGATGTTAATAATACAGTAGGAACACAAACAGCTCCACATTTAATTGATTTTAGCTGTTTTTTTATAATTTTTTTAAGAAAACCAAAACTATTGAGGGTGGTTATACCAAAATGATGATTTAGAACCATAACATGGGGGTCTGCACACATCTTTAATTTACACTGTACACTATAGATCTCATCACTTTAATCAGTGTTATAGAGGCCCTAAGAAAAATTAACCAGCAGGAAAATTAGCAATTTTCTTTTCTCTTCTTTGTTGCCCGTTATTCGTGCTGCCTGACACAGCTGCATCAGTGGTTTCCTTATGGTAGGATTACTGTAGGCATTTACAAAGTTTCATTTTTTCTGTAAACTCACCTGCTAACAGAATATGGAAGGTCATTGCACATTTCCACAAAATGTAAGATATTGCTTATCAGTGACCCACATGGAAAGTAAAACAAGAAAATCAATCTACAGAACTTGAAATGATAAAGACTGATAAGGAAATTTTGGCACCATCTTAATGTCCTTTTCAACCCCAGAACAGTATAAAACGCTCAGTTCTGGAGAGTTACCTTGCACAGCTATTGTATTCGGTACTGCTGTTCACGGTTTGGTACAATAACAACGCAATCATGAAAATCGCTATTGCCTTTCTCCTGGTGTCTCTAAACTGCTGTTTTACTTTACCCGTGGATAAAAAAGGTTAGTAAGATATACCTGTAGCTTTTTTTTAAAACTATTCTTTGTCCCCAGTAAATTGAATTTCAAATATATTTACTGTATATACTTTTAGACGTACCACCTGCCCCTGTGCCAAAGGTGCCACAACCAGAACCAAAGCCAGTGCCAAAAGTTCCAGAATCAGTGCCAAAACCTGTTCCAAAAGAGCCACAGCCAGTTCCAAAGGCACCACAGCCTGTTCCACAACAACCACAGCCTGTTCCAAAGGCACCACAGCCTGTTCCACAACAACCACAGCCAGTTCCTAAAGTACCACAGCCTGTTCCTAAAGTTCCACAGCCTGCACCAAAACCAGTCCCAAAAATTGACTGTCTTATCCAGCTACTGAAGGTAAAGTATGTACTTTGTAAATGCCTGGCACTGATGCTTTCTCAAATTGTCACATGACAGTCTGCATACTGTACTATCCATTTTCAATATCAGTGTAATACAGTTGAGTAAATTCTAATAAAGGTACCAGGAGAAGCATCGTCTTATGAAGTACGTTGCACAAAAATTAATAGAATATATACTGTATTATACACTGGTATCACAATTTATTTTTTTACCATGCATACTATAAATAGAAAAAGATATGCAGTTAGATATAAAAAAAAATTAAATACTGTATATTTATAGGAATAGACATTTAATGTAAATCAACATGACTTTGTTATAACCACATGCAGGGCCAGTGCAAGATCTTTCTGCACCCTAGGCAAAGTTTCAGCTTAGTGCCCCCGAACCTGCAACAAGAAAAACCCCTAAAAAAAACCTCCCACTGGGTTGGGTTGAATTGCATCATTATACATATACAAAGACATGGGACAACACGTAAGGACTTTTTAATAGATAAAGTATTTATACAAAATTTGGTGGCTTTGCTCACAATATACTTTCACTTTTAAAAGTCCTTAAGTGCCAAATATTCTTTGTGTTTACATGCTAGCCACCATGTTAGGAATCATATAGGACATCAATGCCAATGTCACTTTTTTATATATACTGTATATGGGGTCTGGTTGGGATATTTCATTGGGGTTGGGTGTGGGATGCAGCATTACAGTGACGCTGCAGGTGCAGACTTGTAGACAGATGCTGCTTGCTGCTGGACAACCGAGATCCAGAGGCCTAGAGGAGGTGCATCAGGGCTATGAGGTGCTGCCATGGGGGTGCCCCTAGTTACAGTCGCCTCCTTTGTGGCTTCACATGACGTGATGTTACACATGTCGGCATGGAGGAAGCACTGAGGCTCTATGTGGTACAGCCTGATAGCGGCAGCTGCACCTGATTAGACCCACAGCAGTGGTCAGTGCAGTGTAATGGGAGGAGGCTGCAAACAGAGACATCCTTCAGTTTTTCGCTAGATGAATTCAGTGGAACCCTCCAAGGGCCGGCACACCTAGGCAGCCGCCTAAAGTTGCCTAATGGTAGAGCATGCCCTGACCACATGACAAACATGTCTTTGTTGCATTCACATAACAAATATGCCTCAAACCTTGCAGCATACTATGTATAGGTAACCTTATGATTGTTAATAATCAAGATTTTACAGTATTATCCCTGATAGTTTTTTTAAATCAGGGAAACTAGGTGGATAGTTACAATACCAGTTTGTGAGCAACCAGTATGATAGAGAAATAATATAAAATTACTAAGAATACAAGGCTTTCTTAATGGAGTTACCAATTCACAGCTCATAAAGAATCTTTTAAGGTCTCAGCCCATGTTCCTAAGCATACTGTCACCTATGACTATGTAGTAGATAGAATATTAAAAGGAACTCCCAGTTGAAGTATATTAAACCATGTTTCTTTGGTTTACCTGGAGTAAACACAGTATGTCTGTTTTGTGTTTTGCAGAAAGATGCTCCCGCTCTGTTGCAGAAATTAGGAACTCTAATATGTAACTACAGGGTTGCCCAGGTAAGAATTTATATTTCAGATTACTATGAAAACATTAATAATAAAATACATTTAATATTCATATTATAATTTAGGTATATAGTGAACAAGTAATAGTGACTTTGAGATGAAAGTAAAGTAATATATTTAAATAAATGTGAAAGTAAACAGATTTACTATCTAAATTCTATCCTACAGTATATAATAAAAGGCTAACACTGCTCATCACCTCTGTGGGGGAATTTAAGTGTTTTGCATGCTGGCAGCCACTGGATGGCACCCATTGGAGTAATTCAAGTTTTGCTCCATTCGGACACGCACTGCTGCTGGCGCCGACATTGCTGTTGTGTTGTTTCATCAATTTGACAGTCTGGTAATTAGGTTAGGTAATGAACTTTCATTCTGGCCTTGCTCCTTTTAGGAATTACCATTCAGCTTATAGTTGTGCATACACTGCACGTTTAGTTATAGTAATTAATTTGCTTTACTTAAAAAATATCTCCTTTACGTTAAGTTGAGAACAGTGCAGAAGCTGAGATTGCAAATTCTTTATATATTTGCCATCAGTTTCATTTGTGATGGTAACTTTAATTAGGCAACAATTGTGAATATTCTCAGATTGCATGGAAGGCTCTCTGCAACTGATGCAGCAAGTCACAAAACGAATGTTAGCCTAATTACAATCAAACATTTTTTTTAAATAATAGTTTATTTTAACTTGAAACTTGTGTATGAGTGTGCCTGTGTGTTTTTGTGTGTCTGTGCGTATACAAGTAAAGCCAGAATTTTAATAAGAACATCCAGATACATGCATAATGAAATATTGGGCACATGTCAATGCCATTCAAAGCACCTAAACAAAATATTATAGTTAAAATACAGAGCATCTAATGAAATACATTAAATAAATTTAACACAATATTTAGGTTCTAAAAAAAGTCAAAATTTAGTACTAAGCTATAAGGGGGAAATCAATTATTTTTGTCACTCCTGTTAGTAATGGGTACCCAATGGAGCTATTAAATTGTTTGGTGTGTGTGCCGCCGGTGCACATTATTTCTGCTCACACCATCCTGAGGTGGCAAGCATAAATCTGCAAAATGTGGTGCATTCTGGGTGGCAAACTACAGTTTTGTCAGAGCCGCAACTAGACTTTTGGTGCCCTGTGCTAGAGAGAATTGTCCCCACCCCCATTTTTCCAACAGAGACATAAGACATGTGCCCTTTTGGGGAAGCGGTCTAATAATATTTATCCCAGGTAAAGCACATGCAATGATATCCCATCCCACATATATATATATATATATATATATATAAATATATATATATATATATATATATATATACACTGTATATATGTATATACACACACACATTTATAGAACACTGCAAGAAAATGGATTTGGACACAAATCCTCCTTAAACCACATTCACGCACTCTTACCTTGAGAGCTCATTGTTATTCAGTTACAATACCCTTTATTAAATACCACATTAATATACTGCCATACCCAGGATTCAAACCCATAACCGGTTGGATTCCAGTCAATCACCCTACTCATTGAGCTATTCAGTACTGCATAAAACCTATGAGATTTCAAACTACAGTATGTGAAGCTACTTGCACTTTGTAAACAAATAATTAGCTTTGCAGTTGAGCAGATCTATGGAGTGTGCAGCCACACATCCAATCCCTTGTAGCCACATACTACATAGATCTGCTCAGCTGCAATGCTGATCTTTTTTCACAAAGTACAAGGCAAGCTTCAAAAAGTTAGAAATATCTACCTTAGAATTATACAGCTTTCTATGTAAGGGCAGATACACTTTTCCTTAGCACATATTACAGCCTGCATGCAGCTCACAATGTGCCATTTCATAATATTCCTAGTATAAACTAAACTTTGCTATGTGTGTATAGTAAAAGTAATTCATTTAAAATGTGCATAAAATGTAACATCAAAACCATTAAAAATAAAATAAAATAAGCAGATGTTTGGTTGTTTTTTTTAATTAATTTTCTAATATTCTAAGTTTGGTTTGCATCCACAATAGTGGATGTGAAAATATGAAATAATTTTATATTGTGCTGGTGACATAAATGTTCTAATTACTGTACGTACTAATGAAAAGATCACAAAACATGCTTATGTTATTATTTTTTATTCTTTTAGAAACAACAGAATATTGCTTATTTCATTTCCTACCTGGAACAAGTGGACAAAATTCTGGTAAGATTATTCTACGTACTTACAGAACCATAGTCACACTGTACTATTTGCATTCCAGGGAGATAACTTCTTTGTGTACATAGACCTGGTAATGGGCATGTTGCTCCGAGTTCCACCTACCCCAACCAATGTTTATAGATTTTCATATGATTCTATTGTTACTACTCTATTAATATTCACTAAAAACAACTGTCAAGACCAATGAACAAACATATTTTCTTGTGCCACTACCTGCCCTCTCCTTCCATATACATGCATTTACCTCTCATCTGATCACCTGCTTGCTGGTGACTAAGAGACAAAAAAGACTCCAGGTAGACTACCTTAATATGGGGACACTATTGTTCAGTAATAGCCAGTAACCAAGACAATCTGTCTGCACCCTCCTGTCCACCACCAAGTTTCTTTGCCCCTGCTTGCACTCTTCATCAAACTACAGTAGATAAAGCTATTGAAACCTACTTAAATGTGAATAGGAACATCTATAACTACCTATACAAAACAAAAGTAAGTTACTTAACTCACAAGAATTGCCACAGATTTTTCAGCTTGTACAAAGTTGCACAAAAACTATGTGAAGATGTTTTCCATATGAAGTACAGTAATTCAAAGCTAGTGCTTTTAACAAAACTGAGATTTTTTTATGAAACTATTAAGTGCAATACATTAAACCAATGCTGTCTGGATGCACTGATGATTTTGCAGGCATATATTATTACACATAATAAAAAAAAACAGAAAGAGTGTTTGGACCTACAAACTTCCATATAAGGTTATCTTCCCTAAAGGGAATAGATATAACTGCAGGAATACAAGTTAAATTGTGTGTTCCCAGTGGTTTCATATGTTCGAGCTGTTTTGTACATTATAACAATTCTGTGCATATGGAGTTCAATGGCTTTGAATTATAGCAGTACATTTTTGGATAAGGGGTAACCAACCATTGTGCATGCTAGTCATACCTTATCAGAATATTTTCCAATTGCATCAAATTTGATAAGTTATAGAAGAAAAATCTAGTAGCAATTTCAAACAATGAGTATTATTTGATACACCCTTACACTCTTGTATTTAGATTTGAATCTAAAAATAACCACTATGGAGCTAAACACTTTCTGTTATGTATATATGGGGGGTTGCATAATTTAAGAAGCAAATGAATGCTAATGTATTTCCCGCATTTAAGGAAAGCTTACAGAATGTCTGCCTCCTCTATGCTTGTATAAAGTGTGCACTACCTTACATTTGAAAGTTTTGTAAACTTGTAACTGTATGCAATCTTTTTTTGTATGAAAGCTTAATTTTTTCATACATTTTAATTTTCTTGTTAGAATGAAGTTGGCTGCTCCTTGAGTATACTTTTGGGCACAAAAGTGGTGAGTGAATGCTATTTCCTATGTGTTGTTAATATTTGCACACAGATTAGTAGGCTTAGTGGACTGCCAAATTATATTAGATTTTTAACAGTATATGTGTTGAGTAAATTGTAGTAATCCTACTGATAAGGGTAATTAAAAGCTATCAGATGACTTGTAAAACACACATCTACTGTAAATGACAGGGCCTGCTGAAAGGTGTCTTTGTAAGGTATTACTTAAGAGAGTCATGATGCCAATCATTGGCATCAATTCAGCAGTTACACAAAGGAAGTTTATTTTCAGAAGAATTTTATTTACTATTAACCAAATTCCAGAGATGTTTATATATATATTCATACATACAGTACAGTATTTCAAAATTATTTCTCCACAGTTTCAGGAGTTTACTTTGGAAACAGTTACTAAAAAAATGACAAGGAACATATTATTGAGCTACTGTAGTGATACATAAAGATGGCAGCTGCTAATACATGTAGTCATGTGACTGCTGTAATTGAAGAATTCTGAAATCAGTATAAAGTCAGTACAAGTAAATTTACATTATAAAGACCTTACTGGTATGAGGTTATAGCAGTGAAAATTTTATGCTATTTTTAAATTGCGGTTACACTTTCAGAGAGCTCTTATTTATTTGCTTGTATGCATCCTACTGCAACATGTACATTTTTTTTTCTTTTGCCACCGAATATGACACAAGCATTTATAAAAATGCAGATAGAACATTAGAGCTTTGATGAATATATTTGAATTTAAATAAACATTTCTACCTAATGCTATCATGAACAAAAAGCATAGAATGAAGCTAGAAGGATAAAATCCATGTAATAAAGTCAAGCTCTTATTTTTCATGGCAATAAGGCCATTAAAATCTTGTTCCTTAAGAATTGATGTAAAGTGCTTTACATTAAGTAGCAGGTACTTTTCTTTAAGAAAGAATACTTCTTTAGGGTTGCCTCATCTCTTAGTGTAACAGCAGTCCCAAGTACAGTATCAGAGGGCTGTATGTAATGGGTGAAGGATGTGCAGTGTACATGTGCATCTGAGTCAAGGGAAGGCCCAAGCCAATCACTTGGCACCCAGAAGATGTTCTGAAAACAAATGTAAATACTGTATTGTTTGTTAAAGAAACAATCTGAGTTGCTGTATTTATCATATTCCTTATACTTAACCATACTTCCCAACTTTTTTTATTTTTGTGGCATAGTCCCATTTTTTGGGACTGTCCCACTTTCCCACCCGTGGTCTGCAGTGTCCCGCAATTGAGGTGGGGCCCCTGGGAAGCTCCTGTCACTCACTGCTTTGCTGTAGAGCAGCGGTGATTAGACATTATGTGCATACGCTCAGCATCTATTAACAGAAAACAGACTGACAGGGGGCATAGTTGTCAGCTCACAAAGCACTGGCCATGCCCCCACTGTAATGAAAATGGGAGGCATGGCAGGCAGTCATGGCACTGCCGCAAAGCCATGCCCCCTTTTACTGAGGCCACACACCCTTTTTTGGGCCTGAACAGTTTTGCCACGGTGAAGAGTCCCTAATCTAGAATACTAAATGTTGGGAGATTTGACTTAACCACTTGCTTGGCATAAACATATGGGATATGACCACAGCCAGGAGTGCATTACCTGATCAGGTCATATCCCATACATCTGTGCTGCCCCGTTGTGTTCCCTATCTGTTATTGAGGAAATCCATTCTGCACAAGTGTAGAACAGACTTTGTTCTCCTGCTGTGGCCCCCTGGGAGTGATGTTGTGATCTGTGACCTCTAACATCATTTCCAAAATCATGTCCCAAAATGCTGTGTGAGCTAAACACCCCTTTAGTAATATTTGAATATATTGTTTAAAAAAAATGAAAAGAAATGGCAATTTCTGAGCAGTTTTGTTGAAAAATCATCAGTTAAGTGGGTAAGTTATAACTGTGCAGAGAATTGTCTACAGTGATTCTCAGCCATGAAACTCTATATACTGTATTACTTTACCTTTTTATAATTAATTAAAATCAGTGCTGGGTATTTAATACGATTTAAACTCTGCATTCCATTATTTGTGTACATAAATCATTAAAACCTTTGCAGAGGACATAACACCAGTGTCCATACATTCCTGAAAAAGTTGTGCCTGCTGTCTTTTTAAACCAACAAGCCTTTTTCTAACAATGTATAGAGTGACAGTCCTTTTCTGCATAGTTTACAGCTTGTCTAAATACTGTAGGCCCTCCAGTAATACAATAAACAAGGCCCTAGGTTCATTTAAAACATGCTGCTCAAAAATGTTGAGAGCAAAATTGTCTAAAATGTTTTGATTCAAAAAATGTATTCTAAAAAATCAAATGTATCAAATATAACAATTCCTCAAACAAAAGTTAAACATAAATGTTATATTATGAAAACATATCTTTCAATTACTTATCTGCTTGAGCCACTAAAACATGTGAATCAATTTGTCAAACTTGAAAGTTATCAATATCTAAGTTTTATAGTTAATCCATTTAGACAAAATGAAATGTATCCCAAAAGTGCAAAACAGTTTAAAATAATTCAAATAACAAGGGCATTTTTGTGTTGAGAAGGCAGTCATTTTTCTACAAGTAGCAATAAATCATTTTAAACAGAGAATTTATATGTTTGTGTACAGTATAAAATACATTAAGATACTCTTTCATTTTATTATAAATAAAACTGTCATTTCTTTCCTTCAGGTAATAAATGCTCAAACTGCTGAAAGTTTGGCCACTGAAGTTGACCTGATCTTGTTTCAATTCCTGGTAGGAAATACTGTGATTTTTATTGAATGTGACAATATTCTACTTTCTTATTTAATTGTGATAAACTCATGTTTTTTTTTTTATTCTAGAATGAGTCACTTTACTTAGTTTACACATCTCCACCTTTTTCTAGCTTGTCCATAGTCATGTTGGTAAAAAGAAAATACCAATACATTTATTTATTTATATCATTAGATCTGATTCTAAGCTATTTAGGTTTTTAATTAGTTAAAAATACTTAGCATTAATTAATTGTTAGTGTGTGTGTGTGTGTGTGTGTGTGTGTGTGTGTGTGTGTGTGTGTGTGTGTGTGTGTTTGTTTGTTTTATAAGACTTGGCATCACCTAATCAGAACATTTAATTAGTTTATATAACATTTGTTTTTATTATAGGAAGACATTATTCAAAGTGTTATGAAGATACTGGTAAGGACAAATCTATAAATCAAAATAATTATCCATATACTGTAACAATATTACTGATGCAGAAAAATATGACAAAATAACTACTCTATGCCATGAAAACATCTACAGTATTTACATATATTTCTGTAAGCATGCAGAAAGCATTTCCATTTGTATTCTTTATTTACTGTACTAAATTGATATAAAGAACATTTCTGTCAATAAAACATCTAGAATATAAATGTTGTAGCAAGTAAACTCCAATTTTCTGGACTAATACACAACATAGCTGAATCCTCAAACCATGACAGTTTTAGTACTTTAAAAATACATATTTTTATAATACATAGTTAGATTAGTTTAGGGATATTGCAGCATGATTGCATTAACTTTATTTCATTATATTCTAAATTATTTCTAGAAAATAAAGTTAGCAAAGCTAAAGCAATCCCAGGTCTCCAAAGGTTACTTACATTGGATCCAATATTCAGCCTATCTGGAAGTTCCATTGATGTCTTAAGAGCATCCACCACTGCTTCATTCCCTCACATGATCGCTAGCAAACTAAAAAGAAAGAGGACAGGGATCATTGACTATATGGGCAACATTAAAAAATTGAGTGGGAGTTAGGGAAGAATTAACAGAAGTATGCAGAATGTTGGGGTGACAGTATGACAACCTCAGTGATGGACCCCAGGGAAGAAACCTTGAGGACCATTGTTTAATTAATATACAGTATTTTAAAAAGCAGAATTTTTTTAAACAAGTGTGAAGAAAACACAAAAATATTCAAGACATCTCTGATCATGAAATTAAAATAAAATCTCATGGTTAATAAACATACACAGTTACTATGCCCATGGCTCCAGTAAGCAGTTGTAGGCAAATCAACACCAGTTCTCAGCTCTCTGTAGATGCCCATGCTGGATGACATGATATTTATAAAAAAGATGCTGCTTAATTCTGTATGGAAATACCAACATACTCAAAAATAACTTTAATTGAAAGTGTTATAAAAGTGTTATGTTTTAAACATTAATATCTAAAGATGGACATTGTGTTATGTTTTAAACATTAATATCTAAAGATGGACATTTCTCTTCATGATTCCAGCATTTGTTACATTTATAACTGTAACAGTAATAAACAATATGTAAAAGGGTATTCTTACTTATTGTTTCATCTTTTTTATTTGTAATATTTAGGAAGAGATTCCAATCCTTGGTGACTTTATCGTAAGTAATGGCTTCCTTTACATCAGTTTCAGAATGTCAGTATACAACCTTATATCATTATTGGATTTGTGCGATCAGTAACTGAAATCATCAAGGGAATTCACCTTTGATTATAATAAAATTGTTTTTCTAGAATGATGTTCCTCTTAATGAAGATATCAGAAATCTTGCCTGTGGTGTATTGGTAAGAAAAACAAAGTTTTACTTCTAATAAGTACATTTCTATTAACACAAGCACATGCAATTAAATATGTTTCATGACCTTCAAAATGTAATTTTTTTTTCTCATTAACAAAACAGGAAGATTTTCTTGGAAAAATTGTTAGAATTCTGGTAAGATTATTTATTTTCCTAATGTTAAAACTGCCTTGAACTTACTCTATAGTTCTATATTTGTACTCAACTTCTTCTATATTTCTTATGCAAAATGATGTTTGTATTTTAAAACTGGTAATGAATACAAATTCCTTGGTGGGTTAATGCTGTATTTTCAAGATTTATTTATAGCAAGCAGAGGATGTTGGTCTTATAGCTGGTTCAAATGAAATATTTAGATACCCCATAGAATCATAAGCAGAAATAGAATATACAGTACTGTACTTGCTTGAACAATGAAAGTTCTTGAATGAATAAATGTGCATCAAGTATAACATTGTGCAGCTAAAATATAATGTTGTTACACAATCTATAATTTAGCAACTAATGCTGTCTACTTGCTGACTATATATGTGTTTATATTTTGTAGAACATTGTTGCTGAGTTTACTGGAGGACTCACAAAAATCATTGATGGGCTGTAGAGAGGCACTAAATGAATGCAAGCCTAACAGAGTGAACTGTAAGCAACAACATATAGATTTTGATATACTGTATACAGTAGACTGATCTTACCATCATGCATATTATAGTACCTAAGAATATTAAACCATTACTTTACATTTCTTGCACACACATATAGGTGGATAAAAATGTATATGTAGAATAAAATTAGATGGCAAAATTATTCAAATTCTGTTATTTTTTTACAATAATGTTATATTAAATAATTGGTAAAATTAAACCAAAGCAAATTAAACATTAATTCATTACAAATGATAGTTAAGAGAAGTAAAAAGGAAACACTATGTAAAACAAAATGTAAAAATATATTATATATAAAATACTAATTTAATATCAGAGTGTAGTATGTGTTATATAGACTATATATCTTTATTTTTTTTAACATATTTAACAATTTTACTGTTGAAATAACTAATATTGCCAAGTAAGGACTAATATGCCAGTTGCCACCAAATTATACAAGATAGGAGTAGTGAAGTGAATACTTTTTAGTGACTTCCTAAACATAAAATATATTTGAATTGTTAAAGAGTATTACATAATGACACAGGATATTATACAGTTAGCTTACATGCTCTGGGAAGATGGGTCCTCTAGTGACAGATGTGATTTTGTGCTAAGAGTAATGTTTATGATTTCTATGCAATAAACTCAAATGTCAATTTGTTACCAAGAGTGGGACAATTAAACAAACCTAGGGCAGTATTCAATTCTTTCCACCCACTTCCACACCCGTTCTGTTTCTGTTGATGGGCGTGGTATTATCATTTCAACTCGCTACTCCAGGTGTAGTGAGATGCCCAGCCCTTTGGGCAGCTAAACCGGATTACTATGGGAGCGATATGTGTGATAACGGGGAACACTTTAGAAAGGAGATTGGGCATGATACTGTATATCATTTGAATACGCCCCATAGATTTGCATTTAATGCTCCCTTAGGTAATATTGCTTAACTGCCCATAGACAAATATGCATCATGGCAGAGCTTTATTTACACCACCTACCATAGTCCATGTGAATAAATTAAATAATATAATCTTCTATATACACTTATGGGAAAATACACCCAAAGTATAGATAATTGGTATAAATGTTGTGTATTACAGTAACATTCATACATTTTATATTAATTATAAACTTTTATATTTCAGGCAGCACCATGGTGGTTGGCAGTTCCTTTATCCCAATATCTTTATTCCAATCTCTTCACAATGAGTTAACTCCTGTTGATGCATATCACATCAAGTATATACATTTATGGGAATGACTGTTGTGTTTTCTTTGATGTCTATAATAAAATAAACTTCTTGGCAAACATTTGTCATTATTAAATACTAAGAAAAAATGCCATCAAATGTATTCAGAGTACTGTAAATGGAATTAGATTAGATCAAAGAATCAAAAAAAGAAGAAATCAACTAAACTAGTGGGCCCTCAGTGCATTTTCAATCGAAGTAAAACCTTAAATGATGTCCAATACTGTCTAGATGTTATGTATAGCCTGTTAGAAGAAAATTAAACTGGGTAAAAGCTCCCTAAAATCAAACATGATATTTAATATAAACAACCAAGGAACCACAAGGTTTAAAAATAATTATTCATTTTTTTCCTTTACACTCCAAAAGTGCCTTCATAGATGTTTTTATAGGACCACATTAGACTCTTTTAAGAAAACGTGTAATAGTGATGCATCTAAAGAGGGTTAGGGTTACAAATATAACATTTCTAAGAAGACATTTTCTGCCATCCAGTAGCAGTCTTGATGCAAATAAATAATAATTATACAGGCAGATAAAGGAGGGTGGAGGGCTAGTAATTCAGAATACATCTGATTATCTCTATGAATACTACAGGTAATTTAGAGATATTAATTTTTATATGGTGATACTTAATGACCCTACTTTACATCTCAGTGTGAAAAAGAAATTGAATTCTGTTGGTAGAAGTACTGGAAACTAGGTTATATAGAGGTTTTTTTTGTTTGTTTCCCCTTAACCCTGCAGTCCCCACTTATCATTTACCCATAATGCACAAACTCCATTCACAACCACTGGAATGTCCTAAATTTTGGTAATGGGTAACTTAAGCTTTTGTTTGTCACAAAACCGTAAATAGATCACTATTTGCAATCACTGGCTACAGGTCTGAGATCCCACACTCATGACACTACTCACTTCCTAAGCAAAATAAAAGATCTAAAATGAAAAGAAGAAATTCAATTTATAACTATGATGTGTTGGCATTTTATGCAAATATTGATGACCAGAAGGGCTTGGATGCAGTAAAAGAAGCATTATCTGTCAACTGTGGCATCTTAGATCAACACAGTTCTTTTTTATTATGTTCAATACAATATATTCTTTCTCACAATTATTTTGTTTTCAAAAAGCAGTATTTTGTTGAGACACACAGCACAGCTATGAGGACAAGATTCCCTCTGAACTTTACCAATATATTTATGGGCCACTTTGAGAACAAATATAGTTTTGGAGGGGAAGGGGTATTCGAGACAAATATTGTCCTCCACACATGGTATACTATATAGCTGATTTGTTTTTTATCTGGAAGTTGAATTTGAATCACACGTTTCTGTAATCATCTTAATCATAAATCCTTTGTCTTGCAGTTTGCTAACACATTTGATAAGAATATTGTTAATTTCTTGGATAAAACACTCATGATAATTGAGGGTAAAATAATAACTTTTACTTATTGTAAATCAGTAGATACATATAACTATATACATTTTGCCAATAGTTACCAGAAAAATGGTCTGATTAACATTCCATGCAAACAACGTTGTTGAATAAAAATTATTTGTACAAATATTTACACCTTCAAAACACAGAATGACACACTGCTGGGTTCATTTGTAGAAAAATAATACACATATGAAAATCTTGAAGAGGCATACAACTAGATAGACCCACTTTATTGGAAGACAAAGAATCCCAAAAAGTAAGGAGGAAAACATCAGATCTAAAAATGTTTGATGCTTTATTTCTAGATACAATTCTGCATCAAGGGAAATAAAAATAATTATCATCCAAGGTTACTGTAAAATTGTCTGAATTCCAATCCTAATGTAAGTTTAAAAAAGGAAATAAATTTGAATAAATATCACCTTGTTTTTTTCAGTAAAAAAATAAAAGTTTGATAGTTTAAATGGGATCTCTAAAAGTTTGTTTTTTAACACAGCAAAATGGCTGCTACAAATGTGGCCATCTAAAACGTACAACTTGTAAACATTGAAAACAAATAGATACAATTTACACTACATATCAGGTCACTGGTTTAGGCTATCTGATTAAAAACCTTATAAAATTGGTATCCGGTTGTATGGTCAGTAACCATGTTGCCAGCCATAAGTTCATCACCACATTGTCGACTCCAGAATGTCTTCATGATTCAAACTGTCAACAGGCATGAGTTTAACATCCTCAAACTGTTGACAGATTCACAATGTTGACATCTGAATGTCTCCATGTAACATGTCAACATTCTGAGGATGCCGATGATTAGGGTTAGGTGACTCCAAGAGGGTTATGGTTAGGCTGCAGGAGGGGGAGTTTAAATTTAGGCTGCATGTGGGAAGGGTTTGGAATAGGGGGAGAAATATTAACTGGAATGCGGCAGCATCACAGGTCCACAATGGAAGTGTCTGTCACAGCAGCACTGGGACCTGGAAGAAGATGCTAGAGTCGCTGCTGCCACCAGGAGAAAGTAGGAAGCCTCTAGACCACCAGGGTCAGTTTGTCAACAATTAACCATGTTGACATATCATTCAGTTAGACATTATGAATATCAGCAAGGTCACTGTTGACATGCTGAGCATGCCAATATGCTGCATATAGACAGTTTGACCCTGTTGATATTCTCCTGTCAGCCTGATGACTATCAACATAATAACTGTGAACAAGTTATACCACGTCCATAAATTGTTGCACATCCTTTGTGGTTTAGCTACTTTATTAACCTGTAGTTGTGGCTACCAATATATAAGGAGAATGGCAAGGATGATAAAACTGGGACTGATGGAACACACGAGGAATATCATGAACTGTAAAATAAACCACAGTGTCCCTGCCACTTTGGACAATTGCATAAAAATACTGTAACTTAGAATGTTTAGAAATAGTCATTATAGAACACATAAATCTTACACCTAAGGCAGAAGACAGTTTCCTTTTTTTCCCCAGGTCCTAGATACCATGAGCCCAATGTTTTAAAGTTCCAACAGCATAACAACTGGGATGTTAATTATATACAAGCTGTATATTTTAAATTAATGAAACAAGTGCCTGAGAAGGCTCCAGTATTATTGCTGAGCTTTTGGTAAAAGTTTCTATGAGTCAGGATCCTAAACCTGCCCCTCATATTGTTTACTAAAATCTGCCCAGCATTTGCCCTATATTTAGAAATACAGCGCCTTTCATCTTAAATCTCCTACTGCATATTAATCTATCTAATTAGTAACTGATAGTCCAACTACATTTTGAATTGAGAAGTCAAGAAGTTCCTTGCTTACAAGCCAAAAATCAACAGCTAGGACTCAGAATTCTAGGAGCCGAAAACAGTTTGTAAGATACAGTATATTGGTTTAACATTAAAGGGCAGGGCAGACTTAACAATGAGTGACATTCTTGTTATCACTCATCACTAATCTTAAATGGTGCTTCAACCAATCAGCTCCTAACTGCCATTTTTCAAACACATGACAATTAGGAGTTGATTGGCTGAACACTGTTTAAGTTTGGCAGCCAGTATTAACAAGAATATCTCTCATTGTTAAATCTGCCCCTAATTTGTTTACATTGAATTAATCTTAAACTGGGACTCAAATGTGGTCTTATGGAATTTATAATGAGTAGGGTTTTTGTACTTGTCTATTGATCACACCTGATCTCCATAGACCATCTTCTAAGAGCATACACTGTTTTACAGATAAGGGTGTCCCTGGATTTGTAGGTGCCAGGAGGAGTGTATCAGGCAATTTGAGATTTTTTTCTGTAATATAGAGCTGAGTGCTACAGTACCTCAACTCCTGGGACCAAAGGGGAATATCAGTGTGGGGTAGAAATGTATAAATTACAATAAATAACAATCAGGAGAAAAATATAACTGAATAGCAATATATAGTATGATAATCACAATTGCTGGACACTATATAATTACATCGGCAGCTCCCAATAGATGATCTGGAATACCACCATAAACTAAGAAAATGTTTAAAAATATTTTTTTTTAAATAGAGAGCTCAGATGCAAGATAATAGTAAAAAAAAAATTAATATACACAATTAAAATGTAACAATATGAACACTATGAACAATATTGGATTGACATCTCCAGTGGAAATTGGACACAATTACTGGTAGTAGAAAGTCCAAATAAGGCTATATTAGCCAAATGACAATGAGCTGGTTTGTATTCCTATTTGGATTGTAAATTGCATTAGCAGGTATCTTAAGCTGTTAGTATGGACACATGCAGCAGTACGATCATAGCCAACCTAAAAGTCAATGCTTACCACTGTTAGGAGGTGTTTTCAAACCTCCATCAATTGCTGTTCAGCTGTGTTTCTCCATCCCCATCAGGCTTAGTTAGTGTATGCTGGTAAGCTGTAGCGCACAGCCGGACATCTCCAGCGGCGATAGGAAGTCTGATGTGCAGACTGGGGTAGAGAAGGGTGCAGGCTGCCTGGAGCAGAATGATGAACAGAATCCATTCAAAAATCAATTCAACGTATAAATAATAGATATTTAAAACCAGTGCATGCTAAAAATCAATAGGTAATGTCCTCAGCACTTTTAAAGTAAATATGTACTGTAAGACAGTTACAGTCATCCTTGGTGGTTAAAGAAGCACAAACATTTTTATACTCTTAAAACTTTATACCTAAAGTGACGTCACCGCTGAGCAGAAAGTTCCCAGCATTGGTTACAATGTAGCGCATAGGCGCTACATTGTAACACTGCCGTGTGCTGCCTGTCAGTGAGGACAGGAGCACACAGCTGATCAGGAGAGTGCTACAACGTGGCGCTCCCTGATTGGCTGAAGAAACCCACTTAGACAGAAGTCAAAGTGGGTTTCTGGCATTCGTGGAAAGGTGACCCATGTGCAAACATGGGTCCCCTTTCAGTTCGTGGTCGGGACACCGGTTTTTTTTTTTTTTTCAAGTACGTGGATTACCCCTGGATTTCCCGAGGAGCCTGGACCCCTGGATCTCGTGAGTATAATTTCTTCAACAGGTACCCCTTGGATTCTACTGGAGAAGAGGACCGACCTGCGTGGGAACTTAAGGTAAGTATGTATGTATGTGTGTATGTATGTAATAAAATTATACTTTCACGGTGTGTGTGTCTTGTCTTTTTTTGGGTATTTTTTTAGTAGTAGTACTACAGGTACCAGCGGGCCCGTTTTTCCGTCGCATGCTGGTACTTGTGGTTCTCCAAGTACCAGCATGTGGGGGAGGCTTGCTGGGCCTTGTAGTACTGCTACTAAAAACAATATCTTTTCTTTTACAACAAAGGCTATCAGCCTCCCCATCCGCAGCCCATTGGATGGGGGGGGACAGCCTCGGGCTTCACCCCTGGCCCTTGGGTGGCTGGGGGGGGGACCCCTTGATTGAAGGGGTCCCCACTCCCCCAGGGTACCCCGGCCAGGAGTGACTAGTTGGATTTTTGATGCCACGGCCGCAGGGCACTATATAAAAGTGACCCCCGGCTGTGGCATTATCTGTCCAGCTAGTGGAGCCCGGTGCTGGTTTTAAAAATACGGGGGACCCCTACTCTTTTTGTCCCCCGTATTTTTGGGACCAGGACCAGGCGCAGAGCCCGATGCTGGTTGCTTAAATATGGGGGAACCCCTGTCATTTTTTTTCCCATATTTCTGCAACCAGGATCGGCTCAAAGAGCCCGAGGCTGGTTATGCTTAGGAGGGGGGACCCCACGCAATTTTTTATGAAAAAATAAGCACTTTCCCACCCCTTCCCACTGATATACATGCACGGATCTCATGGATCCGTGCATGCCTATCCAATCACGAATAAAAAAAAAAGGTCTGTTTTTTTTTAGCACTTTTTTACGAGTTGTAATTTTTCACGGCAGTGTTTGTTTTTTTTTTGCTTTGCACTTCTTAGTAAATGACCGAGATTCATACTTAAACAGCCGCGTTTTGACCGATGGTGTATTCATTCGTAATTTTTTACTTGGACTTGCAAAAAATTACGAATGCCCTCATCTCTGCCATGATTAGTGTTTAGTAAATTACCGAGATGACACTTTGATGAAAAAACGGCATCTCGGTCAAAATCGGGAGCTTAGTAAATTTCCCCCGATGGATCCAAAAACATTCTTCTGTTATAGCAATTTTTGGTGATCCCCTCCCTGTCTAAGTGCCTGCTTTGAATGCTAATCAATTTTAATCATGGCCATTTTAATTGATCGCATCGACTGGGTTTGCAAATTTGTCGCCAAGCCTTAAAAATTGGCAGTTGACACATCCATGACACTTAAATACTCTGTTTTTTTTTTTTGCTGCAACCATGTGTTAGTCTTTATAGGCCCAATGTTGATGTGATGGAGTTTACTATGTGGAATCACTTGGACTGTGACAGTTGCTATGCTGTTTATGTCATCACTTGCCCCTGCCCTTTTGTATATGTGGGCAAAACTAGAAGATCTCTCAAGGAATGTATTGCTTTACACCACTCCTCAATTAAAAAGGCCATGGGCATGCGCTTGGGTAAAGGATAATAAACACAGTCCATTATGTGCTAATGACTTTGCCTACCCAACCAGAGCCAGATTAGCAATAGGGCGGATGTAGCTGCAGCTCCAGGCACCCTATTGAAAATAGGCCCACAGCATCACAGGCAGTTCAGCAACATTTTTCCTGTCACCACCAAAGCCCATCTCACTCCCCTCCTGCCCATCCAAAATAACACCACCCGATTACCCCGGCCTGCACATAAGCCCCTCCTATGTCAGAATAAGGTGACCATGCCAGGAACCCGGCTGTGAATATGCTGTCTCTGCGGCTGCCAGTCAAAATGCTGGAGAATATGGAGGGCAGGGAAGCAGCATGATGATGGACCCTGAAGAGTCCTGCCACTGGAGAACAAGGACCCGCACCTGCTGTGGAAGGCTGGAAGAGATCAGAGGATGCTGGGAGTGGCAGGACTAGAGACTAGCCCAGCTGCTGAAGTGGACCCCTTCTGCATAACCCGCCATCTGCTCTGGTTTGCTGGCACTTCCAGGTGCCATTATCTGGGCAAGAGCAGCAGCTGCGGCTCAGGGATTCCAGGTGGTCAGGCTGCATAGAGGTCTGGCTGGGGTGGCATACATTATCAACCATGTTTCTCCACTGGTAAGTCAGATACTACTGTATCTGTGGATATATGGACTATTTTGTTTTGTGTATGAAAATATATTTCAGTGTACATTATTAAATCTCATGTTTTTATGTGATAATATGTATGCATGTGCATGGTGTGTGGGCATGTTTGTGCATGATAGTGTCTGTGTTTGTACAGTACATATGAGAGACTGTGTGTACACATCTCTGTGTGGTGTATGAGAATATTTATACATTAACATTGACAAAAAAGCCTGCCATATAATATTTAATAGATGAAACCCCTTAACAACAGATTGCAGCTAAGACCCCAAATGTAAATCACCCATAATACTTATACTTTAACAAGGATACAACACAGGTAATTGGTGTTTAAATGGACATAAATTTATCAATAGCAAGAACTGGATTCAGATAAGAAACGTCTGATGGCAAAGAGATGGGGGCCACTGATCTGCTGCTACTTCCCACCCAACAGAATAAGACAACAGCAAACCATTAAATAAAGCAAAACACATCATGGAGGGAACATGTGGGTGGCTCAGAATAAAGAGGGCTAAGTCTGGTAAACAATTATTAACAAAAACTCCTGAGGCCTAAAGGGTCACCAGGATGGGGAGAGGGTGTTGGGGGCGTTAGCCAGTGGCGGCACATGTGCTTTACAATCTCAGGGTCATTTTCAAGAAAAATAGAATTGTGGTAACTGGATTTTCAGGGACAGAGCTTTCTCGCAAACTCTGTCCCTGTATGTGATAACTGATACATCCTTATGATGTATTCAATTATCGCAATGCGATTTTGGTTGAATTTATCACATCCCATCCACGTCTTGGACGCGGATTGTGATAAATATGCCCATTAGTGTGAAGATGTACTGTAGTACTGATATAGTGAAGAGATGTAGTGTGGGAAGTGCAGTGATGTAGTATGCCACATCACCCTGTGTCCACACCAGAAGAAATTCTATGTGGCGCTTATCACACCCACTGCTCAGTACACAATAGGCCCTTTAAAAATGTCAGCTCCAGGCCCATGTGGACCTTAATCTGGCAGGGTACACAACTATAATGTTTGTTTGTTCTTGAGGGCACATTGAGCACATTTGCAAAAGTACCTTACTACACTAGGGTGGCTCACACTCATCCGGTTGAAAGGATAACTTTTCAGCATTTCCAAACACAAAGTTAGACTCTTGAGGGATACTGGAAAACATGTTGACATTTTTATAAAAAAATTGTGGCTATTTATTATAGCATTCTTTTTTAAATTTTGATGATTACAGATGTAGCCAAGCTCATCGTTGCTGCGATGCATATGCAAATGCGCATGCATCACGGCAGCACTTAGCTGCACCTGTCCATGCTTATTAGCACCTGTGACCTGGCAATGTAATGTGTGTGGGTCACTGGTGTGAATATATGCATGCACATTCTGGTGTGCGCACGCATCGTGGGAACTCAGTTGCAGGTGGATCTATGTACAGCCACAACAAGCTTATCTACACTGTATATTCTATGTTAAAATCTATTAACAAGCAACACAGTTAAATTCTAAAGAGAAAATATCAATATATCCGTATCATTAATTTGTCTATGAAGAGTTTAAAAAAGGAACAGTTGACAATGAATAGGTTGAGACAGTTAAAAAGGGGTCATTTGTTTACTCACCAAGATGCCATAGGGCTGATGGATGACCTCTGTCCTCAATATGGCTGTCTGGAATAATTTCAGGGGGAATGACTTGCTTCAGCTTCTCTTTGTAACTTGTATAATGGACAGGAACTGCTCGTCCACCTATCCTGCGTGTCCGACGGTGCTCCTCTGCCATATTTGCTTTTGGAACCCTCTTCACATCACTGAAACTCTGTAATATTTTTAAGGTCACAATGGCATAAGCTGACTGCATTTACTGCATTGTTACGGTTTGCCACTTCACCTTCTTCCATGACGCAGTTGACTTATGTGCCTGGGCACATCGTATAAGGCACATTGGTTCATAGAAAGAAAATAACTTTTCCTTGGAGTAATATCTAAAGCTACATTATATCAATAAATTCCATGGAGCCAGAAGCATTATACGAATGGGAATATATTAGAAGGACTGATATTTTACTGTGATATTCCAGTGGGTGAGAATTCTGCTCATATAGGATTTTTTATTATGTATTATTGATTTTATTATGTAATGATTGTTACCAAACTTTTTAACATGCAAATAATATAATAACTTGGATTAATACATATACACACATAAGCGCTGCTCTAGTTT
This sequence comes from Pseudophryne corroboree, assembly GCF_028390025.1. Taxonomy (NCBI): domain Eukaryota; kingdom Metazoa; phylum Chordata; class Amphibia; order Anura; family Myobatrachidae; genus Pseudophryne; species Pseudophryne corroboree. Next base: position 597,746,667 of record NC_086449.1, on the reverse strand, counting down.
ATTGTATTGCAGTTTTCATCATAACTGCACCTAACATTTCATTCAGTCCATGTCTTCCAGGGGCAGGTGCAGCTGGCTATTCCTTCTCCTCACTCTCCTCCTGCATCTCCTGCTCCTCACTACCTCCTTCCTCCTCACTCAAGGAGGATGCATCATCCCCACCTCCTCCTCCTGGCTCTCATCACCCCTTGTCTCTGTCTGTAAGACATGCTAATAACTATTCACTCCTTCCCTGTCTCCTTCACAGACCTATAAAACAACAACATGGCCAAGCTGGGAGTTATATGGGGTTTGTGAGGTACAACGCAGGTGACTTTGGGTGCTAATGGCTGACTTTCTTTAAAACTGTGCAACTCACATTATGAAACTCGCATTCTGAAACATGCATGCTTTCTAGTGTGAATTCTTACAATATGTGAGTTATATGGGAGCCAGAAAACTCATACCATATCACATTTATGAGTTGTGAGCCAAACTTACAGAAGATGCCAGTTTGACTTGCAAAAAACCTCAAACTCTATTATATCTGGCACTTAAACTCCTTTCTGAGGTTGAATACCTCTGTCTCACTGGCAATTCTTTCAAGGGCCTCTAAACACATTCTTTTCTCTGTGACTGGGGATGAGAAGGACCCTCTCCAATCACAATGGGATGCTGACTTTGGTAAAACACTTGACTCGGAGGACTGGTCTGACACGTTTGAAGAAGTTCAAATTCTCCATTAATGCTGTATTAAGGAAAATGTTTTAAAGCTGCCATACAGATGGCACTAAGTTCCCACCAGGCCTCATGCCATTTACTTATATACCTCAGACTTCTTTTGTAGGAACTGCACTCAACTTGGTTCATTTCTGCATTTGTTAAGGCTTGAAAAGTTTAAGAATCTTTCTAGATAATATTTTTAGACCTATGCATTTTCTTGATAAAAATGCTTGCTTTTTTTTCAAAATGTTTCTGAAATTGGTTCATTCAATATACATCTAAACTTCAAAAACTTGCAAGAATTCTCATACATTAAAAAAGTAAACAATTTTAAAGCTGATTCTAACATGTGTAAGCTTGATTACAGCCTTTTAACAGTATTTTTAATGGTTTTTCAGAATGCCATGCTTCAAACTTGTACATATTAATATTCAATGTTTGTGCTCAATGGGTAATATCATATACCATAGTTTGTTTTACAGTCTTTAAGAAATATGACTGTGAAGGAAGTCAGTCATCTGATTGTACCTGGGGACAAGTTCAAGACCACTGACCCTGTTTAAATTTCATTAAACTTTGAACCCCATGAGTTCATGGGACCGTACCTGTAAAATGTATACTTATTCTCTACATTTAATGTATACTCATCCTCTGCACTCAATGTCTTATAAAATAATTAACCCAACCATTAATTATTACCAGTGCAAAGTATGGGAAAAGGCAGCACATTACTGTCAACATAGTGCTTGAGCAAAGATGTGAAATGGGTGAGGAGCTTTTCTTTCTGTGGGAATGTGTACACAATGAGGAATTGAAATCCTCCCATCTTCCCATCCTGGCAATTAGAGATATGAAGACATCCTTGTTTGAATGATGCTCCCCTATAGAAGTTAATGTCTAGCAGTGCGATCACCAGAAAGTATCACCCTATGCTGCCAACAAAAGAGAGAGTCCAGGTATGGGGGAGGAGCTGTCTAATCCTGGCTCCTATTTTCTGAAAGGCACCACATATGAAAGCGGTTAGTCACCTATTTAAAATGATGTGGCCATGTAATTGATATTGTATGGTGCTCATCAGACAATATCATCATAGAAGTTCTGCTCTTGCAAATTTTATTCTTTGTTATGATCCACAATCTGCTGGCACTCAAATGGAACTCAAATGAATATATTTAACATGCGCTGGTGCTCTTCATGGATAGATTTCCATACCAAATGCAGAAGGATGGCATAGCATGTATTTTAAGCATCAAACATGATCAGGGCATCAGCCCCATCATCAAGACAGTACATTATATGCACAAAAGAAGACAAATTAACTCACCCCCATACTGCTGCTGGGCTCCATTTCACCACCCACCAGAAGCACCGTTTGCTAAACTTCGGGGATCACAGCAGCCATTACTGTGAAACCGATATAGTCTGCATTCCACCAGCTGTCTTCATGCATTCCACCAGGGTAACAGAGGCCTCCATCAGGAAAGGGACATGGAAGCCTGTATGGATCAAAAAGGGAACATAAGCAAATCTGCCAAACCAAATAGATAAAACAACAGAGTGCATAATAAAAAATACATCTTAAATAGTACATAGTAAAAACCTAGAGAGATTCCAAAAGACAATGAATTAATAATAATACAAAGCAGATTAATGGAAATGCAATAACAAAAAGTAAACATATGTACAGCTGTAAAATGTAAGGAACCGACACTTCAAAAAGAATAAACTTATAACATACTATTCCAATTGATTTTACCATTTCAAAGTGCCCCCTGGATTCTTTAATCAAAAGATCCTTAGCCCTACTGTATCTCCCTCTTGTAAGGACTCAGGTACATGATCTATAATAAAAAATGTTTTAACAAATCCAGGGGATGCCCGGCTTCCTTAATGTCTTGATACCAGCTGGTCAATGTCTTTACTCCTTAAGGTCATGTTAATGGATGACCTATGTGCATTCATCCTCTCTTTAAATGTATGGGTACTGTAGTTTGACCTACATAATAAAGCCCTCATGGGCACGTTATGGTGTAAATTACATGTGTGGTAGAACAAGTCAGAACAAATCTTATAACATAGTATTTATCACAATGTGAGTGTTTAAATGTTTTAAAAGGTACCAGAAATTTGCAAGTGGTACAGTTGCTACAATTATAGCATCCTGGTGGTTTAACATAAATATTAGGTACCTTTCCCATGTTAGAATTGTCAGCATGTACTAACCTGTCCCTAAGGTGGCTAACCCACTTGAAGGCTGCCAGTGGTCTTTTATTACTAAAAATGGGGAGTTCCCTATCAGTACTAACTATGGGTCATAACTCAGTGCTTGCCCTTCTAATGATAGGGCTAACTATAGTGAATTCACTGACACACAGGATTACATTATCCACCTCTCTTTGACAGGATTGAACAAATCAGCTCTTTTCATATTTAGTACCTTGTTTTTCTGTTGCAGCATCAATTTAGTCATACCCCCTATCTGCAAATTTAGTAATAGGTTTACTAACTCACCAGGAATTTTTGTAGGGTCACTAATAATACGCGTCACCTGCATCATCTGGAACAATGGTAATCCCTTCTTAGGAGCTGGCGGGTGATGGCTAGATGCTCTCCAAAGGGTATTTCTATCAGTTGTTTTACTGTAAACCCCTGTTTCCATAATGCCATCTACTACCATAACATTGACATCAAGGAAATTAGCATTGCTTGTATTATAATTAGATCTAAATTAGACAGTTGACTCCAAGCCATTGATCTCAAACATAACAGATATACTGGCACTTTGAATATATGTAAAATATACTCCCCTGTAAATGGGAACCTGTCTCCTCCATGGGTTTTTTCAGGTATACTGTACATGTAAAAGAGAAAAAAACAAAATACAATCGTGTAATCCTGCTTGAGAATAATAAATATATAAAGTCCTTTATGGCTATATCCTCCTTTACAATGGTTAGATCAACCACCGCATATGTAAAAACACACTTTTTGGGGATTCCCTCTACACATATAACTCACAGCCATATGCTTGTGATCAGGTGTATAGTAGTGTATTTCTCTCAATGTAGACCACCACCTTAGAAGATAATAATTTGGAGTTGCCCCTGTACGTCACACTCACAAATTTTCCCTGGATAATAGGCACATAAAGAAATCTTGAATAACAGCATCCAAACACCTTATTTTCATGGACTCGATCTAAAGTTTTACTGATTTCAAAACAAATGGTTATACAGTATACAGTAGTAAAAAACCTTTTATTGCCGCAAACATCCACGTCCAAACTAAAATCAAGGTGCATCCCCAAAGGTGGGAAGTCAGTTTCAATACCAGACTTATAGATGTAAGGGATCCAAAAGGAGTCCATGTATATAATGTCCTTCCTTACCAGCAGGTAGTAGTACAAAGAACATCCAGTGGGTCTTTCTGAAGGTGTACGGGATAGCTGGCATGACAATCATTATAAACCCCACTAATTGACATTATTAGGCAATTAGCTAATCACTGTATTGTACTCTGCCCCAGCACATGTATAATACAAAACACACATATTATCCCATGTATATAATGTCTCCATAATACAGATTTAATGGTCCCAATGTCTCCTGCCATTAAACCTGCATTATACAGTAGAGACATTATACATGGAACAATATATGTGTTTTCTATTATACATGTGCTGGGGCAGAGTACAATCTCCATCTATTTAAAGAGACAGCTGCCCCTATTTTAGTAACACAATATATTTTGCACATTTACTGTACCTTATTTTATTACATAAGTAAGATATCCTTCCTGCCTTTCCCTTTCCTTATAGGATGGTGTCACAGGGCAAATCAGTGTAACACCATTCCTACAATGCTAAGTGCATCATGTTTGGGGATCACAGTATTTTCGCGATCAACCTCTCCCTTTTATCTTAATATCACACCTGTTGTTCACACTCCACTCTCTCATTCTCTGTCCTATACCATCTGGCTAGACAGATGAAAAGCAGAAGTGGGGTGATTTTAGTGATGCAGGCTTTATTCCCTACCTATTTCTCCTGTATGAACATATCTCTCTCATTTGCATCGCAAAACTATACCTGAAGTTTTCAAAATAATACCGTGAATTTTTATATGTATTATTACACTGTTGTATCATTATATGCGATAACCCTTTCACCTTGAGGTACATATGTACCACTGAAAAACTTTGTTCTTTGGAACAAGCCTTTCAGACAAGCCAAATCATTAGCTAAAACACACTGGCAATGCCTGATTTTATCTAATCTTGGAAGCCAAGCAGTGTTGGGCCTGGTCAATGCTTGGATGGGAGGCCACCTGGGAATACCACATGCAGTAAATTGTTGGTCATTTCTGTATATGGGACTTGATTTAGAGATGGACGCAGATTGCTGCATTTCAGCCAGATCTGCGTCCATCTCCTCACATACGGTGGGCCGCCCAGCACCAGGCAAGGCTGCCCAGCATGTGTCACGGGCCACCTTCCGATGTGTCCACAAGTAGATTGAGAATGCATCAAACTAAGGTTGACCCCTGGCAGCATAGTGTGGCTGTGCTTTCACGGGGTCAGGCACCATTTTTTTAAATGGAGCAGCTGCGTGTGACATCATGCAGACGCCCCAAAAACAGTCACAACATGCCCCCACATCGCTGCCCCGTGTATGTCATCTCTGTCAATCAGAAGACACATCCTTCCTGGATGTGGCCACAAAGTGTAAGTCCACACACGCACACTGTGGCTACTGCATGTATGCAGACCAGATAGATGCGGCCAATGCATACAGATGCAGGGCTGCATCCATTTCCAAATAAGACCCATGATTGGGGTAATAAGGTCTCAGTTAGCTGGAGGTGTGGGTTCCCGGGTGAACCAAAACCATGCCTTGTAAATGATTTCTGCTTTTAAAAAATGTCAGAGTTCAGCCAGGAACCCGCACCTTCAGCCAACACAGATGAAGCACAACAGTACTTGAATTACATAATAACATAGTTGGTGAGGTTGAAAAAAGACATTAGTCCATCAAGTTCAACCTATACTTGATCGCCAGTGGTGCTCAGCTTATGCTTATGAATGACCCTGAAAAAGTTATTACCTATCTATTTTAAACCAGAATTCTTGATGACCCAAATGGCTTTCCAATTTCTCTCTGGATCCACTATTATACATGATAACTAATGGCTACACCCCTTGATATTTTTTCTGCTAAAAATATGTCCAACCCTTTCTTAAACACATCACAACATTCTCTGGCAGAGTATACCATATCTTCACTGTCCTCTCTGTAGGGAAACCCTTCATTCGCTGGGTGTGAAACTTTGTCTCCTTTAACCTTAGGGAATGACAGCGAGTCCTGTGTACAGAACTCTTGGTAAACAGTTCACCTGATAGTGCTCTGTAGCGACCCTTGATGTATTTGTATAAATTAATCATATCTCCTTTTAGACGCCTTTTTTCTAACGTAAACATACCTAACCTGGCTAGCCTTTACTCATAATCCCAAAAAAACGTACAAAGCACAGACAGCGCTGGCAGACTATGATTAAATGTTTTTTTATTATATTGCATCTTAAATCTTAAAATAGTTTAGTACTTCCTTTGTTAACATAGTAACATAGTAACATAGTTAATGAGGTTGAAAAGAGACAAAAAGCCCATCAGATTCAACCTGTATTCTGTATTAAGCAGTGCACATTATAATGCACCAGCCAAAATAATGGCTTCATACCTACTGACAACTATATGTCCTATCACACCCATATACTTAATGTCAGTATATTAAATGCTATAGCCTTGGATACTTTTCTCAGCTAGAAAACTGTCCAATCCATTTTAAATGTATTTACAGAGTCTGCCATTATTATCTTCTCTGGCAGGGATTTCCAAATCCTTATTGCCCTTACAGTGAAGAACCCCTTCCTATGATTTGTACAAAATTTTCTCTCCTACAGTCTCAGCGAGTGCCCACGTGTCCTATACAGACTTCTATTAATAAACAAATCCCCTGCTAACTCTTTGTAATGACCCTTTTCATATTTGAAGATATTAATAATGTCTCCTCTTAGTCTCCTCTTTTCAAGGGAATACATATTTAAGCGAGTAAGCCTTTCCTCATACTCCAATGTCTCTAAACCTTTTATCAGCTTAGTAGCTCGCCTTTGCACTCTTTTGAGTTCCCCGTTATCTTTTTTATAACATGTTGCCCAAAATTGAACACAATATTCCAGGTGCGGACGTACTAATGATTTGTACAGCGGCAGGATTACATCCTCATCCCTTGTTTTATACCCCGTTTTTTGCATGCAAGCACTTTTCTTGCCTACTTTGCTTCATTTTGACATTGTTGACTGTTGTTAAGCCTATTATCTATGAGCACACCCAAATCTTTTTCTACTACTGCTACCCCTATATTTTCCCCATTAAGTGTGTAGGATGCAAGTTTGTTTTTAATCCCAAAGTGCATAACTTTGCATTTTTCAATATTGATCCTCATTCCCCATTTAGACGCCCTGGTTCCAAGTTTAAGTAAGTCATTCTGTAGAGACTCCACATCGCTTTCTGAATTAATTACCTTACACAGTTTGGTATCATCTGCAAAGATTGACACTGTGCTTCCCAGACCTATTCCTAGATCATTAATAAATATATTGAACAGTAGCGGGCCAAGTACAGACCCTTGTGGTATTCCGCTGACTACTGGTGCCCAGCAGGAGAATGTTCTGTTGACCACTACTCTTTGTACTCTGTTATCCAGACAATTACCTATCCATGTACAAATAGTATATCCTATGCCAAGTTCCCTTAATTTGATGATCAGTCTCCTGTGAGGCACTGTATCGAAGGCTTTTGCAGAATCTAAAAAGCCAACATCCACTGCTTTGCCTTGGTCGAGCTTATCGCTCACTTCCTTGTAGAAGCTAATTAAGTTAGTTTGACATGATCTGTCGCTTTCAAACCCGTGCTGACTCTTACTAATAATCTTATTAGCCTGCAGATAATCCTGTATGCTATCCCTCAAAACTCCTTCCAATATGTTACCCACTATAGAGGTATACTAACTGGTCTGTAGTTCCCAGGATGATTTTTAGATCCCTTTTTAAATAAGGGCACTACTTTCGCTATACACCAATCCCTTGGTACCATACCTGATCTAATTGAACTATAGAAAAGCAAGTACAAGGGTTTTGCTAGCTGTGCCCTAAGCTCCATAATAACCCTCGGGTGAAAACCATCTGGGCCCGGTGATTTATTAATCTTTATGTTGCTTAGCCTCTCCAGGACTACTTCCTCACTTAAACAAGCATCTAGCCAAGAGTCATTACTTTCACTGTCGTTATGCACTACTATAACCTTCTGATCCTCCCTGGTGAATACAGATGAAAAAAACTTGTTCAGTATATCCGCTTTTATTTTGTCATCGTTTATCAAGGCTCCCAGTTCATCTTTTAATGGGCATATGTTCTCCTTTTTTAACCTTTTACTGTTTATGAACTTTTAAACATTTTACGATTGGCTTTACTCTCTATAGCGATTTGCTTTTCATTTAAAATTTTAGCCACTCTTATTACCTTTTTACACCTTTTATTGCATTCCTTGTAATACTGGAATGCCTCCTCCCCTCCAACTGATTTAAATGCTTTGAAAGCATGCATCTTATTAGCCATTTCCTTTTTTACTTCCTTATTAAGCCACATTGTTTTGTGTTTAGTACTCCTGCATTTATTGCCCTTGGGAATGAATTTGTGAATATTGCTATCAATTAACCATTTTAAAGCATCCCACATATCTGAAGTGTCCTTACCCTGAAATAAAACTTCCCAGTCAATGTTGTTTAGTGCCTGTCGCAGCATATTGAAGTTAGCTTTTCTAAAGTTAAATGTTTTAGTTGTTCCCTTATAGCTATGTTTCTTGAAACTGATGTCGAATGTGATCATATAGTGGTCACTGTTTCCCAAGGTCTACCAAACTGTAATGTCTGATATAATGTCTACATTATTGGTAATAACTAGGTCCAGGATATTATTACCTCTGGTTGGGTCCTTTACTAATTGAGACAAGTACTGATCCTTTAATATGTTAAGAAACCTGCTGCTCCTAGCTTTTACACACAAATCATTATTCCAATTTATATCAGGATAATTGAAATCCCCTATCACTAGGATGTCCCCCATTACCGCAGCTTTTTAAATTTGCTGTAAGAGATGTTCCTCGTCATGTACGCTAATATCTGGTTGTTTATAGCATGTGCCAATGACCAGTTTTTTTGCTTCAATGCCCCCACTTGTGATTACAACCCAGAGCGATTCCACATTATCTCCTGTCCCCTCGTAAAAAACATCTATTATGTTTGGTTTTAGGGATGGTTTTACATAGATACATACCCCTCCTCCCCATTTGGAAGCCTATCCCTCCTGAAAAGTGAATATCCCTCCAAATTTGCAACCCAGTCGTGGGAGTCGTCCCACCATGTTTCCGTAATGCCTATAATATCATATTGATTTTTTGATACAAGCCATTCCAATTCCCCCATTTTACGTGATAGGCTTCTAGCATTCGCAAGCATACATTTTAGCTTAATATTTCCCTTGCCCGTTAGTTTTAATGGTATGTTATCCTTATTTACAAGTACCTTTCTAGAATTACTACTACTGACTGTTATTCTCTTCCCTTCCTTAGCACCCCCATCATATTTAATACAGCCTATTTTACTACTATCCCCATTTGACCTATTAGGCCTTTCTAAACCCCCCACCCTGATGAAGGTGTTCCCCTTAATGCTATGGACATATTTTTCTATATTCCATACTGTTGAACCATAATCATCATAAGTTAATAATTTAGTGATACCATGAGCAATACCTTTATTGGTAATTCCTGTGTCAATACCCCTGCAATTACCATTGCCAGCTGAACTTTCCCTCCCCCCTTTTCCACCCCCATTTTGTTCACCTCCCCCCATCCTTACTGCTCTCATTGTTTGACCTACAGCTTCTAGCTAAACCTTCCCCCCAGGCTCCTAGTTTAAAAGTTCCTCCAACCCTCTAATCATCCTGCCCCCAGCACCGCAGCCCCCTCCTCATTCAGATGCAATCCATCGTGACCAAAAAGATGGTGCCTGACTGAGAAGTCCACCCAGTGTTCCAAGAACACAAACCCCTCCTTCCTACACCAGTCTCTAAGCCACACATTTACCTCCTTAATCTCCCTCTGTCTCCCTGGACTAGCACGTGGCACTGGTGATATTTCAGAGAATATTACCCTAGATGTCCTTGCCTTAGGTTTATTGCCTAATTCCCTATAGTCTTTTTCAAGGACATCCCACCTACCACTAACTTTGTCGTTGGTGACGACATGCACCAAGACCGCCAGGTCTTTACCAGCCCCTCCCAACAATCTGTCTACCTGGTCCGCAATGTGCCGTACCCGTGCACCCGGGAGATAACAGACTGTACAGCGATCATGGGGTTGGTAGCAGATTTCCCTGTATGTCTTCCTGATAATAGAATCCCCTACCACCACTATCTGAGTAGGTACTTAACTATCTCTTTTCCCATTTTTACCGTGGGTACGACTCCTCCACCTCACTGCCATCCCCAGAATCCTCGTCCAGCCGGTCAAATTTATTGGGGTTTGGCAGACCGGAGATGTCCTGTCTCCCCCTCTCCCTTTTCTTCTTCCTTCTAACCATGACCCAGCTGGCTACCTGATCCTCCTCATCTTCCAGTGCCCCTCACTGCAACTCCTCCACCATTCTATCTAAACTTTGCTCGAGATTGTGAATGTCCCTCAGTCGCATAACAGTCCACTCTAGATCAGTTACCTGGGCTTCCATGGTGGCCATTTGCACACACCTCACACAGATGTACCCACACTCAGACTGTTGTTCCAGGTGCACATACATCATGCATGACACGCACTGAGTGAGATTTTCAATCGTGGCCCCACCCATTTCTGCTAAGTGCTAACTCCTTGTTACCTTTAGAAAACTAAAATAGAGAGAATAAATAAATAAATATATAAATAAATGAAATTAAATGTTTTTTTAAAAAAAGGTACAATATATATATATATATATATATATATGGGATAATACAATACAGTCACTTAAACAGTAATGAAGTTAGTCTTATACTTATCTCCTTTGTGTGGCCGCTGATCCTTTTTTCTTATGCAGTCTCTGGCCCCACAAGCAGGCTCCTCTAGCAGCAGCAGCAGTAGTAATGTCAGCAGTCAGGCTGTGTCAGCAGCAGCCCTCAGCCTGGATGCAGCAGCACCACCCAGCAGACTTGGAAAACACACACACACGCACACACACCAAGCTTAATACAAACTAAAGCAGAGTGGAAGCAGCAGCTCTTACCCTTGCTGCACGCTCTGCTCCGTTCCTCACTGGCTCTGTCCCCCCTCTACGGCATGCCCTATCACTCTTTTGCTCCCGCACCTGTTACTGCCTCCTCCGGCAACCGGCTCAGGCCACACTCCGGTCCTCTTCACCGGCACCACTCACACACCACTACTCTACTCACACCTGCGCGGCCACTTCCGTTTCCGTGTCACAGACTCCCAGAATCAGCGCTGCTCCATTGTTCCTCCTCGCTCCTCCTCCTCACTCCTTACAGACCCTGCACGAATCCTCAATGCTTAATTCCACATACATTTATAACAATTTGTTACTTTTTTATAACATGGAAATATATATGTAACAATTCATCACAGATAAAACACAAACATAAACATTTGTCTCATTTGTTCTTATTCAGCACTATATTGTAGCTGTACTCCAATATACTTTGTATCCTTATAAACACAGACACCAGGTGTTTAGTTGTTAGTGGTTTCAACCAGCTGTTTGCTGTTGTTTTCCTCATAATCCAATGACTCTAAACCCGTAATCATTTTTATTGCTCTTCTTTAAACCTTTTCAAGTTACAAGATGTCTTTTTTATGGAGTGGTGCCCAGAACAGTACACTGTATTCTAGATGAGGCTGTACCAATGATTTATACAATGGCAAGATTACACTGTCTTCCCAAGCCTCTATACCCCTTTTTATGCATGCTAATACCTTATTGGCCTTTGCTGCTACTCCTTGACATTGAGCACTGTAACTAACTTTGCGGTCAATGAGCACCCCAAGGTCCTTCTCCATTAAGGATTCCCCTATATTTACCCCATTTAATTTATAGATCGCATGTTTGTTTCTAATCCCAAAATGCATAACATTACATTTATCAATATTAAACTTCATCTTCCATTTTGCTGCCCAATCAAGTTTATTTAAGTCGATGTGTAGAGATACTACATCAGATTTTATTACCTTACACAGTTTAGTGTCATTTGCAAAAATGGATACTTTGCTCACTAGACCTTTACCTAAGTCATTAATAAATATACTGTATTAAAAAGAAGTGGCCCCAGCACAGAACCTTGGGGTACACTACTTAAAACTTTAGCTCAATTTGAAAAAGTTCCATTTACCACAACTCTCTGTTCCCTATTCTCCAGTCAATTTTTGCTGCAAGTACAAATGTTGTTACCTAGACCAAGTTCTTGTATTTTGTAGATCAACCTCATGTGAGGCACTGTATCAAAGGCCTTAGCAAAATCTAAGTAAACCACATCTACTGCATTGCCAAGATCTAAGTTCCCACTCACCTCCCCATAGCAGCTAAATAAGTTAGTTTGACATGACTTATCCCTCATAAATCTATGTTGGTTCCCACTAATATTGTTATTGCACACCAAATACTCCTGAATGAAATCCCTTAATATACCCTCCAGTATTTTCCCCACTATTGATCTCAGACTTACAGGTCTATAATTTCCTGGACTTGTTTTACTTCTCTTTTTAAATAATGGCACTACATCTGCTATTCGAAAGTCCCTTGGTACCTTGTCTGATGAAATTGAATCTGCAAAAATTAAGAATAATGGCCTATCTATTTCAGAGCTCAGTTCCATTAGAACCCTTGGGTGTAAACCATCAGGCTCTGAAGATTTATTTATCTTAATGTTGCATAGTCGCTTACGTACTTCTTTCTCATTCAAGCTAGTATTACGTAATAAAACATTAATATTCCCATTGTTTTGTAATATTTCTACCATTTGTTCCTCTATAGTGTACACTGACAAAAAGAAAGCATTCAATTCCTCTGCTTTTTCCTTGTCATCATTGATCAATCCACCTACCGCTCTACTTATTGGTCCTATATTGTCTTATTTTTAATCTTTTACCATTGATATATTAAAAAAAAACTTTTTTGCATTTTTCTTGCTTTCCAATGCAATTTACTTTTCTTTTTCCATTTTAGCAGCTCTGATTTCCTTTTTACTTTTTTTGTTTAATTATATTCCTTGTATAAACGGAAGGACTCCTCATTCCCATCAGACTTAAACAATTTAAATGCACGCTTCTGCTTTTCCATTTCTACCCTTATCTTCTTATTTAGCCACATCGGTTTAAACTTCTTGCATTTGTTACCCATGGGAATGAACCTATGTGTGCATGTTTCCAGCAATATTTTAAAGGTGTCCTATTGTAGCACTTTATATACAGATTCAGATTTATTTACAGATGTACAAATGTCACACATTAGTGCAATCTAGAAAAGTAGTTATGTCACTCCCAGTTGTTTCATATTTGTGAATAAGGCACACATTTTAAATGAATAAGAGGCCTGGTGTGGAAGAGTGCCTTGCACCTGATGTGCCAAGATGGACCATTTGGTGCAACTGAAGCCACAGTGTATGAGGACACATCCGTATGCTTCATTATTGTTCCAAGTACTGAATTAAAACCCATCTCTTCATCTTTGTCTACCATCCTCCATCCTATGTCAACTTCATTTTAATGCTCTACCATCCCCATGCACACAGTGCCACCACCGCCATCTTTTTTTGTTCCCCTCTAGAATGTTTACTCTCCCAAACAGGGGTTTGCAACCTGACTGGTGAAGAGAGAAGATACATCTCCAGTGGTCGGTTTTTGTGGGATCCCATGATCTCAAGTCTCCTACTAATCCATCAAAAGATGCTGTGCAGAATATATTGAGGCTCCAATATTCTTTCTCTTACCAGGTCTGAGAAAAGATTCTCCTGTGTAGTAAATACATTCCATTCAGGGCCGTCTTTTAGTATGGGCTCAATGGGCTCTTGCCCAAGGGCCCCAGGAGTATAAGGGCCCTAGGATGATAGCTGAGGGTCCCCTCTTTCCAGGGGTACCAGATTTTTGAAAATCGGCCCTGGGGAACTGGAGATATCTGACTTGAAAGCAGAGGTCCCCATCCAAGCCTGTTAATTGCTCTTCCCAGTCAGATATCTACGGTTTTGTCTGACTTAGAGTTTTTCTGAGAGTATAATCCAAAAGCTGTGACTCTCCCCTTTCAGTGGACACTGGCAGCTTGTCTCTACTATGCACAGAACCAGAGATATCAGCCTTCAAGCAACTGGTCCCTGCTCCAGCTCCACACGCCTAATATGCACTTTTAGATTTTCGTTGGTGAATTGCTCTGGCTCCTGAACTCTGATCCTCAAGTCCCCAGTACCTCCTGAAAGATGGAACTCACTAGTTTTTTATCCCATTCAAATCTAAGAAATATATTTTTAGAAACTTGAGATATCTGTAGTAAAGCATGCTGCCCTCCTACCGGAAAACAATAAATATTAAGCCCACTCCACTATCCACTCCTCCCCTACGAATTAAACACCCCCTAACACCCTGGAAGTCATGTACCAGGGATTCTTCATTGAGCCCAATGCTCCCTTCTACAGTTTAGCCCCATCTGTGCAGTAAAGGAGTAATTAGCAGAAATTACTGCTCCAGGTCCTACATGCTGAGCGGAAGATAGAACACCCCCTACCGCCCGTGGGACATAAAAGCTGCCGCTGATAGCACCCCCCCACCCCTACCGCTGGAGGATAGGTAGGGGGCCCAGTGCATTGCTGAGCCCAGGGGCCTACACTGCTGTTAAGACGGCCCTGATTCCATTTGAGTGATATCCATGCTGCTTCCATGAATTAGATGCCTCTGCAGTGTCTGATACCTCTGGGGAGGCAAGTGATCACACTTGGCATCATTGTATATTGACAGTGATGGTTTTTCCCCCTTCATAACATTGTTGCCAGCCTCATACAGTATAATAAATGGTGTATTGTGTTCAAGTATTTACAGTATAGTTAATGATACATGTTGCTTTCACACTGAGGATGACTATCACATCTCTGCTGCTACCCTGAACCTATTTTGGACAAACATCTTATTTACTGGCCACTTTCAACCAAATTTCTAATTGCCCAAGTGAGAAACATGGTGTATCATAAGTGCCCCATCTTGGTGATTTGCTATATTCTGGCCCCCTCAATAATACGTGACACTGCTGAGTGAGATTTCTGAAGAGCAAAACTTCTAGAGTTAAAGATGGCTCTCTTTATTTATCAGCACTTTATGTGACTTTTGGATTAGAACCCTGCTATTTCTTTTATATTAGAAATGTCTTCATGAAGAACTAAGGGGGTAGATAAAACCTGGTTGCACGCAGGCTGTTTTTTGCACTGCTGCTACCAGGTAATCGCCGCCTACAGGCAAGGGGGTAATCGTGGTGCATGGGTGCGAACGGATGTGCAGAGAGCAGCACAAACAAAAGTTTGTGCAGCTTCTGCACATCCCAGGATTTATTCAGCCACTGCGACAATCCGGGCTGTTGCTGACTTCAGAAATCCACCTCGCAAATGGCTGGGCATGCCTGCAGTTTCCCAGACACGCTCTGGAAACGGTGAGTTGCTGCCCATAAATGCCTTCTTTCTGTCAATCTTCTTGCAATCGCTGCTGCGATCCCTTTCTTTGTAGAATCTGTTGCTGTCCGGCGACCCCCGTCTCCAGCCTGCAACCCGTCTGCACATTGCGGACTGCACGCATGCGCTGTGCAGACCCGATTGCGCGGCTGCAAAAAAAAGGCAGCATGCGAATGACCCCCTAAAACCTCCATATGAGGAAAATTAACATGGGATAACTTACACTGTATTACAAATTAGTGCCTTCCTGCACTGTTTTGATTTCTTTAGTCTATTTATTAAAGGGTAAAAATTGAAAAAGCCATTCCGAGAGGTTATCTATAAAGTTTTAGGAAACCTCTTCTCAAACTGCTTTTCATATTCTATTTGGTTATCCCTGGATAAACTCTCACACACTCTACACATGTTTTCTCGGGATCCAGGATCACTCACTGCCCACAGCCCCAAATGCCACATAATCCCAAATTACTGGAGGTGAATAAAGGATTATTAAGCATCACGTCACATAACTTTCTCTGAGGCCTGATATTCTACAAAGTATTCAAATCCTGGAAAAGATGACCCAGGAAACAATTCAAGTTTATATTGTATCTGTCCAATCTGATGTTAAACAGATGTAATCTCCATGGAGTATAGAAACTTTATGTAATACTGCCTCATTAAGATGCATGAATCACTGCATTACCTGTACTTGAATCAGATGGTTGAGACACCTAGGAACTTGTATGACATCAACAAAAGAGCCTGCAGAGACAATGGCCCTCATTCCGAGTTGTTCGCTCGGTAAAAATCTTCGCATCACAGCGATTTTCCGCTTAATGCGCATGCGCAATGTCCGCACTGCGACTGCGCCAAGTAAATTTGCTATGCACATAGTAATTTTACTCACGGCTTTTTCATCGTTCTGGCGATCGTAATGTGATTGACAGGAAATGGGTGTTACTGGGCGGAAACAGGCCGTTTTATGGGCGTGTGGGAAAAAACGCTACCGTTTCCGGAAAAAACGCAGGAGTGGCCGGAGAAACGGAGGAGTGTCTGGGCGAACGCTGGGAGTGTTTGTGACGTCAAACCAGGAACGACAAGCACTGAACTGATCGCAGATGCCGAGTAAGTCTGAAGCTACTCAGAAACTGCTACGAGGTGTGTAATCGCAATATTGCGAATACTTCGTTCGCAATTTTAAGATGCTAAGATTCACTCCCAGTAGGCGGCGGCTTAGCGCGAGCAACTCTGCTAAAATCGCCTTGCGAGCGAACAACTCGGAATGACCTCCAATATCTGAATTTTGGACATCCAGGAATATTTGGATCTGCATGGTCTCCTGGATGCACTTTCAAAATCATTTAAAAAGCTTTTGGACAATAACCCAGATGACCAAATAGCTTTTGACAGGGCTCACAATGCTATGCATCCATGACTGTTATAGAATGAGAAATGATGGTACTTTATTATTACACAGTGAAAGAAGAGTTTCTTAACTGAACAAGCAACTTGTAGAAAATAGAAATCTCTGTGGAGAAGATCCATATAGACTCAGACATATCCTGGATTGCAATGCAGCAAAGATAAATTCTGCAACTTCTCATAAATGACCTTAAGTGGAAGAATATTAACTTTCATTGTGGCTTTACTCTTAGATTTCAGACTGCCTATAAAGGCAAACATCCATCTAATTAAAAAATGATATAAAGCCTTTAAGTGAGACTTTAGACTTGGATCACCTCTCCATCCCCAATCCTACAGTCTTGGCTATTACATTACCACAGAGGCAATTTTGTCAGCAAATTTTCAAATCCAAATGATGTCTATTATTGGAGGCTGCTTCTGGTGACCCAAATACCACCTGATTAGCATGAGACCTTGACTTATACATTACTTATCTTTCCAACATATTACCACCCATTAGCTCTAACTGAAGCCCCACATTTTTAGTTTTCATGTCTGTATGTTATAGTTACACTTGGATTGAGATTATGACCTTTAATATTTTTAATACAGCTTTATGATTATCATGGTTTGGGCTTTTAACAATAAACCACTCTGATGGCTAACCTCCCGCATATAATGCAGAGAGCATCACAGTGACAGCCATATAAAACAGAAAACATTGCAATGACCACCATATAATGCAGAAAAAATAATAGTTGCTGCCATATATTTCAAAGAACATCTCAATGATCACCATATAATGCAGCAAGAACCACAGTGACTGCCATCAGTAACCTACATATCACATTGTGATAAAGAAGCAGTGTAGTGGAAGCACACACTGACTCTGTAATTCTTCACCGCAGTTTCATTTTGTCAGGATGAGCGCAGACCAGTAACCATTTCTCAGTAAAATGTTCATGGGCCTGTCACTAATGAGCAGAAACCTTCCATCTAGCCACCGGTCAGCTATTCCAGCGTAAGTCATATGGAAAAATGGCCCAGACAGAACTTATGTACCCTAGACTTCTACCCCCAGACTGAAATGCAAATGACACTCCCACCTTGCCTTTAAAAAGGAGCTCTTGACAATTGCTCTGTTTTGATTGCTTGCATGCCTTCAGTTGTGCCAGGCAGGAAGGGAAAGAGACACAGAAATTAACAAGTAGGTAAAACACACATTTCTTTTTATCCTTCAAATGCATAACTTCCCTAGGCTTAAAAGCTAAACACCCCTGGTTCCTTTAAGCAAATTCCCCCTTTTGCCACAACAGATAATATGAATAACCCCCACACACAATTGTAATACAATCTTCACACACACAACATTAATACACCACCTCACCACAGACAGTCATAAAACACAGCCACCCAAAAAAAAAACAAATGCCATAGCATAGATATACCACACCAATAGATAACATTAAAATGCTTTCGGACCATCACTGACACTTAACTGTCCAGAAGGCAAATCTGCTGGTGATCCCTGTGAAGCTCCAGAGTGCAGGAAAGGAATAAAAAGCTTGCTAAAGAAGAGGAATAGGTGTGGGTGGGGTATCAGGCAGGGATAAAATCGAGTATAAGAGATAGGAGATGGTGGAGACATAAAGGCACAGGAATGGAGGGGAGGGAAACCTTCATAATCTACACAATGAAGGCAGCTCGTACAGCATCAGAAGGAAGCAGATGCCACAATCTAATTCACCAGGCATGTGCTCCGACCCTTCATCATCCATGGCATGTCACCTGTCTGACTCCCCCCCCCCCCCCCCCCCGCTCCCCAGCTGCACTTCTGCTTAACTGGCAATAATACCTCCCTTGGTAGTAAACTGGTGTTTGAGATCTCATTTTTTTTTGTCAAAGGATGACTTGTATTTCTTTGCAACAGATACTGTAAATACCTCTACATGACATAATAAAGATTACTCACATTGCAATGAATTTCTTGTTCTGCTTAGTTTGCCTGAGATACCCCTTCTCCTTTGTCCTGTTACAATCTAATTTTTTCAACAATTTCTAAATGGTCTCAAACATATATGCTTCCCATCCCCATCCCATCAGTCCTTTTTTCTACCTTCTTGCTGTAACTATTCCTCTCCTCTTCTCTCTACTTTTCTTTCTATCCCTATTAAAATTTTGTAATCCCTTTAAATTTCATTCTGCATGATGTTGATGTACAGTTCTTCCTCCAATATGTGTAATATGGGAAACCTATTTAATGCTGTCTTAATATAAAATGTTATGAATATAAATCATTTATAAACTAATTCAAACATTCTCCTGTACTCAACAACTGTCCTTCAGTTAAATGATCTTTGATATTATTTGTGTATTGTGATATCATTACTATCTTCTGATGTGCAGTATTATCTTGTATTTGTTTTTTTTTGCTGATGCAATTGTTCATTATGTATTTGTATTATGTAACTGGTACTGTATTTTTCCATGATAATTTGATCGGTTTTGGGTGTTACTGATTTCCAGCACTGTGAAAACTTTGGTAAGCAATAAAATGTTTTTGATGATGATGAAGTTAAACTTGACAGTTCACACATGCAGATCACCTATAAATTAGAGATGTGCGGCGGGCACTTTTTGTGTGTTGTGTTTTGGTTTTGGATCTGGATCCCGGCATGTGTTTTGGATCTGGATTGGTTTTGCCAAAACCACCCTTTTGGGTTTTGGTTTTGGATCTGGATGATTTTAGAAAAACACACAAAAACAGCTAAAATCGCAGAATTTCGGGTCAATTTTGATCCTACGGTATTATTAACCTCAATAACATTAATTTCCACTCATTTACAGTCTATTCTGAACAGCTCACACCTCACAATATTGTTTTTAGACCAAAAGGTTGCACTGAAGTCGCTGGATGACTAAGCTAAGCAACAAACGTGGGTAGCTTAGACACCTGTCCCATCTATGAGTGGCACTGCAGTGGCAGACAGGGTGGTAGTTTTTAAAACTAGGCCCCAAAGAGCACATAATGGAAAAAAAAAAAAGAGATGCACTGAGGTTGCTGGATGACTAAGCTAAGTGACACAAGTGGGCGTCACAAACACCTGGCCCATCTAGGAGTGGCACTGCAGTGGCAGACAGGATGGCAGTTTTAAAAACTAGACTCAAGAGAGCACATAATGCAAAGAGAAAAAGAGGTGCAGGATGGAATTGTCCTTGAGCCCTCCCATATGTTGTATAAACAGGACATGCACACTTTAACAAACCAAGCATTACAGCGACAGGGTCAGCAACACGACTGTGGATGAAATTATTGGTTTGTTTGGGCCCCCACAAAAAAAGAAGCAATTAATCTCCCCACCAAAAAAGAAGCAATTCATGTATGTGCAAAACATGGGATGTGCTGGAATTTGCCCAGATGTAATGAACACACAATATTGGTGGTGTTGTCCAATATCAAAAATCCCCAGGAGTGTCTAAGTGGGGTAAGCCATTGTGCGGTGATGTCCCTCAGTTTCCGTAAGAGGTTGTCAGCATTTTGCCTTTTATGGAATCTGGTGATACACAGTGTAGCCTGCCTAAGAATGAGTTGTGAGATGCTGCTACTGGTGCCACTGCTGTTGTTACTGCTGGAGGCAATACATCTACCCAGTGGGCTGTCACAGTCATGTAGTCCTTAGTTTGCCCTGCTCCACTTGTCCACATGTCCGTAGTTAAGTTGACACTGGGTACAGCCGCATTTTTCAGGACACTAAGGACACTTTTCTTAATGACCCTGTACAGTCCGGGAATCGTTTTCCTATTGACGGATACTGTACGCATGTCTAACACCAGCATATTTGTTATGGCCTCAGTTATCCACTGTGAACAAGGTGACTGCTGTCATATTTCATCTTCCTCGCAAAGGACTGTTGGACAGTCAATTGCTTAGTTGACATAGTACAAGCGGTCTTCCAACTTCCCCTCTGGGATGACAATTGATTCCCAGCAGCAACAACAGCAGCAGCAGCAGTAAGCGTACCACTCAAGGATCCTCTGGAGGAATCCCGGTTTGGAGATGACTCGTCAGTCATGCCAGTGAAATGGCCTGCAGCACTACTGATGTTCCTGACTGAGGAGGAAATTGACGTTGAGGGAGATGGTGGTGTGGCTTGCAGGAGCTTGCATACAAGAGGAAGAAGGGATTTAAGTGTCATTGGACTGCTTATGCTCTTACACAAAGTTTCTGAACGTGACAATGACTTCTGATGAATACGCTGCATGTAACGTATAAGGGAGGATATTCCTAGGTGGTTAACGTCCTTACCCCTACTTATTACGGATTGACAAAGGCAACACACGGCTTAACACATGGCTTGACCACATCACCATCAGAATCCTCATTTTCAACTTCCTCCTCAGTGCCAGCTATACCAATATCCTGCTCATCCTGGTGTACGTCTATAATGACATCCTCAATCTCAATATCAGCAACTGGACTGGCAGTGCTCTTCCCAGCACTTACAGGGGCCGTGCAAATGGTGGTAAAAGCCTCCTCTTTCCATACAGTCTTGGGAAGGTCAGGCCTAGACATCACAACCGCGAACACACTTGGACTTTCCTTGGCAATATGTGATATCTCTGAATGCACAGTTGTATTTTTCTGTGCTTTAACAAGCTTAATTTTTTACATTTTTATCAGGGAGGAGGGCTTCCATACTCATGAGAAGCTGAGCCACCAGTCATTAACATAGGCCAAGGCCTTAGCCTTTCCATGCCACTTTGTGTCGTGAATGCCATATTGCCAATTTTATGTTTCTCATTAGATTTTTTTTCTTCTTCTTTTTATTATTTTTGCTTCTTGGATTTTACACATCCTCTATGACATTGGGCATCAGCCTTAGCAGACAACATTGATGAAATTGCATTGTCAATGTCATTACTGGTGGTAGCAGCAGCTTCAGCACTAGTACTAGGAACTGGAAGTGGTTCCTGATCTTCCACTATTTTTTCCTCCAAATAGTTTTTCTCCATTTACAGGACAGCACCCCTTTATTATTACAGCAAAGAGAACAGTTCCCCTTTATTTTCACAGTGCCCCTGTAGCCTTACGGCATACAGGAGCTGTGTGCTTTTAATTTGTAAGAACTGCACCCCTGAATTTTTATAGCAGACAGGGCCAGTGTAATATGATTAAGACATCAGCACCCCTATATATAACAGCTTACAAGAGCAGTGTGCTTTTAATTTTGTAAGAACTGCACCCCTGAATTTTTATAGCAGACAGGGCCAGTGTAATGTTATTAAGACATGAGCACCCCTATATTTGACAGCATATAGGAGCAGTGTGCTTTTAATTTTTAAGAACTGCACCCAAATTTTTATAGCAGACAGGGCCAGTGTAATGTTATTAAGACATTGGCACACCTATATTTAACAGCTTACAGGAGCAGTGTGCTTCTAATTTGTAAGAACTGCACCCCTGAATTTTTATAGCAGACAGGGCGAATATAATGTTATTATAACATAAGTACCCCTATATTTGACAGCATACAGGAGCAGTGTGCTGTTAATTTTTAAGAACTGCACCCAAATTTTTATAGCAGACAGGGTCAGTGTAATGTTATTAAGACATCAGCACCACTATATTTGACAGCATATAGAAGCAGTGTGCTATAAATTTTTAAGAACTGCACCCAAATTTTTATAGCAGATAGGGCCAGTGTAATGTTATTAAGACATCAGCACCTCTATATTTAACAGCTTTGAAACAGTCAATTTTAGTGGTTGCTCCCTGGATAATTTCAAAGGATGATCAGCTGTAATGTTGCTTCATCACAACAATATCTTCTTGCAAAATCTCTGTTCCATTTCCTTGAGTGCTGATGTTATAAGATGTAATGCCCACAACCTCATCAACTGTGAAAATAAAAGTCCTCATTTGTGAGGCAAAGGATGAAAACTAAGCATTTTAACACTAGTGTCACAATCATTGGCTTCCTCCCCTTTCATTATTTTTTTGTTTTAGCTTTTATTGCCCACCAGTGGGTGTTGGGCAATGGGTGGAGTTTTAATCAGTGAACCTATGCCTTACACATGTTTATGTTAGTTCATATTAGAGTATAGTTGATGATTAAGCCTGGCTGATTGATCCAGGGTGTAGGACTCTAAGGGAGTAGGCTCAAAGGGGGAACCCATTTGCAGAAAGGACCATATGTAAGAACAAGTTTCCATCCATAATCAGGATCACAAAGATCTTCATTGGGACAATTGTGAGTTCACCTTCTTACCACACCTAACAAATTCTGTCTGTGTAACCTGGACAATAAGCACTGTATTTTCATGTTTTTGACGCACTTACACATTTTAATTTCTCCTTCAGTTACTTGTATGTTTATTTGCAGTATTCACAAACATCTTCATGCACATGCTGAACCTATATAATGTTGTCTTTACACACCTGCAAATCTAGTCTGAATTACCTTTTGATTTTTGCTAACCCTCCCATGTCTTCTGATTTCTAACACCTCCTTCTACAGTACTTCAATTTCTGAAACTACATAAACTTTCTGCTGTAACCAAATTACTGCCACTGAACACTTCCAACACTGTACTTTCATCTGCATTTCTATTATACTACTGCTCTGTTCATCTTACAATGACCACTCCTATTTCCAAATTTATCAAACTATTTACCTCCTCCACACTACAGCATGTCTGGCCTGTCACTATCACCCCCACCCCCCCAACACTCCTTGTCTGCCCTTTCCTTTTCTCTGTCCCCTGCTCCCACCTCTATCCTTCTCCCCTAGTCTCCTACATTTCCTTCTCTCTCCCCTCCTTTGTCTCCCATCCACTCCACTGCCTCACTTACACTCCTCCCCTGACACCCCACTGTCGTTCATTTCTACCCTACCTTGGGCCCAATCTTACACCACTCTGCCCTGCTCCCTCCCTCCCCTACCTACCTCACCTCATACCCCTCTGTACCACACTTTACTCCCACCATGCTCAACTGCTGCAGAGTCCCTTCCTAGCCCAGGAGCAAGCACCCTCACTACACCCTCTTTATCCCTGTCTTCTAAATACATCTCAACTTATTGCTACAGCAACCCTGATAATCTCATTCACATCACTCCCTCCGACTCTCTCCTTCTCTCCTGTGCCCTCTGGAATGCCAGATCTGTCTGTAATAAACTGGTCCCCACCCATGACCTTTCATCTCAAATTCCTTGAATCTCCTAGCCATCACTGAAACTTGGATTACCCCCTCTGACACAGTTTCTCCCAGTACTCTCTCTGCAGGGGGTCTAACATTCTCACCCCTCCCCCCCGACCTAGGGGTCACTACCCTCTAGCTACTCAAACCAACTCATACCACCAGAACCATCCCTTACATTCTCTACATTTGAGGTCCATTCCATATGCCTCTTTCAACCTGTTCATCTTCGAGTAGCTGTCATTTACCGCCCCCCTGGAATGCACTCCAAATTCCTTGATAACTTTGCTTCCTGGCTTCCTCACTTCCTCTTTTCTGATATTCCTTCCATTATCATAGGTGATTTAAACATCCTTATTGATAACCCCACAATATCACATGCCTCTAATCTCCTTAACCTCACCTCTTCTCTTGGTCTCTCCCAGTGCACCTCATCCCCCTTCCATGTGAGTGGAAGCTCACTAGATCTGGTTTTCACGAACCGCTGTGATCTTTTTGATTTCTCTAACTCCCTGTTCTCCCTTTCTGACCATCACCTGCTCACTTTTACCTTATCTCTATCTGCTTCTCCATCTTTACCACCTAGGACTACCATCACTAAGCGTAACTTTGAGGCTATTGACACCACTTCCAATCTTCCCTGTTTGACTCACTGATCTCTCCAATTATCTCTCTTTCCTGCCATGAACAAGCTACTTCCCTTTACAATGCATCCCTTACATCTGCTCTTGAAGCTGTCGCCCCACCAACCACTATTCACACTCGCAGATCGACACCTCAACCCTGGCACACCAAAAGCACCAGATATCTGAAAAAATGCTCACGTACCGCTAAGTGACAGTGGAGGAAATCATGCAATAAGGCCGACTTCCTCCACTACAAATTTAAGCTCTCATTCTACTTTGCTGCCCTTACCCTCTCTAAACAATCTTACTTCAAATACCGCATATCCTCCCTATCCTTAAACCCCAGACGCCTCTTTGCCACTGTCAACTCGCTCCTCTGCCCATCCCCACCTCAACTCTCCTCTTCACTTTCTGCTTTTTACTTTGCCACCTACTTCATATCCAAAATTTACTCCATTCGTAAGGACATAACAATCCACCAGAACCTGAGCAACCCCACTCTTCCATTTCTCAACTCCCCCTCTCATTCCCTCCTACCAACTCTGACATCTTTCTTCCCTGTATCTGGAAAGGAAGTCATGGTCCTCATTCGGTCTTCACCCCCTCCATCTCCACTCTTGACCCTATTCCCTCTTGCCTTCTCCACTTCCTCTCTTCTGCCTGTTCCCATCTTGCCCATCTACTCAATCTCTCACTCTCATCAGGCACTGTCCCTTCTGCCTTCAAGCATGCACTTGTCTGCCCTATTCTTAAAAAATCTACCCTTGATCCAACCAATCTCTCCAACTACTGACGCATCTCTCTTCTCCCTTTTGCCTCCAAACTTCTTGTGCATATTGTCTACAACCGCATCACTGTCTCTCTTTCTTCCCACTCACTGCTTGACCCTTTCCAGTCTGGTTTCCATCCTCAGCACTCCACTGAAACTGCCCTCACGAATGTCTGCAATGACCTCCTTGCTGCTAAATACAGGGCCACTACTCTGCTTATTCTCCTTGACCTCTCTGCTGCTTCTGACACTGTAGACCACCCTCTCCTCCTGAAAATCCTTTACTCCCTTGGTTTGTGTGATACTGTTCTCTCCTGGCTGTCATCCTACCTTTCTGACTGTTCCTTCTCTGTCTCCTCTCATGACTCCACCTCCCCCCAACTTCCTCTTCCAGTAGGTGTCCCCCAAGGTTCTGTTCTTGGGCCTCTCCTTTTCTCTCTCTCTACACATCCTCATTAGGTGAGCTCATTAGCTCTTTTGACTAAAAATATCATCTCTACGCTGTTGATACTCAAATCTACCTTTCCTCCCCTGACCTCTCCCCTGCTGTCCTCACTCGTATCTCCAACTGTCTCTCTGCTATCTCCTCCTGGATGTCCCAGCACTTTCTTAAACTTAAAATAAAAAAACCTTCTACCAAGGAAAAAACAGGCGCATGATATAAAGTTGCTGCACCAAGCAGCTGCTACAAAAACAGGTAAGTCACTCCTGGAATGAACAGAAATACATAATAAATTAGCATCGCTATAGATATAAAATAATTGGATTGGTATTGATTTAAATATTTATATCAATTTATTGTGAAGATGAGTATAATTTCATAAAAAGAGCTGAATATCACATCTCAATCAAGACAAATTCATGTTAAAATAGTACAGAATACATGTCGCACCTTCTCTGCTCCTCTTAATCAGACTGCTGGTGGCTGTTCCTAATATTTGCCCCTCATGTACCCACAGTCTTTGTTAGCAACACTGTTCAGCAGGATCAGTATAATTACCGGTCACCATTTAGAGGTGGAATGCTTCCATTAAATTGAGTCCTTATTAGGAAGCTTTGTGTTCATTAGAAATGGTGAACACCGCTGTTGTCCTCCTTAGTCTGTGTGATCTTGTGTGGAACAAGTGATTGTTGTAAATCCGGGCTGGTTCAGACACCTGTAGTCATGGTCCATGGAGCTTGGATAGTGATATTAATGGGGTCCTGACGTGTTTTGCTGCACCCCAAAAATGCAGCTTTTTCAAAGGCTACCTGAGTCTGTGCTCTAGGGATTTATATACCCTGTCTAATAGAAGCAAAATGCTTACACCTGCATTCAATGACCAATCCAATAAATTCTTATATTGCTAAAAACAGATTAAAAAGAAGATGGAGGCAGACCTATATGTTTACTTAGTATATACTCACTAGTATTGTATTATTATTCACAGAACTAAACAGAAAACATTTTTTACCCAAAAGTGTAAAGGTCAATTTTGTGCCAATCACGAGTTCTGTTTATATTGTGGTAAATAGGTAACTTTGGGGGTAATTCCAAGTTGATCGCAGCAGGAATTTTGTTAGCAGTTGGGCAAAACCAAGTGCACTGCAGGGGAGGCAAATATAACATGTGCAGAAAGAGTTAGATTTGGGTGGGTTATTTTATTTCTGTGCAGGGTAAATACTGGCTGCTTTATTTTTACACTGCAAATTAGATTGCAGATTGAACACACCACACCCAAATCTAACTCTCTCTGCACATGTTACATCTGCCTCTCCTGTAGTGCACATGGTTTTGCCCAACTGCTAACAAAATTCCTGCTGCGATCAACTTGGAATTACACCCTTTATTCATAGTAATCTGATTGGCTAATGGGGTCACCTGATGGGAAATTTTGAACCAGCAGGTTGTCCCCATTCATTCTCCAGCTGCGGTCACATGACCGCAAGTCGGAGGGTCATGTGACCAATTCATCCTATTATTTCTTTTGTGGGTGCATCTAGCATCCACCACATGACCGTCCCACGTACTGGTAGCATCACACGACGTGGCCCCATAACATGAACAGGCCGTGTGACCTGGCACCTGGTGATTTCACGTGACATGGCACCAATCACATGACTGATCCATGTGACCTGGCATCAGTCATGTGAGCAAGCCCCGTAGCTACTCCTTATAATAAGGAGAGAATCTGTATGTAGTCAGAAAATGTCACATGACTTGTATTTTTCCGGTCATGTGATGCTGCATCATACAGATTCTACATATCAAAGCAAAATCACAAGGTTCTAATTGACCAACCATGGGTCTCCCTTCTAACAGTTACCATAATAACAGAGAAAGCAAATCGGTATACCTATGTTTACACAATTGTTTAAAACAATGTTATGTTGGTATAACATATATTCTAAAAACAATAATAGACAGCTTGTATTGACTCAATACAAATTTTATAATGACCTTATTCAAGAGCATATGTTTATACACCACAAACATAATCCACTTCAGCTAAATCAAATACTAAAATAATGTCCAGAAGTATAGAGCCTAAAAGGGGAAATAGGAACAGAAAGGAGAGGAAGAAGGAATAAAGGAGTCATTTTAAAGGACTGGAGGCGGACGGACATCAGATTATTGTGTTCAGTTCTACTGCCTCATTAAGGCCTTCGGGATTGATGGATCCTATTTTGTGCATCCAATAAATTTAACATGTCTAAGACTGAGCTGATCATCTTCCCTCCCTCCCACATAACCTTACCTCCCACAATTTCATTATCCATTGATGGCACAACTATTTATTATTATTTATTTATTAGCAGTTTCTTATATAGCGCAGCATATTCCATTGCTTTTTACAATTAGAACAACAATTATAGAACAAAACTGGGCAAAGCAGACAGACAGACAGACAGAGGTAGGAAGGCCCTGCTCGCAAGCTTACAATCTATAGGGAAATAGGCATTGATACACAAGGATAGATGCTACTTGTCACATAATGGTTCCCCAGGTTGCTAGGGTCTTAATGGGTTGTATATGATATGATCACCCAGCAATGTTGGAAGACAAAATGTGAGTTTATGTGGACTGTACAGAGGGGATGTAACTTGATAGGGAAGCTGTGAAGGTTATGTGCGTGGGTCTGAAATTTGGTAGGCTTGTCTGAAGAGATGAGTTTTCAGAGAATGTTTAAAGGTTTGGAGACTAGAGGAGAGTCTTATTGTGCATGGGAGTGCATTCCACAGAGTGGGTGAAGCCCGGGTAAAGTCCTGTAATTTTGAGTGGGAACAGGTAATACATGTGGATGAGAGACGCAGATCTTGTGCAGAGCGGAGAGGTCTGGTACGGAGATATTTTGAGATGAGTGAGGAGATGTATGATGGTGCAGTTTGGTTAATAGCCTTGCATGTAAGTAAAAGTATTTTATATTTGACACAGTAGAATACCGGTAACCAATGGAGGGACTGACAGAGCGGATCAGCAGATGAAGAACGTCTGGCGAGGAAGATTAGCCTCGCAGCTGCATGTAAAATGGATTGAAGTGGTGATAGCCTATGTTTGGGAAGACCAGTAAGGAGACTATTACAATAATCAATGCGGGAGATGATGAGTGCATGGATTAGAGTTTTTGCAGTGTCTTGTGTAAGATAAGGGCGTATTTTGGATATGTTTTTAAGGTGCATGTAACATGATTTAGAGACAGATTGAATGTGTGGAACAAAGGAAAGTTCAGAGTCAAGGGTGACACCTAGGCAACGAGCTTGTGGGGTGGGGTGGATAGTTGCATTGTCAACAGTTATAGAGATATCAGGTTGGTAACTACTCTTAGCTGGTGGGAAAATAATTAATTCGGTTTTGGAAATGTTGAGTTTGAGGTGGCGAGATGACATCCAAGATGAAATGGCAGACAGGCATCCAGTGACACGAGCCAATACTGGTGGTGACAAATCTGGGGAGGATAGGTAGATTTGAGTATCATCAGCATACAAATGATACTGAAATCCAAAGGAGCTGATTAGTTTACCAAGAGATGAGGTATAGATTGAGAAAAGCAGAGGACCTAAGACTGAGCCTTGCGGTACTCCAACTGATAGAGGTAGAGAAGAGGAGGTAGAATCAGAGAAGTGAACACTGAAAGAGCGATTAGATAGGTAGGATGAGAACCAAGAAAGGGCTGTATCCTGAAGACCTAGGGATTGTAGTGTTTGTATGAGAAGAGAGTGGTCAACAGTGTCAAAAGCAGCAGAGAGATCTAGAAGAATAAGTAGTGTGTAATGGCCTTTTGATCTGCAGTGACTAGATCATTCACTACTTTGGTCAGTGCCGTCTCTGTGGAGTGTTGGGCACGAAAGCCTGACTGAAGTGGATCCAATAAATTGTGCGAGTTAAGAAAGTGTGTAAGGCGAGTGTAGGCAAGCCTCTCATGTAGCTTGGAGGGACTGGGTAGCTGGGAAATGGGACGGTAGTTAGAGAGTGTGTTTGGGTCAGAGTTGTGTTTTTTTTAGAATGGGAGTAATGACTGCATGTTTAAACAGAGAGGGAAAGATACCAGTAGAGAGAGAGAGATTACAGATTTTAGTTAAGGTTGGGATAAGCACAGGAGACAAAGTTTTACTGACCTGTGAGGGTATAGGATCAAGAGAAGAGGTAGTGGAGTAGGAGAATGAAAAGAGTGTTGATACTTCATCTTCACTTGTAGGATCAAATGAAGAGAAAGTGCCAGAGGGTTCAGGTAGGGAATTGAGCAGGTCAATGGCTGAGTTAGATCATACCATTTCATCTCGGATTTTATCAATCTTATCCTTGAAGTAGAAAGCAAGTTCTTGTGCATGGATAGTAGCTAGTGGGGGAGGTGAGGGAGGGTAAAGAAGTGATTTAAATGTATTAAAAAGTCGCTTGGGGTTGTTGGCATGATAAGAGATGAGAGATTGGAAATATGTTTGTTTGGCAATATCCAGGGCCTGATGATAGGAGTGGTAGGTAGTCTTATATGTGAGAAAGTCACTTGGATTCTGAGATTTCCGCCACTGACGTTCTACTTTACGTGACAGTTTTTGTAGGTGTCTTGTTGATTTAGAATGCCATGGTTGGCATCTAAGCCTATGTGGAGTGTGATGGGTAGCTGGAGCCACTTCATCAAGGGCACTCTCTAGGGTCTGGTGCAGGTGTGATACAGCAGTGTCATGTGTAGTAAATGTAGAGATTGGTGAGAGCAGTTGTTGCAGAGAAGTGGAAAGTTGTTGAAAATGTATATTGTTAGTATTTCTGCGGGTTAGAGGAGGCTTTCTTGGTTTTAGTGTCCTAGAATTTAAAGTAATAGAAGAGATTGTGAAGGTGATCAGGTTGTGATCAGAGAGAGGGAAAGGAGTGTTAGTGAATTTGGAAACTGAGCAGAGCCTGGTGAACACAAGATCAAGGCAGTGGCCCTCATGGTGAGTAGAGGAGTCGGACCATTGGGTTAGGCCAAGAGAGGAGGTTAGAGAGAGGAGTTTGGATGCATGAACAGATTGTGGACTGTCAAGAGCTATATTGAAATCGCCCATAATGATGATGGAGATGTCAGAGGATAAGAAGTGTGGGAGCCAGGCAGAGAAATCTTCTAGAAATTGTTGTTTAGGTTGCCCTGGAGGGCGATAGATAGCTGCAACATGTAGAGAGAAGGGGGTGAAAATCCTGATAGAGTGATCTTCAAATGAAGTGAATGCGAGTGATGGAACCTGAGGTAGAACAGTGTATGTGAAAAACTGTGACAGTAAGATTCCGACCCCACCACCTTTACTATTATTAGGCCTAGATGTGTGTGAGAAGTGGAAACCACCATGTGACAGTGCTGCAGGGGAGGCAGTGTCTTATTGTGTGAGCCATGTTTCTGTTATAGCCAGCAGATTAAAGTTGTGAGATATGAAGAGGTCATGGATGGATGTTAATTTGTTACAAACAGAGTGTGCATTCAATAAGGCACATTTTAGTGATTTGGAGGGGGATGGGAGACACGTGATATTTATGAGGTTAGATGGATTTCTATGTTGTTTTGAGACAGCAGAGTGTGAGAGGGAAAGGTGGTTGGGGCCTGGATTTGGTGATATGTCCCCAGCTAATAAAAGCAGAAGAGTGAGATATATATTGGTGGATGTTTGCGAGTGTTTGTACTGGTAGCCAATTGCGGTTGTCAAAGTATTTGCAGAGAGGAAAGTATAAATCTCATGAGTGTTTAGAAGAGGGGAGTGGAGAATAGAAGCTGTAATGTGTACAGAGTGGTGAGTTTCAGGGTGAGTGTAGAATGTGTTAAATTTGGTGAGAATTCCATGAATTGAAATTAGACACAGTAGTTTGATGAACATGCTGTGGTTGTTTGTGTTTTCTTGAGTTAAGTGGAGTTAGAGTAAGTTGTTAAAGTAAGTTACCTTTTCTTGTTGTTTTTCAATGTTTGTTCAACTGTTTTTTTTAACTGTTCGGATAACACACTTATTAATTCCACACTTAATAAATTCCAGCAAGCTACCCCCAGCAAGCTGACCCCTTAACTGACTCTAAGGAAATACAGGTTGAGTATCCCTTATCCAAAATGCTTGGGACCAGAGGTATTTTGGATATCGGATTTTTCCGTATTTTGGAATAATTGCATACCATAATGAGATATCATGGTGATGGGACCTAAATCTAAGCACAGAATGGCTTTATGTGTCATATACACCTTATACACACAGCCTGAAGGTCATTCTAGCCAATACTTTTTATAACTTTGTGCATTAAACAAAGTGTGTCTACATTCACACAATTCATTTATGTTTCATAGACACCTTATACACACAGCCTGAAGGTCATTTAATACAATATTTTTAATAACTTTGTGTATTAAACAAAGTTAGTGTACATTGAGCCATCAAAAAACAAAGGTTTCACTATTTCACTCTCACTCAAAAAAGTCCGTATTTCGGAATATTCCGTATTTCGGAATATTTGGATATGGGATACTCAACCTGTACTGTCTCTGATTAGGAACAGGCCTATCTCTGAACATTTGGTCACCTGTTTGAGATGCTAATTGATCATAGAACAAATTGCACAGGGTGGGTCAACAGACTAAAACTACTCTAGCCATTCACAATAAATTCAATCACATACATAGGAAATTACAAGAAAAACTTCACATACATTCAAATATAAGATGTGGTTTGTACGCAGCATTTGTGTCAGTCTGAGCCTGGTAGCATAGTAGCAACTATCTCCTCTAACCCCCAAGTGCGATGTCTTGGAGTAATCCTCTCAAAAACCTGCCATTTCCATCTCAAAAACATCTCCAGGGCCAGACCCTTTCTCACCCAGGATGCTACTAAGACCCTCATCTGCTCACTGGTCATCTCCAGATTGGACTACTGCAATCTCCTCCTATCTGGCCTCCCTCAAATATGCCTCTATCCTCTTCAATCTATCCTCAATGCTGCTGCCCATCTCATCTTCATCACCAAACGTACTACATCCACATCCCCTCTCTTGCAGGACTTTCACTGGCTACCCTTCCCATTCAGAATCCAATTCAAGCTTCTCACACTCACCTACAAAGACCTCCCTCTTCTCCCTCTAACATCTCTGACCTTTACTCTTTTTACATTCCCACCCATCCTCTTCACTCTGCTAATGCAAGATGTCTCTCCTGCCAACTGATTACCTCCTCCCACTCTTACCTACAAGATTTTGCATGTGATGCTCCCTATCTCTGGAATGTTTTACCTCTCCCCATCTGACAATCCACCTCACTACAAAACTTCAAAGGGCTCTCAAGACCCACTTCTTCACCAAATCCAGCCAACTCTCCTCCTAACCCTCTTGTCTATGCTCACTGTCTACCCCTCTGTGTCCCTCCGGTCTGGTAGCCCCTCACCTTTTAGATTGTAAGCTTGCAAGAGCAGGGACTTCTTTCCTCATGTGCCTTTCCTTTTCTTACTTACACAATCTTATACTCCATACTCCCTTTGATGGCACCTAACCGCGGGTTTTCTATACCTGTCCTAAATTGTCTTATACTGTAAGAGCTGTTTTCTTGTTTGCTCATTTGATTATGTACTGTGTAATGGGCGCTGTGGATCCCTTGTGGCACCATATAAATAAAGGATAATAATAATAATAATAATAATAATAATAATCATCATTCTTAGCTTCTGAATGCCACAGCACACTCTTTTCATGTAGCAGCTCAGCTAACTTCTCTGTGTCTTTATGTAAACAAATTGAATCAAATGTAGTAGGAACTAAACTGACATGTAGCTAACATAGGCAACTACTTGTTTTCAATAACATAAATCATTTATGAATTTACCTCTGCGCAAGTGCTGACCCAGAACAAAATTCTGAGGGTGGGGGCACTACAAATGGGGAAGGTGGTGGGTACTTTTTTGTGCAAAGCTAAGGCATGTGTGCTCATGGAAAAGTGGATGTTCCCTCATAACAAGGGGTGTAGCCTCACAGAAAATGAGGAAAAGGTGAGATGCTGGGGACAGGGGGAAGAGGTGAGATTCTGGGACAAGAGAGAATGGTGAGGTGCTGGGACAGGTGTAAGAGGTGAGGTGCTGAGGACAGGTGGAAGAGTTGGGGTTCTGGGGACAGGGTGAAGAGTTGGGGTCTGGGGACAGTAGGAAATTGTGGGATGCTGGGGACAGGAGGAAGTGGTAGGGTGCTTAGGACAAGGGGAAGAAATGAGGTCCTGGGAACAGGGGAATATATGAGTTGCTATGTAGGTGGGGTGCTGGGGACAGGGGGAAGAGGTGAGGTGCTGCAAACAGGGGGAAAGAGTTCAGGTGCTTGGGAACAGGAGGAAGAGATAAGATGCTGGGGACAGGAGGTAGAGGTGATGTGCTGGGAATAGGGGGAAGAGGTGAGATGCTGGGGACAGGGGGAAGATTTGAGATGCTGTGGACAAGAGGAAGAGGTGAGGTGCTGGGTACAATAGGAAGAGGTGCTGCTCCAATAATTATTTTTGGATGTAAGCCAGAGATTAGAGGCAAAGGACTGCTGGGGAAAGGCACTCCATGGTGCTGACAAACCCTCAACCGCAATGGGTGCCTGGCTATTAATTCAGTAAAAGAGTCTGGTCTGACATTAGACGAATGAGTGGACAGGTAGTAGAGAGAGGCACAGAGACGGGGCAGGGCCATGCATCTGCACTATATATACACTGAAAACTTCATAGCCAGGCACTGCCACTGCCTACAGTAATAGGCATCACACAGCCCTGTAACTCTGCAACCAGCCTAAAGTGCTGAAAATGGAGCTACCCTTGGGAAAGACATCTGACACCCTGTCCTCCTGGCCCAGCCCACCACATATCAGCTGCACAGGAAGGCTTGGCAGCAGCAGCCTCATCAAAGTGGCGGCCATGCAGCCACAATAAAAATAAAAGTTTAAAAAATATAAAAATCTATGAATACAGTTAGAGACTAGGCTCAAACTGTAAACCTCGGCGCTATGAATAATATATGTATTAAGCAAAAATAATCACAAAACATAAATATTGCACTATAGAGCTGCTGAGCAAAAGCAGTTGGTTAGACTGAAATAAATTGGATTGAAAACAAACAAAGGGATGCTCTGCGCTCTGAAATCTCTTGTGTTTAGTTAATCAATTAATTAGTTAATTAGGTGCAGTCTAGCAGGGTGAATAATTGACTCAATGCAGTTCAATTTAAATAGCAGATACTTTTATCACAAAATGTATACACAGTTTAAAAAAAACCAAATAGATACATAGAAACAATTAAAAAAAAAGCAAAAAGCAAATGTTGCAACTTCTTATAAGCACACTGATTAATGATATTTTACCTATCTCAGAGATATAGTAATAAAAGCAGTATGTAATCCAAGTAAATATTAATTTAAATAAGAACAAAGCTCTCACTGGAATTAATTAAATAATGGACAGACTTTAATTAATGTTGGTCCGCAAAAATATTATTTGTAGTAAATGGGCCGTAATAGTTACCACCGTGCTGGTTCCTGAGAATTATTGCAGGGTCCTGTGTAATTGCACGTGGTAAATATAATGTAATGTTGCCACTTTTCAATGAATGTGGAGCAGTCCCACTGATGTTATTAGGATTGCTGGTATGGAAAGCCGTCAGTCACATGCAAGGTGTTTAAATGAGGATCCTCACAGCGGAGGACGTAATCCGTATAACTGGCGGTGTAGCTGCGGCCAGCCGGCACTGTCTCACCTATCCTCGCGGCGGAGGACCGTGACCGTCTAGTTCACGGAGATGTTTCCCATAGACAGTGATGTTATATAATTGCAGCAATCTTACCGCACTGTATAGAACAAGCTGGGTATGATCTGACGGCTGTAGTTTGGGTATCAGCGGAGTACGGCACTAGTAAGCTGGAGACCAAGTCCGTGCTGTATAGTATTCCTTCAGGAGAACTTTGAATGAGAAAAAGGGGCGTCAACGCGTTTCGTCTCCTAGCAACCGGAGACTTCCTCAAGACGAATGAATAACTAATTAATTGATTAACTAAACACAAGAGATTTCAGAGCGCAGAGCATCCCTTTGTTTGTTTTAAAAAAATATATCCTAAATCACAGCTCTGGGTGACACCCCCCCTCAAGTCCGCCAGTGCCTTTACATATAAGTAAGTTTCTACACCCAACTTTCTGTTTTTTAATATTTAAAGGCTATGAATAATCATATTAGTTTTAGGGGGGAATTCAATTAGCTGTGGCAGCTTACTGCGGGCTAATTGCTCCCCCAGGGCTATTCAATTAATCCCTGAAGGTAGCACACATGCAGCATATAAAAGGGATTTCTATTCAGGCCTGCACAGTTCTGTTGTTGCCAGAATAAGTTCACACATAGGGGGTCATTCCGAGTTGATCGCTCGCTAACAACTTTTTGCAGTGCTGCGATCAGATAGTCGCAGCCTATAGGGGAGTGTATTTTCACTTTGCAAGTGTGAGAGCACCTTTGCAGCTGAGCTGTACAAAATCAGTTTGTGCAGTTTCTGAGTAGCTCTGAACTTAGAGACAGAGGGAGGGGGGGGGGTTTGAAAATCCCACCCCTACATTTCCCTTCAGCACACTAAAAATTACCTGTAACCATACCTGAAGCTATCTGGTAATAGAAATTCAGAGAATTAGTTTACACATGTTTGCAAACACATGTTTAAGCTGCTGCGCCACTTCAAGGCTTCTCCGATGTCAGCAGTCCTTACACTACATAATAGCAGTGCCCACATAAGGCCATGTAATTTGTCACAGTAGGCCTCATGATAAAGGCTATTACTAAAACACATCCAGACAGAGAGCTAAAGTACCCAGGAGCCACACCCTGTATCTCCCATTGGCACTACAAGGAACAGCATGCATTCCAAATACTGCTCCTATTCAATGCCTCTCGCACACAAGCAGACAAACAATGGTAAATGCTCAATCATTCCTGGAGATAATTATGTATCAGGTGCTGGAAAGGGGGAGGGGTAACAGACAAACAGACAGAGAGGGGGGGGGGTTTGCAAATCTAACCCCTACATTTCCCTTCAGCACGCTAAAAATGACCTGCAACCATATCTGAACCTATCTGGTAATAGAAATTCAGAGAATTAGTTTACACATGTTTGTAAACACATGTTTAAGCTGCTGCACCACTTTAGGGCTTCTCCGATGTCAGCAGTCCTTACACTACATAATAGCAGTGCCCACATAGGGCCATGTAATTTTTCACAGTAGGCCTCATGATAAAGGCTATTACTAAAACACATCCAGACAGAGAGCTAACTTACCCAGGAGCCACCCCCAGTATCTCCCATTGGCACTACAAGGAACAGCATGCCTTCCAAATACTGCTCCCATTCAATGCCTACTGCACACAAGCAGACAAACAATGGTAAATGCTCGATCATTCCTGGCGATAATTATATATCAGGTGCTAGAAAGGGGGAGAGGTCATAGACAAACAGACAGAGAGGGGGGTTGCAAATCCCACCGCTACATTTTCCTTCAGCACACTAAAAATTACCTGTAACCATACCTGAACCTATGTGTAATAGAAATTCAGAGAATTAGTTTACACATGTTTGCAAATGTTAGCTGTGGACTTACTCATCCGCTATGATCACTCCAGTAGTTTTGGTCCTGGAATTGACATCAGACACCCACCCTGTAAATGCTTGGACATGCCTGCATTTTCCCAAACACTCCCAGAAAATGGTTAGTTGACAACCATAAATGCCCTATTTCTGTCAATCACCTTGCGATCAACTGTGTGGATGGATTCTTCATTAAATCCATCGCCCAGCACCGATCCTCTTTGTACCCATACGATGCACCTGCGCATTGCGGTGCATAAGCATGTGCAATTTTGCCAGTTTTAACCTGATCGCAGTGCTGCAAAAAGTTGCAAGCGAGCGATCAACTCGGAATGACCCCCATAGATGTGTGATCTTATCCCAAAGTCTATTTTAAAACTGAATAGCTCTGGGTGTTAAAGCCTGAGGCTACCACCTTTTTTAACACCCAGTAAATTACAGTGTCTAATTGAATTCCCCCATAATATGTTACTAAAAGAAACTCCTATTTCTAATTTAAAAATAAAAAAACTTGTTTATAAAGTTCTACAAAATCTGTGTATTGTTTAATCAATATAGTTCAAATGACAGGAAGATGCTATTCTGTGGTATATACTGTAATTTATTTTTTTAAATTATATTCAGCACTTGGTAGACTTAAAATGCAAATACAGTAGATAAGGATACATTTCAAATAATTGCATTAAGATAACGAACATTGTGTTTATTAATACAAGGTTTACAACCTTGAAAAAGCAAAGATTTGCAGATCAAAATCAAAGTGAATTCATTTTGCCAAAATGTCGACAGCTTTGTTAATTGTATTTTATTATCAAAATGAAAACACAAGAATGTAATGCAGTATTTGGCTTCTTTTCCAATAGGGCATACAGGACATATAGTTGGCAAAATAACCACTGAACTGGCGTTAATACATTTGCTCTATATAAATAGAGTGAATTTGCATTAATTTCACTAACGTTTCAGTTCATCTTGCAGCGTGAGACTATTCCATCAGCAAAATGAAAATAGCTGTTGTGTTTTTGCTTGCAGCTCTCTGCAACTCTTTTGGTAAGGAAATTCATTTTCAAGATTTTTAATTATTATTAAATACATGATTTTGTTAACATATTTAAAGTACAATTGGCACTGGCTATAACTACATGCAAAGTTGTCTATCATTAGAAGTCATATAGTTAAATGAAATATTAAGTATTAGGCTTGAACATAAGTGCTACAAACTTTTTTAAATATATGTAGAAACTACAGTTTAGTAGCATTAACTAACCTAAAATATTTTGATATTGTATCTGATACTATGGCGTTTTTAAACTAACATACATTTAGCCAGAATTTGGCTTTCAATGGCAGCAGAATGAACAGAATGTCATCATCCCAGTCTATTCACAGGCTAAAAGTCAGCTAAATGTAAATTTTCAAAAAAGTTTTAAAATGTCTTACTATAATAATAAAGATAATTATAACAAGTAGCATTACTAGAATATCAAATAATTAAATTTGTCCTAATTGTCTGTGCTCTATATGTTTTAAATAGATGCTGCATCAGTCTCAACGCTAAACTGCCTTCAACAGCTATATGAGGTATATTTATACAAAATATTCAATTCTGATTTAAAGGATAAATCACATTGGCTCTTGAAGCAGTTAATGTGGTTATTACAAGAAATAAAACACCACCTTCAGTAAAACTGAAATATAAAATAAGCCACTATAGTTTGTGACCTGTATAAAAGCACCTGCCCTGTGGTCACTTTTAGCTGTGTGATTTCCTCATGCATTGTTTTGTAAACTAACAAATGCTTAATGTCTGCCCTTATATTTTTTTAGGATGATGCTCCAGTTCTTCTTCAAAGTATGGCTAATCTTCTCTGTGATTACAAAGTAGCAAAGGTAAAAATACACTATTATTCCTCTTAAATGAACAGTGATTTAAATAAAAAATAATACCCTAAATCAATTGTAGTAATTGAACATTAATTAGAATTTACAATATATTTTTTAAAACATTATTTAACAACAAGTACACATATAGCATGTCCAATATTTTCTTTAAAAATATTTTTTCTTAGCTTTTTATTTGTTTAGAGCAATTATGGTGTACCCCCCAAAAAAAATGTGCATTGTGTAGCCATATTAGCTATCAATTTAAAATTCTCTGAGAGGCTTCACTATGCTCGTAACAGAGCATTTTGGGGGGAAAGAAAAGATATAGACAAAAGCAAATTGGGCAAAAAAATAGAGTCCACAAATCCGCAATGGAAAATGTCATAATGAATACAAGGAAAAAAACGTGATTTATTAGATTTCCATTTTTTTTTATTTTTACAATATTTATTTAGCAGTAAACTTTTTTTTACTATTACTGTATTTGCCTTTTTTTCATTTTAGGGACAACAAAATGCTGTCCTCTTTGAAAATTTCCTTATAAAAGTGAATGCACTTCTGGTATGTCACTCACTTATTTGTCCTGTTACTCTATGTGTATGTTCTATGCCAGTAGTCGAACATATTTGTGTTTCAGGTCTTTCCTGGACTACAGCTCCCACTATGCACCACAGGATTAAAATTGTTTACATTATGACAGCAATCAGGAAGTATTATTAAAATAAGCTTGTTTTGCCACTACTTCTGGTTTTCAACTAACCTCTCTTTCCAGGAAAGCCATAAATAACATTATGTAAAACACCTACAGATCTGTCCTCATGCAATATTGACACTATCACAATAGCCAGTCCTTCTTGGTGCACCAGATCCCGTGCCAATTGGCTTGCAGTGAACATCTTTTCCACTCAACTGTGTGTCTTAGATGCACAAATGTAAAAAATTGGATGTGAGAAAACTGCTTAGACTGCATTAATTAATTTGACATGTGACACTTGTATAGATGCACGCAAATCAGTCTCAATCTATATACTAGGTGCTTTGAAGCAGCAGGCAGTTTTTTTTCACTTCAAGTTACATTGTGCTTCACCTACAACTTTGTACATATTTAAAACTAATTACTGTGTGGTTAAAGTCATAGCTCTTGCCTCTGGTTCATTTTGAGTGGTGTTTTGCTGCATCTTTGGTGAAAATAAGATAGTCACTCTGCTACACTGCTTGCCATGGATCACTCGCAACACACAGAGTACTGAGGTTTGCTGTGTAAGGACACATCTATATGTGCCACAGTTATCCTCTCATGGCCTCTCCTTACAACTAGTGTCACCAGCATAGGGCTTGTAAAATACTAAAGAAGTGTTGTTGCAGGAGGAAAATTAACAGAGGAAAAGGCCTGTGTCCATTAACCTCCATCAGGGCTCCGTCCTCTGTAGCCAGCGCCTATCAGCACAATAGAGTTTGAGCACAGACTCTACTGCATATGTGCAAATCTTCGGGGGAAATGGTGCTGTGGCCATTTTCCCGAAGATTTCCTTACTGCCCATGCACAAAACTCCAGAAAAATGTGCTATTTACCAAAGATTTATTGAGAGATGCTGCCACCGGCAGGACACTCTGGAGAGATGAGTATTTAAAAAATTGGTGCAGGGTGTGCAGTGTGGGCCCACTTGGACCTTTGGAGACCTTGTTCACCGCACACACTGTACCCATTATACAGTAGATACACCACTGGTTTTTGCTGATGTTACAATAACATATTGTACACATGGGTTAAACCAACAGTGATCAGAATGTGATTTATTATGTCACATGATAATTCTATGTACTGTAAATGACCACTAACTCAGTTTTTATATATTCTTGTAAACATTCACATTTTGATTTCTTTCAGGAAAAAGTTGGATGCACCATTGACAACATTCTCGGCATACATGTGGTAATATTATTGTTATTATTTTAACGTATAAATATTTATACATTTTAAGCTTTATTAATCCAGTACTTCAATATAGCAAGTAGTACAAGTTAAAAAGTGCATCTATTTATTTTAGCTATTACTACAATTATATTTACAATTATTATTTTATATTATTATTTTTATTATTTTATATTTAAAATAATCTGCACAGCCTATGGAAAATAAATGCCTTTCAGTTTATTTTAAATTAGTTCAAAATACAGATACATAATTTCTCATATTCTAGATAAATAAAATGTAGATAAAATGGAAGTTTCTACCATGTTCAAAACAGTTTGCACATGTATGTGTTGGTTGGCACACGGTCCAGAAATTAAGGGCCTGAATTAGGGATGGACACAATGGTAATGTCAGTTGCTGCAATGGAGCTATTTTGTGACTTGTGCATGCATCTAAGTCATAGGTTCTCAAACTCGGTCCTCAGGACCCCACACAGTGCATGTTTTCCAGGTCTCC
This sequence comes from Pseudophryne corroboree, assembly GCF_028390025.1. Lineage (NCBI taxonomy): Eukaryota > Metazoa > Chordata > Amphibia > Anura > Myobatrachidae > Pseudophryne > Pseudophryne corroboree. The sequence goes on along the minus strand of NC_086449.1, from coordinate 597,704,827 downwards.
TCACAGAATCACAAGTGAAATAATTAGCTCCACCTGTGGACCTTTTAAAATGTGTCTGTGAGTAATTAATACACCTGTGCACTTGCTGGGTTATCTGCAAAACATGAACTGTGTGGGGTCCTGAGGACCGAGTTTGAGAACCTGTGATCTAAGTCATACTCCGTGGGTGTCTTAGCACCTATCCCGGCAGCTATGACATTTGCATATTTTCGTACAGCGGGATCACAGCTGCGAAGGTATTTGCATCCATCTCTGAATCATTCTGTAATTCCATTACTTTAGCATGTTTCTTCTCCCAAAAACATGGCCGCAGCTACTAAGTAAATAATATATAATTTCAATAGAAAATGTAATCATGTCGTTATACAGTATTTCACTGTTTTATTACCTCTTAGGGGTGATAAAATATGCACAGTTATATGTTTTTTCTTGCATTCAGATGCTATATTTAATATTTAATGACTGTCCTACTTGCAGTTCAAATTATGCAGACAACTCACCTAGAGACTCCTGAAATATGTCTGAACCAACATATTTAACAGGATACTATTATAGTTTTGTCTACACAAATTATCAGCAGTTAATTAATTGTTTATGCCAAATTTTGCATCGAGAAGACATTTTTAGAAACTGTTCAAAAAATATTGAGGTCCTATTGCTTTCATTAAGGATAAAATGTAATGCTTTAATGAATGTAAAGATAAATTATGGTTTATTTGATCACCTTAAAATGTATTTATTTAATCTTTGATTTGGACTATTGTACAGACAATTTCCCTTCAAAATGCTGAACAGATTGGAGATCAAGTTGCAAATGTCCTGTTTGGGTTTGTGGTAAGAAAGCACATACATTTTTATTTATTTTGTTTAATACATGGAAAATATGTACAGTTACAGTAATTAGATTTTGTTGAAAAATCTCCTGCTAGCACATACACAATATACGGCATACTGTACACATCTTTAGATTTCTAAAGAGGCAGCAGATTTCCATAATGGAAAGTAAATATCAAATATAAAAATGCATAGCATCAGCTGTCTTTGTCAAACATACAGTATACAAAAATATAAGGTTTGAGTGATAATCCAGATCTGTTCTTTCTCTACAATTGTAATATACAGTATAGTGGTAGCCAAAGTGAAATAAACTGCACAAATTAATGAGTTATGCTACTTACCATTCAGTACATGAAGAGTAACAAAATGTAGAGAGATAAAGTAACTGCCATGCTAAAGGCTGAGTTTGAAAAATGACAGTAGCTGATTAGATGGTAGATTATATATCTCCAGATTATCACTCTTCAAGGATTAATACCTCTGCCCCATATACTTTATATATATATATATATATATATATACACACACACACACACACACACACACACACTTCCTTCATATATATGTGTAACGACAATTGGTGACATGGGAAACTTAGAATTGCCTGGTGAACATGGTTAAGCAACATTAAAACATTAGGTAACCCTTTATAGCCTATGACCAGTAAGTGACAGTTGGGCGTAGGTGTCATCTCAGAGCAGGGGAACCAAGATGGAGCTCCCGTGCTCTCTCATGGGGAGAGGTATCAATCCTTGGAGGGACGGAATAGTTGCTAAGAGAATGCAATCAGATTCCATGAGGGAAAATGGTGTGGCTGTGGGGTCATGATAAGCATCTAACACCCAGGAGAGAGATCCAGGAAAACATAGTGATGAGAAATGCTACAGTCGGAGTGAGTGGGACTCCAAAGGAAGAGGCGTAAGAGCTAGAGGAAGATACTGTAGATGGGAAGTATACCCTTTTCTAAATAGCCAGCAGATATTAAAATGAGGTGTTAATGTAAGGAAGAAGTGTGGCAACAGAAGAGACTGTTTGAGTGTAAGTTTGTTCGTGAAAATGCTACACTATGTGGTATCTGTATACTCAGGCACCTCACAATACTCTATGTGCCACATGACAGTATTATATATAACAATAAATCTCCTACCAGCAATATATTAACTTTAAAAAACAAGTATTCCTATGCATACTATATTACTAATTTTATAAAGTTAAAATAAATCTGTTAAACAAAAAACAAACAAAAAAACAATGGTGTTTGTCCCTATAGTTCTCAAGTCAGTGTTATATATTTTTCATTTTCAAGAGTGAAGCCCTGGTAGTGCTACTCAGGCACCTATATGACACATGATTATTCTTATATGCCTCCTTTTAGCTTTTATGCTGAAATAAACCACAATATACATTTGGAATGATTTGAAACAGGACAAAAATGCAAATTGAATTATGTTTTATTATATTTAGGATGGCATTATTGCAAAAGTGACAAAAATTCTGGTAAGTAGACTTTATTCACATGATTACCTTCATTTGAATATGTATGCTCATTTTAACATTTACAAGATTTTAGGAATTTTCTAATTAAATTGTGTAAAAGTATGAACAATTCAGTACATTTTGTATACTTTAATCATACATAGTAGAACAAAATATAATCAGAACAAAATATTTTTTAGTATATGCGCTCTTTTTATACTATGTTACTCAGTGAATGGAATACCATGTGACAATGATTGAAGAAATGGCTGTACCTAGAAATTGTTAACGTGGCTCTCAGGAAAATTAAGAAAATGATTTAAACATTACCTATCTTTATAACAACATATCCCTGTTTAGAGAAGTTCTGAAAAATATTGCATTAAATGTAAATGATGTACTGTATGAAAATGTCCTTTTTTTCTCAAAGTTTAACATCTCATTGCTAGTTTAATAGTGCAATCCAGTTTAAAGTCATATTAATTAAAAATATTTTAATGAATGTCTTTCTTGTTTCTGTGCAAGATAAATAAATATAAACGATTAATTGCTACAATTTTTCTTGTTTAGGATGACATTCCATTCTTGGGAGACATATTGGTATGTTAGAACATGTTTAGTTTTCTTCTTCTCCATTTGCTAAGGAGTCAGGAAAATAAAAGCAAGATTAAGATAAAAATATATTACGTGAACAGGAAAGAAAACACAAAATAGTTGCTACTGTATATAGTTTAGTAACAGTATCCTACTCTGTACAGTGGGATCAAGACTATTATATATATAGAGTAGAAAACTATATCAGTAACCTAAGTAAAGATACTAAAAATTATTATAAAATATTTGATATACTGTATAAATAATCTACACAAAAAGAATGATTCTATCACATTTAATAATAATTTACTGGATACAGAGAAGATTCCTTTAGTTAGAACATAATTAGGGAGGGTGGAGATATGCATGTACATTATCTTACACTTACACCTTATTGTCACTCACTTACAGCTTACGTAGTGTAGTTACAGCAAGGGTTCATTTGGAGCAAACAGCCAAGTTAATCTATGTACAAGATCGTTTATTGTACTAAAACTGGGGAAGTTTTATTTCAATTTGATCCTAGTGCCCGGAGAGTCATCAGCTTATCATTTACTGGTACTTATATAATGTTCCACATACCTGTATGCACAGGAATAGTCTATGTGAATTATTTGCTCACTGTTAGTTGTTTTATTCTAATAGAATGATAAACTTCTATTTGAAAACATCAGGGATGTTTCATGTGGAGATCTGGTAAGATGATGATTTATTCTAATATTAATCACCTACTGTATTTGTCATATGATTTTCTTGTTTTGCTTATTAGTCTTTAACCGGTTAATATATCATAAACTTCATAATTCATCATAAACTGTAAACAGTATTTTTCTGCTTACCACCGACAGTATGTCACAATACCAGATAATCCATTCAGTAGCCTTTACTGGAAGTGCAGATCGTATGGTAGCCGATATATTTTACTATAGCCATTTACCAGACCACATTCATTTGAAGGAACAAAAATGAAATAGATCAGTAAGATCTGTATTATCGGGAATTTGTAAGTCTTTGTTGTTCAGCCACAAACTCCTGCGTTTTGGATGTATTCATTTTATTTATGAATCTCACTATTTTTAACATACAGTACACTTAAACATTTTGCTTTTGTTTATTTCTGCAAATCTAAAATTTTAAACTACAATATTTTCTTATTATAATGTAGATCTTGCTCAACATAGAAAATTATACATTAGGTTGAATATGAACATTTTTCTGTAAAACAACTATATTATCATATTGTATGAGATTTTATATTATTCAGCAGCAAGAGACAATTGCATTTTTTTGGGTAGTTCTATATAAGGTACCTAATTTTTTTGTAGTTATGGGAATATTTTCAATTTAATCTCTCAGTTTACTATTTAGCTTTGATAACAAAATATACTGTAGGTATTAATCACAGGTAGGCACTAAAAACATTTCCAAACACTGTTGCCTCATTGCAGCACTTTTGCCAGTTACACCTCTGTCAAATTATTACAACATGTAATAATAGAAACATACTATATGCTGTATTATTATATAGAATGCTAACTATTTACAAAATGAAGGTTCCCATTTGATAACAAGACTTATTACCAGTGGTGATACTAACAAATATGCCATTAGTATTTATTATTACTTACCTCTCTGGTGAGATCCAATTATGCCCCCCTTCTTGGTGCCATCCTCCACTCTGTTACCGGCAGCCTACAGCTTTCAACGACAGGCTGCTGTGTCATGTGCAGAGAGAGTTAGATTTGCGTGAGTTGTGTTCAAACTGAAATCTAATTTGCAGTGTAAAAATAAAGCAGCCAGTATTTACCCTGTACAGAAACAAAATAACCCACCCAAATCTAACTCTCTCTGCACACGTTATATCTGCCTCCCCTGCAGTGCACATGGTTTTTCCCAACTGATAACAAATTTGCTGCTACGATCAGGACTGAATTACCCTCTGTATCGCTCTCACCATCTATAGATGGCATAAGTGATATTGGGGCAAACAGGGTAAACTAAACTAAGTTTACCGCTGTTTGTTAAATACTGAAAAGAGAACATAACCCCTTTAGCGAATCCTCATTGTTAAATAGGTCCCTATATATTATATGGATTACACTCAAAATGATAAATTATGGATGTGTTTAACTACAGTAATTCACATTTTAAATTTTTAATGATAATAGTTAAAAATGACTTGCCATTTTTTTTTCAAGGAATGTGTCCTCTATTAGCTAAACATGTATTTTTGTATTTAAATATAAAAATTATCACTAATAATTATGTGTAAAATCTTGTAGTAGCCCAGTTCATGGTATGATAAAAGTGTTTGTCAATACCTGTGCCATTTTTCCATTAGTTTAGTATTTTACATAAATCTCTGGTGATATATGTATGTCTGCAGTTTCTTGCGTGTTGTAACTTCTTACACAAACAAAAGTTACTGTAGGTTAGAGTAATGCTGGCAAATACATTGCATGATACTTTTGCAAACCAGTCTACTATTTTGAATGACTATTGTGCAGTGTATGGATCTGAACAATAATCATTCATAGTCTGAAAATGGATGGATATTGTTCTGGATTGTGTGGTTTGGTTATAAAACCTGTAAAATCTACCCTGTGTCTGCGGTCATTTAGCTAGCTTAATTCTGTGAATGGAGATCACCTACATTTACCATGCAGTACATGGAGGTGCTTTGATTGTCATCCAGTCATTCCTTTCTTAATCTGTTTTGCACTATCATACAGTCTATGACCAGCTGAAAAGAGACTGGTCTAAAATAAGGCCTGGAAAACATTTGTACAGTGAATCTTGTCCCATTACCATTACAGAGAAAATATGTTATCAATACGTAATTAAAATAATATCTCTGCCTTAAATAATTGTGTAAATAAAGGCTGACAAATCTCAAGTCTTATGAGCTACAGTAATCTTAATATTCTTGTCTCGCTGTTTGTAGGTTGAAGTCTTAATAGAACTGGACAAAGCTCTGGTAAGGAAACAAGCCTGTTGTAACTGTTATTGCAGTTTTTTATCCCATTGTGTACAGAACCTAAATATTCAAGAGTAGAGATAAATCGCCAAATTATTTTATACATATATATATACATATATATATATACATATATATATATATATATATACACAGTATATATATATATATATATATATATATATATACATACATACATACATACATACATACACAGGGCCGGTGCTAGGGTGTTCGGCGCTCCCCTGCAAACTATAAATGTGTACCCTCCCATAACTTGTCAAATAAACACTGCATTCCGGAGGCACATGTGGTTTCACAAGGAATGGGTGTGGCCACAAAATAGAAACACCCAATTCAAATTATGCCACACAGTAGCAATCTTATTCACATTACACTGCATGTAGTGCACCTGAATCACATTACACCACATAGTAGTGTTATTCACATTATGACACACATTGTAGAGCCCCTTATTCATGTTACTTCAGACAGTAGTACCCCACAGTGTGCCACACATTTGTGCCCCTTATATGCATAATGCCCTCTTACAAATACTGTCCACAATAATGCTACTTACATGCAATGCCCAGTTATACTGCTTACACAGAATGCCCAGAGTAATGCAAAATACACATAATGCCAACAGTAGTGCCCCTTACACATAATGCCTACAGTAATGCCACTTAGACACAATGCCAATAGTAGTGCCACCTACACACAATGCCCACAGTAGTGTCTCTTACACATGATGCCTACAGTAGTGACCCTTATGCATAATGAGTTTCACCTACTCTCCCATCACTGGTGAGGCAGTGAATGACGGTTGAGGTAGTAATGAGGCAGCATGGCAGTCAGAGCTGGCCAGTACCGGTATTAATGTTTTGAAGGTGACAGGATGGATGGAGCACACAGGACACCAGAAAGGGGTGCAAGCTGGATGGGGAGGGGGAGATGCCAGTGCTGAGGGATACATTCAATTTGTCAGCTGTCAGGATCCCGGCGGTCAGGATACCAATGCTGGAATCCTGCCAGCCAGAATTCTGGAAAAACAGGACTATTTCTACTCATGGATGTCCATGACACCCATAATATGGGAATAGATCCTGTGTTGCGAGCGTAGCGAGCCACCGAGCCCACAGCATGGCGAGCACAGCGAGCCTGCACGGGGACTCTTTGCGCTTGCCCCACTGCTGGCATTCTGGTGGATGAAAATCCACTGTTTGGGATATGCCCATCCTCCGGTAAATTGTATGTATTCCGATGCTGACCCATTACATCAAACACCCGCTCTCACTTGAACAAGGATAAAAGAGTACTGGTGCTGTGTTATATCTCTAATAATTAAGAAGTGGATGGATATAAAAAATTTTTTATTTTTTAACATATAATAAATAATACTGGTGATCACAATTAAAAACCTAAAGAGTATACTGAGAAGCAAATTTGTTTTAAGCAACTGCCCAATAGCTATATCCACAATAGGATCCCGGACACAACAATAAATACTCCCAATGGGGTACCAGTTAGTTTCAGCTGGTATTACCCATGGTGGTGTGAATGTCCAAATGCACTTGAAATCGTCAGCAAGCATGCTTGAGATGTGCAGTCCACTGGGTTGTTCCAATAAGTGCTGTAACGCAAGCTGGTCCCACAATGATAGTTTCAAAGTCCAGGGAGTCTTTTAGTTGTCCATATCTGGATCCATAAGCAGCATGGAGATGAATGTCGCAGGTGATGATATTATCTTAACGTGTTTCCCTAGGCACGGTCACCTAGCTTCATCAGAAGCTGATGAAACACAGGTTTTTAATTGCGATCACCAGTATTATTTATTATATGTTAAAAAAATAAAATAATTTTTATATCCATCCACTTCTCAATTATTGGAAATACAACACAGCACCAGTACTCTTTTACCCTTTTGCATGTATACTTAGTGGGACTGACAATCCCATTACTGGCAGCTTTTGATAGCGCATCTGGGATCTATCTTTATATTTATACACCCGCTCTCACTTGCCTCAGCCCCGGCAGCAGCAGTTCCCACTCTCCGCCTTCAAAGACTTCCACAGATCTACCATTCTTAGTCTGTATGTGCATCACTGTGCCCCCTCCTAGTCAGTATATGTACAGTATTAGTGTACCTTCCCATCCTTTCTTAGTCTGTATGTGCATTAGTGTACCCCCTTCCTTCCTACTCTGTATATGTATTAGTGTACCTTCCTCCTAGTCTGTGTGTATGCATTAGTGTGTCTAGACTTCCCCATTCCCCCTTCTCTATAGTGTGCAGCCTGCCCCCTCCCCTAGTAGTTACCTGCTCTCCTAGCTTGCTCCTTTCAGCAGCTCAGCTCTTCATCCAGTCTCGCCCTGTCTGCAGCCTCTGTTTCCTGCTCTTGCCTCTTGTCACTGACTGAAATTTAACAGCAGCCACTGTTATGCCCATGCGGTTTTCAGAGCCCTCTGCTGGCAGAAATGGTGGCAGAACAGGAAGAGTGCCTAGTTGCATGTGTGGTACCCCCCCCCCCCAAGTACTAATGTGATCCCTCCCCACCCCCCAGGGCTTACAGGTACACTGTGACCCGAGCTATACACCTGAAGGTTTATAAAAAATATCAGAAGTGGGAAAACAGTCCCCCTTTGTTTCCTGTATTCAGCTGTAGCAGGGAGGACATGGCCAACACCACCCTAACCTTATTGCATAGCTCTGGTAGGACAGGGAGAGTGCTATACATCAGGGGAACCGGCAGATGAGAGCTTAGATGGAGTGGCAGCTAGAAAGTGAGTGAGCATCAGGACAGTGTGTAGGAGCGCGGATCAGCTCCACAGATGCAGCGGCAGCAGTGTTCCAAGCAGTCCTGTATGTGCGCACAGCATAGCTAGTAGAGGCAGGCCGGCACCTCTAGCAACCGGTGGTGACTGTGTAGGACCAGGCAACAGCAGCCATAGCATAGCTTTCTTTTATCAGGCAGCTCCTAGGTCTATCTATAGTATGCTGCCACCGCTGTCTACCCGTGCGGTGCCCAGAGCCTGCTGCTGACACTACTAACTCAAAGGTGGCAGAGCAGGGAGTGCACCTCTCCTGACCGGTGCCTGTCTGCTTTGCATACCTTTGCTGAGCAGGTAGCGCCAGCCTTGTATATATGTATATATGTATATATATATATATATATATATATATATATATATATATATATCTGAAAGACGAGATTTCCCCAGGGAGCTGATGTCGTACTTTGGTATGTACAAGTTTTGTATAATAAAATTATCTTATAAAAGAGAGATTGTTTATTTTTTTAAAAAGCAATACATAAAACTGTTTACAATTTGCCCAGAATAACAATAAACAATGTTTGTACAGACGATAGTTGTGTTGGTAATTCAGACAACATCAAAATGATCTTCTTTAAAATTGATACTCCATATGGTGAAATTTTGTCCGATACTATTTTAAGCATTGTTAAATTGCCTTTTTGAAGACACGATAAGATGTATATGCAAAAGAGAGGTAACCAATTACTTGGAAGGGGCGCTCAAGCTGTGGCTCCAATTTAGTGAGTGATTAGCAGCTGTCTATATAGGCTAGTCACGCCTATAACATAATACAAACAAAATTACCAAAAAAATGAGACAGCGCTGACTGAGATGAATTGTAAAAATAGTTAGCAATGTTATTTAATAATAATTATACAATAAAATACATAAAAACATAAAATAAATGGATATCTCACTGCGCTAATGAGCTCATAGTCACCATATGTGGGATATTATTCGTTTGCTGCTTGATGAAATGTCCCTGTAGGATCCGCACATTAGAAAATCCCTTATCCTGGGGTTGTGGCACAGTCCCCGGGCCGAAGAATTTATGGAGACAACGCTGGAGGAATAACTGTCCCAGTAGTTTGGCAATACAACGGGGGGTCCTCACCAGTGATGCGTGGTAGTCTTGATATTCGGTCCTTGTTAGTGGATATGGGTGGAAATAGCGCTATTTTTGCGGAGTCCTTAGGGGTCCAAGTGATAGTAGATATCCAATGGAGGTGACACAGGCTCACACCTGACGCGTTTCACAGCTGCCTGCTGTTTTTTCAAAGGTGACTTGTTCCTTGCTGGCAGTGTATTTATACCTGATCTCTACGGACACTGAGCCTCAGTGTCCGTAGAGATCAGGTATAAATACACTGCCAGCAAGGAACAAGTCACCTTTGAAAAAACAGCAGGCAGCAGTGAAACGCGTCAGGTGTGAGCCTGTGTCACCTCCATTGGATATCTACGATCACTTGGACCCCTAAGGACTCCGCAAAAATAGCGCTATTTCCACCCATATCCACTAATAAGGACCGAATATCAAGACTACCACGCATCACTGGTGAGGACCCCCCGTTGTATTGCCAAACTACTGGGACAGTTATTCCTCCAGCGTTGTCTCCATAAATTCTTCGGCCCGGGGACTGTGCCACAACCCCAGGATAATGGATTTTCTAATGTGCGGATCCTACAGGGACATTTCATCAAGCAGCAAACGAATAATATCCCACATATGGTGACTATGAGCTCATTAGCGCAGCGAGATATCCATTTATTTTATGTTTTTATGTATTTTATTGTATAATTATTATTAAATAACATTGCTAACTATTTTTACAATTCATCTCAGTCAGCGCTGTCTCATTTTTACGATAAGATGTATGTCCATATTGTGATTCTTTGATTAATACACCCCTGATGAAGTCTGTAGGACGAAACGCGTTGGGTTAGCACATTGTTCTCTGACATCTCTACAAAGAAGATCATTTTGATGTTGTCTGAATTACCAACACAACTATCGTCTGTACAAACATTGTTTATTGTTATTCTGGGCAAATTGTAAACAGTTTTATGTATTGCTTTTAAAAAAAATAAACAATCTCTCTCTTTTAAGATTATTTTATTATACAAAACTTGTACATACCAAAGTACGACATCAGCTCCCTGGGGAAATCTCTTCTTTCACTATCTGTTGTTCATACCCCATCTAACAGGGGGTATCTTCCCTAAGTTGAAGCTTTCACATCTTTAGCGCGATAAAGGTCTTATATCTTTTCAAATATATATATATATGATTATGGTTAATAGCTGCTATTTATGAATCCTTTTCCAACAATAACTATACCTCAATTTATCTTATTTCTATGCATGCACTAAAAAACTGGATTGATTGTTCATATGCCTTCAATTTTAAATAAAACTGATTATAACCCTGTGTATAAGAAGGTTATGACTGCTATTTCAATTATGTTTCGATATTGAATGTGAAAGAGTACAGTTCTGTATATCTCTGCTACTCTACATTTTTCTTTGTTGTTTAGATTATTCTTGGGGATAGAACCTTTAAAGTTCTAGAGTTCTTAATATAGTACGGATATTCCTGAAAACTGTTAACATAGGGCCTAATTCAGACCTGATCACTGTTCAATGCGCACGCTAGCAGCGTTCACAAGTATGCAAACGCAATGCAACAGTGTGATCAGACAGAAAATCACGCCCACCACACATGAGTGCACAAAAGAGGTATGTACTATTTTGCTTTGCACCAGAGCGATGCATTCGCAAGTGTGCTATTCGCATCATTTGCAACATGGAGCATGTTGCAAATCACACATTTTTTATTTATTTAAGAAAACAATTACCCTAAGGAATTGTAATGTGATGGAACAATTAAGTGATCAAACACTGCTAAATAAAGAGTTTGAAAACCTAATTGCCCAATAACATTCAGCAATTAAGGCAACAAACATATCAGTTTAATATCTTTGTTGTCCTATTTGCACAATACCCAGAATTTTTGTTACGTTTAAATTTGTTATTTTCAAAAATAAAATGGTTCTATATGTAATTTTTATGCTATTGAATAAGCAGTGTAAGTATGACATACATTATATACACATTAATTACTTGTGCATATACATATGCTTAATAATTTTGAAGGTGTTTAAAAGGGGAGTGATAAAGTATCAAATAGTCTGCTCCTTACTGTCATGTCACAGGCAGTGTTTGTAAAATTAGTTAGGAGTGTTTTCGTTGGAACTTTAGCACTCGCCATTTTAACACTTACAAAGTGATGCATATGATTTTTTTACTTAAAAATAAACATAAAATACATTTTTATTTAACATAAAAAAATCAATCAAAAATATTTTTTATTACATTAATCTCTGCAAGGAGGCCCTGCACGTGCTCTTCCATACGCCGCAGGGACAAACAGATTGCCTGATTTGGATCTCTAACCTCAGCATCTGTAAAGAATGTTTTAACAATTAATACAAATACAGATGGAGCCTCGCTCATCTAGGCTTCCCTGCATAAGCCTTTCATCTATTGTTCTCAGCTGCAATACAATACAGAGAGAACAATACAGCAGGAGATTAAGTAATTACAGCAGGGGATTGAGTCCAACTGCCCTGGCTCAGTTATTCCTAATAAAGGGATAAATGAGGAGGGCTCCATCTGTAATTTCAGACATTATGCAATATACAAGCAATTTACCAAACACACTTCAACAGCTTACTGTCTAGGTCAGGGATAGTGAATGTTTGGCACACCAGCTGTTGTTGAACAACACATACCAGCATGTTCTGCAACAGTTTTAGCATGGCCAAATGGAAAAACTGTTGCAGGACATGCTGGGATGTATAGTTCCACATCAGCTGGATAGGCGCAGGTTGAAGACACATGTAATATATTTTACATTTTTATTAAAAAAACATTCTATGAAGTAAAACTAAAAAAAAACTTATTCTCCTCCAGGGGATATTGGCGGTATGTCCGCCTTGCGATCTCTAAACTCAGCATCTGAAAAAGATGTTTACTAATTTAGCATAAAATATTACAGTCATTATGCAATATAAAAGAAATGTACAAAGCACACTTCAACAGCTCACTGTCTAGGTCAGGAATGGTGAACCTTGGGCTATCCAGCTGCCGTGAAACTACATAGACCAGCATGCCCTTCAAGAGTTCAGCAAATTGGGCATGCAAAAACTGTAGCAGGGCATGCTGGTATGTGTAGTTCAACAACAGTTGGAGGATAAAAGTTTCCCCATCCCTGGTCTAGGTCCAGGGTCAGTAAACTGTGGCTCTCCATCTGTTGTTGAACTACACATCCCAGCATGCCCACCAAAAGTTTCAACATTGCAAAATTGCACAACTGTTTGGATAGCCAAAGTTTGAAGACACATGTTGTAGTAAATGTTTAAACCCCCCCAAAAATAAAAATAAAAATAAGTAAAACACAAACCAAACTTACACTCCTCTATAGTCCCATACTCCTCCACCTCCTCTTCTTCACCACCCAGGGTTGTTTCTTGGATGGGGGAAGGGACTTGAATGGGGGCAGGAGGCTGACGGGGAGAGGGAGGTTGAATGGGGGTGGGAGGTTGAGGGGGAGAGGGAGGTTGAATGGGGGTGGGAGGTTGAGGGGGAGAGGGAGGTTGAATGGGGGTGGGAGGTTGAGGGGGAGAGGGAGGTTGAATGGGGGTGGGAGGTTGAGGGGGAGAGGGAGGTTGAATGGTTGATGGATGCTGAGGGGGAGAGGGAGGTTGAATGGGGGATGGATGCTGAGGGGGAGAGAAAGGTTGAGTGGGGGATGGATGAGGGTGGTGGCCACTTCTCCTTTCTGCTCTTCCTAAGGAGAGAGGAACACAGTTTATGGGTTTTTGTAAACATTTGATATAAATACACATTCCCTACTCAATAACCAACATAAACAAAACAGTATTTTGCGGGGTTTTTTTTAAAACAAACATTATTATACTAAAAATAAACACAAACTTATTACTGGTATGCAAAATAATACATGTTAGTATGACATATTTAATGTTTGTATACAGTATAACTCAATATACAACCCACACACATTCTCTATACATCCATACAAACATCTATGCATAATAATATACATTTTCAAGATCTACAGGCTAAACAACAAACACACAATTATGGATGAAAATATTACAAAACTTTAAACTGAAAACACACTCATGCGCGCACAAATGCTACAGTATGCATTACTTATGTTCACGAATTTGCTGGCGTAACTCCGCCAGCAACCGTAGCTGTCTTCGTCGGAAGTCAGACCACCGTCTTTTCAACTGGACAATGGTCTGCCTGCTTCAGAGCTTCACCCTCAGCTTCCTGCGGACCTCCATGTAGGCCGCAAGCTTACGGGCATTTGACACATAAGGGCCTGTGCGGCCTATGCGGCGGTTCATAACTGAGGTGAGGGGCCGCAGCTCCCTGGCTACCAATGAGGCAGGTCGCATTGTGCCAATGGTGTATTAATCATAATTGCAATTATTTGTACTGTTTGGCTACGGTTGATTGTGCCAATGGTGTATTAATCATAATTGCAATTATTTGTACTGTATGGGTACTGTTGATTAGTTGACAGCTGTGCTGCTCAGAGGCGGAACTACCGGCAGTGCAAGCAGTGCGTTGCACTGGGGCCCGCCTCTGTCCAGGGGCCCAAGCATGTAATGAGTCAAACTGACTCATTACATGCCGCTGTGCGCTGCAGGCAACCGCTGCCCGCAGCGCACAGCCGCCCGGAGAGGAGCAGCGGCATGGACGGGGGAAGGAGGAGGAGGGAGGTGAAGGAGGGAGCCGCAGCAGCGATTTGTTACTGGTGGAGGCGCTGCTGCTGCTGCCCCTCTGCTTCACTATAGGCTGTCTTCCGAGAACAGCCTATAGGGAAGCAGAGGGGCAGCAGCAGCAGCGCCTCCACCAGTAACAAAGCGCTGCTGCGGCTCCCTTCTTCACCTCCGTCCTCCACCTCCTCTACTGCCCGGGAATCGTCTGACGCGGCTGCACCGAGGAGCCTGAGCTGGCGGAGAGGGTAAGTATAATTCTTCTTTCTTTCTTTTTCTCTTTTTCTTTCTTTCTTTCTTTCTCTTTCTTTTTTCTTTGGCCTGCCTGCCGCTATGTGTAAAAATGGGGGACTGCCTGCCGCTATGTGTAAAAAGGGGAATCAGCCTGCCGCAATGTGTAAAAAGGGGGGACTGCCTGACGTAATGTGTAAAAAGGGGGAATCAGCCTGCCGCAATGTGTAAAAAGGGGGGACTGCCTGACGTAATGTGTAAAAAGGGGGAATCAGCCTGCCGCAATGTATAAAAATGGGGGACTGCTGCCTGCCGCTATGTGTAAAAAGGGGTAATCTGCCTGCCGCTATGTGTAAAAAGGGGTAATCTGCCTGCCGCAATGTGTAAAAATGGGGAATCTGCCTGCCGTAATGTGTAAAAATGGGGACGCTGTCTGCCGTAATGTGTAACAAGGGCACGCTGTCTGCCGTAATGTGTAAAAAGGGGACGCTGTCTGCCGCTATGTGTAACAAGGGCACGCGGTCTGCCGTTATGTGTAAAAAGTGCACGCTGTCTGCTGTAATGTGTAAAAAGAGGAATCTGTCCACTGTAAGGTGTAAAAGGGTCTCTACCTGGTGTAGTGGTGCTACTGTGCGGCGTAATTTGAATAATGGAGACTACTGTGTACCGTTTTATGAATTGGTATTATTTTGTGGCCACACCCCTTCCCCATGAAGCCACGCCACTATGTATTTTTGCGCGCGCCTAAGGCGCGCACTGCCCCTGTTTTGCATGCAGGGGTGGGGCTCCGATGCCGTTTCTTGCACACAGTGCTAAAATGTCTAGTTACGGCACTGTTGCTAGGTATCCATTTCTCTGGCCCTGAGCAGGTCCCCCTCACCAGATCCTCTCCAGGGGTGAGGGGGTGGACTTGGATGGGATGTGTGTGGGGGGGATGTGGGGGGGGGGGGCCCAAAGCATTTTGTCGCACCTGGGCCCACTGCTCGCTAGTTCCGCCACTGGTGCTGCTTATAAATACAAATAAGCTTTATCTCTACTAATGCACATTAACAGTATGGTCCGTACTTTCAGTTCAGAATGCAATTGCGAGAGTATGCTACTGTAAGTGGAGAATTCGCCAAATACTTACCAAACATCTCTGTTACTCACTCAACTAAACATTGCAGGATTGTTGTGTTGTGGCCGCGTTGGGTTTCTGAGCCTTTCCTCCATGTACGGCCAACCCCTTGTTCCTCATACTCTGGGCCCAAAATGAGGTATTGGGCCAGATCCACATGCCTCCTTACAGCAATATTGTGCACACAGGACCACTATCTTACTAACCATTTCCGGCGAATACATGAGGTCACCACCAGTGCGGTGGAGCACCAGAAAATGGCCTTTTAGTAGCCCAATCGTGCGCTCCACCACCTGTCTGGTGGATGTAAGCACATTACATGTATAGCCCCGCACTACACGTATAGCACTGCATTACACAAATAGCACCACATAACACATATAGCACATTACAGGTATAGCACCGCACTACACGTATAGCACTGCATTATACAATTAGCACCACATTATATGTATGCACCTCATTAAACAAATAGCACCACATTACATACATAGCCACCACATTACATACTTAGCCACTGTATTACATACGTAGACACCGCATTACATACATAGACACCGCATTACAGAAATAGGCCCATCATCATTGACAGACATTGGGCAGCTATAGGGCTGAAGGACTTTGCATTAGAGATTGTCCCAGGGCTGGTTGTGAGTGCAGCCTGATCAGCTGGCATACTGAGAACAAGGTACATCCTGCTCCTGTCCAGTCCCCAAACCATACACTTTGACCGGGGATGCCCTAACCCTTACACCATCATGATAATGCAAATAATGTAATTAAAATAACCTTTTTGCTGGGTCCCCTTCAGTGCTCAGTTGCCACTCTGGTCAGTTCAGTGAGAGTGTAGGAGCTGGGGTGGGTGTAGTGATCCCAGCTCCGGCCATCGCTATGCTGCTGCTCACGGGCTGGGCTCATTGAAGAGACCTTTGGCCAGCGCCAGAGAGAGGATGCTGCTGGGCTAGTTAACTTTCTCCAGGTACCCCATTGGTAGAACAGCTTCACCACTTTTCACGGCTAGCGGCACCTGGGAGCGCCCGCTAGCGTAACTTCCGTATTGCGTTCCAATGAACCGCAAAGTACTGGAAGCAGTATGAGCCAACCCAGCCTGAGTGTGAATTGGCCTGGCTGAGGGGCCGGCTTATCAGATTTTGTCATGGTGTACTGGTGGCCCAATCCGCCCCTGCCCGCAGATGTATATATTGCCAAAAAAAATCAAAGGGCAAGTTATAAACAAAAAAGGCTACTTGGTCAAATAAATAAAGAAAATTGTACTTCCCTTGGGAAGAAATGACAACAGAGAAAAAAAATTATATATATATATATATATATATATATATATCTGTGTGATGAGCGGCACTCACGGGACTTTCTCATAAACAACAGGACATCACCCCATTGGTATCTGCAACGTTTCGGTTTATTTTCAAAACCGTCTTCAGGCTTTAAGCCTGAAGACGGTTTTGAAAATAAACCGAAACGTTGCAGATACCAATGGGTTGATGTCCTGTTGTTTATGAGAAAGTCCCGTGAGTGCCGCTCATCACACAGATATTTAAGCAAGTATCATTGCCAGAGAAGGCACCGGGCACTATTTATCATTGTGCATCTGGAGTGCCTGGCGTGGAAACGAATATATATATATATATATATATATAGCAAAGTCCAGTAGACCGGCACCCTCCTCTCACAGCATTCATTCCACGGTGCCAAAAGGTAATAGTACAGCACAGCTGCTGTCTCCTGAGTGAAATTTCTTTAAGACCACTTGAGTGCCTTCGTTGAATTTGCTATATACTGTATATATATATATATATATATTTACATATATCTCAGTCAGCTCATCTACACTACAAACATCCATAAATACAAACGTAAAAAGCCACTAACACAAATACAGCATGCATTGTTTGTCCTACATGCTATGCACCCGCAATACACCACATAATCACAACACATCCCAAAACACACTACACAAGTCCGTGTTGCAAACACATGTTGTGCAGAGTCACACAACCATCGCCATACCACATACCAGAAGAATGACAAAAATAAGCAAAACTAATACAACTCTGCATAACACATTACATTAACATTACTCCAAGGAAATGTGAATAAAATCACTACATACAGTATTTCATTTAATCATTTAAAAAAAATCCTCACCTCCAAATACCTATCTACAACTCTTACCATGACACACAACTTCACCTCCATACACCCACAAACCATGAATGGCTAGAACATGCTTAAATAGAGTAAGCAATCACAGCAAATGTACAAATTGTGTATGCATCCCCTGTGCTAAATTATGCTAAGCATGCATATGCAGGTATAAAACAACACCCCCTGAACTATACGCACATGCTACCAGCATTATTGACTCAGCTACTGAGATCACACTTCAAATTAAAAGATTAAAAGCACAATATGCATCCTTTAGACAAAGACAAAGAGAAAGGAGAGAAAGATGAGGGCAAATGGCACAGCAACAAGCACCTGGCTGTGCAGAGGAGAGAGGAGCAGGACCCAGAAATGGAGTACCCCATCTACTGTGCAAGCACAACAAAAAGCTGGTCTCAGTTTCCTGGCTGAGGAAGATGTGGGGCAAACTGAGAAAGATTCTGTGACCACTATCCAAATGCAACAATCTGGCCCACAAACTGAAGAGGAAGGTGTGGCAAGTTCACAGGCTATTGCATCGCAGCCAGGAAAGAAAAGAGAAGATGCCAACCCCCATTTCACAGGAGGGAGTTGGACATTCTTGTCACACAATCCATTGACAAAATCCATTTTGGAAATAAGAACATGGGCGCTATGACCAAGGAACGTATCTGGAGAGAAATCACAGAAGCCATAAATAGGGAGGCCCCAATTATCCGCACACCCCAAGAAGTAAGGAGATGGTAAGTACATACTTCATCACACTCAAAAACGCTATTATGTGCATTATCTAAGATGGTAGTTCCTTTTTAGATGTGATGTTGCCTATAGCAACCAAGACATTTACATATATAACCTTCTAGAAGGTGTAAGAAAAATGAGCATTTTAAGGTTTGTTTGCTATGCGCAAAAATCTATCTTGAAGTAAAAATATCATCTTACAATATTTATTGCTACTGTATATATGTGTACAAGTAGAAGTTGACCTAAGTAATTTAGGTTATGATATTTGTGATTGTTTGATGTATATAATTTCACCAATAACTCATAAAAAATGATGGACAGAATCATAAAAATGTAAAGTATAAAAAAATAAAAACAATTTTATTATGCCAAATTAGTTGTTGTTTTATTTTAACCATAACATCTTGGGCTGACTTCAAGTGCCAGCTGAAAAACAAGATGTCTGCATGGTGGAAATCTGTAAAGGAGACAGGGGGAAGGTGAATCTCTGAGAGTCTTAATACATGGCCTTGGAGGAGCAAGCCTTGGTCTGTATGGCGGATAAGGAGGTGGCAGGTGTGTCCGAAATGAACACATACATGCCTGCCCTTGAATCTCCACATGCCTTGCCAGGTAAATTTTGATACATATTTGAAAATTGTTAAATATAAACCAAAAAATGGGTTTACTCATTTTTTTTCCTCCTTTTCCTATCACAGCACAGGAGGTGCAGCTCACTGAGGCTGGGGAGGGTGCTAATGAGGACAGCTTCAGTGTGGGGACGGAAAGCTCACCTTCCCGCCAACACACTGAGGCACCCCCACAACCCAGTCTCCAGGAGCTTCTGGTGCAAATTGAGCCCCAAGGGAGAACCAACACCAACTTCCAAGACCAGATGCTACTGGAGGTCTGTGAGCTCACCTACACTATGCGACAAGACATGTGTGAGATCTCCTCTATTGCCAAAGCCATGCATGACATATCTGCCACTATTGGCCAAGGCATGCAGACCATCACAGCCCTCCTTGGCCAGACTCTCAGGGAGGCCACAACACCTTCCCCATCACCTAGCCCTGCCCAGGAACAAAATCTCACTGGGCAGGCCCCTCACAGAACCACGCGCAGACCCAACTCTAAAAAACCTCTTCAGCCAACCAAAAAAAGGGGCAGATGGTGATTTGACTCCAGATGTGGCCCTTGGTTCCAGCGCCCATCTTCTGTTTTTCAAAATGAATTTTGTCAATGGCCTGTGGGACAAGAATGTCCAACTCCCTCCAGCCAAATGGGGTTGGCATCTTCTCTTTTTTTCCCTGGCTGTGATGCAGTAGCCTATGAACTTGCCCCAACTTCCTCTTCGGTTTGTGAGCCTGATTGTTGTGTTTGGCTAGTGGGCACAGAATCTTCCTCAGTTTGCCCCACATATTCCTCAGCCAGGTTTCTGAGACCAGCTTTTTGTTGTGTTTCTTGCAGACATGGGGGTAACTGACTACTGGGTACTGTAATCCTCTTTTCTGCATAACCAGGTGCTTGTTGCTGTGCCATTTGGCATGGTATTTATTTCTTTTTTCTTCATCTTTGTGTTATGAAATAAAAATTTATGATTTATGATTATACATTTTTGCATCCGTAATACTTTGTCCAAAAATAGTGTTGATTTGATTGTGATGCATGGTAATTGCTGATTTTTTTAAAAAAAAACCCATAATGCTTTGATTATTTTTTATGGGTTTAAAAAAACACAGTATTAATCTAGTACCTGAATTATCATTACTGAACATTATATGTAAATGTGCAGTATGGTGGTAATGTTGTAATATGAGTCACAATGCAGCTTTATAGACAGCTAAAAGCAATGTACACACAAGAAGGAGGGCCTTTAAAATGAGTTAATGTGTTGTGTGTAATGTGTACAATTGTTTGTCAAATGACACATGTAGTACATGTGCAGTACACATTTAATATTTGTAAACAAACATGTGTGTAGATTGTGTTGCACATATCCAGAGAGTGAGAGGTTACATACCTTTTCACAGAGAGCTAGAGATGTAATGAGATGTTGAGGTGTTTGCACTGCTAACAGGTGTGTGTGATTTGCAATTATTTGCTGGGAGGCACCTATGCTGAGCGTTCACATGCTGTGTGCAGCCCTAGACTTACAAGAAGGAGGGCCTTTAAAATGAGTTAATGTGTTGTGTGTAATGTGTACAATTGTTTGTCAAATGACACATGTAGTACATGTGCAGTACACATTTAATATTTGTAAACAAACATGTGTGTAGATTTGTAAACAAACGTGTGTAGAAGGGTGTGTTTCATCAACAGCTGTATTGTGTGCAGCTGTGTGCAGCCCTAGACTTACTCGGCATCTGTGAATACTCAGTGTGCACTGACAGCGATTTGCTTTGCAGCCATTCAAAAACCTTGCATGCAGCCCATAGCACACTCCCCCCGCTACACACCCACCTTCAAGCCCCTTTTTGCTAGCCTGCGAAGCCATGCCCCCGCACCGCCTTCACCACGACTCTCTGTCATTGCTTGTCTGCGTTCACAAATTTCATGTGTATGTCTGCACATTTGTTGCATGGCGAGGCCGGCACATGTGCACTTGTGACTTTGCGCGTGCGCATTCAGCAGAAAAACAATGCTTGCGATGCGATTTGTAGCAACGATCAGGTCTGAATTAGCCCCATAGTACAAAAGATTGTTGCAACCAATCAGGCCCTAACTCATTTTTGTATTACACTTTTAAAAAATGAAGCAAACATCTGATTGGTTAACTTGGATACATATCCTTTTGCCTGTGAACAAGTTTTTGTGACAATACAGTTCCAGAATATAGTCCAACCATAATCTACTGTACCACATTATTTTATTTATAGATTAGCCAAGTCATAGTTGATTAATTGCATGTCCTTATTATTTTGTTTTTTGTTTCAGAAATTTGTTTCAAACATCGCAGACAATCTTGCACAAAAACAATAAATACTACTTTCTGTCAAAGCTGAATGCATATTCTGTAAGTAAAATTATATCAACAATATTTTCACAAAATCCTCAATATTTTAACTGTTACAGTTTTAACATTTACCATATTGGCTAAATTCATTATTAAGAAAGATGTCCAAATAAAATTGGATTCTTTATAATTCTTTATATTCTTTATTATTTGTAAAGTTTTCTTTATTTAGTATTCAAAATTTCTTAGTGCAAGCATAGTGAAAAATTTAGATCACTTAGAGTACAGAAGTTTGCTTGAATAATAAGTAAGCATACATACATCAATTTAAAGCATCACATTCATAAAGATATGCTTCAGTACTCCTTTTATAATATAATATAAGTAACTTCAGATAATAATAGTGAACACATCTTTTTAAAGTGAACAATCCTTTAAGTATGTTCTAACCTTCTGTCAAAATATATTACTAAGTTCAATGAGCATGGAAAGAATATGATAATTTTACAATACTACTACAATTATTATTATTATTATTATTATTATTATTATTAAATAAATACTGGAATGCACAATCAATTGCATTTAGAGAGTATCTCTATTCATTCTAACAATTTACTTATTCAAATCTGCAGCAATAGTTTTTCTATAATTAACATGGAAAGAAATGTATTAAAATAATGCCATAATTAATAATAATTATAATAATAATAATAATAATAATAATAATTGAAAGCAAAAAAACAAAAATAAAAAACAACCCACTAATAATAATTATTACCTTGTCTCAAGAAGGGTGTGTTTCATCAACAGCTGTATTGTGTTGAAGTCATGTACACTCATCTCTAATAAAGCATAGTATACGTGGTTGTAATCCCCATGATACTGTAGAAAAATTAGAAGGGATATGGGTATTTAAAATTCTACATATATATTGATAATCTAATATGTGAAAAACAATGTATTCTCATGTAAACCTTTTTTAATTGCAGAATGAAACGTGAGTGCTTACCATGGAACTGTTATGTATCTCTGTAGCTGCATTTGGTTACATGTGCTGTTCATCTTCATCACTGTTCAAAACGTAGATAATAAATCAATATTCAGCAAATATTGTGTAGACTCCTTTAATAAATTACTTAGAAAAGAACGTAAGCTGACATGGTTAGTGACATCAACAATATCACACATAACACCGGACCATACCAAAGACATGCGATATCAAAGTGTGCCTCCAATTGGAATTTGTGGTTCACTAAATCACTCAGTACACACTACACAATTATTTAAATAGACACACACACAGACACACACATAAAACAAGCATGAAATATGAAAATAAATTATTACTAGCCAGAAAAAATATCTGAAAATAACCTCTGGGTATTCAGTTGATGCTAGTAAAAGTCATATCCCAAACACATTCATAATTGCCATTAACAGCTTCCAGTCAACAAATCATAAATTGTAGTCAATTATTTAAGCAGTAACTGTAAACTGAACTGTTGAAAGACAAAGCACTAGGTAAATGAGTTTATACATACTGTTCTGAGCTAGGGAAGCGGTTAATATACAGCCAGTCAGGATACTGGCGCTCACAATACAGACGCTGGAATCCCGGCGACACAGGCTATTCTCCCTATGTGGGTGTCTCTGTGCTACACACCATGATAACCCAGTGCTCGAGACAGGGAAAGTACATCAAAGGAGGGGACATAGACAAATGTGTTTTTTTTTAACTTCATAATGACTCAATGCATATGTGCCAAACAAGCTTTGAAGACAACTTTGTTTCTGTTATTTTTATTGAAATGTGTCAAAGAATACACACTAACATCATACATCATTTTTGGCAGCAAGCACATTGAAAAGGAAAAGTCAAGTGATGTGGAGGGGGATATCTGAATGGTTGAGAGATGCTTGCAAATAACACACTTGCAGTTTGAGAGAATATGGAAATGCAAAAACAAATAAGGAAAAACATAAGTACTGTAATTGTCAAAACTGCAGATTTGTTATATTGTAATGTTTACATATTATACAAGAGATTTATAGAACCTTCTAAAAAGGAAGAGAAGGGATAAGCCTCACAGCAACCAATCAGGTTCTACCTAAGATACATTCATGAAAATGATAGCTAGAATATGAATGGTTATTATAGGAATCATCTACACTTTGCCGTTTTAGAAGGTTTGATAAATATGTTATGTCTTGCATGCCTGCTGTGTAAAATATGCAATTTTACCATTCTATCTGGTCACTAGGAGAAGCTACAAGTTGAGGTAATTTACTTTCTGGGAAATGTCAAGTAAGAGGGCCAGTCCTGTGCAAGCCTCCACATTAGTAAGTGCTAGAGCTCATGTGCGAGTTGCCCACAAGTTCTTATGCCATAGGATAAAATCCTACTGATGCTATAAAGCAGAGGCAGACCTAACAATTAATGCTATGTGATAGCTAGTGCTGCCTACGCACTATGGTTTTTCTACACACCAAGCTATGTATACTGCACTGGGCTGGCTCCATGTCTTCTAGCACCCTGAACAAGAATGTTTAGGAATGCCCCTCCACACGCCCCAGTGACATGGTAAAAGGAAAGTGTTACTTGTGCGTGCCCTCCTGGAAAAGTAGGCATTGCCTTGCAACAAGGGCGTGACTTGACAAGGAATGCTGTATCCATATGACAGAAAGAGAGTGATGTTTTGGATAGGCACTCCTGCAAATGATAAATGTGCAACCTCTATCCATTAAGTAAAAATCGGATAAAGCAAATTAAAGGGGTGTATTTTCACAAGGAAGAGGCACAGCCACACAATAAAGCCACCAATTCAAATTACACCATGCAGTAGCACACTCTTATTCACATTACACTGCATGTAGTACACATGATTTATATTACACCGCATACTGTAGTAGTGTACTTTTTTCATGTTATGTCACACAGTAGAGCCCCTTAGTCATATTATTCTACCCAGTAGTATCCCTTTTACACAATGCCCACAGTGGAAATCCCTTCTACACATAATGTCCACAGTAGTAGTGTCATACATAAGGCCCCACAGTAGTGCCACACATAATACCTAAAGTAGTAGTGCCCCTTACACATGATGTCCACAGTAGTATAAGTACCACACATAATTCCCATAGTAATAGTTCCAGGAGGAGGGAACTGGAGCTACCTGACATGGAAAGCAACTCTTCATGCCGCTGGCACTGCTTTCACGGGTGCAGCAGGGAGGAGACAGGAATGCAGAGGATAATTTGTGATTTAAGGTGCTGCGCTCGGCCCTATCTGCTGTCTGGAAATGTCTCATGTGTAAGTGGAAATGAAATAAAGTATATTGCAATGTAAAAACCTACTACAATTAGTATATTTAAAAACTTTACTGGTAATAATAATAAACAAAAGATATCAATATGATAATACTGCCAAAAAGTCCATAGTATGAGCGAGATATCAAAAAGTCAAGTGGTAATTTGTAACAACATATTGAAATACATAAAATGTCCTGCAATATGTTGTGTCAACCTCCTGGTCGATAATGTTGCTAGGACCAATACTTGACCCTAGATGTGGTGGAGTCCGGGTGGTTAATGACAATTGAGACTAGATGGGAACAGTTGTAAGTGTCCATCGGACGGCGGTGTCTCGCTCGTCCAAGTAGCTAAGTGCACTTATGTGTACCTTGTGAGAGCTGGTCTTCACGCTGTCTGGGGGGCACTCTCCGGATAAGTGTTGGGAGTAGTACCCTCCGGACTGGTTAACCCTTTTTCATGTTATGTCACACAGTAGTGCCCCTTAGTCATATTATGCTACCCAGTAGTATCCCCTTTACACAATGCCCACAGTGGAAATCCCTCCTACACATAATGTCCACAGTAGTAGTGTCATACATAATGCCCCATAGTAGTGCCACACATAATGCCTAAAGTAGTAGTGCCCCTTACACATAATGTCCAAAGTAGTATAAGTACCACACATAATTCCCATAGTAATAGTTCCAGGAGTAGGGAACTGGAGCTACCTGACATGAAGAGCAACTCTTCATGCCGCTGGCACTGCTTTCACGGGTGCATCAGGGAGGAGACAGGAATACAGAGGGATCTGATGCAGTAAGCCACCATCACTAATCTCCACAGGACCCGGATCCCGGCATCCACACTGAGCCGCAGCCCAGCCACTGAAACAGCCCACCGACCACCTGCCCCAGCAGAGTGTTCTGTCAGTGACACTGTATGTGGGCTGACTCTCAGACTGTCCTAACACCTCAGTGTATTGCTGGCACAGGCAGTGGCAGCGACTATGGCATGGGCCAGAAAGCTAGATGGCATCAGGCAGAGGAATGAGGCAAAATTGTCTTTATAAATTGGTGCACCCTTTAAGAATAATGAACCATGAGGCTGCACATGTCAAACATGCCTGGAACCAGCCCTGATACTGTGCTTTCTCTGTACTGACCCTGACTACCTGCTATTGCTCTGCTCCTCCTCTGATACAACATACTGATCCCAGCTTGTGCTTAAACTTTCACTTCTGCACTGATCTACCAAACATGGCTCTGGTCTCCTATTCAGTGTACTGCCTTTCAGAATGCTTATTAGTGTATCAGGTCTACATGATCCAGAGGTCTGCCTTAGCCATTGTCTGTTAATACTGTATATTTGCTTACAATGATGCTGAACTGAAGACGGCCCAGACTCTGCTACACAGAGATAAACATATTACTTACTGTATATCTGTTCTGCTCATCTTTAATAAAGTATTCTCACTGCATTTCATAACAACTTCTGGAATGCTTGCTCTTTACTTGCATACCTAAAGCAGTTCTTGCCACTGGAATCCATCCCTTATGTTTATACTTGGGGTACTTGACAATATGATTTTTAAAAGCATTGACATGTAGCATGTGGACAGCAATTTATATTTGCCCTGTGCTTTACCTCCTACATAATCATCTTTTCACAAATACTAAAACAGCAGAATAGTGACAAGTTCTGACATTGGGGGTAATTCCAAGTTGATCGCAGCAGGAAATTTTTTAGCAGTTGGGCAAAACCATGTGCACTGCAGGTGTGGCAGATATAACATTTGCAGAGAAAGTTAGATTTGGGTGGGTTATTTTATTTCCGTGCAGGGTAAACACTGGCTGCTTTATTTTTACACTGCAAATTAGATTGCAGATTGAACACACCACACCCAAATCTAACTCTCTCTGCACATGTTGCATCTGCCTCCCCTGCAGTGCACATGGTTTTGCCCAATTGCTAACAGAATTCCTGCTGCGATCATCTTGGAATTACCCCCATTGTACCAAGTGGGTAATTTAAAGTTCTTATGGATTACAACTCAGTTCAACTGCTGGACCTGTTGACTTTAGCTGTCAGTGCTGTGGCTATCTGTGTTTCTTCTCTGGTGATCTGAGTCTCTTAGGTACCAGCAATGGCCCTCATTCCGAGTTGTTCGCTCGCAAGCTGCTTTTAGCAGCATTGCACATGCTTAGCCGCCGCCTACTGGGATTGAATCTTAGCATAGTAAAATTGCGAACGAAAGATTAGCAGAATTGCGAATAGACACTTCTTTCTGAGTAGCTCCACACTTACTCGGCAACTGCGATCAGTTCAGTCAGTTTCGTTCCTGGTTTGACGTCACAAACACTCCCAGCGTTCGCCCAGACACTCCCCCGTTTCTTCAGACACTCCCGCGTTTTTCCCAGAAACGGCAGCGTTTTTTCACACACACCCATAAAACGGCCAGTTTCCGCCCAGAAACACCCACTTCCTGTCAATCACATTACGATCACCAGAACGAAGAAAAAACCTTGTAATGCCGTGAGTAAAATTCCTAACTGCATAGCAAATTTACTTGGCGCAGTCGCAGTGCGAACATTGCGCATGCGCAATTAGCGGAAAATCGCTGCGATGCAAAGAAAATTACAGAGCGAACAACTCGGAATGACCACCAATGGATCAAGTGTCCTGTCTCTAGCTGTGAATATGCTTCCAAACAAACGTACAAGTCACACCTATTCCAATATGTTGTAAAAAAAAACAGGTCTCATGATACACAAAAGCAAGGACAAAAAAAAACGATGAAATATATACAGAAGAATATTAGTAAATAAAAGATACTGTATCAATTAAAAGTATTCACTGTGTGTAATTTGTTATATTACCATATGCTGTGTTATTGGTGTTTATAGAACCAGGACCACCATATAATAATCTCACTATTCAGTATGAGGATAAACTTTAATAAACATGATTATACATTCAGGGTCCGACAAGTTACTGCAGCCTTCAAAATCCTCACTATAATTTGCCTTTGAGGTATATATCACAGCTTGTCCTTAATCTCCTATTGTCATAACAGTTTAAATATAACCCTAACATGGATTACCATTTGTCGTTGGTATTTAATGCCCCTGCCTATATTGCTATAGTAATTAATATGCATATATAATAGCAGAAGCACATTGCCTACAGAGACTGTTAGTAGGAGGCTTATTAAGAAGAGTCACACTGTGTCATACTAGATCTTACAGTGTTGCGGTTTTAGGGTGTAGTACGGGTGACCGGCGGTCTCCTGACCGCCGGTCACCTTACCGACGCCGGGATCCCGGCAGCATACCGACGCCGGGATCCCGGCGGGGAGGGGCGAGTGCAGCAAGCCCCTTGCGGGCTCGCTGCGCTCGCCACGCTGCGGGCTCGGTGGCGACCTGCGGTCGCCACGGGTTCTATTCCCACTCTATGGGTGTCGTGGACACCCACGAGTGGAAATAGTCTCGGTTGGTCGGCATGCCGACCATCGGGATAGTGAGCCGTCGGACTCACGGAGGAGGTCATGTGACTGTCGGTCAGCCGACCGGCGGTCACATGACTACCACCCGCGGTTTTATTGCCCAATGCTGCAACATTGTAACAGCCCATAAAGTTGGGTCTTTTTCCTTTACACAAATGCTTATGAGCGAAAATAGAACAGTATATAGGGGGTAATTCCAAGTTGATCGCAGCAGGAACTTTGGGGCAGATGTATTAACCTAGATAAGGCATAAGGAAGTGATAAACCAGTGATATGTGCATGGTGATAAAGGCACCAGCCAATCAGATCCTAACTGTTAATTTACATATTGGAGCTGATTGGCTGGTTCCTTTATCACCTTGCACATATCACTGCTTTATCACTTCCTTATGCCTTCTCCAGGTTAATACATCTGCCCCTTTGTTAGCAGTTGGGCAAAACCATGTGCACTGCAGGGGAGGCAGATATAACATGTGAAGAGAGAGATAGATTTGGGTGTGGTGAGTTCAATCTGCAATCTAAATTGCAGTGTAAAAATAAAGCAGCCAGAAATTAGCCTGCACAGAAAGAAAATAACCCACCCAAATCTAACTCTCTCTGCAAATGTTATATCTGCCCCCCCCCCCCCTGCAGTGCACATGATTTTGCCCAACTGCTAAAAAATTTCCTGCTGCGATCAAATTGGAATTACCCCCATAATACGGGGACAGCTAGCATAGCAGCATCTTGTTACATGCTTCCTATTTACACTTTTTAGGATAGGAATCACATATGGAGCCAATTATACTAAGTAGTCTAAGGTAGTGTGCTGTATATTGGGAATACACATGTGAATACCACTATATATAAATGACAGCAGCCCCATGTGAATTATTCCCATGATAAGGCTTCTGTAACCCTATGAAACTGATGAATATAGAGCAACGGTGATATTTAATGTAGGAGTGTGTAGCATTGGACACAATTGCATTTACTAGTTGATTGTTTAAAACCAGCCTGGCAGCAGCATTATACTACACATTTCAGAGACTGCTAAGAAAAGGATGTATACACTAAGCTGATTTAGGTGGCTAACCCAGTGGCACACAACATGATACAATATTGTATTCTGGCATAAATATACTGTATTGAATTAGGCTGTGACTAATAGGCAGGAAAATGGTTTACTTATGATAAATCCTGTAGATAAGAATACTATAATTTCAAAGTCACTAGCATATATTTTGATGTCAGGACCTTGATTAGCTGTCCCCGTATTATGGGGGTAATTCTGAGTTGATCGCAGCAGCAAATATGTTAGCAAATGGGCAAAACCATGTGCACTGCAGGTGGGGCAGATATAACATGTGCAGAGAGAGTTAGATTTGGGTGGGGTGTGTTCAAACTGAAATCTAACTTGCAGTGTAAAAATCAAGCAGCCAGTATTTACCCTGCACAGAAACAAAATAACCCAGCCAAATATAACTCTCTCTGCACATGTTATATCTGCCTCCCCTGCAGTGCACATGGTTTTGCCCAATTGCTAACAAACTTGCTGCTGCGATCAACTTGGAATTAGGCCCTATATACTGTTCTATTTTCACTCATAAGTGTTTGTGTAAAGGAAAAAGACCCAACTGTATGGGCTGTTACAATGTTGCAGCATTTGGCAATAAAACCGCAACACTGTAAGATCTAGTATGACACAGTGTGACTCTTCTTAATAAGCCTACTAATAACAGTCTCTGTAGGCAATGTGCTTCTGCTATTATATATGCATATTAATTACTATAGCAATATAGGCAGGGGCATTGAATACCAACGACAAATGGTAATCCATGTCAGGGTTATAGTTAAACTGTTATGACAATAGGGAATTAAGGACAAGCTGTGATATATACCTCAAAGGCAAATTATAGTGAGGATTTTGAAGGCTGCAGTAACTTGTCGGACCCTGAATGTATAATCATATTTACTAAAGTTTATCCTCACAGCATATGGTAATATAACAAATTACACACAGTGAATACTTTTAATTGATACAGTATCTTTTATTTACTAATATTCTTCTGTATATATTTCACATCATTTTAATCGTTTGACATGAAAAGTTATATTTTAGATTAATTATAATCTTTTCTTCTTTCCGTGCGCCAACAAAGAGACAATCTTTTCTATCCTCTTATTTGTCCTCAATTTTATTGTCTATGGTAGCACCCCCAACATATGATTGAGAATTGTAACCACAATACATGTGTTACTGGGGTATTCATTAGACTCAAAAGAATAATTGATTTTCGACTTGTGCAGAAGATATTCCCCCCAATCCCCTTTCACTTATTGGGTATACACAAAAGCAAGCCCTTCTGGGCACATGCCTCCAAAGCGCCCCCACCTTCCCAGTTGCGGCCCTTCTTGAACTAAAAGAGGAACAAGGAGCTGCTGTTAATATAAACAACGCAGTATGATCCTAGCCAAAAGTTGCTGTTTTAAGATATCTACAATGATTGAGTCATTTTTAACATCTTACCTTCCACTGTCGCTCCTCATTTTAAGGCTACTATACCACTGGTATCTATAGTACACAAAATAAAAGCAAAGGCTGCTTTAATATTGGTTGCTGATAATGCTTGGGACCTCATTTACTTTCCCTGTCAGCATGTTATTCTGATACAGTACCTTATGTATCAATTGTTCCCCACAAAGTGTAGGGCAATCTTAACCTTATCTTTTCTGATGCTGTGCTTAATATATTAGTATTATGAGCTCCTGGATGTACAGTGCACTATAATATTACAAAAAGAAAGATAAGAGCAATGTATATGCTCCACAGCAGAATAAACTTTATACAGGTTAAAACAGAGAAACATAGTGGGGTATGCAATTAGTTTTTTCTTTTTAAACCCAGTGACAGAGGCCACAGAAGGGCTCTTAAATAGATTTATATTTACATATGAACAGGAGTAGATTTACTGTATTTAGCACTGTAATACCCCACAATGTAGATTCATGCACATGTATGGCTTACCTGACACTTTGGTTTGATCCAGTACACCTGGTGGCATAAGCAAAATATTGAGTATTTTTAACTTTATTCTAACTTTATGGAGCTCCATCTACTAGCATTAATGGTTTGACAACCTTATATAACCTTACATAACTACCATGTTTTAAATAAGTAGTATTAGTATACAGACACTGTGTGACCAAAAATAATGAGATATACAACCATATGTCAATAGTGAGCCTGGTTAATGTAGAATTCCAAATCACTACACTAATTTGAACTCTAATTACAAGATATTTTGCTTATGTAAGAGGGTGATTCAATAAGTTATGTAAGAAGACATTTCATATGTGTATTGTTCTCTAAATCATTCCAATTTCTTGCCAGGCCAGAACAGGTAGACCACTGCTTACCTCACGGCCATTACACTGTGCCTCATAACAGTCATACTATGCAAACATAATTTAAAAGGTGGCAGAAACATTGTCAAATTTGGTGCGTAGTATGATCAGATTCCTGCATCTATTGGGCACATCAGCAGCAGCAGAAATTCACCACCAACTCATTGAGGTGTGATAATGTAATGTCATGGAAACAGGTTTGGGTGATTGTCATCTGTGTTGGGCATGCTTGGCCAGCTGCATCACTGCTCATCTTGAACATCTGTTAGTCAGTTATCAAAGGTATTGCACCAAACCCAAACCTATTTCAGTGACAAGTTATAATCATCGCACAGCTCGACATCTTGGAAATGAATTGTAGCTGCTGATGTGTCCTTTAGATGCAAGAATTTAATAACACTAACCACCTCAATATTGACCACATTTCCCCCATCCCCACCATCTTACAAATGATCTTTGGACAGTATGACTGATATGAAGCACAGTCTAATGGCCATATGAGGAAGCAGTGGCCTATCTGCTCTGACCTGGTGGTAAAGTAGAATTAAAAAGAGAACATTGCACACATGACAGGTCTTATTTATTGAACCACCCTAATATATTATTCCATTCATGTTAGTAATCACTAGGAGTTTATTAGAATTGTGCAAAGCAATGATTGCAATAAGACTTATTTCATCTAAAACAACAGCCACTTTGTATCTGATGCCAAATTTCCAATTGCAGTTTTAGTTTGTACATAAAGCAGAAGTGGAAAATTAGAGAGGTCAAGTCAGGTTTTGCAATAGAGCTAATATTCAAACACAAGGCATTTCCTGACAGGGAGTACAATATGACATGGCAATCAGGGAGAAATATGTAGCTGCAGTATATTCTAAATATTAGAGAGGTATCATCAACATCTGGTTGATTAGAGGTCTACTTCCTCAAGTTGTCTGGGTACATACTGAGAAGTCAGATAACCTTGTAAATTTTGAAACAAGTTGTGTAAAGCTTTCTTGAAATATTAACCCTTAATGGAATGTCAAGAAGATGCTCAACTATTTTGTTTTTGCGTTGTCCCCTGACATTGTAATTTGATTTAATGGCTTCAAAAATGTTAATAAGCATGGCCTCTGACTTTTTGTAATTATTTGTATAGCTTCATATATTATTATGCTTTGATAACTCTCAAGGTTGAATAGAGACATTTTCAACTGTAAATAATGTCAATGGGATATCATCTACAAAGAATGAGATCTTGGATTCTGTTGCCCATTTGCTGTTCCTAGATGACGTGATGTGTTCCAATCTAATCTGGCATGTAAAGCTAATGGTTTCAATTGCCAGAGCAAAAATCAGAGAGGCAATGAGCAGTCTTGTCTGTTGACATTATAGATATGCATCTTTATCAAAGAGGAACTATTGATTAGGGGTTAGGCAGGAGGATTAGCATAATTGTTCATGTTGTTATTTAAAAAAAAACAATGTGGAGAGGAAAACACTTGTTGTGAAATCATATGTAACGCATGAAGAATTTATTATCAAACAATTTCTTAATTGTACATCGACCTATGTGGTATATGTCCTTGTTTGCGGTTGCGGCATGCAATATGTCGGGCGCACAACTAGGACATTACATGTGAGATATATGGAACATAGACGAAACATTAGAAATGGGAATAAGATGCATTGTTTATCAAATCATGTAATGAATTGTCCAGAGGGATCCCTGGAGAAGATTAAAATCATAGGAATTGAACAAATAGAAAGTACCATGAGAGGAGGTGATCGGTATAATAAATTATGTAAAAAGGAAGCATACTGGATATTTAGATTGTGCACTTTAAAGCCTCAAGGGTTAAATGATATGGTTGAGCTAAATAACATATAAGTAAAACTATAATGAGAATATTGGTCTTTTGCATTATTGAGTTGTTTAGATAATCCCGCAGCTGTTATACAAAATTATATATATATATATATATATTTTACAAGGTATTTTTAATATATCATAATATTATATAATAATGCTGGTATCAAGGTTACTGTTGCATTTTTTAATAGTATGTTGCAGTATATAGAGGAAATTAGAATGTAACTTCCTTTTTAAGCCAAAATGTATTTAATGAATTAACAAGTACAAGTGATACAATGTATCAGTGCCGTAAATCGGAGCGCAAATGTATTATTCCTAGTAATGTGGGATGTACGAGACGCTAAGACGTAAAAATGGAAGCATCTAATTACAGTGACCCGCAGAGTGGAGCGCATCAAATGCGCATGCGCAGCAGGATGTGTCACAGGAAACGGCGGCACAGCACCCGGCTTTAAAAAGGGACGGAAGACTAGATGCCGGCATCCTTCTGAGGAAGCCGCTGATGCTCTAAAGGCGGAGAAATGCATAAAGGACAAGGAGTGCAACTCATGATCGGTGATCGGTGATACGATCAGATACCACTGCCCAGGGAGTGTGAGAACCGGAGGCTTATGAAAGAGGTGAGACGTCACCTGAATACGCTTATAGCCGTATACCGGAGTACTACACGCTGTGGAGTGGATCATCTTTTATTATTACGTGGTTATGCAAGTATAATCTGCACATGGACTTTATGGTCTATAAGCATCATTTCTGAGATTGCAAACTAAACATACTAACATTGACATAAATGATGGTGGATATAATCTAATATGGTCATGTTGGATGAATGGACATAAATTAACATTTACTAATCAATCATTGATGCGCATCATGCTGGACTAATTTTGTGCACAGTACTAAATGGACTTTTTTGGCACAATAATAATAAAGATATACTGCAATTGATAGTTTTAATATATAATTGTATTTTACAAATAATCACCGGCCGAGTGGTATAATTAATGTTGTATGTATTGTATGTAATAAATGTTATAAAAGTAAGGAATTGAGTCGGGCAGTGCTTCATTCATTTATTTATCTTCTTCATTTGTTATTTAAAAAGCCCCATTTCACATATTCGATTCCAAGTTCCCATTCCCAGGTCCAGTTGTGTAATCTGTGTCACTATTAGTTGCATCTGTCATCCCTGAGGGCTGATTTTGCTCATCTGCATGTGGACATGGTATTATCTCTTGGTGTTTCCCGTGGTTGCAGAGTGTGGACACCGTTATCTTGATGAATCCTTATAATCACATCAGCCAACTGATTTGCCCATTAACTGATGCTTTGGTATACAGCCTATTTAATGAATGAATAAAAATAGAGATGTCATGATTAAATCTGTTGGTGGCTATGTCAAGAAAATATATTATAAAAGGGCTGTACCAATTGCATGAAAACAATCTCATGTTCATATGTATACATTTTATTCTTATTAAGCAAAATATATAATTTGCATACCAAACTACAGAAATAGAAACAGTAGATGCAGAACTACCATTGGTGCAGCAGGTGCATTGCACCAGTGCCCCTGAGGACTAAGGGGCCAACTGCTGAACAGACCAGCAATGAGATTTTCCTTGCCTCCCTCTCCATGTCTCAACCTGTCACCCACTGCCTGCCCTGTCACCCTCTGCATCCAACATACCTTCTGTTGTAACCCTCTGCCATCCCCATTATGCTGTCACCCTCTTCCTCTCCCTGTCACCCACTGCTGTGTGGCATGGCCCAGACAAAACAGCTCAGGGGACACCACTCCCCAGTGTTTACCCCAAAAAAACTGAAACTATCTGAAAATAATAGGACTTACTTTGTATTATGCCTGTATCATTGATGTGCAGTCAGATGTAGGTCCCTGCTTAAAACCAGTTGGGAAGGTGCGGTAGGGGTGCTAGTCAAGAATGAAGCAATTTCATACTTCAGTTGTGTATTTATACACATAGTATGGACTATACAAGGGGAATGGATCTAGACTGTACACCCTACACTAAAAGGAATGTTGGCTGGGCTGGTTTGGGGGTGCCCTGCACCCTGGATGTGAACCCCAAAATGTTAGGGACTTGCTCTATAGAGGTGACCTCGATGCGGTGTGCAAGCCCACATTATTGGCCAATTATATGCTAACAACCTCTTATTATAATAAATATTCTAATTTATAGTAATGATTGCATAGTGCATCTGCACCCATTCCTTTTAATCCAGCTATGACTGCAAGACTGGTACTGAGACAGCCAAGTTTTATCTGTGAGTCTGCGGCACATGGAGCTCCCAATTGTTAGAGGAGATGTGCTCCAACAGGTGGTCTTAATACACCAAGGTAACAACTCTCTCCTCATTATGTTGCAATTGGCTACAAAATAATCATCTGATGATCCATATAATTCAAGGAGGCTGGACAAACTCTGTAATACTCGTGGGTCCTACTTATCACACTTAATAGATTCATACACAGTACCGTATGTGACTTGTTTTTATTTCCTGGAGAGACTTTCTGCTTTCTGCAATTGGATCCCTGTAAATGTACATTACTAAATGAGCAAAATATTACATTTATATTGTGATGAAAAGTACTATTTTTTGATACCATATATATTTGACCACATAAAGTTTTTACTATTACTGCTGTGAATATTGTATGTATAATTATTGTGATTTTTATGAATAAATATATAATATCTTAAGGGTTGAAGAACTCACGCTTGTTTCTTAATAGGACACAGCAGCTCTGCTTTGCTAATTTCTTAGCAAATGCTTAGTAGCATGATAGGTAGAATTGGTATTGGTATCTGCAGGTGTGTTGTCAAGATATCATGGATTTAGGGGACATAGTGGCACAGGGTGGGATAGATCCCTGTCTGCCCTATCTGCAGGATTTGTAAAATAACCTATTTCCCCCATAACCCTCATTTCAGAAACAAAAGGCAAAGTGAGTGGAGAAAAATATCTTGTTTTTCATTCATGAACTGTACACTTAGAGCACATCAATTTCCATGGCTCTTTTCCACCGTGGATACCACTATCTGCAGGTGTGCAGTGCCACCATGTGTGAAAGGTATAACATTATTTTGGAGGTGTATAGCACTTTAAATGTCACATCATGAAATCATTCCACCACCTACTCATTTAATACCAGTACTGTAATTTAAATATACATAAAGTATCATTTTCTCCTTACAAAAATGTCAATCGTATCTTTGATAAAGAATTAGATATATCATCACAGTGAAGGGACATGGAGACTTTTGTGATAGCATGTGACACTTTTGTGTTTGACATTTTCTACAACATTATACCAGCAGTGCACCCACCTAACTTTATACCAGCAAAACATTTGCTACCAGTAACAGGGTGACTCTTGAATATGACATTAGTGACCCATTGACAAATCATACTCCAACTGTCTCTCTGCTATCTCCTCCTGGATGTCCCAGTGCTTTCTTAAACTTAACATGTCTAAGACTGAGCTGATCATCTTCCCTCCCTCCCGCATAACCTCACCTCCCACAATTTAATTATCCATTGATTGCACAACTATTTCCTCTAGCCCCCAAGTGCGATGTCTTGGAGTAATCCTTGACTCCTCCCTCTCCTTCAAACCACACATTTAGTACCTCTCTAATGCCTGCTATTTCCACCTCAAAAACATCTCCAGTCTCAGACCCTTTCTCACCCAGGATGCTACTAAGACCCTCATTCACTCACTGGTCATCTCCAGATTAGACTACTGCAATCTCCTCCTATCTGGTCTCCCTCAACAATGCCTCTCTCCACTTCAATCTATCCTCAATGCTGCTGCCCATCTCATCTTCCTCACCAAATGTACTACATCCACATCCCCTCTCTTGCAGGACCTTCACTGGCTACCCTATCACATTCAGAATCCAATTCAAGCTTCTCACACTCACCTACAAAACCCTCACCGACTCTTTGCCCCCTTACATCTCTGACCTTATCTCTCTTTACATTCCCACCTGTCCTCTTCACTCTGCTAATGCACGCAGTCTCTTCTGCCAACTAATTACCTCCTCCCACTCCTACCTTCAAGATTTTACACGTGCTGCTCCCTATCTTTGGAATGCTCTACCTCTCCCCATCTTACTCTCCACCTCTCTACAAAACTTCAAACGGGCTCTCAAGACCCACTCCTTCACCAAACCCAGTCAACTCTCCTCCTAACCCTCTTGTCTAAGCTCACTGTCTACCCCATCTGTGTCACTCTGGTCTGTTAGCCCCTCACCTTTTAGATTGTAAGCTCGCAAGAGCAGGGACTTCTTTCCTCATGTGCCTTTCCTTTTCTTACTTACACTATCTTATACTGCATAATCCCTTTGACGGCACCTAACCCCAGGTTTTCTATACCTGACCTATTTTGCCCTGTACTGTAAGTGCCATTTTCTTGTTTGCTATTTTTATTATGTACTGTGTAATGGGCGCTGCAGATCCCTTGTGGCGCCATATAAATAAAGGATAATAATAATAATAATAATAATAATAATAATAAAAATAATCACACCC
Organism: Pseudophryne corroboree; assembly: GCF_028390025.1. Lineage (NCBI taxonomy): Eukaryota > Metazoa > Chordata > Amphibia > Anura > Myobatrachidae > Pseudophryne > Pseudophryne corroboree. Next base: position 597,666,531 of record NC_086449.1, on the reverse strand, counting down.
TTTAATGAGCTAACCAGTAGTGCCCCTGCTCATGATTACATAATGATTGCACACTTATTCAGTCTTTCAGTCATGCCCACGTGTTGATTATACCAGAAGGACCCTCACATGGAGCATGGCAATACTGTCTGTATAGGTATAGTAGTATGCCAAATGTGCATGAATCAAACTGATTAAAGCAGCAGTTTCCATAGAAATTCCAACAATCCCCCTATATTGACAAAAGATCCTGTATACTGTATGTTCAGAAAACATAAATCTGAGAAAACGTTATCACAACAATGCAACTGTTTCTGTTTTTTGGCTGTGTCAGAACTGGGAATTTTTCTGTACTTGGAATGGAGCTACCGTTGGGGATGGATTGGAGACCACATGTAAAAATCTGGAAGGCTTTATAAGGTTTCTCTACATAGAGTTAGCATTGAGGAGTGTATTAGGCACTGAATATGGTAGTTGAGGTGAGAGTCATGAGAAATCAGCTAGATGTGTTCAAGTATAAGGTTAAGGGGTTGGAACAGTTAATGCATGTAAGGAACCAGGGTGGGACCAGAAATTCCTGCAGGTAATAGGGCTGGATCCACTAAAAGTATCTGGTACTGGTCCAGAACTAGTGATTTATGAGGTAATCAGACTGGTACCAGTAATGCATCAGGTAAACAGGCTGGGACCAGTATTGCATCTGGTAATCAGGCTGGAACCTATCATGCATATGGTAACCAGGCTTGTACTAGGATTGCATCTGGTAACTGGGCTGGTAGAGGCATTGCATTAGGCAGCTGAGCTGGAACTGGCTATGCTTGAGGTAACCAGGCTGGGACCAGTGTTCCATCTGGTAACCAGGCTGGGACCGGTAATCTGTAAGGTAACTGGGCTGGCATAGGCATTGCATCTTGCAACCAAACTGGAACTGATAATGGGTAAAATATCCAGTATTGCATCTGGTAAAGGGGCTGGAATTAGTATTACTTCTCATACCAGGATGAAACTAGTGATGCATGACCATATTCTGAACTTCAATATACAGAATCCGGCTGGACAAGGAAGGTGTCTGAAGATATGACACTGTACTGGCAACTAGCTATCACCCCAGGAATGGTTTAAATGTGAATTGCTGGTCCCCAATTAGCTTCCAGAGTCAGCTGGAACTAAGAAGTATTTTCATTGAAGGAGCCATAGTCCACAAACAAAATCCAAAATGGCAACTCTCATGCACCGGAGCCATTGGGACTTCACAGAGGAAGATTATTGGTACAGCGTGCAGGAGGAATCAGTGGAGACCAGAGGACATCAGAGCAAGGCAGGAAAGACAGTACGAAAGACAGCACACAGGTATAGTAAGTAACAGGCTTTAAATCCCCAAAGCATGACAGGCTGTGAAAGTGAGCCCCTCAAAGCACACACCCTAGTGCAGATTGTGAAGTACCTTTGACAATGTGGAGGATTATGGGGAAGATGGAAATGCACATGTAGGAAAAGTTCCTGTACACTATTGGTTTTGGAGCAACCTCTTCATTTATTCAAACATTTACATTTTTCTGCCATTTTTATAATGTGTCTTCAAGTAATAATTAAAAGGAAGTATTTGAAAGAAATTATTACAGCACAATGTTTATAATAATTCTTTAAAAGTAACATTCAGAAATTATTAGTTCATAAATAGGTGAATCAGAGACTTATAAAGCACACATGCTGTCAATAAAATCCCGATTCCTGCAACTATAAAGCACTGCATATACAGTATCTGAATCTTTGTAAACAAACATTTTATTGAATTCTTTGAAATTCCCAACAGTTATTTAATTTGGAGTGTTGCGCACAAGATACAACCGTGCGGAGAATATACAAACTCTATATAGTTAAAACTATAATTGGAATTTAACTTAAGCCACAACAACTGCATATGTAGTAGATAATTGTAAAATGTAAAAATATGGGGTTCAAGTTAAATAAAATTAATTTACATACGGTTCAAGTTAAATAAAATTAATTTACATACTTGTGCCTAGCACAATGATGCTCATTTTTGGCCTAATTTTTTTAAAATTTCTAACCTTAAATATTTGAATTAGAAAATAAAAAAGCAAATATAACTTAACCTTTAAGGACAGGGTCAAATCACAGATTAGCAAAGAAATACTACTATTTATTTTAAAAAGTTATATGCATATGCATTACTGAAATTTAGATATGTGTACAATTTAAGAATAATGCATTAGTAAAGCAAACAAAAAGAATGTTAAATACAGTAGAGATAAAACTAATTAAGTGCACATATCATTGTATAAACATACAACCTTGATAAGGCTCTGATTTGTAGATCAAAATTAAGATAAAACAATTAAGAATATCATTAAAGTTTTGTCTTTATCATAAGTACGATACCTCAAATAATGTAAATACAAACCTTGTGTTCTTTTCCATCATCATTCTTGGCACAATCAGCTGCAGTGACCTTTCTGCTTATGCATCATATAAATAGAGTGACTCTCTTCTACTGTCACCAATCTGTAGTTAAATTTGGTTCTGGTTTGAGACTGTCCTATTAACACAATGAAAATTGCAGTTTTCTTTTTGGTAGCTGCTCTATGCAGTTCCTATACAAGTAAGTACTGTAGATCATTTGATAGGGACACTATATTCTGAGATGGTAAAAGGTCTACAAAATTAATTGCTTACTATAATAAAACAGAAGTGGATTACACAATAAGCATATGTTTGGAAAGGAAAATTAGATTCTAATGCTACATCAGGTTTGAATCTAAATGTGTAATTTAATATCGCTACAGTGTGATAGATAGACAGACAAACAGACAGACTCTCTCTGTGATTGTATCCAAAAAGTAATCATAATGAGTTTTATATCAAAAACATTTAATATCACCGTGCATTTAAGCCATTTTGTCACTTTAGTTTTAGTTTAATATTGTCATTTACTTACAATTTTCATTCGTATTGAGCCTAGGAAGATTGTTTTATTGCAACTTTTTGTTCCATTTACAAACTGCTGCTAGAGTGAGATGTAAAAGGACACATTTATTACTTAAGAATTATTCAAATAGGATATTCAAACTTTTTTTTAACTTCATAGACAAATGTTGCCATCTAAATAGAAAAATGAGTAGACACATTTTGTAAAGCTTCAGGGTAATAAAGGCTTGGCTTTAAGTAATTTCTTGTTTTATTACAAGATGACTTGTTTGAATCTCATGAAACCTTTCATTTGTAATACAGATTCTGCATCAGTCTCACAAACAAATTGCCTTCAACAGCTATTCCAGGTACTGTTTGTATAAAATCTGTACTACAGTATTAAAGTTTGTATCCGGAAGAAATGTACTGTACAATCTGCTAATTGCAACAAGTGCAATTACTAGAAAAAAAAGTAATGTCATTTGGAATATAGAAATTAGTAAATATATTTTCTTTATGTATGAATTGGGTGGGGAAATTTTGATATGATTGACATCAGCTGTTATGCAACAGTATGTGCTTAGAACAAATTTTATATATATATATATATATATATATATATATATAGTTTTTTTCTCTTAGTTTGATTAATATAACGTAATTAAGATGAATCCAAATTTTCATTCAAATTAGATGGAAAGTACAAGGTGGTAAAGCAAAGCATTTTTTTTATCTAAAACATATTAAGATATAGTTGTTAATGTTTGCAGAGCATTTGTAAAAATTTTGCTCCATTATTTGACCAATTAGGAAAATATTAGTTATTGTGGCGTTTACTTATTCATTTTGTTTCTAAAGTAATCAGTTTGGGCAATTAAAGTTTTATATATGTATTTTCCAGACCATCAAAATCTCAATAAATGATAAATTGGAAGTAGATTAATAGCATATAATTTAAATGATCTTGAGTTATTTTGATAATTCATTAGCAGGTAGTGTGTCTGATACATATTTAGTGGTATGTTGTTCATGAGTTACTGTACATGAGCTACATAAGTTTATGAGTTATCCTTTTATACAGTGTACTTACTATATATTTTTCAGGATGATGCCCCAGTCCTTCTCCAAAGTTTGGCTACCCTCTTATGTGAATACAAATTTGCAAAGGTAAAAATTGTATAAAACATAAGCATTTAAATGTACCATGCTTTTGTTGTCCAGCTTAATTTATCATCCTACATATTGTGTACAGGATACATTTTTCTTTTTCTACAACAAGCACTGTAAGATGCAACTCTGTATTAAGTAAAGGTTATTTATTAACCACTAAAACTTAGAGATGAGCGGGTTCAGATTTATTCGGTTCTTTATGCCAGAATTATCGCCATTTCTTATTTTCAGGATTTTTCTTATTGGCTAACCAAAACACGTGACGTCCGATAGCCAATAAGGAGATTCAGGTAAATCCAAGTATAACCGAACCCGCTCATCTCTACTAAAAATGTTAGTATGCAGCTTATTTTTTTCAGTTACAGTTATTTAACAGTTGTAAGTAAAGATTGGAACATACTGTAGATCCACTATTTTTACAGTGTGCTGATCAGGACTAAAATGAAGCATTACAACTATAAATTAACATAATATTTATAGACTCTGGAAATATACCATAAATTATTATGAAAAAAAATGTTTTACATTTAATGGGAACAATAGAGCAATTTAAAAAATATCCAAATACATGTACAGTATATAGTGGATCCAGTATTAAAACTAAAATCGTAGAAATATCGAGTTATTTCTGAATATATAGAATCTGATTTGCTTTGTTCTGGAAGTTACTTTAGTGGGCTTAATGTCTACAATCCGTAAAATACATGCAAGCATATAAATATAATTTTGTCAGGCTTTTTTGTTTTATGTAGTAGAGCAGGAAGCTCGCGCAATCTCAAGGAGAACATACAAACTCCACACAAATGGGTCATGACAGGTAACTGAATACATGACCTCAGTGCTGTGAAGAAATGATGCTAACTGCTACACAATGCATTCTTCATTTTGGAAATTAAGTATTTTGTATATGTGCAGAAAGTCAGACACATTATTGCAGATATACTACTGTACATTTAATTTAGAATTTAAAATTGCAGTCATCATTTTAGAGTCAAATTTTTTGTTTCTTATTCCACAAATGACACAATTGATGGCATTGTAGTTATGTGACTTGCACATTCAATTATATTATTTTTTAAAATATGTATTAAAATGTTCTCTCTATTTTACTTATTGCAATATCTTTATTTTTAGGCAAATAATAATGCAGCCCTGTTTCAGGCTTTCCTGCAAAAAGTGAATGTACTTCTGGTAAGATAATGGACTGTTTGCTCTACTATCTATATGTTATTAGTTGGAGATGTTACTTCTGCTAGTATTGTTTTGAGTTTTATTCATTTTGCAAAATCAGTGAAAAGCCTCTCACATTGTACTAGAGATGCTATGATGTGACTGTATCCACACAAAAATTGTCATAACTCACATACAAAGTCACAGATGAGGCACAATGAATACTGGCATGGAAAAAATCCAAAACTTCTCATTGTGTTCATATGTGCCACAACTGCATTTGTGGCACATATAAACAAATGTTGCCTACCCCATTTATCATCTTACATGCACAATGCAGTTTAGTCGCTTCTATGTGTTTTCATTTTGTATATAAATTCACATTTTGAGCTAAAACGATACTCAGTATAGCCAAGTTACACAGGACCTGTCACGCCAAGAGGGGCTATTTGGTGTGGCTGAAGCTACAGTAACTAAGGTCACATCTTTGCTCAAATCTGGTTACATTTAATGTATAGTTGTTTTTTTTAACTATATAAATCTAAATAATTATCATTTTTGCAGGACCATATAGGTCACACACTGATGTTAAAGGATGTGGTTGGCTGTTAATATTTATATATTTACTCAAATTCATTAAATATCATTTCATTTTATTTTTTTCAGGGAAAAGTTGGCTGCACCATTGATAATATTCTTGGCACAAATGTGGTAAGGAATCTATTTCAATTATCTTGGAATTAACAGGTCATGAACATATTCATTTAATTTGGAATACTGTATTTGTGTATAAACACTCTTTAGACCATATTTAATACGTACTATATTTGGGTAGAAATTCAACCCCTTTGCCCATTTCTCCATGCAGAAAGCATTACATAATAATATTATTCCTGTATGTACCGTAAGTAATATGATTTAGTTTCAGTCACACCACATAATGTACTACAGTATGTTCTGCTCATCACCTTCCTCATGAAAAAGTGGACTGTGTGGAGGAAACTACCCAGGAGGAGTTTTAGATGGGGTTTCCAATGATAGAGCTTGAGTAATGATATCAGCAAGTTTGAAGAGACATATTAGGGCTTTTTAGTTTTATATTTGTGATTTTTTTTGACTGATCTCAGAAGTCATTTAATTACTGATTTCAGATTGTGATATACTATATGTTGTGGTAATTAAAAAAATTAAATAATGCAAGGTTAGGGCTAGTTGCTGCTTATTAATATACAATGGTCATTAATATAAATATATCACCCATATTGTCACCAAATTTGTATACAAACAGGCTAATAGGTATGTTTCCCTATGATTGACAAAATACATTATTTAGCACCAAAAAAACACATTTCTTCAAGTCCATCTACATGTAATATATAGAACACATGAAAATTCTGAGTTATAATACTTAGAAGTAATGCTATATTTCATATTGCCTATTGTTTCAACATGTTACCATTTTTATGTCACATGTATACCTGAGTGTCAAACCAATAGGTTATTTTACTCATAGCATAAACCTTTTTTTAATAAAATTAGGTTGAGGCCCTGGAATGCTGAAGCACTGGGGCATATAATAGTAGAGAAAGCATTCTACAGAGGCAATAAAGTTATACACAGAATTTGAATTGTAGATTATATGATATTGACTGTAAATATACTTTCTTCAATGTATGATGAGTGAGACTACAAATATGCTTGTCTTCTTTACTGTTTATGACACTTTTAATTTAAATGTACCATAGTGGATCACAAAACAGAAAAGAACAACAATTTATAAGGGATCTGTATCCAATCTCTTAATGAGGATTACCGCCTCTTCACTATATACAGTATATTGCATAATTTACGGTGCAGAAATTACAAAAAATAGAAACCTCAAGCTAAAAAGTTTTAAGTGACAAGCCTTATGTGTATGTGAAGCAAAATATCAGAATAAAGCTTTGTGTCCATTATATACATCTAACATAGATTCTACCTTTCATCTTACAGATAGTTACACTTAACAATGCAGAGCAGATTGGTGACCAAGTTGCACAAGTCTTATTCCAGTTTGTGGTAAGAAAATAACTACGGATATGTGTTGGTCTATGGGCCACAAACTCAATCTAGGTACATAACCTAACCTTTTTTTATACTACAGCATCCATTAACCACTTGCCTGGCATGGTCGCATCAGATGCAACCATGCCTGCAAGTGCTCTATCTGACCTGATCGCACAGGATGCGACCAGTCAGATAGAGAGTGTTAGCAGTGGCAGGAAAGAGAAACTTCCCTCCACTGCTGCTGTCAGAGGGACCGGAAGGTCCCTCTGCCTCCCTGTACTCTCCCCTACTGATTGCCGTGCTGCTGATCACTGCTGATCAGTCAGCATGGCAGGATCCCCACCCCCCTCCAGTGGCTGCAGAAAATGGCAGCAGCTGGGGAGTGTAAATTAACCCTCCCAAGCCACCCTCAGACCTCCCCCCTGTATACCTGGAGACTGTCCTGGCTTTTAAAATTAAAGCCACAATAGGCGCGATGTTCCCGATGTTCACATGGTCTCGATGTTTTGATGTTTGGGGGAAAATATTTTTAAAAACAAAATATTTTTTTTTTCTTTTTTTGAACTAAAATCATATGGGATAGGGTTAAATTCATTTTGTTTACCTAATTCACTCATTAAAAAACCCGACAATTTTGGAGCAGTTTTTGGCGAAATAAATCATCAGTTAAGTGGCTGCCATCGACCCTTTTGCAATAAAATTTTGTCTTGATCACTCCTCTCAGTGTATAATTGTGGACTATATTTCCTTAAATAAATTACCTTAAGCTATTATGATACTCCTGATATCAAAGGACTAATGGAATTTTCATTCCAAGTTTTAAGGTATTATTAAGTTCTCCCATTCTAAACTTAAGCGTATTTATCCATAATTGATTTATTACATGGGCATATCATATTCTAAATGGCACAATAAAGATATATTGTTCTATCCTATTAAATAAAAGTGACATAAACATTTCTAGCTGAATTTTTTCTGCTGCACTTTTCATTGCAGTCACATTTTAAGCAGTTTCAGTGCAAAATTAAAAACCACTTAACCGGCATGGTCAGATTTCATGCAACTGCGCCGTCCCACCCTGTCCCCCCATTTTTGATGAGTAGATCCATTCTGTAGATGTGCATAATATAATGTTTAAATATTTTAAAAAATACTTTTTCAACTTTATTAAATAAAATAAATTTTAAAAACAATGTAGTTAACGCTTTTGAAGGGAAAAATCGTCAGTTAAGTGGTTTTAAAGGGGCAATTGTATTGAATACAAAACATGCCTGCTTTTAATTACCCCTTGAAATTCAATGTTGAAAACTGCAGAAGACATGGCATCTTTGAAAAGCATCACATAGTAAATTTAGCCCTTTATTTCAGTTTCAAATACTGTACATGTGCAAAATGTATAAGGCAGTGGTTCTCAAACTGTGTGCCTAGGCACCCTGGGGTGCCTTGGGACACTTGCAGGGGTGCCTTGGATTGGTGATCCAGGACCAATTCAAATTATTTATGGTCAATGTAATAGGCTATACCAGTGGTGGCTGTCACTCATAGGCTATGTGGTTAAACAGAAGCAAATCTTATCCCTCACCAAACAACTGAACCTAAGGATGACATATAAACACAATTCACTTAATTTGATACGTCTTTCAAAATTTCTCAATAAGAAACTTTTGTCATAGAGGTACCATGAAAAAAGTGTGATGTTCTAAGACGCCGTGATTCTAAAAAGTTTGGGAATCACTGCATAGGCAATGTTCACCAAATGTGTATATATATACTGAATATCCACAATGTTTCAGGCTTTAATCACCCTTTGTGCTGCTTGGCAAAGGGTGATTAAATCCTGAAACACTGCAGATATGCAGATGTAATGACTCTTTATTGAAAAGTCCAGTGAGTGCCTTATACATGGGAGAAATGTGAATTTATTTCAAAGAGCACCTCGGCAGCTGTTGAAAGAAGGGGAAGTGCATTTATATATGGCAGGCTAACAATGAAAATACTTAATGGCTACACATCATCATAAATACTTTGCAATGTGTTAAGTGCGTTATGGTAATATATTGCCTGCATCCCTGTTACTGCTATTACGGTATGTGAAGTGTCAAATGTTTATATATATGTACAGTAAGTACAATACACAAGTGATCATAACATTTGAAATAATAATATTGTTAGAGTAACATATTCTCATTATATCACTACTTTGTTGAACCTGCATTTCTGTGACCTGCGACCTATAGATTCATGCTTTTATATTGTTATGAAATTTCCTGGTGACTTATAATATCCTTTATATTAGGAAGTGTATTATCCTTTATATAACAAAATCATTGTGCAATTCTTATGTAATTTCTTGGTTCTTTTCTTATATTAGAATGGCATCATTGCAAAAGTGGTTAAAATTCTGGTAAGCAGAGCATTACTATACATGATCTATTTATTGTATTTATTATATATAGTTCTACTGTCTACTCTTCCTTATCTAAAACGCCTATTTTTTTTGCTTTTTCCACACATTACTTGAAATGTAATTTTTATTTCATGACGTTACAAACTTACTGGCTGCAAGTTAGTGTTTGACTACTTAGCACTCACTTCAGCTGATGAAGGATGGCAGGGTATTTTAGCACTTGTTCAATATAAGGTTGCTGAGATATAGTTATTTTTCTCAAAAACAGACTTGAAGACATTAAATAGCATAAGAATTACAATTATGTCAGGAATATCTTTTTGCTTTCTTCTTCTAAATTAATGGCTATACTGTAGTCTTCAAATCACCACAACACTTTTTTTATTAACCAAAGTAGCCAGCCCAACAGAATGTGTATGGACTGGAGTTACAGTGATATACACCATTATTGAGCCTACAGTACATTAGTATAATAATACAAGGCATAAAAAAACTAATTATTTTATTTATTAACAGTTTCTTATATAGCGCAGAATATTCCATAGCGCTTTACAATTAAAACAACAGTAATAGAACAAAACTGGGTAATAACAGACAGACATAGAGGTAGGAAGGCCCTACTCGCAAGCTTGCAATCTATAGGGATATAGGCATTGATACACAAGGATAGATGCTACCTATTGCATAATGGTCCACCAGATTGCTAGGTTCTTAATGGGTTGTATGATATGATCACCCAGGTAAAAACTATTTAGCAGTCATGCGCAATAAAATCAGATGGGCAGCCACAGAGCGCACAATATAGTGTGTATCCCACACACCGCTGGAGCAATTTGGAAAGAAAAAATAATTGTGTTCAAGCCGAGCGCCCCTCAGATATCACATATCAACAAGAACTATACACTGGAATGACATGAAAAAAATAAAATAAAATTACCACATTGGGTGTAATTGTCCTCAATGAATGTAGACAGTGATTAGATGAGCAAAACAATATCTATCCCAGCAGTGGCGCCAGGAGGTGAAAGTCGGGAAGTGTCCCCTCCCTGGATTTCTGATACATTTTAATGAATTGATACATGCTGCAGTCTATTAGGGTACCCACATGCACAAACATGTATATATACACACACACACACACACACACACACACACACACACACACATGCTGGGTGTGATACACTTTACCAGCATTTGGGATGCCAGGGGTCAGAAGACTGACTGCAGCATCCCAAAGGGAAGAATCTAACCCAAACTCTCCCCGGGGGTGCCTAAACCTAAACCCTACCCTCCCCTGCAACCTAACACTAGCCCTCCCCAGGGGTGCCTAAATCCAACCCCCTCCTAGCAGCCTAAACCTAACTTCTTCTCCCCCCGCAGCCTAACACTAACCCTCCCCGGGGGTACCTAAAGCCCACACAGGCTAACGGTACAGTGGGGCACATACTTATGATTGAGTTGCCAGGTGTCGGTATACTGGCTTCGGCATTCCTGCTTATGTCGGAGTTATGGCACTGGCATTTTGGCTGCAGGTCAGGATTCCGGTGGCGGAGTTCTGACTGCCAGCATCCTATATTTACATACTACATAAACACACACACGTACTCAGAGATGTAATAGACTAGTTACTAGTATAATATATTACACATGTACAATATATACATACATATACATCTGTTTGTGTGTTGTATATACACACACACAAAAAAAATATATGTTCAGGACATAACAGTGCAGAGGGGTAGCCTAGTAAGTGCTGCAGAGTACCCTGTTACTAGATGTAGACACACCTGTCAGGGGCAGGCTGCACCATGCAGTGAGGGTACTTTTCTTCTCCAGTGAGTCAGTCCTACAGGTACCATGCAGGTTCTTTTCCCAGGGAGCCACAGTTGCCGCCTCTGCTCTCTGTCGGGAGCCACAGCCTTCAGTACCCTGGGAACCACCGCCTCTGCCCTCTGCTGGAAGCCGCTGCATCTGTCCCCTGGGACCTGCCACCTCTGCCCTCTGCTGGAAGCCACTGCATCTGTCCCCAGGACCCACCGCCTATGCCCTCTGCTGGGAGCTGCAGCCTCTGTGCCCTGGGATCTGCTGCCTCTGCCCCTCTGCCAGAAGCCGCTGCATCTGTCCCTGGGATGCGCCACCTCTGCCCTCTGCGGGAAGTCGCAGCCTCTGTGCCCTGCCACCCACCACCTCTGCCCTCCACCAGGAGCTGCATCCTCTGTGCCCTGGGACACACCACCTCTGCACTCCGCTGGAAGCCGCTGCATCTGTCCCCTGGGACCCTCTGCATAAGTGAATAATGAGAACAGATCAGGAAGGGAGATCCAGGTGAATAGCAGGCTACGGGGACAATGGAGGAAGTGCCCCCTTCAAGTCTGATGCCTGGCAGAGTATGACTCCATCGTCTCTGGCAGCTCCACCTGTTTATCCCAGGATGATTTAGGATCACTTTTGTGAACCTGAAAGATAAGTGTCTCTTTTCCCTAAATAAATGAGGTAAAGAAAGAGACACCAAAAGCACAGACTATAGTGCAGTAGAATTAAAAGTGAAAGAGGAATTTAATTTCTACAAATTGCACTCACAAACATCATGAATAAAAACAGCATATAACATAATCTTCCATACGACCACACAGCTTGTCTCACTCAGGGGGAGTCCCATTTCAACAGAGAACCTAGAAGTGGATGGTTTCACAATTTGGAACACATTAAGGATGATGCTGCCCCACAGAGAAATATGCCGGTCTGAGGAGTTCACCACAGAAAATAAAACGGGAGCCACGCTTAACACATTTCATATGTAATGTCCTTCATCAGAAGTGTGGCTCCATGCCTCAAAGTATCCGTTTTTATACCCCATACTCAAGGGTTTTTAGGTGAAGTCCATTCCTGCCAATTGGCGCTTCTCCAGTAGCGTGCATGTGCAGTTGATCCGGATTTGGATCTGGAAATTCATAGGCTTGTCTGAAGAGGTGAGTTTTCAGGGAACGTTTAAACGTTTTGAGACTATAGGTGAGTCTTATTGTGCATGGGAGGGCATTACACAGAGTGGGTGAAGCCAGGATAAAGTCCTGTAATTTTGAGTGTGAACAAGTAATACATGTGGATGAGAGACACAGATCTTGTGCAGAGTGGAGAGATTGGGTTGGGAGATATTTTGAGATGAGTGAAGAGATGTATGTTGGTACAGTTTGGTTAATATCCTTGTACGTAAGTAAAAGTATTTTATATTTAATATGGTAGAATACAGGTAACCAATGGAGGGACTGTCAGAGTGGATCTGCAGATGATAAATGTCTAGCGAGGAAGATTAGCCTCACAGCTGCATTCAAAATTGATTGTAGTGGTTGGAGTCTGTGTTTGGGAAGACCAATCAGGAGGCTATTACAATAATCAATGCGGGAGATAATGAGAGCATTGATTAGAGTTTTTGTTGTGTCTTGTGTAAGATATGGTTGTATTTAGGATATGTTTCTTAGATGTATGTAACATGATCTTGAAACAGATTGAATGTAGGGAACAAAGGACAGTTCAGAGTCAAGAATGAAACCTAGGTCGCAAGCTTGTGGGGGTAGGGATGATTGCCAAATTATCAACAGTTATAGAGATATCAGGTTGGTAAATACTATTGGCCAATGGAAATATAAATAATTCTGTTTTGGAAATATTAAGTTTGTGGTGGCGAGATGTCATTCAAGATGAAATGGCAGAAAGGCATTTAGTGACAGATGGTGACAAATCTGGGGAGGATAGGTAGATTTGAGTATCATCTGCATACAGTTGATACTGAAATCCAAAAGAGTTGATTAGTTTGCCAAGAAATGTGGTATAGATAGAAAAAAGCAGAGGACCTAAGACTGAGCCTTGTGGTACTCCAACTGAGATAGGTAGCAAAGAGGAGGTGGAATCAGAGAAACAAACACTGAAGGAGTGATTATATAAGCAGGATGAAAACCAAGAAAGGGCTGTGTCCTGAAGACCTAGAGATTGTAGTTTTTGTATGAGAAGAAAGTAGTCAACAGTGTCAACAGCAGCATAGAGATCAAGGAGAATAAGTAGTGAGTAATGGCCTTTAGATTTTTAAGTGACCAAATCATTCACTACCTTAGTCAGTGCTGTGGAGTGTTGGGCATGAAATTTTGAATGAAATGGGACCAGTAAGCTGTGTGAGTTAAGAAAGTGAGTGAGGCGAGTGTAGGCAAGTCTCTCAAGTAGCTTGGAGAGGCATGGGAACTGAGAGATGGGACGGTAGTTTGAGAGAGAGAGTTAGGGTTAGAATTTTTTTTTTTTTCAGAATGGGAGTAATCACTCCATGCTTGTACAGAGAAGGAAAGATACCAGTAGACAGAGAGAGATTACAGATTTTAGTTAAGGTTGGGATGAGCACAGCAGACAGATTTTTACTTTTTTTGAGGGTACAGAGTCAAGGGGAGAGGTAGTAGAGTAGGCAGATGAAAAGAGTTCAGATACTTCATCTTCACTTTGTGGGATCAAATGAAGAGAAGGTGTTAGAGGGTTCAGGAAGGGAATTGAGCCGGTCACTGGTTGTGGAAGAGCATACCATTTAATTTAGGATGTTATCATTAATTAATTAAGTAGCAAAATTCAAAGACTGGGCCATAATTGATCAGTACAGATCTCTTCTGAGTGCTTAAACATACTATTGGCTTAATATGTTTATTTATTATTATTAACATTTGGGTGTATTTATTAAGTTGAGAAAATCCTTTTCTAAGGTGTTTTCACTGTACAAAGATTTTTATCTACTTTCAAAGTTTGAAATGAAAGAAATCAGACAGCGCAAATGTGCACAAATCTAACATACTGTACAATGACAGTGATTACCCATTTACACACTGCAATGCTGTAAGTAGGAGAGTAGTCAGTAACTGAAAAACAGGGTAGTGTTGGAAAAAGGTTATTTGATATTAGACAATCCATTTACAAAATGTTACATAATGGGTTTTACAATTTGTATTAACCTTTCATGGAAATTTTTGTAGAATAATACACAGAAATTAGCTTTGAGACCTGCATATAATATAATTGGTTTAAATAATAATATTAATAAATGCAACAAAACGCTAGTAATATTATCATACATTTTATAAACAGTATAATACTTTTTTATGCTTTCCTACTTTTGAAATGTTTATGAGAAGTGATTATTCATATGTTGTTTTTTTCCCCTTTTTTAGGATGACATTCCATTCCTGAGTGACATAATCGTATGTAATTAAACATTTTCCACATCATTTAGTGGTATTAAAAAAGCCAGTTAGAAAGTGGGGGGTTAAATAGGTGAACAGATTTTAGATGGAAGCAGAGGTGGGCCTGGACAGGGGGCAGTCTGACATTTGTCCCATGGATTGTTAGAGTTCTGAGTTCAAGTTTTTCTGCATTTACATGCCTGTCAGCTGGGAGACATGCAGAAGATAATCCATTGACACTCCAATGGTGTTTATAACAGAATCATAGTAGCCTGTCAGCATCCTATGCCTGCTACTCATCTGCCACATTCAATCAATGAGTGACCATGCTATTACCGGGCATGGCAGGCTTCAGTATTAATTAAATCTTAAAAAGGAAGAATTATGTTTAAAAAGTAAAAAAAACAACTTAAGTAGCAATTTAGATATTGTCAGGTATTTATGAATAGGTCCAGTACTAAACTGTACTTCAAATGCTAAAGATTACTAAAGGGTTTAATAATGTATTATTGTTTTATTTATTTAAAAGATCATCAAACAAATTATATGGTTATCAATGTGCAAATCTAGCAAGTAAACAATAAAAGGAAAAATAAATTAAATTATACATTATGAGAACATGGCATACACCTATTGACCCCATGTGTTATAAAAGTTAATAACATCTTTATTAATCTGTGGCAAAGTAGATCTTCTGTCAAAGGATTGCAATCATAAATTAAAAGTAAAGTCCAGGTAAAGATCATTTTGTCCCTCCAGGTTTATGTTGGGAGGTATGGATTGTCTATATTAATTTTAAACTAATGGAATACATTATATTAATCTAATAGTTTAATAATGCCTGGATATTATATATAGTATAATATATTGTTAAGAATATTAACAGGGATGTCTTTTTTTTAGTATGTAATAAATTCATTACTGTTGCAAAAAAAACAAAAATAATGCAAAGACAAACTATTAGGTTGTAGATGGAAGGGGTCAGTTCCTAATTTACATTATAAACACTTTTTTGTAGCTGGATATACTGTACATTGGTAGTACAAAGCATCATTTCCAAAATAAATGGGTATAGAAAGGAAACATTGCACCATAATAATTTTTCATGTAGCAATATATTTTATGAATGAGCAGTAATAAACAATGTATAAGTGTAAATTATTTTAAATGTTTTTTCTACCACAGAATGACAAAAATCTTGTTACTGACATCCAGACCCTTGCATGTGGAGCAATGGTAAGAAAACTGTTAAGTGTAATTATATTCTCATTCTTTTCAGCAAAGCCTTTCTCTGAATCTGAAGGATAAATAATGGGACATCTCAGAGCTATCAACTAACAATGATTATCTTAGTATTACATTAATAACAAAAGTCAGACTGACTTAGCTACAGTAATGTCTCTACATCTGTACTGATTGTATTACACCAAAGATGAACAAATAAGGGCAAATGCTGGAGAGCTAAGTGTTGCTCATCCACGATTACATTACATTGAGAAAAAGAATTGCATTAATTATAAAATAACGAAACATAATGACACTTCTATAATTATATTTTTACTTATGTATTGTTCTAATATTTGTGTACAGTTTCCAACAGCTTAATATGTAACAAAAGTGACACAATAATATTCCAGCAATGGACCATCAACCCACTCATAAAGTATTTTTCAAGCCTGATTACATTGAAACAATAATAATTATTCATATTTCTACAGAACAATAATACAATTCTCATTATAGCAGCAAACTCCAGAGCTAGTGGTTTGTAATGTATGATGCCGTTGTCATGCTCCAAGTACTGTATTTATTAAAAGCCACAATAATATCTCCCTAAGGTAATTTATGTATAAAGTAAATCTACTGCTTAAACTTTCTTTTACTTTTAAGGTCATATTTGCTGCACTGACCTTGAATCGAGAATACTGTATGTGACCCTTTCAAAGTCTGGGCTCCAGGCATTGCTCAAAAGACTCTAGCTAGACCTTGAACAGAGCACAAAACTATAATACTATTTGAAATACTTGTTATTTCATAAGCTTCAGTTTATACTGTTGCCTTTATAATTGCTTGTCATGCAAAGTTTTTTCTTTTCCACCTTTTCTAGGAAGAGGTCATTCAAGATGTGGACAAGATCCTGGTAAGGAAACATTTCATGTTTAGTGTTACAGTATATCTTTCCTCACTTTTTTTAAATGATCAATGTGCTTGAATAGAAACATACAAATCCACCTCTATAAATAATCCAAAAGAATCCAAACAGAATTTCAAGCTACATATGACACTGTCCAATACAATACACTGATACAATTGATAACAAGAAACATAAGTACACACAAGTACAGACAGTATATGAATTCATATAGACACAAAATTAATGTGTGCAGTTAGAATAATTATGTAGACAAGATTGAGCATAGAGGACTCATATAAGCCCATACAAGCCTAGAATATATAGGGGATATGGCTGTTAGGGATGGCATTCAGGAATCCTGAATGTGACATCAAGAAGTAGTGATCAGTTTGAAGGTCACATGGTAATCATTAGCAAAACAAAGAAGATGGGAGGGAGTATGTGAAAAAATGAGCCTGGAGATGTGAAGATAAGCAATGAGGTTGAGAGCTTTGAAGGTCATAGAGAGCAGTTTGAATGTAATTCTGGGTGGTATAGAGAGACAGCAGAGTGACTAATAGGGAACCATAGGTATAGCTAAGAGAGAAGTATACGATGTGGGCAGCAGTGTTGAGGATAGATGGTAGAGGGGTGAGGTAGGAGATAGGAAGGCCAAAGAGAAGCACATACAGTAGACAAGGTATAAAATAATGTTGACATGGATTAATTCAGTAAATTCGAGGGTGAGGAAATGTCTAATTCTGGAAATATTGAAAGAAATGTTAATGGCAGGACTATGAAAGGGATTATATCAGGGGATAAAAAAGAAAAGGCAGAGATGCCAAGGACACCGAAATATCGGACACTGGGAGTGGAAAAGAGTGAAACACTGTCCTACAGATGGGAAGAGGGTGGAGAAAGATGACATGTTCAGTCTTAGAATTGATAACATTTCATTGCAGGTGTATTGTACTTTGGAGGTAAAGTGGGTGGCAAAATCAAACTTTCTGATGAAGGAAGAAAGGGGAAGGGGAGTGGGGAGAGGAGGGAGTTGAAGGCATAAAAGGTTGCTGACCTGTAAGAAGATGAGGACATTGAAGAATAAATACATAAATCTTGCTTTGGTGATTGGGAAAACCCCATAAACTTTATGCTGACACCGAGGAAAAACAATTACTACAAGACAGCATATTAAGGGGAATATTCAATTAGTGTCGAATCGTTTCCGATGGAGAGGATACAATACTTCACTATTCAATTTGCGGGCATTTCCAACAGGTCTTTGCCCGTTTCCGACGATGCCGATCCAACTTTTTTTTAAGACGAATCGGCATTGTCGAAAACGGGCCAAAACCCTGTCGGAAATGCCCACAAATTTGACAAATCAGGTGGATCGGCGGGCAAATTCGCTGATCCACCTTTTTTGTCGACATGTCAGAATTTCCAACAAGTTAAAAAAATGTCCCTTTCACGGAATAGGGTGAATCGAAATTCACCTCAAAAACTGCAAAAATTCTGACAGGATTTGAATACCCCTTTAAGTAGTGTATAACACCAAAAATAAGGACTGACAGACTTTAATGCTGTCTGTGTTCTCTCTGATATCTGTATTTACAGTGTTTTCAGATGTGTTGATTTTATTAGACTTTAGATATTTTACTTTTACTTTCTAAAGTCATTGTTATTATATTTATTGTAGAAGTATGTGGCAAACATCGCAGGAAATCTGACACAAAAACTATAAGTCTTAGGCTTGGTATTTTGTCATCAAATCCAGTTATTTTGTAAGTATATTTGTGTAAGCTATATTTGTATATTTATTTCTGTTTATTATAAACTTAAGTATACTTTTATAGTATTTCTAATTTTTTTGAAATACAAAAAGCAGTTAAACATTGTCCATAGGGCCTAATTCAGACTTGATCGCTCGCTAGGTTTTTGCAGCACTGCGATCAGATAGTCGTAGCCTATAGGGGAGTATATTTTTGCTTTGAAAATGTGCAATCGCATGTGCAGCCAAGCACTACAAAAAAGTTTTGTGCAGTTTCTGAGTTGCCCAGAACTTACTCAGCTGCTGCGATCACTTCAGCCTGTCCGGGCCCGGAATTGACTTCAGACACCTGCCCTGCATATGCTTGGGCATGCCTGCATTTTTCCAACCTCTCCCAAAAAATGGTCATTTGCCACCCAGAAACGCCCTCTTCCTGTCAATCTCCTTGCGATCGGCTATGCGAATGGATTCTTTGTAAAATCCATCGCACAGCAACAATCCGCTTTGCACAGTTCTGACCTGATCACAGAACAGCAAAAAAACGTAGCGTGCGAACAGGTATGAATGACCCCATTGTCCCTTTTCGCATAATAGTACATAGGGGAAATGTAATAGGGTGTGAGAATCAGAAAGTGAGAGATCTTGGGAGATTTCTCCTGTTTTTGTTTACATTTTTAAATGGCAATTATTTACAAGGCAAAATCGATCTTGTTTTGCCATGCAAATGATTGGCACTTTAAAAAAACAGAAGAAAGCTCCACAAATCTCTCACTTTCTGAATCACACAACCTATTACATTCCTCCCATTATGTGCAATAATGTAGTAATCTTTAAAATAGTATATGACGCTCATTAGGGTTATGAAACTTTACTCTTTTTGATCTTAGATTATATTCTAAAATAGTTTTACATTGTGTTATTACAGCATGTTGCTAATAGGAAAGCAAAAAAGTAAAATCAGTGAATATTTGTTGAAAATAATGTGATGCCCATAAAGAGGCATATGCCTATATGACAAATAAGTCTATATGCTAAATATACATAATAATAGCGCTATAACTGCAGGGTAGGTTTGTGGTGTCCCCTCCCCCAATTCCAGGCTTTGCACACCTATTACTTCTAATTTTAGTAAGTAGGAGTTGGGAGGTCAGGGGTGGCATTCATTACACCTCCTGTGACTCTGTAACCAAACATCGCACTCTGAGCATGTCACAGACATAAAGAAGCAGAAGACAACTCCTCAATGACAGTCAGTGGTACAACATTTGGGGTAGGGGGGAGGGGCATAGGGGCATAAAAAGCACTACATGATTGAAACTATGTCATGTTTTTAGAATTTAGGTGTCCTCTTTCTATTGGCACTGTAGATAACCTTTAAAACATTAAATTAATTTAATTAACCCAACTTACTGATAATGTTTTATGTAATTTAATATGTACAGTATAAGCAATTACAGTAAAAAATATACATATAATGCTTTCACCCCAAAATAAATGTTTGCTGTACTGTCTTCTCCCTAATTATCAAAGCTCTGTTGTCAATGCCTATTTTGTCAATTGTCAGGGACGAATTAAAAAAAGTTACAGCTCTGACAGGAGCCCCTACAGTACTGCTAGGCCGGCAGAAGGAGATTCATTTTGTGCAGCATTAGGATGGAAATTGCTTGTAATTATATGTTTTTGGTTGTTTGTAATGACCTATTAATGTATTTTTTTTTTGTTTCCTAAAGAATTACAATGGATGCCCAGGAAATATTTGATGCTCTTCTTGAAGATTTTGTTGCAAAAACACATCCTTGCTGTAGACTGCAATCTCATTTCATCTTCATTATTTTATTTTTATGTTTATATCTATATTAATCTTCTAAAATAAAGTCACTGTTCATCAAATGTCTGTTGTCATTGTCTTATTCAATCAGACACAAAGATTAAAACCACATATATATAGACCGAGAGTATATAGTGTATATATACATACATATACATATATATATAGATATATATATATGTATATGTAGCGCATCTATATTTGTTAGGCTAGCACTCTCTAGTTTATACATCCATCTGCCTGGTGTGCAACTTCAATGTATTCCATCAGAATCCATATCTTTATTTTCCAAGAAAAAGGCACTCACCAGGTACTTTGCGACATGAACACCAGCAATTTCTTACTCACAATACAGAAGTTATTTATATATATATATATATATATATATATAGATGCAGTCGAATAGTGCGGCACTCCAGCCGGGAAAAAAATTATCATACAGGCAAATAAATTAGCAACGTTTCAATGCCTTTATTACGGCATTTTCATCAGGCTTATTACACACATAAAACACATACTCTTACCTTATATCCCCACCCATCAGTGAAAAGGCGCCACTCCGGTAGCGGGACCACGCACCCGGCCCGGCGGCTCCAAATAATGATGTCATCACGTCATGCGCGCAACACGGCGCACCCGTTGACTCACCACTCTGTTACCATAGCAACTGTAAAACATACACAATTAGGTAGCATAGTGTGATTACGTGATAGATAAAAAACTAAAACACCAATTGAGACGTTCAAATCTAACATATACAAGGATTAAGGATCCATTACCTACTCAAAGCAGCAGATATATGGTGGTAATTTCTGCTGCTTTGAGTAGGTAATGGATCCTTAATCCTTGTATATGTTAGATTTGAACGTCTCAATTGGTGTTTTAGTTTTTTATCTATCACGTAATCACACTATGCTACCTAATTGTGTATGTTTTACAGTTGCTATGGTAACAGAGTGGTGAGTCAACGGGTGCGCCGTGTTGCGCGCATGACGTGATGACATCATTATTTGGAGCCGCCGGGCCGGGTGCGTGGTCCCGCTACCGGAGTGGCGCCTTTTCACTGATGGGTGGGGATATAAGGTAAGAGTATGTGTTTTATGTGTGTAATAAGCCTGATGAAAATGCCGTAATAAAGGCATTGAAACGTTGCTAATTTATTTGCCTGTATGAGAATTTTTTTCCCGACTGGAGTGCCGCACTATTCGACTGCATCTATCTTATCCCGTGAGGGCAACCAGCAAAGTAACTTGCCAGCTATAATGAGGAGTGCCGGTAATATAAACCTATATATATATATATATATATATATAAAAGTCATAAGTCATAAATACTGTAAGTCATATATATATAGTGTGTATTTATATATATATATATATATATATATATATATATATTGTATATGTATATGTCTATATTCATGGCTGCAATAAACAGCATGTCTGGCTATTAACAGTCACATAAAGTATGGTAAAAATGGGGAAATCACCCTGTAACCCAAAAAAGGGCAAAACATGGTATAATAGTGTAAATGTCTATTAGTAGGCTGATGGGCAAAATACAAATACAGTATTTAAGGCTACAAAAAGGTTTAAAAATGGATGATTTTTGCATTTTTTTTTATAAAAGTGAAAATAATGAAATTAAATGAGACTCTTCATTTTGAGGTGCATATAATGCCTTTAAATTATGTTTTCATTATTTGAAGCCACTAACAATAATTCCAAAAAAACACCTTTACAGTACCTCCAACCAGGTAGGTTAAAAACACCTTCCCATCTGCAATACACCCATCTACCTGACCTGTCCCATGTTTTTTAACTTATTATTCTGGATTTTGCAGGCGATCACCCCAACAATAGCATGTAATTATTTACCCAGCAAAATGTCTAATACTGTAATTACTAGGGAGAGAGAACTGTTCTACAGATTCTGCATCAAGGCCCTCATTCCGAGTTGATTGGACCAAGCAACTTTTTGCTGCTGCTGCTGCGATCAACTAATCTCCGCCTGTGGGGGAGTGTATTTTAGCTTAGCAGGGCTGCGATTGCTTGTACAGCCCTGCTATGCTAAAAAAGTTTCACACAAAACAAGACCAACCCTGGACATACTTACCCTGTGCGACGGATCCAGTGATGATGGTCATGGCTTTGACTTCAGACATCCACCCTCCATTTGCCTGGACACACCTGCATTTTTCTTACCACTCCCCGAAAACGGCTTCAAACGGTCAGTTGAAGCACCCGGAACGCCTTCCTGCTGTCAATGTTCTTGCGGTCGCAGCTGTGACCGCTTTCTTCATTTGTCAGCGTCGTAGCCCGGTGACGGATGTCGCCGGGCAATGACGCGCGTGTGCAATGCTCATGCTGTGCATGCGCATTCCAGACCCGATCGTACCACTGCGAAAAAGTGCAGCGTGCGATCGGGTCGGAATGAGGGCCCAAGTTCTAACATTTTTACCTTAAAACAGGGACTTTTAGAAATATTTCACCTGCTCAGAGCCTGTTAAAGAGCTGCATTAGATCCTATTGAAATTACCATGATTAGATTTCCATGGTTAACTGAATAGAAAAAAACATGCATCTGACCATGTAAAGTTGAATTGCAGGTTAAAGTGGCTAATTGAATATTCCCCAAAAAGTTAAGTGGGCAGGTGATTGCAAGTCTTAGACTGGCCGCACACCTAAAAATGTATTGTCCAATCTGGCAGGTTGGAGTGAAGCTCTGATAATGTATTTGAGCAAATGACAATTGACCATTTGCTCCAAAATAATGGAAAGCTGACAAAAATAGTCATTCAGACAAATTATTTAAAACAAATGGATTTAACAAATTTGTCTGACCATTTTTGTCAGTTTTCTGGCATTTTGGAGCAAATTGTCAATTGTCATTTGCTCCCATACTGTACAATACCAGATGTTCGTTCCAACCAGCCAGATTACAAAATAAATCTTTTGGTGTATAGCCAGATTAAGTCTTTAGATCAGTCAAACTAGTTTTTTTTAGCCAATGAAAGGGAATAAACTCTTTGGATAATTACTAATTTGCAATTTATTACAGAGTAGGAGCTGGAAGCTCCCTCTCTCATGCCCCAAGAGAAGCGCACAATGACCGACAGCCGCACATGAACAGTAGCTTTACCCTATTACACTGCTAACAGTTATTCTCCAGGATAGGCTCTTATCTTAGCCCATTTCCTGGCAAGAGAACAGATAGAGCTGCGCTCATCTGAGGCAGCTCTGTTGTACATGAGCGCTACTGGCGTGACTAGGTAATCCATCCGCCTAGTTACGCCTGGAGTGCACTGAGACATCACTATTCTAGTGAATTGGACGAATGTGCATAATGGAAGCATGCGCGCCACAGACCTGGCGATAGGCATGCCCAGACAGGCGTGGCCAGGCACTGACAGAGCCACGATTATCATGGCTCTATCTGTACTTTACTAAATTCAATAGCAGAAAGGACAGTGTATACTTCTCCCCACTGAAAGGAAACATACTGTTTTATATGATAGTAAGATATAGCACATTTCCATCTGCTATTCGATCAACCCCTGATGAAGTCTTTACTAAGATGAAATGCATAGGGTGAAGTTGCAGAAGTACCTAGCACTAGGTATTGCTACTGTTGGGAGCTCAGAGAACTGGTGGTTTTTGTTTGAAATTTGGTATGAGGGTCTGATTTCAGGCTCCATAAAGAAGTGTAGTAGCCTTTGCTCTTCCACATTAGACGACACCCCAGAAGGTAAAATATCCATTTTTAGCTGAAACATCCTTCCCCTCTGGACCAATAAAAGGAATTTGATATACTGATGAACTTTTTTTCATTAATTAATTTTTATTGAGTGAGGTAGCTTACATATAAAACCACAAAATGATTACATTAAGAACAGCAGAGGCACAAAGTAAAACATGCATAAGATAGCAGTGTTCACATAATATTAGGGTTCCTCTAGAATAATGCATGATAATTTGCCAAGAATAGTACCTTGGAAATTGGGAACAATCTGCAGTATAATGGTGTTAATGGGCCAGGATGGTAGGGAAAGGTTAAAAAGACATAAAAACATTGGTTTAGGGAGAAGAGTGTGCTTTCTATGGTTAATTTGGTGTACCTCTGTCCAGGAGAGTTAGGTTGTACCAAGTTGTTAGTTGGAAGCTATGTTTAAGAGTTGACTTTATATCCTGTGATAACATTTGCACATAAGGCAACCAGACATAAAAAAATTCTTGGCCATGCCTGGCTTATCTGTGGACATTGCCATCCAATGTATGGTAAGTAATTAATTCTGGGTAGTAGAGAGTTAGAGTAGTGGTTGCTGGTTTGATCTACTTTGATAGATCATTTTGTTAGAGGCACCAGCAATTATAGTTAGAAGCAATCTGTTATCTTTGGGTATAGTATGTTAATCAGCCAGGGAAAACTTACTCCAGAACTCTCAAGTAGGGGACATTTGAATATCTCTATGCAGAATGCTTTTGAGGGGTACCTGATCCCAAAACTCTGAACCTGAACCCAAAAACCCTGTATCACACTCTGACTACCACAAATAGAAATCCTTTGCAAGCAGTGCAGGTAGGGGAGCTCCTGCTACCAACAACTAAATGCAGGAGCCAGTGGAGGTAATTCAGCGGGGGGTAGTGGGTAGCAATGCTGGAGTATTGGACTGGTATATGCACACATTTTATATAAATATTTTTACCAGTCCTTTATCTAGTAAGTACATACTGTATACAATTATGTTATATGTAACACATACACACACACACACACACACACACACACACACTAACACACACACTTAATTTTCACTCAGGTACAGGTTAAACCCGAATAACTCATGGGGCTGGGAAACTCATATTCATGTGCTCTGCCACCACATAATGGAGCAAATTGGAGGGATATGGGATTCTACTATGTATTTTGAGGGGATCAGTCCATTCAGGGAGTTTTTTGTAGATATTCAAACCTCCCCACCTACGTGTGCTAGTGCCAGCCTACTCCTCCTTTCCTCTGGCTCCAGCCACCCCTCCACCTTTAATACCCAGCACCCCCGATCATTCTCTTGTCCCAACCTACAACTCTTGTCCCCTGTCTCCCACCTCCTCCTGTCTCTGTCTCACCTCTAATACCCAGCACCCCTCCACCTGTCCCAGCTTCCTCCTCCTGTGTCCCGAGCTCCACTTTCCGCACATCAAGAAGACAAGCCATAATGAATTGCAGGCAGAGCACAGCCATCTCATACATAATAAGATAAAGATTAAAAAAATGATTTTGGTGTATTTTAGCATTTATTTGGGTGCCTATTTTTCTAGAAGAGGAGCCGTAATAGGAGGTTCTGTCTGGCTTAATGTATAAAAGGGTGCTCTCCCTGGTATAATGTGTGTCAGTGGTTCTACCGTGCAGCATAATATGAATTGGTGTTATTTTGTGGCCATGCCCCTTCCCCATGAAGCCATGCCCCTATATTTTTGGCACGCACCTATGGCACACACTGGCCCTATTTTTAATATGCAAGGAAGGGGGGGCGCTGATGATGTTTTTTTGCACACATCCAAAATGTCTAGTTACAGCAATGTCCAGAACTTCAGAAATAGGAGACACAACCTGTATTTTTCTTACAGATTGTGGCAAGTAATATTAGTTTGACCAATAGTCTAATGCTAGATATGTGAAAGATGCTAAAAACTATTCTGAATAATAATTTACTCTTTCTGCACTTGGGCACCAAGTTTTGCAAATTTCTCTCATGAAATTTGGCCATGTGTGAGTCATGTAAAATTTGATCTCTCAATTTTTTTTCTTTGCAATAGTCATTATCTATCCCATTACCATCATGACCTCACTTTTAACACCTGCATATTCAGCTTTGTCCAAATATAATTAAGGAATCTGACCATTCTTTTTCTGCTTCTCCCTCATCATCACAATCATTATTATTACCATAATCACTTTTTATTAATTCTGAAAAAAACTGATTGTGCACCATCAAAAGTTAATGCTGTTAACTCAATTTTGAATTTTAATCATTGACATGAGTACTGTAGTTTGTCTTTGCTAATGTCGCCAGCAAAATCTTATTTGCAGTTTGACTAATGTTGTTTCTCTTAATGCTTCTGAGGGCATTATGTTTTGCTAATTTCCAGTAGCTGCTTCTGCTAACCTAGGAGAGGGGTAGTTCCTCAACCTTTTATGATGACCACTGCATAAGCTAGCAGTTTGTTTCATAGAATTTGTGTGTCTCATATAAGAATAACTAACTGGCTGTATATCTTTTATTTAATACCCCTTATAATATGCTTCTAGTTCGCTATTTTTTAGAATTGTAACCTGTAATAGAAAACATTCAAGTTAGAGATTTATAGCACCTCTAGAATGTACTTTTGTTCAATGTATCACTCTGTGTCTAAAATCATATTAGTGATACATATATTTTTAATCCTATAATGAGTGTCATAGGCTCATTAACAAATTAAATATATCTCTTCTTAAACTTAAACATTGACATTAATAAAATTTACATAACCTACAGTCTAACTTCTACTATAACCATCTCTCACTTTTCTAATATCAGTAGGCTCCTGGAACTTGTTAAACACTTTGTACTTACTTCCATAATATGCTTTCAACAATCATATCATATTAATAAGAAAGGATTTATTAATTCTGCCATTTATTCCCTTGGCTCATGTAATTTTCAACAGGTATAATGTAGACAAAGAAGAATTACTCTATCAGTAATAGTAAGCACATTGGGATTTTGTCTAATCTGCTTACAATGATGATACCTCATGTTATTATAGTAACTGGACTGTATGTACAGTATAGAATATTTTTTTATAAGTGCTTAAATACACTTTTATTTGTTTATTTTGGTAGACATAACTGGATCTAAATATTCTAAGTCTGAATCCTTAACAACTTATAAAATACACTTCTTTCACTATGAACTATGATCAGCGATAAACTCAGAAGTCACCATAATATAATTTTGTGATAAGCATTTCCTGCATAATGTATCAAACATGGATAGGCCTAATAAGGTGTAATCATATGGATTCCTCATGCCTTGACTAAACTTTAGTAGTGATGCAGGCTTTGGCATTCACTGTGTTTTTTCTATTCTTGGTCTATTCTATTCTGTTGTTCAATTGTTGCTCTGTTTGGGTATAAACGCCACAGGTTGGAACATTTCTGCTCACAGTCTCCTGTGGTGTGAAGCAGAAATGGGACAGGACTCTAGATTGGTTTAGCTGCTTTTCACAGTTAAACACTGTCTGTTTCGGAAAAAACTATGTGTTCCCTAATGCACACCAAGTGAAAAATATTACTACATAATGGGGGTCATTCCGAGTTGTTCGCTCGCAAGCTGCTTTTAGCAGCTTTGCACACGCTAAGCCGCCGCCTACTGGGAGTGAATCTTAGCTTATCAAAATTGCGAGCGAAAGATTAGCAGAATTGCGAATAGACACTTCTTAGCAGTTTCTGAGTAGCTTCAGACTTACTCGGCATCTGCGATCAGTTCAGTGCTTGTCGTTCCTGGTTTGACGTCACAAACACACCCAGCGTTCGCCCAGACACTCCTCCGTTTCTCCAGCCACTCCCGCGTTTTTCCCAGAAACGGTAGCGTTTTTTCACACACTCCCATAAAACGGCCAGTTTCCGCCCAGAAACACCCACTTCCTGTCAATCACACTTCGATCACCAGAACGAAGAAAAAACCTCGTAATGCCGTGAGTAAAAAACCTAACTGCATAGCAAATTTACTTGGCGCAGTCGCACTGCGGACATTGCGCATGCGCATTAGCGACTAATCGCTCCGTTGCGAGAAAAAAATAACGAGCGAACAACTCGGAATGACCCCCAATAGTCAGATAATACGGAGATCTTAGTTGCGTATATCTGCAGATATAGGGTTAAGCCCCCAGGCCGATCGACAAGGCTTCTCCGTCACTGGGGGTCCCTAATACTAGGTATGGGTCCGGGGTGCAGGACCCCACGATGTCGGCACAGGTCGGCCACCCCAGGTCAGCACACAGGTGAGAATTAATAGGGGTTAATAAGAAGCACAGAAGTGCTATGTAAGTGGTGTGATTCAAATAATATATACAAAGTGATAGGGAAAATCATAAGTGTTAACTGTCTGTTTCGTCACAAAAAGAGCTACAGTTAATTAGCACATATCAATTTGCACTGTGAAAAAAATAAATGACTTCCCCCAAACACAGACAGGTATTTTTTCTTTTTTACCCCAGTGAGAGAGGCCACAGAAGAGCTCATAAATATATTTACACTTACATATGCACAGGAGTCGATTTACTGTATTTATCACTATAATAGACCTCAATGTAGATTCATGCACATGTATGGTTTACCTGACACTCTGGTTTGATCCAGTACACCTGGTGGCTTAAGCAAAATAATGATTATTTTTAACTTTATTCTAACTTTATGGAGATCCATCTACTAGCATTAATGATTTGACAACCTTATCGCCGTTACATAACTATCATGTTTTAAATAAATAGTATTAGTATACAGACACTGTTTGACCACAAATAATGTGATATACAACCATATGTCAATAGTGTGCCTGGTCAATGTAGACTTCCAAATCACTACACTAATTTAAACTCTAATTACAAGATGTTTTGATTATTTAAGAGGGTGATTTAATAAGTTATGTACTGTAAGAAGACCTTTCATATGTGTATTGTTCTCAGTTTCATTCTAATTTCTTAACAGGCCAGAACAAGTAGACCACTGCTTCCCCTCAAGGCTATTACATTATGCCTCATATCAGTCATGGGGCCACATGCATCATCACTTGGAAAGTGATAAAATGGAAAGTGAAAAAGTACCAGCCAATCAGCTCCTATCTGCCATTTTTCAAACACAGCAGTTGAAATACATCACCAACTCATTGAGGTGTGATAATGTCATGTAATGGAAACAGGTTTGGGTGACATTCATCTGTGGTGGGCATGCTTGGCTGGCTGCATCACTGCTCATTTTGAACGACTGTCAATCAGTTATTAAAGGTATTGCACCAAACCTAAACCTATTTTGGTGACATGTTATTGTCACCGTACATCTATACAAGTTGGCAATGAATTTCAGCTGCTGATGTGTCCTTTAGATGCAGAATTCTAATCACACTATTCACCTCAATATTGACCATATTTCCCCCAGCCTGCCATCTTACAAGTGATGTTGGGCCAGTATGACTGATATGAAGTGCAGTCTAATGGCCATGAGAGGATGCAGTGGTCTACCTGCTCTGGTCTGATTGGAAAGTAGAATACTAAAGAGAATATTACACACAAGAGGCCTGGTTACCTTACTTCTTGAACCACCCTCATATATTATTCCATACTTGTCAGTGATGAGAAGTTCAAATTATTTCTAATAAATATTTAAAATGCCAGCGTTAATATATGCTGTGGACGCAAGGCGCATCTTATTACCATATACAATAAAAGTGCGCTGTACGTCGCAAACACTACAGCCCTTAAGAGAAAACAAGCACTCGCACACATTGTCTGAGTTCCAATGCTCAGTGATGTATAGATTTGATATTAAAAGGGTATGTCTACAATATATCACATGTACAGTATATATATATGGTTACAGATTTACAATTACACAGGAAGCAGATAGTTACAAAAGAATCCATTACAGCCACAGCCAGCACACGTTACCATTTCCCTCATTGCACACTCCGCTCCATTTCTTCTCTCTCTATCCCTCTCAGCAAGCAAAAACAACTGAACAGAACAGCAACTAACAGCAAACCAGCAAACAGACCTTCTTGTGTGACTCAAAATCATCTATATACTATGTATTTTTGGGGTAGTACATGTCTTCTGTTATTGGTCCAGGGGAGGGAACTTTCTCATTCATGATGTGTTATTGGTCAGTTCATATGCAAGCAACATCCAGCCTTGAAGAAGACATCATAGGAGTTGGCCACTGGTTTCTGCCCACACATACTTTCTTTGGAATATTGTTTGTTCCAATAAGAGTGACTTCATATTCCTACATTTAATCATAACTAATCATTGCACTGTGCTACAACCTAATTACAGGTATCAAACCAACACACTCATTCCTTTGATCATTTTGACACTAAGCATGACATGTTTACCTTGTTCCGTTCCAATAATACATATACATGATGTTATACTCCATTATATAATTTAAAACATTATAATGTCTAGTGCTTGACATGTTTAATTTATGTGTGGTATGAAATATGTGTTGAATATATCCTTGTGTCTTGTCTGTGTGAATGCGTATGCTACCATATATCGCTGTGCTCGCTGCGCGTATTCGCACGCACAGCGACTCATCAGCGTGGAGTTTACATGTGCTGTGTGTGTAATATTTTTGACTTCAACAGTGATCACTAGGAGATCATTAGAACTATGCAAAGCAATGATAGCAATAAGACTTATTTAATCTAAAACAACAGTAACTTTGTATCTGATGTCAAATTTCAACTGTAGTATTTGTTTGTACATAAAGCAGAAGTGTAAAAGTTAGAGAGGTCAAGCCAGGTCTTGCATCAGCTCTAATATTCAAAAATAAGGTTTTTCCTGGCAGGGAGTACAATTTGACATGGCAATCTGGGCGAAATGTGTACCTGCAGTATATACTAAAGATTTACATTAGAGAGGTATCTTCAACATCTGGCTGACCAGATGTCTACTTCCTCAAGATGTCTGTGTACATACTAAGAAGAGAAGTACTGGAAAGAAAAGGATTGTCTCTTTGTTGGCGCACTTACAAGAAAAGAGTGTATATGTTTAAAATGTAACTTTTAATTTCGTATGATTAAAAATGCCTGAGAACGTGAAAAATCATGAGACAACAATCACAAACAATACATGAAATGAAAACTAAATGTAATTAAAAATAAAAATATTATCAAATCCTCTTATGTGTCCTTATTGTGTTTATATAGTTTATAATTCTTAAGTGTGTGCCGCAATAGTTTGAAGATAACCGTATAATATTGGCTACTCAAATCAATCCTCAATTTATTGAGATGCCTCTCTTAATTCAAATCATGAGCAAATATGATACTATAATCAATAATCCTATTGCGGTTAAATCTTTATTCTATATATATATAGTTATGCACATGTACATGGAACCGAACTGAGCTACATCTATTTTGCAACACTGCAACAATTGCGACTGGAGCTAGAGGGTTCTATAGCCTTCATTAAGAATTAACTGCTATATCCATTTCATTACATATTATATCCTGCAGGAGATATTAGCATTCACTCTTTAAGGATACAGCTCCACCCTATGAGCTCCTGTTAACCAATTATATATACCATTGGAGTGTATCTATGCCTCATGCTGATTTAAATAAACAGCATGTATTCACATGTAAACTCTCACTGTGTATATCTATTACACTTTACCAATCATGTGTACACTCCTCTATTTATTTATCATGCAGATTTATCATGCAGACTATCTTGCAAAGGGAAACTATATGTCAAAGATACAACTATGCCATATAAATTTAGGTTAGATAGATATAAGCTGTCTACAATATGTGTTTATTGCACAAAATATCCACAGCCTAAATACTATGCTGGTGCAATACAGCAAAATAGATAATTTGTATCTCTCATATGTAACTGTTCAATTACTTTCTTGCAAGTTGCAACAAACCTACTCATTTAATACCAGTACTGTAATTTAAATAAACATAAAGTATCCTTAAAATTTTTTGTACCTTTGCTTAAGACTTAAATATATCATGACAGTAAGGGGAAATGGTGACTACTGTGATAGCATGTGATACTATTGTGCTTGAAATTTTTTACAACATTATACCGTCAGCGCACCCACCTAAGTTTATATCAGCATAACACTTGCCACCAGTAACAGGGTGATCGTGAATATGACATTAGTGACCCAATGACAAATCATATTAATCATACCTTTTAATGAGCTAACCAGCAGTGCCCCTGCTCATGATTACATAAGGATTGCACAATTATTCAGTCTTTCAGCCATGGCTAATGCTCCACTAATACAGTTCTTTAGTTTGAATAGCGGCAAATTGATCTACAGTGCAAGCTCTGGCAAATGGTCAGTTTTGACTGTAATGTTAATATACAGTCCTGCATAATGTACACCCAGACGGAGTGCAAACTAATGTGTTAAAACACTTGTGTATGCAGACGCAAGTAATGTGTGAAAGGAATAATGTAGCTCATTGACTTTAAAGTATGTAGATGTCAAAGTCGAAAAATATCATAATGCATATGCCTTGTACTAACCCCATGCACATGCCCGCTGGTAAGTTCACATGCCTTGCCAGGTAAATTTTGATACATAATTGAAAATTGTTAAATATAAACCAAAAAATGGGTTTACTATTTTTTTTCCTCCTTTTCCTATCACAGCACAGGAGGTGCAGCTCACTGAGGCTGGGGAGGTTGCTAATGAGGACAGCTCCAGTGTGGTTCGGAAAGCTCACCTTCCCGCCAACACACTGAGGCATCCCCACAACCCAGTCTCCAGGAGCTTCTGGTGCAAATTGAGCCCCAAGGGAGAACCAACACCTACTTTCAAGACCAGATGCTACTGGAGGTCTGTGAGCTCACCTCCACTATGCGACAAGACATGTGTGAGATCTCCTCTATTGCCAAAGCCATGCATGACATATCTGCCACTATTGGCCAAGGCATGCAGACCATCACAGCCCTCCTTGGCCAGACTCTCAAGGAGGCCACAACACCTTCCCCATCCCCTAGCTCTGCCCAGGAACAAGATCTCACTGGGCAGGCCCCTCACAGAACCACGCGCAGACCCAACTCTAAAAAACCTCTTCAGCCAACCAAAAAAGGGGCAGATGGTGATTTGACTCCAGATGTGGCCCTTGGTTCCAGAGCCCATCTTCTGTTTTTCAAAATGAATTTTGTCAATGGCTTGTGGGACAAGAATGTCCAACTCCCTCCAGCCAAATGGGGTTGGCATCTTCTCTTTTTTTCCCTGGCTGTGATGCAATAGCCTATGAACTTGCCCCAACTTTCTCTTCGGTTTGTGAGCCTGATTGTTGTGTTTGGCTAGTGGGCACAGAATCTTCCTCAGTTTGCCCCACATATTCCTCAGCCAGGGTTCTGAGACCAGCTTTTTGTTGTGTTTCTTGCAGACATGGGGGTAACTGACTACTGGGTACTGTAATCCTCTTTTCTGCACAACCAGGTGCTTGTTGCTGTGCCATTTGGCATGGTATTTCTTTCTTTTTTTCTTCATCTTTGTGTTATGAAATAAAAATTTATGATTTATGATTATACATTTTAGCATCCCTAATACTTTGTCCAAAAATAGTGTTGATTTGATTGGGATGCTTGGTAATTGCTGATTTTTTTTTTTTTAAAAACAATAATGCTATGACAATTTTTTATGGGTTTAAAAAAACACAGTATTAATCTAGTACCTGAATTATCATTACTGAACATTATATGTAAACGTGCAGTATGGTGGTAATGTTGTAATATGAGTCACATGACAAATATATTCCTCCAGAAAACTTGGCATATATGTGGGTGAGATCCATACAGTATGTGTATTTTGATAGCACAATGCAGCTTTCTAAACAGCTAAAAGCAATGTACACACAAGAAAGAGGGCCTTTAAAATGAGTTAATGTGTTGTGTGTAATGTGTACAATTGTTTGTCAAATGACACATGTAGTACATGTGCAGTACACATTTAATATTTGTAAACAAACATGTGTGTAGATTGTGTTGCACATATCCAGAGAGTGAGAGGTTACATACCTTTTCACAGAGAGCTAGAGATGTAATGAGATGTTGAGGTGTTTGCACTGCTAACAGGTGTGTGTGATTTGCAATTATTTGCTGGTATGCCGCTGACCGGGCACCTATGCTGAGCGTTCACATGCTGTGTACAGCCCTAGACTTACTCGGCATCTGTGAATACTCAGTGTGCACTGACAGCGATTTGCTTTGCAGCCATGCAAAAACCACGCATGCAGCCCATAGCACACTCCCCCGCTACACACCCACCTTCAAGCCCCTTTTCGCTAGCCTGCGAAGCCATGCCCCCGCACCGCCTTCACCACGACTCTCTGTCATTGCTTGTCTGCATTCACAAATTTCATGTGTATGTCTGCACATTTGTTGCATGGCGAGGCCGGCACATGTGCACTTGTGACTTTGCGCGTGCGCATTCAGCAGAAAAACAATGCTTGCGATGCGATTTGTAGCAACGATCAGGTCTGAATTAGCCCCATAGTACAAAAGGTTGTTGCAACCAATCAGGCCCTAACTATCATTTTTGTATTACACTTTTAAAAAATTAAGCAAACATCTGATTGGTTAACTTGGATACATATCCTTTTGCCTGTGAACAAGTTTTTGTGACAATGCAGTTCCAGAATATAGTCCAACCATAATCTACTGTACCACATTATTTTAATTTATAGATTAGCCAAGTCATAGTTGATTAATCGCATGTCCTTATTATTATGTTTTTTGTTTCAGAAATTTGTTTCAAACATCGCAGACAATCTTGCACAGAAACAATAAATACTACTTTCTGTCAAAGCTGAATGCATATTCTGTAAGTAAAATTATATCAACAATATTTTCACAAAATCCTCAATATTTTAACTGTTACAATTTTAACATTTACCATATTGGCTAAATTCATTATTAAGAAAGATGTCCAAATAAAATAGGATTCTTTATAATTCTTTATATTCTTTATTATTTGTAAAGTTTTCTTTATTTAGTATTCAAAATTTCTTAGTGCAAGCATAGTGAAAAATTTAGATCACTTAGAGTACAGTAGTTTGCTTGAATAATAAGTAAGCATACGTACATCAATTTAAAGCATCACTTTCATAAAGATATGCTTCAGTACTCCTTTTATAATATAATATAAGTAACTTCAGATAATAATAGTGAACACACTTCTTTTTAAAGTGAACAATCCTTTAAGCATGTTCTAACCTTCTGTCAAAGTATATTACTAAGTTCAATGAGCATGGAAAGAATATGATGATTTTACAATACTACTACAATTATTATTATTATTATTATTATTATCATTATTATTAAATAAATACTGGAATGCACAATCAATTGAATTTAGAGAGTATCTCTATTCATTCTAACAATTTACTTATTCAAATCTGCAGCAATAGTTTTTCTATAATTAACATGGAAAGAAATGTATTAAAATAATGCCATAATTAATAATTATAATAATAATAATAATAATTGTAAGCAAAAAAACAAAAATAAGAAACAACCCAATAATAATAATTATTACCTTGTCTCAAGAAGGGTGTGTTTCATCAACAGCTGTATTGTGTTGAAGTCATGTACACTCATCTCTAATAAAGCATAGTATACGTGGTTGTAATCCCCATGATACTGTAGAAAAATTAGAAGGGATATGGGTATTTAAAATTCTACATATATATTGATAATCTAATATGTGAAAAACAATGTATTCTCATGTAAACCTTTTTTAATTGCAGAATGAAATGTGAGTGCTTGCCATGGAACTGTTATGTATCTCTGTAGCTGCATTTGGTTACATGTGCTGTTCATCTTCATCACTGTTCAAAACGTAGATAATAAATCAATATTCAGCAAATATTGTGTGGACTCCTTTAATAAATTACTTAGACAAGAACGTAAGCTGACATGGTTAGTGACATCAACAATATGACACATAACACTGGACCATACCAAAGACATGCGATATCAAAGTGTGCCTCCAATTGGAATTTGTGATTCACTAAATCACTCAGTACACACTACACAATTATTTAAATAGACACACACACAGACACACACATAAAACAGGCATGAAATATGAAAATAAATTATTACTAGCCAGAAAAAAATATCTGAAAATAACCTCTGGGTATTCAGTTGATGCTAATAAAAGTCATATCCCAAACACATTCACAATTGCCATTAACAGCTTCCAGTCAACAAATCATAAATTGTAGTCAATTATTTAAGCAGTAACTGTAAACTGAACTGTTGAAAGACAAAGCACTAGGTAAATGAGTTTATACATACTGTTCTGAGCTAGGGAAGCGGTTAATATACAGCCAGTCAGGATACTGGCGCTCACAATACAGACGCTGGAATCCCGGCGACACAGGCTATTCTCCCTATGTGGGTGTCTCTGTGCTACACACCACGATAACCCAGTGCTCGAGACAGGGAAAGTACATCAAAGGAAAGGACATAGACAAATGTGCTCTTGTTTAACTTCATAATGACTCAATGCATATGTGCCAAACAAGCTTTGAAGACAACTTTGTTTCTGTTATTTTTATTGAAATGTGTCAAAGAATACACACAAACATCATACATCATTTTTGGCAGCAAGCACATTGAAAAGGAAAAGTCAAGTGATGTGGAGGGGGATATCTGAATGGTTGAGAGATGCTTGTAAATAACACACTTGCAGTTTGAGAGAATATGGAAATGCAAAAACAAATAAGGAAAAACATAAGTACTGTGATTGTCAAAACTGCAGATTTGTTATATTGTGATGTTTACATAATATTAGAGATGAGCGCCGGAAATTTTTCGGGTTTTGTGTTTTGGTTTTGGGTTCGGTTCCGCGGCCGTGTTTTGGGTTCGACCGCGTTTTGGCAAAACCTCACCGAATTTTTTTTGTCGGATTCGGGTGTGTTTTGGATTCGGGTGTTTTTTTCCAAAAAACCTAAAAAACAGCTTAAATCATAGAATTTGGCGGTCATTTTGATCCCAAAGTATTATTAACCTCAAAAACCATAATTTCCACTCATTTTCAGTCTATTCTGAATACCTCACACCTCACAATATTATTTTTAGTCCTAAAATTTGCACCGAGGTCGCTGTGTGAGTAAGATAAGCGACCCTAGTGGCCGACACAAACACCGGGCCCATCTAGGAGTGGCACTGCAGTGTCACGCAGGATGGCCCTTCCAAAAAACCCTCCCCAAACAGCACATGACGCAAAGAAAAAAAGAGGCGCAATGAGGTAGCTGTGTGAGTAAGATTAGCGACCCTAGTGGCCGACACAAACACCGGGCCCATCTAGGAGTGGCACTGCAGTGTCACGCAGGATGTCCCTTCCAAAAAACCCTCCCCAAACAGCACATGACGCAAAGAAAAAAAGAGGCGCAATGAGGTAGCTGTGTGAGTAAGATAAGCGACCCTAGTGGCCGACACAAACACCGGGCCCATCTAGGAGTGTCACTGCAGTGTCACGCAGGATGTCCCTTCCAAAAAACCCTCCCCAAACAGCACATGACGCAAAGAAAAAAAGAGGCGCAATGAGGTAGCTGTGTGAGTAAGATAAGCGACCCTAGTGGCCGACACAAACACCGGGCCCATCTAGGAGTGGCACTGCAGTGTCACGCAGGATGTCCCTTCCAAAAAACCCTCCCCAAACAGCACATGACGCAAAGAAAAAGAAAAGAAAAAAGAGGTGCAAGATGGAATTGTCCTTGGGCCCTCCCACCCACCCTTATGTTGTATAAACAGGACATGCACACTTTAACCAACCCATCATTTCAGTGACAGGGTCTGCCACACGACTGTGACTGATATGACGGGTTGGTTTGGACCCCCACCAAAAAAGAAGCAATTAATCTCTCCTTGCACAAACTGGCTCTACAGAGGCAAGATGTCCACCTCATCATCATCCTCCGATATATCACCGTCTACATCCCCCTCCTCACAGATTATCAATTCGTCCCCACTGGAATCCACCATCTCAGCTCCCTGTGTACTTTGTGGAGGCAATTGCTGCTGGTCAATGTCTCCACGGAGGAATTGATTATAATTCATTTTAATGAACATCATCTTCTCCACATTTTCTGGATGTAACCTCGTACGCCGATTGCTGACAAGGTGAGCGGCGGCACTAAACACTCTTTCGGAGTACACACTTGTGGGAGGGCAACTTAGGTAGAATAAAGCCAGTTTGTGCAAGGGCCTCCAAATTGCCTCTTTTTCCTGCCAGTATAAGTACGGACTGTGTGACGTGCCTACTTGGATGCGGTCACTCATATAATCCTCCACCATTCTTTCAATGGGGAGAGAATCATATGCAGTGACAGTAGACGACATGTCCGTAATCGTTGTCAGGTCCTTCAGTCCGGACCAGATGTCAGCATCAGCAGTCGCTCCAGACTGCCCTGCATCACCGCCAGCGGGTGGGCTCGGAATTCTGAGCCTTTTCCTCGCACCCCCAGTTGCGGGAGAATGTGAAGGAGGAGATGTTGTTGACAGGTCGCGTTCCGCTTGACTTGACAATTTACTCACCAGCAGGTGTTTGAACCCCTGCAGACTTGTGTCTGCCGGAAAGAGAGATCCAAGGTAGGCTTTAAATCTAGGATCGAGCACAGTGGCCAAAATGTAGTGCTCTGATTTCAACAGATTGACCACCCGTGAATCCTTGCTAAGCGAATTAAGGGCTCCATCCACAAGTCCCACATGCCTAGCGGAATCGCTCCGTGTTAGCTCCTCCTTCAATGTCTCCAGCTTCTTCTGCAAAAGCCTGATGAGGGGAATGACCTGACTCAGGCTGGCAGTGTCTGAACTGACTTCACGTGTGGCAAGTTCAAAGGGCATCAGAACCTTGCACAACGTTGAAATCATTCTCCACTGCGCTTGAGACAGGTGCATCCCACCTCCTATATCGTGCTCAATTGTATAGGCTTGAATGGCCTTTTGCTGCTCCTCCAACCTCTGAAGCATATACAGGGTTGAATTCCACCTCGTTACCACTTCTTGCTTCAGATGATGGCAGGGCAGGTTCAGTAGTTTTTGGTGGTGCTCCAGTTTTCTGTACGTGGTGCCTGTACGCCGAAAGTGTCCCGCAATTCTTCTGGCCACCGACAGCATCTCTTGCACGCCCCTGTCGTTTTTTAAAAAATTCTGCACCACCAAATTCAAGGTATGTGCAAAACATGGGACGTGCTGGAATTGGCCCAGATTTAATGCACACACAATATTGCTGGCGTTGTCCGATGCCACAAATCCACAGGAGAGTCCAATTGGGGTAAGCCATTCCGCGATGATCTTCCTCAGTTGCCGTAAGAGGTTTTCAGCTGTGTGCGTATTCTGGAAACCGGTGATACAAAGCGTAGCCTGCCTAGGAAAGAGTTGGCGTTTGCGAGATGCTGCTACTGGTGCCGCCGCTGCTGTTCTTGCGGCGGGTGTCCATACATCTACCCAGTGGGCTGTCACAGTCATATAGTCCTGACCCTGCCCTGCTCCACTTGTCCACATGTCCGTGGTTAAGTGGACATTGGGTACAGCTGCATTTTTTAGGACACTGGTGACTCTTTTTCTGAGGTCTGTGTACATTTTCGGTATCGCCTGCCTAGAGAAATGGAACCTAGATGGTATTTGGTACCGGGGACACAGTACCTCCAACAAGTCTCTAGTTGGCTCTGCAGTAATGA
Source organism: Pseudophryne corroboree (assembly GCF_028390025.1). Lineage (NCBI taxonomy): Eukaryota > Metazoa > Chordata > Amphibia > Anura > Myobatrachidae > Pseudophryne > Pseudophryne corroboree. The sequence continues at coordinate 597,626,417 of NC_086449.1, read as the reverse complement.
TGGATACCGGAACCACGTTTCTCACCACCCAGGATGTCAAGGCCTCAGTTATCCGCTTTGCAGTAGGATGACTGCTGTGATATTTCATCTTCCTCGCAAAGGACTGTTGGACAGTCAATTGCTTGGTGGAAGTAGTAAAAGTGGTCTTACGACTTCCCCTCTGGGATGACCATCGACTCCCAGCAGCAACAACAGCAGCGCCAGCAGCAGTAGGCGTTACACGCAAGGATGCATCGGAGGAATCCCAGGCAGGAGAGGACTCGTCAGAATTGCCAGTGACATGGCCTGCAGGACTATTGGCATTCCTGGGGAAGGAGGAAATTGACACTGAGGGAGTTGGTGGGGTGGTTTGCGTGAGCTTGGTTACAAGAGGAAGGGATTTACTGGTCAGTGGACTGCTTCCGCTGTCGGCCCAAGTTTTTGAACTTGTCACTGACTTATTATGAATGCGCTGCAGGTGACGTATAAGGGAGGATGTTCCGAGGTGGTTAACGTCCTTACCCCTACTTATTACAGCTTGACAAAGGGAACACATGGCTTGACACCTGTTGTCCGCATTTCTGGTGAAATACTTCCACACCGAAGAGCTGATTTTTTTGGTATTTTCACCAGGCATGTCAACGGCCATATTCCTACCACGGACAACAGGTGTCTCCCCGGGTGCCTGACTTAAACAAACCACCTCACCATCAGAATCCTCCTGGTCAATTTCCTCCCCAGCGCCAGCAACACCCATATCCTCCTCATCCTGGTGTACTTCAACACTGACATCTTCAATCTGACTATCAGGAACTGGACTGCGGGTGCTCCTTCCATCACTTGCAGGGGGCGTGCAAATGGTGGAAGGCGCATGCTCTTCACGTCCAGTGTTGGGAAGGTCAGGCATCGCAACCGACACAATTGGAGTCGGACTCTCCTTGTGGATTTGGGATTTCGAAGAACGCACAGTTCTTTGCGGTGCTACTGCTTTTGCCAGCTTTAGTCTTTTCATTTTTCTAGCGAGAGGCTGAGTGCTTCCATCCTCATGTGAAGCTGAACCACTAGCCATGAACATAGGCCAGGGCCTCAGCCGTTCCTTGCCACTCCGTGTGGTAAATGGCATATTGGCAAGTTTACGCTTCTCCTCCGACAATTTTATTTTATGTTTTGGAGTCCTTTCTTTACTGATATTTGGTGTTTTGGATTTGACATGCTCTGTACTATGACATTGGGCATCGGCCTTGGCAGACGACGTTGCTGGCATTTCATTGTCTCGGCCATGACTAGTGGCAGCAGCTTCAGCACGAGGTGGAAGTGGATCTTGATCTTTCCCTAATTTTGGAACCTCAACATTTTTGTTCTCCATATTTTAATAGGCACAACTAAAAGGCACCTCAGGTAAACAATGGAGATGGATGGATTGGATACTAGTATACAATTATGGACGGGCTGCCGAGTGCCGACACAGAGGTAGCCACAGCCGTGAACTACCGCACTGTACTGTGTCTGCTGCTAATATATAGACTGGTTGATAAAGAGATAGTATACTCGTAACTAGTATGTATGTATAAAGAAAGAAAAAAAAACCACGGTTAGGTGGTATATACAATTATGGACGGGCTGCCGAGTGCCGACACAGAGGTAGCCACAGCCGTGAACTACCGCACTGTACTGTGTCTGCTGCTAATATATAGACTGGTTGATAAAGAGATAGTATACTCGTAACTAGTATGTATGTATAAAGAAAGAAAAAAAACCACGGTTAGGTGGTATATACAATTATGGACGGGCTGCCGAGTGCCGACACAGAGGTAGCCACAGCCGTGAACTACCGCACTGTACTGTGTCTGCTGCTAATATATAGACTGGTTGATAAAGAGATAGTATACTCGTAACTAGTATGTATGTATAAAGAAAGAAAAAAAAACCACGGTTAGGTGGTATATACAATTATGGACGGGCTGCCGAGTGCCGACACAGAGGTAGCCACAGCCGTGAACTACCGCACTGTACTGTGTCTGCTGCTAATATATAGACTGGTTGATAAAGAGATAGTATACTCGTAACTAGTATGTATGTATAAAGAAAGAAAAAAAAACCACGGTTAGGTGGTATATACAATTATGGACGGGCTGCCGAGTGCCGACACAGAGGTAGCCACAGCCGTGAACTACCACACTGTACTGTGTCTGCTGCTAATATAGACTGGTTGATAAAGAGATAGTATACTCGTAACTAGTATGACTATAAAGAAAAAAAAAAACCACGGTTAGGTGGTATATACAATTATGGACGGGCTGCCGAGTGCCGACACAGAGGTAGCCACAGCCGTGAACTACCGCACTGTACTGTGTCTGCTGCTAATATATAGACTGGTTGATAAAGAGATAGTATACTCGTAACTAGTATGTATGTATAAAGAAAGAAAAAAAAACCACGGTTAGGTGGTATATACAATTATGGACGGGCTGCCGAGTTCCGACACAGAGGTAGCCACAGCCGTGAACTACCGCACTGTACTATGTCTGCTGCTAATATAGACTGGTTGATAAAGAGATAGTATACTCGTAACTAGTATGACTATAAAGAAAGAAAAAAAAAACCACGGTTAGGTGGTATATACAATTATGGACGGGCTGCCGAGTGCCGACACAGAGGTAGCCACAGCCGTGAACTACCGCACTGTACTGTGTCTGCTGCTAATATATAGACTGGTTGATAAAGAGATAGTATACTCGTAACTAGTATGTATGTATAAAGAAAGTAAAAAAAACCACGGTTAGGTGGTATATACAATTATGGACGGGCTGCCGAGTGCCGACACAGAGGTAGCCACAGCCGTGAACTACCGCACTGTACTGTGTCTGCTGCTAATATAGACTGGTTGATAAAGAGATAGTATACTCGTAACTAGTATGTATGTATAAAGAAAGAAAAAAAAAACCACGGTTAGGTGGTATATACAATTATGGACGGGCTGCCGAGTGCCGACACAGAGGTAGCCACAGCCGTGAACTACCGCACTGTACTGTGTCTGCTGCTAATATAGACTGGTTGATAAAGAGATAGTATACTCGTAACTAGTATGACTATAAAGAAAGAAAAAAAAACCACGGTTAGGTGGTATATACAATTATGGACGGGCTGCCGAGTGCCGACACAGAGGTAGCCACAGCCGTGAACTACCGCACTGTACTGTGTCTGCTGCTAATATATAGACTGGTTGATAAAGAGATAGTATACTCGTAACTAGTATGTATGTATAAAGAAAGAAAAAAAAACCACGGTTAGGTGGTATATACAATTATGGACGGGCTGCCGAGTGCCGACACAGAGGTAGCCACAGCCGTGAACTACCGCACTGTACTGTGTCTGCTGCTAATATAGACTGGTTGATAAAGAGATAGTATACTCGTAACTAGTATGTATGTATAAAGAAAGAAAAAAAAACCACGGTTAGGTGGTATATACAATTATGGACGGGCTGCCGAGTGCCGACACAGAGGTAGCCACAGCCGTGAACTACCGCACTGTACTGTGTCTGCTGCTAATATATAGACTGGTTGATAAAGAGATAGTATACTCGTAACTAGTATGACTATAAAGAAAGAAAAAAAAAACACGGTTGGGTGGTATATACAATTATGGACGGGCTGCCGAGTGCCGACACAGAGGTAGCCACAGCCGTGAACTACCGCACTGTACTGTGTCTGCTGCTAATATAGACTGGTTGATAAAGAGATAGTATACTACTAATATTATATATACTGGTGGTCAGGTCACTGGTCACTAGTCACACTGGCAGTGGCACTCCTGCAGCAAAAGTGTGCACTGTTTAATTTTAATATAATATTATGTACTCCTGGCTCCTGCTATAACCTATAACTGGCACTGCAGTGCTCCCCAGTCTCCCCCACAATTATAAGCTGTGTGAGCTGAGCACAGTCAGATATATATATACATTGATGCAGCACACTGGGCTGAGCAGTGCACACAGATATGGTATGTGACTGAGTCACTGTGTGTATCGTTTTTTTCAGGCAGAGAACGGATATATTAAATAAAACAAACAACTGCACTGTCTGGTGGTCACTGTGGTCGTCAGTCACTAAACTCTGCACTCTCTTCTACAGTATCACAGCCTCAGGTCAATCTCTCTCTCTCTCTCTCAACCCTAATCTAAATGGAGAGGACGCCAGCCACGTCCTCTCCCTATCAATCTCAATGCACGTGTGAAAATGGCGGCGACGCGCGGCTCCTTATATAGAATCCGAGTCTCGCGAGAATCCGACAGCGTCATGATGACGTTCGGGCGCGCTCGGGTTAACCGAGCAAGGCGGGAGGATCCGAGTCTGCTCGGACCCGTGAAAAAAACATGAAGTTCGTGCGGGTTCGGATTCAGAGAAACCGAACCCGCTCATCTCTACATAATATACAAGAGATTTATAGAACCTTCTAAAAAGGAAGAAAAGAGATAAGCTTCACAGCAACCAATCAGGTTCTACCTAAGATACATTCATGACAATGATAGCTAGAATATGAATGGTTAATATAGGAATCATCTACACTTTGCCGTTTTAGAAGGTTTGATAAATATGTTATATGTTGCATGCCTGCTGTGTAAAATATGCAATTTTACCATTCTATCTGGTCACTAGGAGAAGCTACAAGTTGGGGTAATTTACTTTCTGGGAAATGTCAAGTAAGAGGGCCAGTCCTGTGCAAGCCTCCACATTAGTGAAGTGCAAAAGCTCATGTGCGAGTTGCCCACAAGTTCTTATGCCATAGGATAAAATCCTACTGATGCTATAAAGCAGAGGCAGACCTAACAATTAATGCTATGTGATAGCTAGTGCTGCCTACGCACTATGGTTTTTCTACACACCAAGCTATGTATACTGCACTGGGCTGGCTCCATGCCTTCTAGCACCCTGAGCAAGAATGTTTAGGAATGCCCCCTCTACACACCCCACTGACATGGTAAAAGGAAGGTGTTACTTGTGCGTGCCCTCCTGGAAAAGTAGGCATTGCCTTGCAACAAGGGCACGGCTTGACAGGGAATGCTGTATCCATATGACAGAAAGAGAGTGATGTTTTGGCTAGGCCCTCCTGCAAATGATAAATGTGCAACCTCTATTCATTAAGTAAAAATGGGATAAAGCAAATAAAGGGGAGTATTTTCACAAGGAAGAGGCACAGCCACACAATAAAGCCACCAATTCAAATTACACCATGCAGTAGCATACTCTTATTCACTTTACACCGCATGTAGTACCCATGATTTATATTACACCACATACTGTAGTAGTGTACCTTTTTCATGTTATGTCTCACAGTAGAGCCCCTTAGTCATATTATTCTACCCAGTAGTATCCCTTTTACACAATGCCCACAGTGGAAATCCCTCCTACACATAATGTCCACAGTAGTAGTGTCATACATAATGCCCCATAGTAGTGCCACACATAATGCCTAAAGTAGTAGTGCCCCTTACACATGATGTCCACAGTAGTATAAGTACCACACATAATTCCCATAGTAATAGTTCCAGGAGGAGGGAACTGGAGCTACCTGACATGGAGAGCAACTCTTCATGCTGCTGGCACTGCTTTCACGGGTGCAGCAGGGAGGAGACAGGAATGCAAAGGATAATTTGTGATTTAAGGTGCTGCGCTCGGCCCTATCTGCTGTCTGGAAATGTCTCATGTGTAAGTGGAAATGAAATAAGGTATATTGCAATGTAAAAACCCACCACAATAAGTATATTTAAAAACTGTACTGGTAATATTAATAAACAAAAGATATCAATATGATAATACGGCCAAAAAAGTCCATAGTATGAGCGAGATATCAAAAAGACAAGTGGTAATTTGTAACAACATATTGAAATGCATAAAATGTCCTGCAATATGTTGTGTCTACCTCCTGGTCGATAATGTTGCTAGGACCAATACCTGACCCTAGATGTGGTGGAGTCCGGGTGGTTAATGACAATTGAGACTAGATGGGAAGAGTTGTAAGTGTCCATCGGACGGCGGCGTCTCGCTTGTCCAAGTAGCTAAATGCACTTATGTGTACCTTGTGAGAGCTGGTCTTCATGCTGTCTGGGGGGCACTATCCGGATAAGTGTTGGGAGCAGTACCCTCCGGACTGGTTAACCCTTTTTCATGTTATGTCACACAGTAGAGCCCCTTAGTCATATTATTCTTCCCAGTAGTATCCCTTTACCCAATGCCCACAGTGGAAATCCCTTCTACACATAATGTCCACAGTAGTAGTGTCTTATATAATGTCCCATAGTAGTGCCACACACAATGCCTAAAGTAGTAGTGCCCCTTACACATAATGTCCAAAGTAGTATAAGTACCACACATAATTCCCATAGTAATAGTTCCAGGAGTAGGAAACTGGAGCTACCTGACATGAAGAGCAACTCTTCATGCCACTGTCACTGCTTTCACGGGTGCAGCAGGGAGGAGACAGGAATGCAGAGGGATCTGACACAGTGAGCCACCATCACTAATCTCCACAGGACCTGGATCCCGGCATCCACACTGAGCCACAGCCCAGCCACTGAAACAGCCCACGGGCCACCTGCCCCAGCAGAGAGTTCTGTCAGTGACACTGACTCTCTCAGACTGTCCTAACCTGACTCTCACCTCAGTGTATTGCTGGCACAGGCAGTGGCAGCGACTATGGCATGGGCCAGAAAGCTAGATGGCATCAGGCAGAGGAAGGAGGCAAAATTGCCTTTATAAATTGGTGCACCCTTTAAGAATAATGAACCATGAGGCTGCACATATCAAACATGCCTGGAACCAGCCCTGATACTGTGCTTTCTCTGTACTGACCCTGACTACCTGCTATTGCTCTGCTCCTCCTCTGATACAGCATACTGATCCCAGCTTGTGCTTGAACTTTCACTTCTGCACTGATCTACTAAACATGGCTCTGATCTACTATTCAGTGTACTGCCTTTGAGACTTCTTATTAGTGTATCAGGTCTACATGATCCAGATTTCTGCCTTAGCCATTGTCTGTTAATACTGTATATTTGCTTACAATTATGCTGAACTGAAGATGGCCCGACTCTGCTACACAGTGATAAACATATTACTTACTGTATATCTGTTCTGCTCATCTTTAATAAAGTATCATCACTGGATTTCATAACAACTTCTGGAATGCTTGCTCTTTACTTGCATACCTAAAGCAGTTCTTGCCACTGGAATCCATATCTTATGTTTATACTTGGGGTACTTGACAATATGATTTTGAAATGCTTTGACATGTAGCATGTGGACAGCAATTTTTATTTGCCCTGTGCTTTACCTCCTACATAATCATCTTTTCACAAATACTAAAACAGCAGAATAGTGACAAGTTCTGACATTGTACCAAGTGGGTAATTTAAAGTTCTTATAGATTACAACTCAGTTCAACTGCTGGACCTGTTGACTTTAGCTGTCAGTGCTGTGTGCTGTGTTTCTCCTCTGGTGATCTGAGTCTCTTAGGTACCAACAATGGATCAAGTGTCCTGTCTCTAACTGTGAATATGCTTCCAAATAAATGTACAAGTCACACCTATTCCAAGCTGTCGTAAAAAAACAAGTCTCATGATACACAAAAGCAAGCCCTTCTGGGCACATGCCTCCCTAGCGCCTCCACCCCCAACCCCCCCAGTTGCGGCCCTTCTTGAACCAAAAGAGGAACAAGGAGCTGCTGTTAATGTAAACAACGCAGTATGATCCTAGCCAACAGTTGTTGTTTTAAGATATCTACAATGATTAATTCATTTTTAACATCTTACCTTCCTCTGTCGCTCCTCATTTTAAGGCTACTATACCACTGGTATCTATAGTACACAAAATAAAAGCAAAGGCTGCTTTAATATTGGTGGCTGATAATACTTGGGACCTCATTTACTTTCCCTGTCAGCATGTTATTCTGATACAATACCTTATGTACCAATTATTCCCCACAAAGTGTAGGGCAATATTAACATTATCTTTTCTGATGCTGTTCTTAGTATATTAGTATTATGAGCTCCTGGATGTACAGTGCTCTATAATATTACAAAAAGAAAGATAAGAGCAATGTATATGCTCCACAGCAGAATAAACTTTATACAGGTTAAAACAGAGAAACATAGGGGTGTAGCCAATTAGTTTTTCTTTTTAAATCCAGTGACAGAGGGCACAGAAGGGCTCTTAAATAGATTTATATTTGCATATGAACAGGAGTAGATTTATTGTATTTAACACTATAATACCCCACAATGTAGATTCATGCACATGTAAGGCTTACCTGACACTTTGGTTTGATCCAGTACACCTGGTGGCATAAGCAAAATATTGATTATTTTTAACTTTTTTCTAACTTTATGGAGCTCCATCTATTATCATTAATGGTTTGACAACCTTATATAACCTTACATAACTACCATGTTTTAAATAAGTAGTATTAGTATACAGACACTGTGTGACCACAAATAATGTGATATACAGTACAACCATATGTCAATAGTGAGCCTGGTTAATGTAGAATTCCAAATCACTACACTAATTTGAACTCTAATTACAAGATATTTTGCTTATGTAAGAGGGTGATTCAATAAGTAAGGTAAGAAGACATTTTATATGTGTTCATATGTATGTTCTCTATTTCATTCCAATTTCTTGCCAGGGCAGAACAGGTAGACCACTGCTTCCTTCACGGCCATTACACTGCGCCTCATAACAGTCATACTATGCAAACATAATTTAAAAGGTGGCAGAAACATTGTCAAATTTAGTGCGTAGTATGATCAGATTCCTGCATCTATTGGGCACATCAGCAGCAGCAGAAATTCACCACCAACTCATTGAGGTGTGATAATGTCATGATATGGAAACAGGTTTGGGTGATTGTCATCTGTGGTGGGCATGCTTGGCCAGCTGGATCACTGCTCATCTTGAACATCTGTTAGTCAGTTATCAAAGGTATTGCACCAAACCCAAACCAATTTCAGTGAAAAGTTATTATCATCGTACAGCTCGACATCTTGGAAATGAATTGTAGCTACTGATGTGTCCTTTAGATGCAAGAATTTAATAACACTAACCACCTCAATATTGACCACATTTCCCCCATCCCCACCATTTTACAAATGATCTTGGGACAGTATGACTGATATGAAGCACAGTCTAATGGCCATATGAGGAAGCAGTGGACTATCTGCTCTGACCTGGTGGGAAAGTAGAATTAAAAAGAGAACATTGCACACATGACAGGTCTTATTTATTGAACCACCCTAATATATTATTCCATTCATGTTAGTAATCACCAGGAGATCATTAGAATTGTGCAAAGCAATGATTGCAATAAGACTTAAAATTGCAGACACTGTTGCTGGCCTGGTTCTTGAACATCAAAGATGGCTCATCCTCTGGGATTTCAATGCATGGGTGGATGATGAGCACTCACGCCTTGGCCAAGACCTCCTGTGCACAATGAATTGTCTGGGCTTCACACAGGTCATTCCTTCTGCCACACACAAAAGTGGTCACACTCTCGATCTTGTCTTTCAGATTGGATTAGAAGTCACTGACCTAAAAATAAACCCAGTCATCTGGTCAGACCACTACTCCCTTTGGATCTCAGTTGCAACCCCTCAAATAAGATCTCTGCCCATGGAGTTGACCAGGTATAGTCCAAGGAGGGGTATGACTCCCCAGGCTCTTGCAGCAAATCTGGATCTCTTTGCTATACTGGGTGCCTGTGAAGATCCCTGTTCCCTAGTCCGTTATTATAATAGGGATGTTATGGCTGCAATTGATATTATCGCCCCTGTGCGTATAAGACCTCATAAACCACAACTTCACGCTCCATGGTTCGACAACAGTGTTAGTAAGCTCAAGAAAAGGGGGCGTAGACAGGAAAGATGATGGAGGAAGACTAACCTAGTGGATGACAAAATAAAACTAATAAAGCATAACGAAGAATATCAATCGACAATCACTCGTAAGAAATCACAGTTCCTGTCAAATGATATCACAGCAGCAAACAAGGCCAGCTCAACTTTTCCGCACAGTGGAGATGCTTTGCAAGCCAGCATGCCTGCAGACTGATGAAACCCTCTCCCAGGCAAGATGCAACGAGTTTTCAATCTTCTTTGCAGATAAAATATCCACCATCCGGGTTGGAATCTCCACAGTGCCATCAAAGGAGTGCCAAACTACAAAGCCTGCCAATATAAGCTACCTACCTTCATGGACCAGCTTTGACCCAGTGGATGTAAAGGACACTGCTGAAATTGCTCGGATTTTGCGTCCCACCACCTGTGATCTGGACCCAGCCTCAACCAAGCTTCTAATAGGTTGTATGGATATAATTGGTCCTGTCTTTGCAAAAATTGTTCAATGCTCTTTGCAGACAGGCATTTTTCCTGGACCCCTAAAGGAAGCAATTGTTAGACCGCTTCTTAAAAAACCTAATTTAGATCACGACTGCATGACCAACCACAGACCGGTATCAAACCTTCCTTTCCTAGGAAAGGTTATTGATAAAGTGGTTGCAAATCAACTGGAAACCCACCTGACAACCCATGATATTTATGATCCATTCCAATCAGGATTCAGGAGAAGACATAGCACTGAAACAGCCCTGGTGTGTGTGTTAAATGATCTTCTGATGGCAAGAGACAGAGGTGACTGTTCAATATTAATCCTTCTGGATCTCTCTGCAGCATTTGATACCATGGACCATGGGCTTCTGATTGAGCGACTGATACATTTCTGTGGTCTGGATGGCACAGTCCTAAGCTGGTTCAAATCATTTCTCACAAGCAGGTCACAGAGAGTATCGTCTGGATTAAACTCATCACCACCAGTGCCATTGCCATGTGGTGTCCCACAAGGTTCTATACTATCCCCCATGCTTTTTGCAGTATACATGCTCCCATTGGGCGAAATAATCAGGCGCCATGGCCTGGTCAACCACTGCTATGCAGATGATACACAACTGTACTTGTCCTTTGCTCCAGGCACTGATAACCCAATAGCAACCCTAAATGGCTGTCTAGCTGAGCTACAGGAGTGGATGAGCGCCAGTTGGCTGCGACTGAACCCGGATAAAACAGAGGTCCTTATGATATGACCGCAACATCAAAGGACAAGGCTGCAGCATAGCCAACCAACTGGACTTACACTCGGGGATTCAGAATTACAGACTAGTGATCATGTGCGGAATCTTGGTGTTGTCCTGGATGGAGGCTTGACACTTAAACATCAGATATCAGCCATAATCAAATCCTCATTCTTTCACCTGAGGAACATAGCCAGAATCAAGCACTTAATTCCCTCAGATGATCTGCCAAAAGTCATACATGCATTTGTATAATCTCGATTAGACTACTGTAATGCCCTCTACCTTGGTCTCCCAGCAAAAGTATTGCACCACTTACAGCTGGTGCAAAACACAGCTGCCAGGCTGTTAACCAACTAGCCCCGTTCTAGCCACATAACACCCATCCTCTACTCCCTTCACTGGCTGCCTGTAAAATGGCGAATCATCTTCAAGATTGGCTTACTGAGTTTCAAAGCATTACATGACCAGGGCCCAAGGTGCCTGAAGCAGCTTCTGACCCCATACTGCCCCACTTGATTACTGCGATCAGTATATGAAGGACTTTTAGCAGTACCTAGAATCTCCTGTAATTCATATGGGGGTCGAGCTTTTAGTCATGCGGCTCTGACTCTATGGAACTCACTTCCCCGCACAGTGCGAGAGGCCCCAACTATGGAATCCTTCAAAAGTAGACTCAAGACTTTCCTGTTTACTCAAGCAGTTCCATAATGTCCCTTTTAGTATCTTCATGCTTCTGTATTTTATAAAAATGTACTTTATTATTTTCTGTAATATATTATGCTATGTATCTGTTTAGCGCCTTGAGTCCTATTGGAGAAAGAGAACTATATATAAAAAAAAATATTATTATTATTATTATTATTATTAAAACAACAGCCACTTTGTATCTGATGCCAAATTTCCAATTGCAGTATTAGTTTGTACATAAAGCAGAAGTGGAAAATTTAGAGAGGTCAAGTCAGGTCTTGCAATAGAGCTAAAATTAAAACATAAGGGATTTCATGACAGGGAGTACAATATGACATGGCAATCTGGGCGAAATATGTTGCTGCAGTATATTCTAAATATTAGAGAGATCTCTTCAACATCTGGTTGATTAGAGGTCTACTTCCTCAAGATGTCTGGGTACATACTGAGAAGTCAGATAACCTTGTAAATTTTGAAACAAGTTGTGTAAAGCTTTCTTGAATGTCAAGAAGATGCTCAAATATTTTATTTATTTGTGTTGTCCCCTGACATTGTAATTTGATTTAATGGCTTCAAAAATGTTAATAAGCATGGCCTCTGACTTATTGTAATTATTTGTATAGCTTCATATATTATTGTGCTTTGATAACTCTCAAGATTGAATAGAGACATTTTCAACTGTAAATAATGTCAATGGGATATCATATACAAAGAATGAGATCTTGGATTGCGTTGCCCATTTGCTGTTCCTGGATGATGGGATGTGTTCCAATCTAATCTGGCATGTAAAGCTAATGGTTTCAATTGCCAGAGCAAAAATCAGAGAGGCAATGAGCAGTCTTGTCTGTTGACATTATAGATATGCATCTTTATCAAAGAGGAAACTATTGATTAGGGGTTAGGCAGGAGGATTAGCATAATTGTTCATGTTGTTATTTAAAAAGCCCCATTTCACACATTCGATTCCAAGTTCCCATTCCCAGGTCCGGTTGTGTAATCTGTGTCACTACTAGTTGCATCTGTCATCCATTCTGCTCATCTGCATGTGGACATGGTATTCTCTCCTGGTGTTTCCCGTGGTTGCAGAGTGTGGACACCGTTATCTTGATGAATCCTTATAATCACATCAGCCAACTGGGTAGCCCATTAACTGACGCTCTGGTATACAGCCTATTTAATGAATGAATTAAAACAGAGATGGCATGATTAATCTGTTGGTGACTATGTCAAGAAAATATATCATAAAAGGGCTGTACAAATTGCATGAAAACAATCTCATGTTCATATGTATGGATACATTTTATTCTTATTCAGCAAAATATATAATTTGCATACCAAACTACAGAAATAGAAACAGCAGAGGCAGAACTACTATTGGTGCAGCAGGTGCACTGCACCAGCACCCCTGAGGACTAATGGCCCACTGCTGAACAGACCAGCAATGAGATTTCCCTTGCCTCCCACTCCGTGTCTCTCCCTGTCACCCACTGCCTGCCCTGTCACCCTATGCATCCAACATACCTTCTGTTGTCACCCTCTGCCTGCCCCATTATGCTGTCACCGTCTTCCTCTCCCTTTCACCCACTGCTGTGTGGCATGGCCCAGACAAAACAGCTCAGGGGACACCACTCCGCAATGTTTACCCCAAAAAAACTGAAACTATCTGAAAATAATAGGACTTACTTTGTATTATGCCTGAATCATTGATGTGCAGTCAGATGTAGGTCCCTGCTTAAAACCAGTTGGGCAGATGGGGGAGGGGTGCTAGTCAAGAATGAAGCAATTTCATACTTCAGTTGTGTATTTATACACATAGTATGAACTATACAAGGGGAATGGGTCTAAACTGTACACCCTACACTAAAAGGAATGTTGGCTGGGCTGGTTTGGGGGTGCCCTGCACCCTGGATGTGAACCACAAAATGTTAGGGACTCGCTTGATAGAGGTGACCTCAATGCGGTGTGTAAGCCCACATTATTGGCCAATTATATGCTAACAACCTCATATTATAATAAATATTCTAATTTATAATAATGATTGCATAGTGCGTCTGCACCCATTCCTTTTAATCCAGCTATGACTGCAAGACTGGTACTGAGACAGCCAAGTTCTTTCTGTGAGTCTGCGGCACATGGAGCTCCCAACTGTTAGAGGAGACGTGCTCCATCAGGTGGTCTTAATACACCAAGGTAACAACTCTCTCCTCATTATGTTGCAATTGGCTGCAAAATAATCAGCTGACGATCCATATAATTCAATCAGGCTGGATAAACTCTGTAACACTCGTGGGTCCTACTTATCACACTTAATAGATTCATACACAGTACCGTATGTGACTTGTTTTTATTTCCTGGAGAGACTGCGTGCTTTCTGCAATTGGATCCCTGTAAATGTACATTACTAAATGAGCAGAATATTACATTTATATTGTGATGAAAAGTACTATTTTTTTATACCATATATATGTGACCACATCAAGTTTTTACTATTACTGCTGTGAATATTGGCCCGCATTCCGAGTTGTTAGCTCGCTAGCCGCTTTTCGCAGCATTGCACACGCTAAGCCGCCGCCCTCTGGGAGTGTATCTTAGCTTAGCAGAATTGCAAACGAAGTATTCGCAATATTGCGAAAAGATTTTTCTGTGCAGTTTCTGAGTAGCTCGAGACTTACTCTTCCAGTGCGATCAGTTCAGTGCTTGTCGTTCCTGGTTTGACATCACAAACACACCCAGCGTTCGCCCAGACACTCCCCCATTTCTTCAGCCACTCCTGCGTTTTTCCCAGAAACGGCAGCGTTTTTTCACACACTCCCATAAAACGGCCAGTTTCCACCCAGAAACACCCATTTCCTGTCAATCACACTCCGATCACCAGAACGAAGAAAAAAACTTGTAATGCCGTGAGTAAAATACCAAACTTCTTAGCAAATTTACTTGTCGCAGTGCGAACATTGCGCATGCACGATTAGCGGAAAATAGCTGCGATGCGAAGAAAATTACCGAGCGAACAACTCGGAATGAGGGCCATTGTATGTATAATTATTGTGATTTTTATGGTTAAATATATAATATCTTAAGGGTTGAAGAACTCACGCTTGTTTCTTAATAGGACACAGCAGCTCTGCTTTGCTCATTACTTAGCAAATGCTTAGTAGCATGATAGGTAGAATGGGTATTGGTATCTGCAGGTGTGTTGTCATGATATCATGGATTTAGGGGACATGGTGGCACAGGGTGGGATAGATCCCTGTCTGCCCTATCTGCAGGATTTGTAAAATAACCTATTTCCCCCATAAAACTCATTTCAGAAACAAAAGGCAAAGTGAGTGGAGAAAAATATCTTGTTTTTCATTCATGAACTATACACTTAGAGCACATCAAATTCTATTACTCTTTTCCACCGTGGATACCACTATCTGCAATTGTGCAGTGCCACCATGTGTGAAAGGTATAACATTATTTTGGAGGTGTACAGCACTTTAAATGTCACATCATGAAATCATTCCACCCCCTACTCATTTAATACCAGTACTGTCATTTAAATATACATAAAGTATCCTTTTCTCCTTACAAAAATGTCAATCGTATCTTTGATAAAGACTTAGATATATCATCACAGTGAAGGGACCTGGAAACTTCTGTGATAGCATGTGACACTTTTGTGTTTGACATTTTTTACAACATTATACCAGCAGTGCACCCACCTAACTTTATACCAGCAAAACATTTGCTACCAGTAACAGGGTGACTCTTGAATATGACATTAGTGACCCATTGACAAACCATACTCCAACTGTCTCTCTGCTATCTCCTCCTGGATGTCCCAGTGCTTTCTTAAACTTAACATGTCTAAGACTGAGCTGATCATCTTCACTCACTCCCACATATCCTCACCTCCCACAATTTCATTATCCATTGATAGCACAACTATCAACTCTTGCCCCCAAGTGTGATGTCTTGGAGTAATCCTTGAATCCTCCCTCTCCTTCAAACCACACATTCAGTACCTCTCTAAAACCTGCCATTTCCACCTCAAAAACATCTCCAGGATCAGGCCCTTTCTCACCCAGGATGCTACTAAGACCCTTATTCGCTCACTGGTCATCTCCACATTAGACTACTGCAATCTCCTCCTATCTGGCCTCCCTCAAAAATGCCTCTCTCCACTCCAATCTATCCTTAATGCTGCTGCCCGTCTCATCTTCCTCACCAAACGTACTACATCCACATCCCCTCTCTTGCAGGACCTTCACTGGCTACCCTTCCCATTCAGAATCCAATTAAAGCTTCTCAGACTCACCTACAAAGCCCTCACCCACTATTTGCCCCCTTACATCTCTGACTTTATCTCTCTTTACATTCCACCCGTCTTCTTCACTCTGCTAATGCACACAGTCTCCTCCCACTCCTACCTTCAAGATTTTGCATGTGATGCTCCCTATCTTTGGAATGCTCTACCTCTCCCCATCCAACTCTCCACCTCTCTACAAAACTTAAAACAGGCTCTTAAGACCCACTCCTTCACCAAACCCAGTCAACTCTCCTCCTAACCCTCTTGTCTAAGCTCACTGTCTACCCCATCTGTGTCACTCTGGTCTGTTAGCCCCTTACCTTTTAGATTGTAAGCTCGCAAGAGAAGGGACTTCTTTCCTCATGTGCCTTTCCTTTTCTTACTTGCACTATCTTATACTGCATACTCCATTTGACGGCACCTAACCCCAGGTTTTCTATACCTGACCTATTTTGTCCTGTACTGTAAGTGCCATTTTCTTGTTTGCTCTTTTTATTATGTACTGTGTAATGGGCGCTGCGGATCCCTTGTGGTGCCATATAAATAAAGGATAATAATTATAATATTAATAATCACACCCTTTAATGAGCTAACCAGCAGCGCTCCGGCTCATGATTACATAAGGATTGCACACTTATTCAGTCTTTCAGTCATGCCCACATGTTGATTATACCAGAAGGACCCTCTCATGGAGCATGGCAATACTGTCTGTATAGGTATAGTAGTAGGTATTGTAGTATGCCAAATGTGCATGAATCAAGCTGATTAAACCAGTAGTTTCCAAACTTGCCATAGAAATTCCAAAAATCCCCCTATATTGACAAAAAATCCTGTATACTGTATGTTCAGGAAACGTAAATCTGAGAAAACGTTATCACAACAATGCAACTGTTTCTGTTTTGTGGCTGTGTCAGAACTGGGAATTTTCTGTACTTGGAATGGAGCTTACAGTTGGGGATGGATTGGAGACCACATGTAAAAAGCTGGAAGGCTTTATAAGGTTTCTCTACATAGAGTTAGCACTGAGGAGTATATTAGGCACTGAATATTGTAGTTGAGGTGAGAGTCATGAGAAATCAGCTAGATGTGTTCTTGTATTAGGTTAAGGGGTTGGAACAGTTAATGCATGTAAGGAACCAGGGTGGGACCAGAAATTCCTGCAGGTAATAGGGCTGGATCCACTAAAAGTATCTGGTACCGGGCCAGGACTAGTGATTTAAGAGGTAATCAGACTGGTACCAGAAATGCATCAGGTAAACAGGCTGGGACCAGTATTGCATCTGGTAATCAGGCTGGAACCTATCATGCATATGGTAACAAGGCTTGTACTGGGATTCCATCTGGTAACTGGGCTGGCAGAGGTATTGCATTAGGCAGCTGAGCTGGTACTGGCTATGCTTGAGGTAACCAGGCTGGGACCAGTGTTCCATCTGATAACCAGGCTGGGACCGGTAATCTGTAAAGTAACTGGGCTGGCATAGGCATTGCATCTTGCAACCAAACTGGAACTAGTAATGGATAAAATATCCAGTATTGCATCTGGTAAAGGGGCTGGAATTAGTATTACTTCTGGTACCAGGATGAAACTAGTGATGCATGACCATATTCTGAACTTCAATATACAGAATCCTGCTGGACAAGGAAGGTGTCTGAAGATATGACACTGTACTGGCAACTAGCTATCACCCCAGGAATGGTTTAAATGTGAATTGCCGGTCCCCAATTAGCTTCCATAGTCAGCTGGAACTAAGAAGCATTTTCATTGTAGGAGCCATAGTCCACAAACAAAATCCAAAATGGCAACTCTCATGCACTGGAGCCATTGGGACTTCACAGAGGAAGATTATTGGTGCAGCGTGCAGGTGGAAGCAGTGGAGACCAGAGGACATCAGAGCAAGGCAGGAAAGACAGCATGAAAGACAGCACACAGGTATAGTAAGTAACAGGCTTTATATCCCCAAAGCATGACAGGCTGTGAAAGTGAGCCCCTCAAAGCACACACCCTAGTGCAGATTGTGAAGTGCTTTTGACAAGGTGGAGGATTATGGGGAAGATGGAAATGCACATGTAGGAAAACTTCCTGTGCACTTTTGGTTTTGGAGCAAACAAAAACAATGTTAAATACAGTAGAGATAAAACTAATTAAGTGCACATATCATTGTATAAACATACAACCTTGATAAGGCTCTGATTTGTAGATCAAAATTAGGATAAAACAATTAAGAATATCATTAAAGTTTTGTCTTTATCATAAGTACGATACCTCAAATAATGTAAATACAAACCTTGTGTTCTTTTCCATCATCATTCTTGGCACAATCAGCTGCAGTGACCTTTCTGCTTATGCATCATATAAATAGAGTGACTCTCTTCTACTGTCACCAATCTGTCATTAAATTTGGTTCTGGTTTGAGACTGTCCTATTAACATAATGAAAATTGCAGTTTTCTTTTTGGTTGCTGCTCTATGCAGTTCCTATACAAGTAAGTACTGTAGATCATTTGATAGGGACACTATGGGGGGTAATTCCA
The DNA here is from genome assembly GCF_028390025.1 of Pseudophryne corroboree. Taxonomy (NCBI): domain Eukaryota; kingdom Metazoa; phylum Chordata; class Amphibia; order Anura; family Myobatrachidae; genus Pseudophryne; species Pseudophryne corroboree. The sequence continues at coordinate 597,607,802 of NC_086449.1, read as the reverse complement.
AGTTGATCGCAGCAGGAAATTTTTTAGCAGTTGGGCAAAACCATGTGCACTGCAGGGGGGGCAGATATAACATGTGCAGAGAGACATAGATTTGGGTGTGGTGAGTTCAATCTGCAATCTAAATTGCAGTGTAAAAATAAAGCAGCCAGTATTTACTCTGCACAGAAACAAAATAACCCACCCAAATCTAACTCTCTCTGCAAATGTTATATCTGCCCCCCCCCCCCCCCCCACTGCAGTGCACATGGTTTTGCCCAACTGCTAAATAAATATCCTGCTGCGATCAACTTGGAATTACCCCCTATATTCTGAGATAGTAAAAGGTCTACAAAATGAATTGCTTACTATAATAAAACAGAAGTGGATTACACAATAAGCATATGTTTGGAAAGGAAAATTAGATTCTAATGCTACATCAGGTTTGAATATAAATGTGTAATTTAATATCGCTACAGTGTGATAGATAGATAGACAGACAAACAGACAGACTTTCTCTGTGAATTGTATCCAAAAAGTAATCATAATGAGTAATATCTCAAAAACATTTAATATCACCGTGCATTTAAGCCATTTTGTCACTTTAGTTTTAGTTTAATATTGTCATTTACTTACAATTTTAATTCGTATTGAGCCTAGGAAGACTGTTTTATTGCAACTTTTTGTTCCATTTACAAACTGCTGCTAGAGTTAGATGTAAAAGGGCACATTTATTACTTAAGAATTATTCAAATAGGATATTCAAACTTTTTTTAACTTCATAGACAAATGTTGCCATCTAAATAGAAAAATGAGTAGACATATTTTGTATAGTTTCAGGGTACTAAGGGCTCGGCTTTAAGTCATTTCTTGTTTTATTACAAGATGACTTGTTTGAATCTCATGAAACCTTTCATTTGTAATACAGATTCTGCATCAGTCTCACAAACAAATTGCCTTCAACAGCTATTCCAGGTACTGTTTGTATAAAATCTGTTCTACAGTATTAAAGTTTGTATCCGGAAGAAATGTACTGTATAATCTGCTAATTGCAACAAGTGTAATTATTAGAAAAAAAGTAATGTCAGAAGGAATATAGAAATTACTAAATATATTTTCTTTATGTATGAATTGGGTGGGGAAATATTGATATGATTAACATCAGCTGTTATGCAACAGTATGTGCTTAGAACAAATTTTATATATATATATATATATTTTTTTTTTTTTTTTCCCTTTGTTTGATTAATATAACGAAATTAAAATGAATTCAACTTTTCATTCAAATTAGATGGAAAGTACAAGGTAGTGATGCAAAGCATTTTTTTATCTAAAACATATTGAGATATAGTTGTCAATGTTTGCAGAACATTTGTAAAACTTTTGCTACATTATTAGACCAATTAGGAAAATATTAGTAAGTGTGGTGTTTACTTATTCATTTTGATTCTAAAGTAATCACTTTGGGCAACTAAAGTTTTCTATATGTATTTTCTAGACCATCGAATTCTCAATAAATGATAAATTGGAAGTAGATTAATAGCATATAATTTAAATGATATTGAGTTATTTTGATAATTCATTAGCAGGTAGTGTATCTGATACATATTTAGTGGTATGTTGTTCATGAGTTACTGTACATGAGCTACATAGGTTTATGAGTTATCCTTTTATACAGTGTACTTACTATATATTTTTCAGGATGATGCCCCAGTCCTTCTCCAAAGTTTGGCTACCCTCTTATGTGAATACAAATTTGCAAAGGTAAAAATTGTATAAAACATAAGCAGTTAAATGTACCATGTATTTGTTATCCAGCTTAATTTATCATCCTACATATTGTGTACACGATACATTTTTCTTTTTCTACCACAAGCACTGTAAGATGCAACTCTGTATTAAGTAAAGGTTATTTATTAACCACTAAAAATTAGAGATGAGCGGGTTCAGATTTACTCGGTTCTTTATGCCAGAATTATTGCCATTTCTTATTTTCGGGATTTTTTGCTTATTGGCTAACCAAAACACTAGAGATGAGCGGGTTCGGTTCCTTGGAAACCGAACCCGCCCGAACTTCATGTTTTTTTACACGGGTCCGAGCGACTCGGATCTTCCCGCCTTGCTCGGTTAACCCGAGCGCGCCCGAACGTCATCATCCCGCTGTCGGATTCTCGCGAGGCTCGGATTCTATCGCGAGACTCGGATTCTATATAAGGAGCCGCGCGTCGCCGCCATTTTCACACGTGCATTGAGATTCATAGGGAGAGGACGTGGCTGGCGTCCTCTCCGTTTAGAGAAGAGAGTGAGACAGTAGAGAGAGACACAGTAGTAGTAATTTTGGGGAGCATTATTAGGAGGAGTACTACTATACTACTACTACTTGCTGAAGTGATATAGATTAGATAGTGTGACTGTATTAATTATCTGACTTGTGGGGGAGACACTGACAGTGGGGAGCAGTTAGAGTCTGAGAGCAGGACTCAGGAGTACATATAACGTACAGTGCACACTTTTGCTGCCAGAATCAGTGCCACACTGCCATTGTGACCACACTGACCACCAGACCAGTATAATATATTTTGTGATTGTCTGCTTAGGAGTACTACTTGCAAGTTGCTGATAGTGTGACCAGTGACCTGACCACCAGTTTAATAATCAATCACCACCACCAGTTTAATATATATATATATATATATATATAATTGTATATAATATATATATATATATAATATTGTATACCACCTACCCGTGTTTTTTTTTTTTTTCATTCTTCTTTATACATACTACTATAGTAGCTTACTGTAGCAGTCTGCGGTGCTGCTGAGCTGACAGTGTCCAGCAGGTCCGTCATCAGTCATTACATAATAAATATATATACCTGTCCGGCTGCAGTACTAGTGATATTATATATACAAATATATTGATTTCATCTCATTATCATCCAGTCTATATTAGCAGCAGACACAGTACGTTAGTCCACGGCTGTAGCTACCTCTGTGTCGGCACTCGGCAGTCCATCCATAATTGTATACCACCTCCCCGTGGTTTTTTTTTTCTTTCTTCTTTGTACATACTACTATAGTATAGTAGCTTACTGTAGCAGTCTGCGGTGCTGCTGAGCTGACAGTGTCCAGCAGGTCCGTCATCAGTCATTACATAATAAATATATATACCTGTCCGGCTGCAGTACTAGTGATATTATATATACATATATATTGATTTCATCTCATTATCATCCAGTCTATATTAGCAGCAGACACAGTACGTTAGTCCACGGCTGTAGCTACCTCTGTGTCGGCACTCGGCAGTCTATCCATAATTGTATACCACCTCCCCGTGGTTTTTTTTTTTCTTTCTTCTTTGTACATACTACTATAGTATAGTAGCTTACTGTAGCAGTCTGCGGTGCTGCTGAGCTGACAGTGTCCAGCAGGTCCGTCATCAGTCATTACATAATAAATATACATACCTGTCCGGCTGCAGTACTAGTGATATTATATTGATTTCATCTCATTATCATCCAGTCTATATTAGCAGCAGACACAGTACGGTAGTCCACGGCTGTAGCTACCTCTGTGTCGGCACTCGGCAGTCCATCCATAATTGTATACCACCTCCCCGTGGTTTTTTTTTTTCTTTCTTCTTTGTACATACTACTATAGTATAGTAGCTTACTGTAGCAGTCTGCGGTGCTGCTGAGCTGACAGTGTCCAGCAGGTCCGTCATCAGTCATTACATAATAAATATACATACCTGTCCGGCTGCAGTACTAGTGATATTATATTGATTTCATCTCATTATCATCCAGTCTATATTAGCAGCAGACACAGTACGGTAGTCCACGGCTGTAGCTACCTCTGTGTCGGCACTCGGCAGTCCATCCATAAGTATACTAGTATCCATCCATCTCCATTGTTTACCTGAGGTGCCTTTTAGTTGTGCCTATTAAAATATGGAGAACAAAAATGTTGAGGTTCCAAAATTAGGGAAAGATCAAGATCCACTTCCACCTCGTGCTGAAGCTGCTGCCACTAGTCATGGCCGAGACGATGAAATGCCAGCAACGTCGTCTGCCAAGGCCGATGCCCAATGTCATAGTACAGAGCATGTAAAATCCAAAACACCAAATATCAGTAAAAAAAGGAATCCAAAATCTAAAATAAAATTGTCGGAGGAGAAGCGTAAACTTGCCAATATGCCATTTACCACACGGAGTGGCAAGGAACGGCTGAGGCCCTGGCCTATGTTCAT